>NC_134783.1:65321487-65383987 GCF_046742065.1 Oratosquilla oratoria
GATCACTAGCCGTGAAAGCATGATAGCCGATGTGGAGGTTGGTGAAACTATTGCAAATAGCGATCACGACTTAGATTCAAACCGCTAATTTTTTTTTAGAATAGATACATGTG
Source organism: Oratosquilla oratoria (assembly GCF_046742065.1). Classification (NCBI taxonomy): domain Eukaryota; kingdom Metazoa; phylum Arthropoda; class Malacostraca; order Stomatopoda; family Squillidae; genus Oratosquilla; species Oratosquilla oratoria. The sequence goes on from NC_134783.1 coordinate 65,321,601, forward strand.
CATCTAGAATACCCGATTTTAGTAAATCTCAGTTCATAGGACTACGTCAGGAGCTTCAGCTTACAGATTGGGAGGCAATTTTAAGCGAAAGACCTGTAGATCAGATGTGGGAAACATTTCAAAATACGCTTACTAAGATGATTCATACTTACATCCCGTTTTAGGACAGACGCCCCTTAAATCAGGCTCGCCCAAAGAAACTGAAAAAAGTATTGCTAAAAAGAGACAGGCTTATAAGAAATACAAGAGCTCGAGTGCACCTAACGGCTATCAAATTTTATGTAATTATACAGAGAGATTTGAAAAAGACAATAAAAAAAAAACGAAAACGACAATACGAAATGAATATCGTTGATAAATCCAAAGAGAATCTCAAAGAATTCTACAGTTACATTAGAGATAAAAAGGTTATTATGAATCACATTGGGCCACTATTATCTGCTGATGGTCATCTTGAGTATTCAAACGGAGGAATGTGTAATATTTTGAACAACTATTTTAGCTCAGTGTTCGTAAACGAAATACCTCAAAGTGAACTCCAAACTGAAACCTGTGAAAAATCTAGGGTAAACTCACTACGGTAAATATAACAAAAGAAAAAATTAAAAGGTGTATAGAGAAACTCAAAATTTATAAAACACCAGGGACTGACGGTTGGCATCCAAGAATCATTATATTTTTTATTTGATCTATTTTTTTTTTTATAATTTATGTATTTTTTCGCATACGACCTAATTATGGACTAAAAGGTCCGCCTTTGTAATCCTTTGAATGCAGAGCGCAGTGTTAGATTTGTTAACTTGGAGCTGTCAAGAAGAGATGCCGAGCAGTTTTGCAGTGTATACATACCAAGATAACTACGTGGCATGTAACGCGCGCCATGTCGCCCGCGACCAGACGCTGCTCTGACAGTGCGACCTTGGTTGACCCGACTTAACCTAATTCAGTGCAATTATGTAATTACGCACCACGGGTGACTACTCACTCAGTATATATATCGGCTCGTGCCGCATCTAAAACCAATTCACTCGTACATACATACACATACCAAGGCTTTTTTCCCCTTACAATAAAGAAGACGAACTCATCAAAACCTCTTTCTCTTCTGACAGTGGCATCGCCTCACTGGTGACCATTCGGAGCAACAATGGACCCATCTACCGCTGCCACCCCCGGCGCCACGCTACCCTCTACCAACACCGTCAACGCCGTTTCGCTCTGAAACAGTACCTGCTTCAAGAATTTACGCCGCCAGCGACCTCCAGATCCGCAAAAATCCTCCAACTCTCCCAAGAGCCACTGGGGGACATTAAACCAAGTACAGCATACCTCGAGATGATGCCTATCACCCGACTCCTACCCACAACCAACGGAACCAGCAGCAACGTCGATATGCTTCGTCAATTGTGGCTCATGCACTTACCAGCGCCCGTCTGATCCGCCCTAGGCAACACCGAGGACATGACCACCAACGAAGTTCACGGAGGGCTGACTATCTCGCCGACACCCACGCCGCAGCAACAAAGAGTCAGAACGTCTGTGCTGCTGCAGCAGCATCGCTAGCCTACAACACCAGCAAAGGTAACAACGCCGGACCACCGCCCCTCTACACTTGTGCTACTACGACACAAGATTCGGCGCCTTCGCCAAGAGATGCCAACCAGGATGTACTTGGACAAAAAACGCCTAAAAGGGTCACCGTCCATCACGAAAGCGAATAGTATGTGGAGTTTCTCTCCAATTCGTCTTGATCAGAATCTAATGAAGGTAACAAGGATTCATATGTGTCATCGTCCTTAGAGGGACTGTTATCTTTGTATCCAGAAGAGCTGCTTTTTTCCTTTGTAGAGGAGCTGATATCTTTATTTCCAGACTTTTTGCTGTCTTTGCTTCCAAAGTAGTTGCTTTCTTCGTCTACAGAGGAGCTGCTATCTTTATTTCCAGATTTTGTTGCTATCTTTGGTTCCAGAGGAGCTGCCTTTTTCGTTTCCAGAGGATTTGGTCACATTGTCATTGGGAGCCATGTCCAGAGTTAATTCCTGTCACTCATCGTCTTGCAGGAAAGACTGGGTGAGTCCCACTGCAACACACATCTACGGAAGTACAGGTGTATCAGCATAATATAATAGTATGCTTACATGGAAGTAACCATCCCGTACCTAATTACTTGCAAACGATTGATGGGCCACTGATGGTACAGACCAATTGTTTGGCAATGTGATTGACTGTCTTCCGAAGAAGTGTGTCTGCCGATGAATATTCAACAGTGAATCAAAGTCCCATTTCTTCAGTTTGAAGCACAAACTAATCTCGAGGAACCAAATACGGCAGAGTTCGTATTAAATGTCTCTTTTTACTGCTTCAGTATGATGACTTTCATAAGTTCCATCTTCTACTTGACATTCAGAAGACAAAGTCTTTATGTACACCCAGTTTCAGCTCGATATATTCTATCTTGTCGATATCTTCTCTTTCCTTTACGTTCAAGATAACACCGAATAATTTCGTTCAGCAAAAGTGTTGTGGGTTGGGTGGGGCGCTCTCTCAAATGAATCAAACTGTCCAACGGTAGCCAAAGAAATGATGTCAGATTAGAAAGCACATATGGTTCCATAGAAATAGGTTTATTGTCTTCTCTCGTTATTCGAGGAGACTGCGCTGACTAACTGCGTGTAAAATTGAATAGTTGCTCAAGAACACGCGCGCCTGACACCGCCTTGTTTACTGGTAAATGACTGAATTTTTTTTTTAGTAGGAGCTCGATTATATATGCACACAAAACGCAACTAAATAATTTAAGTCTGAACCATCCAAAGAGCCATACAACAGTCATGCCATTCCAGTTTGCAACATTTTGAGAATGAACACTGGTTTAAGTCATTACATGTTTTAGGAATACTTAGTCAAGAAAATGAGATCGTGATTTCAAGACAACTCGAAAATGCAAGCAAACACTCACCGAAAAGGCCAAAAGTATCCATGCTCTTAATGAGCCCATCTTGTGCAGATGCCTTGAGCAAACATTTTCCGCACAATTCCGCAGCGACGCTGAAAAAGTACTACATAACAATCTATGACCTATTAAAAAAAAAAAAAAAAGTTATTTTCCTTGGGGAGTGGGGAGAGACTTGGCTATGTTTGTGCATCCACATGTGAATGTGCGCGTTAAGTAAAAGGTGTATAAGTGTACATGTGCTTAATAACACTGTTAGACACAATAATATAAAAGCAGGTCTACATTGATGCTACCGAAATTGCATGCACATAACTATTTTGGTTTTTAAGAGTATGCTATATACACCATTGTCGGCACACATGCCCCATTGTGATTTACAATGTAATGAGACCAAGATTCAAGGTACTTCATAAAAATCCGGTCACCATGGAAAACATATCTAAATCTACAAATTTTGATGCCCTAGTCAGTTTCTACAGCTAACGACTATAAGGAAAAGTAGACCAAAATTGTGTGTACATCGCAGGTAATTTCCTTTGACTAATTACGCTGTATCACATATGTATGTACTCCACCAATATTTCAATGATAGAATCTCGTGTTGGCCTTGAGTGATTTAAGCTACCTATGCCATATATCTCTATCGTTCTCCACCTCCTCTCTCTATCTCTCTCTCTCTCTCTCTCTCTCTCTCTGTCTGTCTGTCTGTCTTTCTGCCTGTCTCTCATTCTTTCTCTCTGTCTGTCTCTCATTCTTTCTCTCTGTCTGTCTCGGTATCTGTGGAAGACTACAGTCTAGGAAGGTTAGTGGGGCTTAGTCAAAGCTCGACGTGGCGTGTAGTACCTCTCAATTATGCGTTTGGTCAAGTGCCGTGAGGGCTAAGTGCGGCGGGCGCACATGCTTGAATCCCATGGAGGTGTTTCGATGGTTCCCTCTATGCATAGCAACGTCCAACTCTACTGGCCTCATTCCACATCGCAATGTCTCGTCTGAGTGTTAAAGGACCATGACGGGTCTGATGACGTGAATGAAACAAAAGATACATTAATACATTTGTCTGTCAGGCTATTGAATGGTTTTCTGGCCTTTGATATTTCTTAGGGGAATGAGTAACTATTCAAACATAAGTTGTTGTTCCTCAGAGTGAATGAAAAGGATGAGTCATTACGTCGTGTATATATATCTCAACATCGTTTGCTACATACATACATATACCAAAGACTTTTTCCCCCTTAGACGGGGGGTAGCCAAAAAGAAAAAGGCATAGAAATCACTCCCACCCATTTCATTTGCCATATATTCCACTTCCCTCCACCCTCCTCCCTCCCTCTTATCTTGGCATCTCCTGGATGACGGCTCATCCCTGTATTCTGTCCACTGCCCTGGGTCAGAAGCAGTGTCGTAAGACACACCACATCCACAGCAAGGCCGCTTCATAAATTCGGTGACCCGCCCCCTCTCCGTCCCCTCATGCAGAAAAGGAGAAGACGGGGAGAAATCCCTTCAGGCTACGTCAATTTTTTTCTCATACATATTTCCTCACCCCCCATCCCCCACCCACTCCCCCTCATGCATCATAACATCATCTATACACAACCCTTCTCCAGTCACCCTTATCTTCTGTCCTCTACAGACATTCCTCTCTTTTGTAAAGCCCCTTTCACCCCATCCATCCATCTCATCCTAGGACGCCCCCTCATATTCACTCCTTCCACCTCCGCCTTCCACACCTCTTTTACTAATCTTTCTTCACTCATTCTTTCCATGTGTCCAAACCATCCTAATACTCTTTCATCAACCCTATCTCCCAGCTCCCTTTCCACCCCTGTTCTCCTCCTCACCTCCTCATTTCTCAATCTATCCAACCCAGTAACCCCTATCATACTTCTCAGACATTTCATCTCAAACACATTCAAACTCCTTCTCTCTTCCTCTTTCATGTTCCATGTTTCTGCCCCGTACATTGCTGTTGGCACAATCACTCCTTCATATAACCTCCTCTTAGCATCCATTCCCAGATGTCTATTTCTCATTACACTTTTTAATCCACCAAGGCATTTACTCGCTTCTCTCAATCTACATTCTACCTCCACCCCCACTCCTCCCTTTCCTGTCACCCACGTATCTGAAACTATTCACTTCCTCTAGTTTCTCACCCTTAATGCTCACTTCCAGCCTACTGTCACTCTCTCCTTTTGTGCATGTCATCACCTTACTTTTGCCCACATTTATCTTCAGCTTCCTTCTTTCACACATCTTCTCAAACTCTGTCACTAACTTCTTCAATCCCCCCTCTGATCCTGCTACAAGCGCAGCATCGTCAGCAAACAACAGCTGGCTCACCTCCCACTTTTCTCCATTTTCTTTAATCATCTCCAACCCCTGACCCACTACCCTTCCATTCACCTCTCGCACCACCCCATCCATGTAAAGATTGAACAGCCAGGGCGACATAACACACCCCTGACAAAGTCCCACCTTTACCTCAAACCATTCACTCTCTCCATTTCTAATCCTAACGCATACACGCATCGTTTGCTAGCAGTGGTAAAGGTTTTGACGTTTGAATATGTCAGGAATCAAGAAATGCGGTGAAAAAACTATTAGCACGAGCATGGTCGAGCATGTGACAAAAATGTATAACTACAATTAATGTATATGACTATTAGTAATATCTATTATAATAAAGTAGTAGCCTCTGTCTGTCTGTCTGATTGTTTATTTGTTTGTTTGTACACGAACTCCTCCTAGGGTTTTAGAGATAGGCCCCCATAACCATATATATTCTGATGCCCTATCACTCCAGGTACTTGTATAATTATATTTAATTTCGAAAAAGAAATATTTTGATTAGGGTTAAGGGTTAAAGTTAGGAGGTTAATGTAGTATCCCCTGAAGTCGCGTAGTATTTTTTGTGACTTAAGAATTAATATGATTAAACAAGCCATTGTATGTATCCATAAATACTATTTACATTTGTGAAATTAATGTTGCTACAAACCATGATAGCTTTTGTAAGAAGAAAGCATGTTTAGGGAAAATGATTGTATAATTTGACCAAATATTGAAATATTGGTTATTTTTATTTAATTTTTGTACGGGCGGAAATAATCCTTTCTCAAACTCCTACGTTTTTGCAGATAAACCCCTATAACTATATATATTCTGAAGATAAATAAACTAGATACATTTCTTCACCTTTCAGCTGTAGACATTTATTGTCAATCCACACACACACACACACACACATGCACATACACACGCACACAAAAGAATGTGTACACATGATATTTGTGTTTGTGTATGCATGTATTTTCAAACTAGGGTTTCCCAACTTCGGGAGGGGGGCGCACACCTGGGAGGGGGAGTATTTAAAGCTATATCTAATTAAAAATATATTTTGGTTAGGGTTAAGGGTTAAAGTTAGGTGGTTTATGGTGAGGGAACACGCCACTACTGTAGTCCTCCCTTAAGTTATTATTTTTGTAACATAAGAATCAATATAATTAAACAAACCATTGTATGTGTTCATAGATATTATTTATATTTGTGAAATTAATGTTGCTACAAACCATGATAGCTTTTGTAAGAAAAAATTATGCAAATGTAAAATGATTGTATAATTTTACCAAATGTTGAAATATTGCTTATTTTCATTTTATTTTAGTGCTGCGGAAATTTATCATTTACAAACTCTTCCTAGCTTTTTCCAAATAAATCTCCATAACCATATATATTCTGAAGATAAATGAAGCAGATACATTTCCTCACCTTTTAGATGTAAGCATTTATTGTCAATTCACACACACACTCACGCACGCACGCAAAAGAATGTGCACATGATATTTGTGTTTGTGTATGCATGTATTTTCAAACTAGGGTTTCCCAACCTTCGGGTAGGGGGGGCGCACATCTTGGAGAGAGAGTGTTTAAAGCTATATTTCATTTAATAAATATTTTGGTTAGGGTTAAGGGTTAAAGTTAGGTATGGTATGGTTAGGTTAGGGATTATTCACAAACTCGCAGCAACCCGCGGATAATTGGCTAGTAATACAATAAACATTGATTGAAATATACATTGCCATAGTAGAATTCCTTTTCTTTGTTCATTAGATGATATAATTTTCAGTGTCAAACGATATCGTGTTTTATTTAATCGTTTTTCAGTTTTCAAGGTACGGTCATTTTCTTCCGAACTACAGAGTGAGTCGTCAAACACGTTAGATTAGAAGCTAGGGATGGTCAGCTATAGTTCAGGAAATTTGAGGCTAGTAGGGTTACGACGAGTTTATTAAGAACACGTCTGTGGACGAGCGTATACCCTTACATTGCACATTATCTTAAGGGATAAAAAAAATGTATAGATACATTTATACAGTAAATGGAATATTGTAAGATAGGTAGTTCCTATTGTAATATATATACCTGCATGATCTTTGTTGATATTTTTTCTACCTGCTTGGATAATGTAAAGTACATAGGAGTATTACAACAATGTGATAGCTATAGCACGGAAAGCTGAGTAGGCTACAATTTCCCTCTTCACTATGTTCAACTTAAACTGAAAGGAAATTTTTCTTAGATGACTTTGAATGATCGAAAACAGAGAGTTGTTTTAAATGGTAAAACTTCTAGATGGAAAAATGTTACAAGTGGAGTTCCTCAGGGTTCCATTCTTGGGCCACTTCTATTCATAGTATATATAAATGATATAGACCATGGACTAAAATCTATTGTTTCCAAATTTGCTGATGATACGAAACTGTGCGGAATGGGAAATGATCACTTAAATCTGTTAGATATTCAAGATTTAGATAAATTACAGCAATGGTCTGAGAAGTGGCTAAAGAAATTTAACACAAGTAAATGCAAGGTAATGCACATAGGTAAAAACAACAGTAAGTACGATTACAAGTTATATGGAGCTTCGTTAACAAAAGTGAATAGTGTAAAAGATCTCGGCGTAATTATCAGTAACGATCTCAAATCATCCAAGCTTTGAGAAAGCAAATAAGATTCTAGGAATGATTGCGCGATCTTTTGACTTCAAAAGTCCATCACTCATTAACAAGCTATATAAATTGTTAGTTTGTCCACATTTGGAATATGCTGTTTCCGTATGGTCACCGAATCTCATTACAGACATTGACAGATTGGAAAAAGTACAACGGCGAGACACAAAACTGATTCCAAATATAGAAAATAAATCATACGAAAATCGACTAAAACATATGAATCTGTTTTTCTAAAAAAGCGCAGACTCAGAGATGATTTGATACAGGTATTTAGAATTCTAAAGGGAATTGACATCAAAAGGGACAAAATTTTCACACTGAATGAGAATCAGACAAGAAACAGTGGTCTCAAACTGTCAGGAAATAGATTTTAATTTGGAAGTAGGTAGAAACAACTTCGCCAACCGTGTAGTTAATGAATGGAATAAACTTTCTGCAGAAGCAGTGCAATGTAGTTCAGTTCGAAGCTTTAAAAAGCATTTAGATAAACACCTAAGCAAGATACTGTAATGATTATTATTTATTTTATATTATTTGTGTTTGGTTTGTTATCATTTGTCTGTTTGATTCTCATTTATTATTAGTTATATGTCAATTTATCATTATTTACTATTTGCCTGTTTGTTTGACTGTGCCCATGCGTTTATTTATGTATTTTATTTGATACTTACATTATTATGGTTTTTACTTATTTATATATAATTATTATTAGGATTTTTTCGCATCCGACCTAGATATGGACCAAAAGGCCTCCTGTCGGCATGCACCGCCTTTGTAATCCTTTGTAATAAACTACGAGTACAAATGCTACAAATGGATGAAATTGACGGTAACGTAAGAAGTCATTACGAAGGCAAGAAGCTGCGCATCAGACCTGAACCACGCGACATATCATGGGCAGAGCATGTAAAAGAAATATCAGAAGTTGGAGGGGTGCAAGCGATACAGAAACTGAAAAACAAGGCTCCTGGCTCAGACAACATCCTAGGAGAAATGCTGAAAGATAGAGGCGAAATCGTACAGAAAAAAATTGACTAAATTAGTAGCACTACTTTGGAGAACTGAGAAATTACCAAAATCTTGGAGTGAAGGTAAGATTGTACCGGTCCATATGAAGGGAGACAAACACAGTGCTCCACTTACAAAGTAGTTATGCTACTTCAAACTGAGTGCAAGATAGAAAAGTTTACTCCAAAAATAAAGTATAGACCGAGAAAGTTATCGGAGAAAACTATCGATATTTTACACCAGGACGCTTCACAACTGAGTACAAAATAGTAAGAATAATGGTTTACTCCAAATTTAAAATATAGGTTAGGAAGTTATCGGAGAATGTATATTAAGAAAAAGATATACATACACGCACGCATGAAGTGATTGTCCTTTGACACTCAGACAAGACATTGCGATGTGGAATGAGGCCAGTAGAGTTGGACGTTGCTATCCATAGAAGGAACCATCGAAACACCTCCATGGGATTCAAGCATGTGCGCCCGCCGCACCAAGCCCTCACGGCACTTGACCACACGCATAATTAATAGAGAGGGACTACACGTCGCGTCGGGCTTTGTCTAAGCCCCACTAGCCCTCCTAGATCGTAGTCTTCCACAGATACCGAGACAGAGAGACAGAGAGAGAGAGAGAGAGAGAGAGAGAGAGAGAGAGAGAGAGAGAGAGAGAGAGAGAGAGAGAGAGAGAGAGAGAGAGAGAGAGAGAGAGAGAGAGAGAGAGAGAGAGAGAGAGAGAGAGAGAGAGAGAGAGAGAGAGAGAGAGAGAGAGAGAGAGAGAGAGAGAGAGAGAAGGTGTAGGATGACAGATATATATGGTATAGGTAGCTTAAATCATTCAAGGCCAACACGAGATTCTATCATTGAAATATTGGTGGAGTACATACACATGTAATTTAATGTAATAAGTCACAGGGCAGCACCTGCGATCTACACAAAATTTTGGTTAACTTTTCCTTTTCGTCGTTAGCTCTGGAAACTAACTGACTAGAGCATCAAAAGTTCATGTGTTTCCAGCTATGGCTCACGATCAGTAGCTGGAAACCACAAATGCATTTGTAGATTCAGATCTGCTTTCCATGATGACCGGATTTTTATGAATTACCTTGAATCTTGGTCTCATTACATTGTAAATCACATGGGGCATGTGTGCCGACAATAGTGTATGTAGCATACTCTTAAAAACTAAAATAGTTATGTTCATGCAATTTCGGTAGCATCAATAAAGACCTGCTTTTTGATTATTGAGTGTAACAGTATTATTAAGCACGTGTATGCTCGACAAACAAAGAATTGCACATGTACACTTATACACCTTTTACTTAACGCTCATATTCACATATAGATGCACAATCATAGCCAAGTCTCTCTGCACTCCCTAAGGAAAAATAATAGGTCATAGATTGTTATGTAGGACTTACTTTTTCAGCGTCGCTGAGGAATTGTGCGAAAAATGTTTGCTGAAGGTATCTGCACAAGATATGCTCATCAAGAACATGAATACTTTTGGCCTTTTCGTGAGTGTTTGCCTGTGCATTTTTGAGTTGTCTTGAAATCACGAGCTCATTTTCTTGACTACGTATTCCTAAAACATATAATGCCTTAAACCAGTGTTCATATTGAAAATATTACAAACTGGAATGACATGACTATTGTAAGGCTCTTTGGATGATTCAGACAAATGATTTGTTTGTGTCTTGTGTGCATATGTAATCGAGCTCCTACTAGAAATGCAGCGAGGCAAACATTTCAGTCATTTACCAGTAAACACGGTGTCAGTTGTGCATATTCTTGAGCAACTATTCAAAGTTACACGTAGTTAGTCAGCGCAGTCTCCTCGAATAACGAGAGAAGACAATAAACCTCTTTCGATGGAACCATATGTGCTTTCTAATCTGACATCATTTCTTTGGCTACCGTTAGACAGTTTGATTCATTTGAGAGAGCCCCCCACCCAATCCACAACACTTTTGCTGAACGAAATTATTCGGTGTTATCTTGAACGTAAAGGAGAGAGAAGACATCGACAAGATAGAATATATCGAGCTGAAACTGGGTGCATATAAAGGCTTTGTCTTCTGAATGTCAAGTAGAAGATGGAACTTATGAAAGTCATCATACTGAAGCAGTAAAAAGCGACATTTAATACGAACTCTGCAGTATTTGGTTCCTCAAGATTAGTTTGTGCTTCAAACTGAAGAAATGGTACTTTGATTCACTACTGAATATTTATCGGCAGACACACTTCTTGGGCAATCACATTGCCAAACAATTGGTCTGTACCATCGGTAGCCCATGAATCGCTTGCAAGTAAATAGGTACGAGATGGTTACTTCCACGTAAGCATACTATTATATTATGCTGATACACCTGTGCTTCCGTAGTTGTGTGTTGCGGTGTGACTCGCCCAGCCTTTCCTGCAAGACGATGGGCGATAGGAATTAACTCTGGACATGGCTCCCAAATTATGTCTCTCGACTAAAAACACTCCCACACCTGGATATGACACCATTTTTGGTGACCCGCTGTTTTCTATAATTGATCCAAGATCAAATCCATTGTAACCCTTTTCTTACTATGCCATGGGCTTTGATTTTATCTAGTAGTGTCTGGTGGAGTACCTTGTCAAATCCTTTGTGACACAAATGCTGTGTATCCAGGACTCTTTCTGTCATTCCTCTTGATATAACTACATAGACTATATATGTCTTATCAACCAATTTTCCGTCCACGACCTGTTCTCATTTATATTCATGCTTGGGTCTTTTATCAAACAGCTTTCTGAAGGAGTTAACAATTGAGCAACTGAGCCCGTGAAGACGTTGGTTAAACCTCCTTTGTTGAGATAGTCAAGCATCTCGATCATAGCATCTTATCTAATTTTACCTAACCACCAGTGGTCGACGACATTGGATTTGAGCTTCTGGTAATAAACTTCACACCACGAGAGCAATAAGGCAAGGATAGATATGACACTCACCATAGAATATGGTCAAACCGAAGAGCTGTGTCCTACCTTTGCATCTCTCTTGAACGTCCTACTCACATCTCACTCCCGAGCTGTTCCCGTGGCCACACCGCTTCACCTTCCAATTTCCCACTTTCTTCTTGTTTGTTTCTCTTGCGTCACATATCGAAACTATATGTTTCCTCAATGGACCTTCATAACCATGCCTTATGCCTAGCTGACATATTGAGTCAATTATCCTGTACAAACATTTATCCTTGAGAATTGAATGCATTTCCTAATAGACCTTAATGTGGCCATAGTCGTCGTCGTCATCATCATCATCATCATCATCATCATCATCATCATCATCATCATCATCATCATCATCATCATCATCATCATCATCATCATCATGAAGACGCCAAGCCTATTTTTTCAAATGATCAAATAATGTTCTCTCTTTTTCTAACATCTACATTACCACTAATAGGACAATCATATGAATAAGCATGCCTTGAAATTGTATTGAGTCTACTTTAAGAGTGACATGTAAATATTACAATGCATTGATCCGAATTGTAGATAGGAAGTGCTGGGTAGAAGACGTTATTGTCATTGCGTTGTTTTAGTGGTCAAGGTCGTTGGCGCATTGGACGTCTTTGTCGTTACGATTGTCATTGTCTTACTCTTCACTGTTGGTGCTACTGCTCTTGTGACTGCTGAAGTTACTACTATTCCATCGAAACACTCTCGCTTGTGCCAGTGCTGCCTGCGGAGTTGCTGTTATCGTTGCTGTCACCGCTATCGCTGTTTTCGTTGCTGCCACTGCTCTTGCTCTCTCCGTTGCTGCCACCGCTGCTACCACTGCTCTTGCTGTTTCCGTTGTTGCCACTGCTGTCGCTCGCGCTCTCGTCGCTGCTGCCATCACTGTCGCTCTCATCATCGCCATGGTTACAACCACATCCGCAGCCGTGTCCACAGCCAGGTCCAAAGCCAGTATTGTTGTTGTTACCTCCAAACATGTCAGAGGGTCCACAAATACTCATGCCAAACGAAAGCGAAAACTGTGTGGAGTTTCTCTCGACATCGTCTTCAGCGGAATCTAATGAAGGTGACGAGGATTCATCTTGGTCTCCAGAAGAGCTGTTATCTTCCTGTGTAGAGGGACTGCTTTCTTTACTTCCAGATTTTCCGTTATTTTTGCTTTTGCTTCCAGAGGAGCTGCTTTCCCCGTCTGAAGAGTCACTGCTGTCACTACTTGCACCATCTCTGGGAGCCATGTCCAGAGTTAATTCCTGTCGCCCATCGTCTTGCAGGAAAGGTTGGGCGAGTCCCACTGCAACACACATCTGCGGAGGTACAGGCGTATTAGAATGATATAATAGTATGTTTACAGGGAAGTAGCCACCCCGTACTTAGTTACATGCAAGCTATTGATGGGCCGCTGATGGTACAGGCTTACTGTCATCTCTCGTTATTCGAGGTGATTGCGCTGACTAACTACGTGTAAAGTTAATAGTTGCTCAAGAGCACTCACGCCTGACACCGTCTTTACTGCTAAGCGACTGAAATTTTGCCTCGCTGCATTTCTAGTAGGAGCTCGATTACATATGCACATAAGACGCAACGAAATCATTTGTATAAATCATCCAAAGAGCCTTACAATAGTCATGCTATTGCAGTTTGCAACATTTTGAAAATGAACACTGGTTTAAGGGGTTACATGTTTTAGGAATACGTAGTCAAGAAAATGAGCTCGTGATTTCAAGACAACACGAAAATGCAGGCAAATACTCACCGAAAAGGCCAAAAGTATCCATGTTCTTGATGATCCCATCTTGTACAGATGTCTTCAGCAAATCTTTTCCTCAAAAATTGGTAGCGACGCTGAAAAAGGAAGTCCTACATAACAATCCATGACCTTTTTTTTTTTTTTTTTTTTTTTTTTTTTTTTTTTTTTTTTTTTTTTTTTTTTTTTTGTGGTGGGGAAGCGGGGAGAGACTTGGTTATGTTTGTGCATCCAAATGTGAATGCTTGCGTTACGTAAAAGGTGTGTAAGTGTACATGTGCAATTTTTGGTTCTTCAAGTATACACGTGCTTAATAACGTCCTTACACACAATAAAAAAAAAGTGAGTTTATATTTATGCTACCGAAATTGCATGAACATAACTATTTTGTTTTTTAAGAGTATGCTATATAGACTATCTTCGGCACACATGCCCCATTGTGATTTACAAGGTATGAGACCAAGACTGAAGGTACTTGATAATCCGGTCATCACGGAAAACAGATCTAAATCTACAAATGCATTTGTGGTTTCCAGTGACAGATCGTGAGCCATAGCTGGAAAGACACCAAATTCCAATGCCCCATTCAGTCATCACCCAGAGCTAACGACCTCACCTGAAAGGACTCGAAGTGTCTAGTCTTACGAGTGCCTTCCCTGCAATACAACCCTCCTTTTAAATGATGCGAGGAGGAAAAACTAAACCAAAATCGTGTGTAGATCGCAGGTGCTTCTCTGTGACTAATTACACGAAATTACATGTGTATGTACTCCACCAATATTTCAATGACTGAATTTCGTGTTGGCCTTGCATGATTTAAGCTATCTATGCCATATATCTCCATCATTCTCCGCCTCCTCCCTTCTCTCTCTCTCTCTCTCTCTCTCTCTCTCTCTCTCTCTCTCTCTCTCTGTCTCTGTCTCTGTATCTGTGGAATACTACAATCTAGGGAACTTAGCAGGGCTTAGTCAAAGCCCGACGCGACGTGTAGTCCCTCTCTATTAATTATGCGTGTGGTCAAGTGCCGTGAGGGCTTGGTGCGGCGGGCGTACACGCTTGAATCCCATGGAGGTGTTTCGATGGTTCCTTCTGTGGATAAGAACGTCCAACTCTACTGGTCTCATTTCACATCGCAATGTCTTGTCTGAGTGTCAAAGGACCATCACGTGTCTGATGAAGTGAATGAAACGCAATATACATCAATGCATTGGTCTGTCAGGCTTCTGAATGGTTTTCTGACCATTGATATTTCTCAGGGGAATGAGTAACTATAAAAAACATAAGTTGTTGTTCCTCAGAGTGAATGAAAAGGATGAGAAATTACATCATGTATATATATCTCAGCATTGTTTGAATATGTCGGGTCTCCTACCTGTTACTAGGACGAGCATGGTCGAGCATGTGATAAAGAAATATAATTACAATATATATGACTATTAGTAATATAATACAATAAACATAGCTCATTGATTGAAATATACATTGCCATAGTAGAATTCCTTTTCTTTGTTCATTAGATGATATAATTTTCAATGTCAGTCAACATCGTGTTTTATCTAATAGTTTTTCAGTTTTCAAGGTACGGTAATTTTCTTCCGAACTTTAGAGTGAGTCGTCAAACACGTTGGATTAGATACTAGGGATGGCGGATGTGTCACGTACATAAGCTGCGTCAGCTGTTATTCAGGGAACTTGAGGTTAGTAGGATTACGATGAGTTTATTGAGAATACGTCTGGGGACGGGCCTATAAGCTTACATTGCACAGTATCTTAAAGGATAAAAAAAGTATGTATACATTTATACACTATACTGTAAATGGAATATTGTAAGATAGGAAGTTGATGTTATGAAATATGTACCTGCATGATCTTTGTTGACTTTTTCACCTGCTTGGATAATATAAAGTACATAGGAGTATTATAACAGTGTAAGAACAATAGAAAGGAGAGCTGAGTTGGCAACAGTCTTCCTCTTCACTCTGTTGAACTTAAAGTGAATCAATTTTTAGATGGCTTTCTCATAGTGATTTGTATGGCTTTGAATTTGATATTTTTTCTTGCTGACATGTAGTTTGAGTTGCCAGTCCACAAATAGTTTCTTATTTGATGCACATATGTATCTGTAGGAGAAATCTTGGTAATGTGGTGGATGTCTTGGTTTAGTCACAAAAGAATGTCGCGCTATGTCATTCAATATGGCATAGAAGTAGTGCAGATTCAGTAATTATTGAAGGGGTGGTTACCATATTTACTGAATCATAATGATAAAAATCTTAAGAATGATTATAAGGGACAACGACAAATGGCCAAAAAGGTGAAGCGACAACAGAAAAGATCTTATCTTAATGATAAACTAGAAATGCTACAAAGGGACAACATTGACGGTAACGTAAGAAGTCATTGCCAAGGACTGAATACTTTATAAAGAGGATTTCAAGCCCGAGAGAGTAAAGAGAGAGGACGAGATAGGAATGCAAGAGTAAAAGAAAAGGAGGTAATTAAACGATAGGAAATTTTGTATAAAAGCTGCGCCTCAGACCTGACCCAGAGCATGTAAAAGAACTGTCAGAGGCCGGAGCGGCGTAAGCGATACAGAGACTGAGAAACAAGGCACTAGGCTCTGGAGAATTGCTGAAAGATAAAGGTGAAATCGTACAGAAAAAATGAACTATATTAGTACCGCTACTTTGGAGAACTGAGAAATTACTAAGCTCTTGGAGTGAAGGTAAGATTGTACCGGTACATATGAAAGAAGACAAGCACAGTGCTCCACTTACAAAGTAGTTGGGCTACTTTAAAGTATAGGCCGAGAAAGTTATCGGAGATAACTATTGATATTTGACACCAGGACGCTTCACAAATGACCGTATACTAACAAACACACACACTGACACACACACACACACACACACACACACACACACACACACACACACACACACACACACACACACACACACACACACACACACACACACACACACACACACACACTCTCTCGGTGGCGCGTTTGGAAGAGTCCCCGACTGTCACTACAGCGGTACGGGCTCGAATCCTGCCCAGGGATGAAATAATTTCAGTATCGCTGCGCTTCGAGTCGTTACTCCAACTCTAGTGGGCGGGGAGTTAGGTGTGTGTGTGCGTGTAAGATTAGAGCATTGTTCATAGATCAGTCATACGAGCTCTGAGCTCTCTTCCGGGAGGGAAATAGCTGTCGTTCACGGGTCCAACACATTATCCAAGGACCAAGGTGAATACATACATATATATATATATGCTGGTACATTGTGATAAAGATGGAAAAAGAAATCACGGGTCTATTTTCGAGTTTCTGACTATCTCGCCGCCGCCCGCGCCGCCGCAGTAAGGAGTCAGAACGTCTGTGCTGCTGCAGGAGCATCGCTAGCCAACAACACCAGCAGAGGTAACAACGCCGGACCACCTCCCCTCTACACTTGTGCTACTACGACACAAGATTCGGCGCCTTCACCAAGAGATGCCAACCAGGATGTACCCGGACAAAAAACACCTAAAAGAGCCACCACCGTCCATCACGAAAGCGAAAAGTATGTGGAGTTTCAAACTCCACATACAGAGGAGCTGCTATCTTTATTTCCAGATTTTGTTGCTATCTTTGCTTCCAGAGAAGCTACCTTTTTCGTCTCCAGAGGATTTGGTCATATGGTCATTGGGAGCCATGTCCAGAGTTAATTGCTGTTGCCCATCGTCTTGCAGGAAAGGCTGGGCGAGTCACACTGCAACACACATCTGCGGAAGTACAGGTGTATCAACATAATATAACAGTATGCTTACATGGAAGTAACCACCCCGTACCTAATTACTTGCAACCCATTGATGGGCCACTGATGGTACAGAAATTAATACAAGAAGTGTGTCTGCTGATAAAGATTCAGCTTTGAATCAAAGTCCCATTTCTTCAGTTTGAAGCACAAACTAATCTTGAGGAACCAAATACGGCAGAGTTAGTATTACGAGTAAATGTCGCTTTTTACTGCTTCAGTATGATGACTTTCATAAGTTCCATATTCTACTTGACATTCAGTTTCAGCTCGATATGTTCTGTCTTGTCGATATCTTCTCTCTCCTTTACGTTCAAGATAACACCGAATGATTTCGTTCAGCAAAAGTGTTGTGGGTTGGGTGAGGGCTCTCTTAAATGAATCAAACTGTCTAACGGTAGCCAAAGAAATGATGTCAGATTAGAAAGCACCTATTGTTCCATCGAAATAGGTATGTTGTCTTCTCTCGTTATTCGAGGTGACTGCACTGACTAACTGCGTGTAAAATTGAATAGTTGCTCAAGAACACGCGTGCCTGACACCGTGTTTACTGGTAAATGAATTAAATTTTTGCCTCGGTGCATCTCTAGTACGAGCTCGATTACATATGCACACAAGACGCAACCAAATAATTTAAGTCTGAATCATCCAAAGACCCATACAACAGTCATGCCATTCTAGTTTGCAACAGTTTGAGAATGAACACTGGTTTAAGGCATTACATATGATTTCAAGACAACAAGAAAATGCAAGCAAACACTCACCGGTATGGCGAAAGGTATCCATGCTCTTCATTAGCCCATCTTGTGCAGATGCCTTGAGCAAACATTTTCCGCACAATTCCGTAGCGACGCTGAAAAAATAAGTCCTATATAACAATGTATGACTTTTTTTCTTTTTTCTTTGGGGAGTGGGGAGAGACTTGGCTATGTTTGTGCATCCATATGTGAATGTTTGCGTTAAGTAAAAGGTGTATGAGTGTACATGTACAATTTTATGTTTGTCGAGCATACATGTGTTTAATAACACTATTGTCGGCACACATATGCCCCATTGTGATTAACAAGGTAATGAGACCAAGATTCAAGGTACTTCATAAAAATCCGGTCGTCATGGAAAACACATCTAAATGTACAAATGCATTTGTGGTTTCCAGTGACTGATCGTCAGCCATAGCTGGAAACGCATGAAATTTTGATGCCCTAGTCAGTTAGTGTCCAGAGCTAACGACCAAAAGGAAAAGTTTACCAAAATTGTGTGTAGATCGCAGGTGCTGCCCTGTGACTTATTACATTAAATTACATGTGTATGTACTCCACCAATATTTCAATGATACAATCTCGTGTTGGCCTTGCCTAATTTAAGCTACCTATGCCATATATCTCCGCCATTCTCCGCCTCCTCCCTCTTCCTCTCTCACTCTCTCTCTCTCTCTCTCTCTCTCTCTCTATATATATATATATATATATATATATATATATATATATATATATATATATATATATATCTGTCTGTCTCGGTATCTGTGGAAGACTACGATCTCTTGGCGAAGGCGCCGAATCTTGTGTTGTAGTAGCACAAGTGTAGAGAAGCGGTGGTCCGGCGTTGTTGGCTTTGCACAGACGTTCTGACTCCTTGCTGCGGCGGCGTGGGCGTCAGCGAGATGGCCAGCCCTCCGTGAACTTCGTTGGTGGTCATGTCCTCGGTGTTGCCAAGGGCGGATCAGACGGGCGCTGGTAGGCGCATGAGCCACAATTGACGAAGCATATCGACGTTGCTGCTGGTTCCGTTGGTTGTGGGTGGGAGGCGGGTGATAGACATCATCTCGAGGAATGTTATACTTGCTTTAATGGCCCCCAGTGGATGGTGGGAGAGTTAGAGGATTTTTTGGGCTCTGGAGGCTGCTGGCGGCGTGAATTCCTGAAGCAGGCACTATTTCAGAGCGTCATACTAGATCGAGTCATTGGGAGATATGTGGGAACACATCCTCGGGGATCGCCTCGAGAATATATTCTGCCTTCGTTTGGGACGCGCTGATATTCCACAGGCGGAACTGTATCCCCGCCCGGCGAAACCAGGAGGGAACGTCGACCGTGGAAAAGGGTGCATCTTCAGGGAAACGGCGTTGACGGTGTTGGTAGAGGGTAGCGTGGCGCCGGGGATAGCAGCGGTAGATGGGTCCATTGTTGCTCCGAATGGTCACCAGTGAGGCGATACCATTGTCAGAAGAGAAAGAGGTTTTGATGAGTTCGTCTTCTTTATTGTAAGGTACGAGTGAACTGGTTTTATATGCGGCACGAGACAATATATATACCGAGTGAGTAGTCACCCGTGGAGCGTAATTACATAATTGCACTGAATTAAGTTAGGTCAGGTCAAACTGGCTCGCACTGTCAGAGAAGCGTCAGTTCGTGGGCAACATGACGCGCGTTACATGCCACATAGTTATCTTGGTGTGTACACACTGCAAAACTGCTCGGCACTTCTTCTTGACAGCTCCAAGTTAACCAATACAACACTTCGCTCTGCATTCAAAGGATTACAAAGGCGGAACATGCCGACAGGAGACCTTTTGGTCCATAATTAGGTTGGATGAGAAAAAATACGTTGAGGCTCCTTGCATTAATGTGAATTAGTGTGAAACCATCAATATCACGAAATACTGTGTCAAATTGTGTATCACTATAGTAATCGCTGTCTTTTGTTAGTCTTGAGTAGAAATTTAATTCGAGGTCACTTTGGGTATTATTGTGATTAAATATCGAAAATTCCTTTTCTGATATTTTGTCTATTTCTTTATACTTCTTAATGGCGGTATATATATCTGTGTTTACGGTCCCTTTTATGTAGTACTCCGCCAACAAAGTAGTGCGACTTTTCCTCGGCATGAATGTAATGAGAGCCGTCCTTTTGTGTCTAGAACATTGAGCTGTGAAGATGTCGATTACCATAAGTGTCTGGGGAAACTATTGTTGGTAAGTATTAATTGAAAAGGTAGATGCAATCTGTATGAAAGAATAATATGATGTATTCACACAATATAGAAGTTATACATATGTTTGATGATTTCGGTTCCGTAGAATATCCTTGGATGGGAAGGATAAATCATGATAGAAATGGCGGAATAGGATAAACATTATGGTAAACTAATGACCCATTGTATCAGTGCATAATGATGATACGTGATAAAGTGCATTAAATAATGTTATTAATTGTGATAGGTATATAGAATTAAACAAGGCATGTTGTTTATTGTGTTCGTGTTTACACACACCACACACGCCGTCTGTACGAGGATAATAATGATTGTGTGCGTGCCAGATTGTCTTCCTTCCCCCATCACTTTGTACCTTCAGTCGCCTACCATCGTGGCTTGGCGTTGACAATATATATATACATACATACGTACATATGTATATACATATATATATATATATATATGTATATATATATATACATATATATATATATATATATATATATATATATATATATATATTTATATATGGGTGTATATTACATGAAATCATGATATATTTCACAGTAGACGCCATCGAATATTTTCCGTTTAGGTATCTTATCTTCGTGTGATTGATAGGTGCAATTTATTTTCTTTGATGGGCGGCTATTGCGCAGTTGGTTTAAAGCTATATGTCTGAAGGAAGTGTATTTTCCGAAAACTATTTCGACTCAATTGTGTACGTGATTAATTCTACGGTTGCATCCTTTGGATGTGTTCACTAGCTTGTTGATAATTTGTTATCGTACCCTTTGTGTAAATCTTCATGCATCATGTTTGTAATTAAACCAAAATACACTTTGTAATGTTGTTATCGTATCCTTTGTGTAAATCTTCATAAATATTGTTAGTAATTAATCCGAAATACACTTTATACTGTTGTTATACTTTGTGTAGGTTTCAGATCGTGGCCTAATATGATCCTCCCCTGGTGAAATTGGTGGATTATGTCCCCTGTTATTGGACATAATCCACCAATATCCACGTAGCGCCGGACACGTGACCTAAGTCCCCTTCCCTACCTGTTCACCTCACTACTTTTGTGTGTATATATATATATATATATATATATATTTATATATATATATACATATATACATGCTTTTGTTCACTCTGTAATCACATCTGCTGAAGATATTTTAAGTGTGATGTCTTTAGAAAAAACACTAATAATTTATCTTACGTTCATTATTACTCTGCTCACAGTGAAAAAACTAATGCTTTCTGTCTTTAGTTCAATGTTCCTCAGATCGTACAGAATTTGCAACCCTGAATTTCTGGATAATGAGTTGAGCAAGATATACAGCATTCCATCAGACTTAAAATACCCAAAGCATTTGGTAGACAATTCCCACACTATGGCTATAAAAACTTACTATAAAACTCCACAGGAGAAAAATAATTTTTGTCATAAGAACCTCCTAGTGTTCCTTTTCAAAAATGCTTAAGGAATTCAACATAAATGTAGTCTTTAAGAACAATAGTACTGTCAAAAATATACTAATTAAAAATTCTCCACATAACAATGAAGGTTGCGTATAAACCATTCCTTGTCTGCAGTGCCAAAAATTTTACATCGGACAAACTGGCAAAATACAGTGTGAGAAGTGATCAAATGTCTAGTGGTATTTTTGTTCATGTGAGGGACCAAGATCATGAAAATGACAGGAAAAATGCTATTAAAATAACATCTTGTAATTCCTTTACTTAAAGGAACATAATTGAATCAAGCCACACAAAACAAACTTTTGATCAAAATATCAATCTAAGACTAGGTATGTACAGGCTTGATAATTTTATTTCAAAGAAAATTGTTACATGTTTTCCTACCCGAACATTTGGTCCATCTGTTGGTAATTTTCTCAGGCTTGTGTGACACATCTTTCCGTGTTCCCTAAAATATTTTTACTTCTGCATATATACTGTCTGTATCTCCTATACTGTATTCCCTTCATGATGTCTTAAATAGACGAAAACGTTTGGACTACGTTTCTTATTTACTAGTGTTTTTTCTGCATATATATATATATATATATATATGTATATACATATATATAGATATATGTATATATATATGTATATGCATATATGTATATATATATATTTATATATATACACATATGTATATATATGTATATGCATACATATATATATATGTATATATATATATATATATATATATATATATATATATATATTAACCTTGATCTTTGGATCATGTGCTGGACCCATGAGCGACAGCTATTTTCCTCCCGGAAGAGAGACAAGAGCTCGTATGACTGATCTATGGGCAATGCTGTGATCGTACACGCACACACACACCCAACTCCCCGCCCACGAGAGTTGGAGAAAAGACTCGAAGTGCAGCGATACTGAAACTAATTCTACCCTGGGCAGGATTCAAACCCGGACCGCTGTAGTGACAGTCGGGGACTCTTCCAAACACTCCACCGAGTGAGTGTGTGTGTGTGTGTGTGTGTGTGTGTGTGTGTGTGTGTGTGTGTGTGTGTGTGTGTGTGTGTGTGTGTGTGTGTGTGTGTGTGTGTGTGTGTGTGTGTGTGTGTGTGTGTGTGTGTGTGTGTGTGTGTGTGTGTTTGTGTGTGTTTCTGTTAGTGTACGGTCCGTTGTGAAGCGTCCTGGTGTAAAATATCAATAGTTATCTCCGATAACTTTCTCGGCCTATACATTATTTTTGGAGTAAACTATTCTATCTTGCACTCAGTTATAAGTAGCATAATTACTTTGTAAGTGGAGCACTGTGTTTGTCTCCCTTCATATGGACCGGTACAATCTTACCTTTACTCCAAGATTTTGGTAATTTCTCAGTTCTCCAAAGTAGTTCTACTAATTTAGTCAATTTTTTCTATACGATTTCGCCTCTATCTTTCAGCATTTCTCCTAGGATGTTGTCTGAGCCAGCAGCCTTGTTTTTCAGTTTCTGTATCGCTTTCACCCCTCCAACTTCTGACATTTCTTTTACATGCTCTGCCCATGATATGTCGCGTGGTTCAGGTCTGATGCGCAGCTTCCTGCCTTCGTAATGACTTCTTACGTTACCGTCAATTTAATCCCTTTGTAGCATTTGTACTCGTAGTTTATTACAAAAGATTACAAAGGCGGAGCATGCCGACAGGAGGCCTTTTGGTCCATATATAGGTCTGATGCGAAAAATCCTAATAATAATGATATATAAATAACTAAAAACCATAACAATGTAAGTATAAAATAAAATACATAAATAAACGCATGGGCACAGTCAAACAAACAGGCAAATAGTAAATAATAATAAATTGATATATAACTAATAATAAATGAGAATCAAACAGACAAATGATAACAAACCAAACACAAATAATATAAAATATATAATAATCGTTACAGTATCTTGCTTAGGTGTTTATCTAAATGCTTTTTAAAGCTTCGAACTGAACTACATTGCACTGCCTCTGCAGAAAGTTTATTCCATTCATTAACTACACGGTTGGCGAAGTTGTTTCTACCCACTTCCAAATTAAATCTATTTCCTGACAGTTTGAGACCACTGTTTCTTGTCTGATTCTCATTCAGTGTGAAAATTTTGTCCCTTTTGATGTCAATTCCCTTTAGAATTCTAAATACCTGTATCAAATCATCTCTGAGTCTGCGCTTTTTTAGAAAAACAGATTCATATGTTGTAGTCGATTTTCGTATGATTTATTTTTTATATTTGGAATCAGTTTTGTGTCTCGCCGTTGTACTTTTTCCAATCTGTCAATGTCTGTAATGAGATTCGGTGACCATACGGAAACAGCATATTCCAAATGTGGACAAACTAACAATTTATATAGCTTGTTAATGAGTGATGGACTTTTGAAGTCAAAAGATCGCGCAATCATTCCTAGAATCTTATTTGCTTTCTCAAAGGCTGAAATACACTGCTTGGATGATTTGAGATCGTTACTGATAATTACGCCGAGATCTTTTACACTATTCACTTTTGTTAACGAAGCTCCATATAACTTGTAAT
Organism: Oratosquilla oratoria; assembly: GCF_046742065.1. NCBI lineage: Eukaryota > Metazoa > Arthropoda > Malacostraca > Stomatopoda > Squillidae > Oratosquilla > Oratosquilla oratoria. Next base: position 65,346,143 of record NC_134783.1, read on the forward strand.
CGTACTTACTGTTGTTTTTACCTATGTGCATTACCTTGCATTTACTTGTGTTAAATTTCTTTAGCCACTTTTCAGACCATTGCTGTAATTTATCTAAATCTTGAATATCTAACAGATTTAAGTGATCATTTGCCATTCCGCACAGTTTTGTATCATCAGCAAATTTGGAAACAATAGATTTTAGTCCATGGTCTATATCATTTATATATACTATGAATAGAAGTGGCCCAAGAATGGAACCCTGAGGAACTCCACCTGTAACATTTTTCCATCTAGAAGTTTTCCATTTATAACAACTCTCTTTTTTCGATCATTCAAAGTCATCTAAGAAAAATTTCCTTTCAGTTTAAGTTGAACATAGTGAAGAGGAAAATTGTAGCCTACTCAGCTTTCCGTGCTATAGCTATCACATTGTTGTAATACTCCTATGTACTTTACATTATCCAAGCAGGTAGAAAAAATGTCAACAAAGATCATGCAGGTATATATATTACAATAGGAACTACCTATCTTACAATATTCCATTTACTGTATAAATGTATCTATACATTTTTTTATCCCTTAAGATAATATGCAATGTAAGGGTATACGCTCGTCCACAGACGTGTTCTTAATAAACTCGTCGTAACCCTACTAGCCTCAAATTTCCTGAACTATAGCTGACCATCCCTAGCTTCTAATCTAACGTGTTTGACGACTCACTCTGAAGTTCGGAAGAAAATGACCGTACCTTGAAAACTGAAAAACGATTAAATAAAACACGATGTCGTTTGACACTGAAAATTATATCATCTAATGAACAAAGAAAAGGAATTCTACTATGGCAATGTATATTTCAATCAATGTTTATTGTATTACTGGCCAATTACCCGCGGGTTACTGCGAGTTTGTGAATAATCCCTAACCTAACCATACCATACCTAACTTTAACCCTTAACCCTAACCAAAATATTTATTAAATGAAATATAGCTTTAAACACTCTCCCTCCCAGATGTGCGCCCCCCCTACCCGAAGGTTGGGAAACCCTAGTTTGAAAATACATGCATACACAAACACAAATATCATGTGCACATTCTTTTGCGTGCGTGCGTGAGTGTGTGTGTGAATTGACAATAAATGCCTACATCTAAAAGGTGAAGAAATGTATCTGCTTCATTTATCTTCAGAATATATATTGTTATAGAGATTTATTTGGAAAAACCTAGGAAGAGTTTGTAAATAATAAATTTCCGCAGCACTAAAATAAAATGAAAATAAGCAATACTTCAAATTATACAGTCATTTTACATTTGCATAATTTTTTCTTACAAAAGCTATCATGGTTTGTAGCAACATTAATTTCACAAATATACATAATATCTATGAACACATACAATGGTTTGTTTAATTATATTGATTCTTATGTTACAAAAATAATATCTTAAGGGGGAACTACAGTAGTGGCGTGTTCCCTCATTATAAACCACCTAACTTTAACCCTTAACCCTAACCAAATTACATTTTTAATTTGATAAAGCTTTAAATGATCCCCCTCTCAGGTGTGCGCCCCCCTCCAGAAATTGGGAAACCCTAGTTTGAAAATACATGCATACACAAACACAAATATCATGTGTACACATTCTCTTGTGTGCGTGTGTATGTGCATGTGTGTGTGTGTGTGTGTGTATTGACAATGAATGTCTACAGCTGAAAGGTGAAGAAATGTATCTAGTGTATTTATCGTCAGAATATATATAGTTATAGGGGTGAATGAACTATTTCCGCCCGCACAAAAATTAAATAAAAATAACCAATATTTCAACATTTGGTAAAATTATACAATTATTTTCCTAAACATGCTTTCTTCTTACAAAAGCTATCATGGTTTGTGGCAGCATTAATTTCACAAATGCAAATAATATATATGGATACATACAATGGATTGTTTAATCATACTAATTCTTAAGCCACAAAAAATACTACGCGACTTCAGGGGATACTACATTAACCTCCTAACTTTAACCCTTAACCCTAACCAAAATATTTCTTTTTCGAAATTAAATATAATTATACAAGTACCTGGAGTGATAGGGCATCAGAATATATATGGTTATGGGGGCCTATCTCTAAAACCCTAGGAGGAGTTCGTGTACAAACAAACAAATAAACAATCAGACAGACAGACAGAGGCTACTACTTTATTATAATAGATATTACTAATAGTCATATACATTAATTGTAGTTATACATTTTTGTCACATGCTCGACCATGCTCGTGCTAATAGTTTTTTCACCGCATTTCTTGATTCCTGACATATTCAAACGTCAAAACCTTTACCACTGCTAGCAAACGATGCGTGTATGCGTTAGGATTAGAAATGGAGAGAGTGAATGGTTTGAGGTAAAGGTGGGACTTCGTCAGGGGTGTGTTATGTCACCCTGGCTGTTCAATCTTTACATGAGTGGGGTGGTGCGAGAGGTGAATGGGAGGGTAGTGGGTCAGGGGTTGGAGATGATTAAAGAAAATGGAGAAAAGTGGGAGGTGAGCCAGCTGTTGTTTGCTGACGATACTGCGCTTGTAGCAGGATCAGAGGGGGGATTGAAGAAGTTAGTGACAGAGTTTGAGAAGATGTGTGAAAGAAGGAAGCTGAAGATAAATGTGGGCAAAAGTAAGGTGATGACATGCACAAGAGGAGAGAGTGACAGTAGGATGGAAGTGAGCATTAAGGGTAAGAAACTGGAGGAAGTGGATAGTTTCAGATACGTGGGTGACAGGAAAGGGAGGAGTGGGGGTGGAGGTAGAATGTAGATTGAGAGAAGCGAGTAAATGCCTTGGTGGATTAAAAAGTGTAATGAGAAATAGACATCTGGGAAAGGATGCCAAGAGGAGGTTATATGAAGGAGTGATTGTGCCAACAGCAATGTACGGGGCAGAAACATGGAACATGAAAGAGGAAGAGAGAAGGAGTTTGAATGTGTTTGAGATGAAATGTCTGAGAAGTATGATAGGGGTTACTGGGTTGGATAGAGTGAGAAATGAGGAGGTGAGGAGGAGAACAGGGGTGGAAAGGGAGCTGGGAGATACGGTTGATGAAAGAGTATTAGGATGGTTTGGACACATGGAAAGAATGAGTGAAGAAAGATTAGTAAAAGAGGTGTGGAAGGCGGAGGTGGAAGGAGTGAATATGAGGGGGCGTCCTAGGATGAGATGGATGGATGGGGTGAAAGGGGCTTTACAAAAGAGAGGAATGTCTGTAGAGGAAGGACAGTAGAGGACAGAAGATAAGGGTGACTGGAGAAGGGTTGTGTATAGATGATGCTGTGATGCATGAGGGGGAGTGGGTGGGGGATGGGGGGTGAGGAAATATGTATGAGAAAAAAATTGACGTAGCCTGAAGGGATTTCTCCCCGTCTTCTCCTTTTCTGCATGAGGGGACGGAGAGGGGGGGTCGCCGAATTTATGAAGCGGCCTTGCTGTGGATGTGCTGTGTCTTACGACACTGCTTCTGACCCAGGGCAGTGGACAGGATGCAGGGATGACCCGTCATCCAGGAGATGCCATGATAAGAGGGAGGGAGGAGGGTGGAGGGAAGTGGAATATATGGCAAATGAAATGGGTGGGAGTGATTTCTATGCCTTTTTCTTTTTGGCTACCCCCCGTCTAAGGGGGAAAAAGTCTTTGGTATATGTATGTATGTAGCAAACGAGATATATATACACGACGTAATGACTCATCCTTTTCATTCACTCTGAGGAACAACAACTTATGTTTGAATAGTTACTCATTCCCCTAAGAAATATCAAAGGCCAGAAAAACATTCAATAGCCTGACAGACAAATGTATTAATGTATCTTTTGTTTCATTCACGTCATCAGACCCGTCATGGTCCTTTAACACTCAGACGAGACATTGCGATGTGGAATGAGGCCAGTAGAGTTGGACGTTGCTATGCATAGAGGGAACCATCGAAACACCTCCATGGGATTCAAGCATGTGCGCCCGCCGCACTTAGCCCTCACGGCACTTGACCAAACGCATAATTGAGAGGTACTACACGCCACGTCGAGCTTTGACTAAGCCCCACTAACCTTCCTAGACTGTAGTCTTCCACAGATACCGAGACAGACAGAGAGAAAGAATGAGAGACAGACAGAGAGAGAGAATGAGAGACAGGCAGAAAGACAGACAGACAGCCAGACAGACAGACATACAGAGAGAGAGAGAGAGAGAGAGAGAGAGAGAGAGAGGAGGCGGAGAACGATAGAGATATATGGCATAGGTAGCTTAAATCATGCAAGGCCAACACGAGATTCTATCATTGAAATATTGGTGGAGTACATACATATGTGATACAGCGTAATTAGTCAAAGGAAATTACCTGCGATGTACACACAATTTTGGTTTACTTTTCCTTTTAGTCGTTAGCTCTAGAAACTAACTGACTAGGGCATCAAAATTTGTAGATTTAGATCTGTTTTCCATGGTGACCGGATTTTTATGAAGTACCTTGAATCTTGGTCTCATTACATTGTAAATCACAATGGGGCATGTGTGCCGACAATGGTGTATATAGCATACTCTTAAAAAACAAAATAGTTCTATGCATGCAATTTCGGGAGCATCAATATAGACCTGCTTTTTTATTATTGTGTCTAACAGTGTTATTAAGCACGTGTATGCTCGACAAACAAAGAATTGCACATGTACACTTATACACCTTTTACTTAACGCGCACATTCACATGTGGATGCACAAACATAGCCAAGTCTCTCCCCACTCCCCAAGGAAAATAACTTTTTTTTTTTTTTTTGATAGGTCATAGATTGTTATGTAGGACTTTTTCAGCGTCGCTGCGGAATTGTGCGGAAAATGTTTGCTCAAGGCATCTGCACAAGATGGGCTCATTAAGAGCTTGGATACTTTTGGCCTTTTCGGTGAGTGTTTGCTTGCATTTTCGAGTTGTCTTGAAATCACGAGCTCATTTTCTTGACTAAGTATTCCTAAAACATGTAATGACTTAAACCAGTGTTCATTCTCAAAATGTTGCAAACTGGAATGGCATGACTGTTGTATGGCTCTTTGGATGGTTCAGACTTAAATTATTTAGTTGCGTCTTGTGTGCATATATAATCGAGCTCGTACTAAAAAAAAATTCAGTCATTTACCAGTAAACACGGCGGTGTCAGGCGCGCGTGTTCTTGAGCAACTATTCAATTTTACACGCAGTTAGTCAGCGCAGTCTCCTCGAATAACGAGAGAAGACAATAAACCTATTTCTATGGAACCATATGTGCTTTCTAATCTGACATCATTTCTTTGGCTACCGTTGGACAGTTTGATTCATTTGAGAGAGCGCCCCACCCAACCCACAACACTTTTGCTGAACGAAATTATTCGGTGTTATCTTGAACGTAAAGGAAAGAGAAGATATCGACAAGATAGAATATATCGAGCTGAAACTGGGTGTACATAAAGACTTTGTCTTCTGAATGTCAAGTAGAAGATGGAACTTATGAAAGTCATCATACTGAAGCAGTAAAAAGAGACATTTAATACGAACTCTGCCGTATTTGGTTCCTCGAGATTAGTTTGTGCTTCAAACTGAAGAAATGGGACTTTGATTCACTGTTGAATATTCATCGGCAGACACACTTCTTCGGAAGACAGTCAATCACATTGCCAAACAATTGGTCTGTACCATCAGTGGCCCATCAATCGTTTGCAAGTAATTAGGTACGGGATGTATACTTCCATGTAAGCATACTATTATATTATGCTGATACACCTGTACTTCCGTAGATGTGTGTTGCAGTGGGACTCACCCAGTCTTTCCTGCAAGACGATGGGTGACAGTAATTAACTCTGGACATGGCTCCCAATGACAATGTGACCAAATCCTCTGGAAACGAAAAAGGCAGCTCCTCTGGAACCAAAGATAGCAACAAAATCTGGAAATAAAGATAGCAGCTCCTCTGTAGACGAAGAAAGCAACTACTTTGGAAGCAAAGACAGCAAAAAGTCTGGAAATAAAGATATCAGCTCCTCTACAAAGGAAAAAAGCAGCTCTTCTGGATACAAAGATAACAGTCCCTCTAAGGACGATGACACATATGAATCCTTGTTACCTTCATTAGATTCTGATCAAGACGAATTGGAGAGAATCTCCACATTCTATTCGCTTTCGTGATGGACGGTGACCCTTTTAGGCGTTTTTTGTCCAAGTACATCCTGGTTGGCATCTCTTGGCGAAGGCGCCGAATCTTGTGTCGTAGTAGCACAAGTGTAGAGGGGCGGTGGTCCGGCGTTGTTACCTTTGCTGGTGTTGTTGGCTAGCGATGCTGCTGCAGCAGCACAGACGTTCTGACTCTTTGTTGTTGCGGCGTGGGTGTCGGCGAGATAGTCAGCCCTCCGTGAACTTCGTTGGTGGTCATGTCCTCGGTGTTGCCTAGGGCGGATCAGACGGGCGCTGGTAAGTGCATGAGCCACAATTGACGAAGCATATCGACGTTGCTGCTGGTTCCGTTGGTTGTGGGTAGGAGTCGGGTGATAGGCATCATCTCGAGGTATGCTGTACTTGGTTTAATGTCCCCCAGTGGCTCTTGGGAGAGTTGGAGGATTTTTGCGGATCTGGAGGTCGCTGGCGGCGTAAATTCTTGAAGCAGGTACTGTTTCAGAGCGAAACGGCGTTGACGGTGTTGGTAGAGGGTAGCGTGGCGCCGGGGGTGGCAGCGGTAGATGGGTCCATTGTTGCTCCGAATGGTCACCAGTGAGGCGATGCCACTGTCAGAAGGGGAAAAAAGCCTTGGTATGTGTATGTATGTACGAGTGAATTGGTTTTAGATGCGGCACGAGCCGATATATATACTGAGTGAGTAGTCACCCGTGGTGCGTAATTACATAATTGCACTGAATTAGGTTAAGTCGGGTCAACCAAGGTCGCACTGTCAGAGCAGCGTCTGGTCGCGGGCGACATGGCGCGCGTTACATGCCACGTAGTTATCTTGGTATGTATACACTGCAAAACTGCTCGGCATCTCTTCTTGACAGCTCCAAGTTAACAAATCTAACACTGCGCTCTGCATTCAAAGGATTACAAAGGCGGACCTTTTAGTCCATAATTAGGTCGTATGCGAAAAAATACATAAATTATAAAAAAAAAATAGATCAAATAAAAAATATAATGATTCTTGGATGCCAACCGTCAGTCCCTGGTGTTTTATAAATTTTGAGTTTCTCTATACACCTTTTAATTTTTTCTTTTGTTATATTTACCGTAGTGAGTTTACCCTAGATTTTTCACAGGTTTCAGTTTGGAGTTCACTTTGAGGTATTTCGTTTACGAACACTGAGCTAAAATAGTTATTTAGAATATTACACATTCCTTCGTTTGAATACTCAAGTTGACCGTCATCAGATAATAGTGGCCCAATGTGATTCATAATAACCTTTTTACCTCTAATGTAACTAGAATGTTTGGGGATTCTCTTCGGATTTATCAGCGATATTCATTTTGTATTGCCGTTTTCGTTTTTATTGTCTTTTTTTTTAATCTCTGTGTATTATTACATAACTTTGCAAGCCGTTAGGTGCACCCGAACACTTGTATTTCTTATAAGCCTGTCTCTTTTTAGCTATACTTTTTTCAGTTTCTTTGTCGAGCCATTTTGGGCGAGCCTGATTTGGGGAGCATTTGTCCTTTAACGGGATGTAGGTATGAATCATCTTAGTAAGCGTATTTTGAAATATTTCCCACATCTGATCTACAAGTGTTTCGCTGAAGCTCCTGACGTAGCCCTATGAACTGAGCTTGACTAAAATCGGGTATTTTAGATACACAAGTATCTATTCTAAAAAAAATTAGCGGTTTGAATCTAAGTTGTGATCGCTATTTGCAATAGTTTCACAAACCTCCACATCGGCTATCATGCTTTCACAGCTAGTGATCAACAGATCGAGTAAGCTCCCATGTATTGTGGGTTCTTTTACATGGTGAGCTAAGTAACTGTCACCGAGAAAATCTATCTTCAAGGGTCATCCAATCAATGTCAGTAAAACTGAAGTCACCCAGTATCTATAAGTCCCGGTTGTAGAAACTCGACAGTTCTTGAAACAACAGTTTGTCGTCTGCTAATGATAATGTTTTTGGTCTATATATGACATCTACATTTATTTTTTGTCCATTTGTTTGGGTTGATTTTTCCCAAAAACTATCATATGCGTCCTTTTTTACTTTCTCTAAAACACAGGCATGGACATTGCTTTTAGCGTATAACAGAACACCACCACCTTTCTTGTGGTTTCTATCCTGATGAAAGTGTTTAAATCCCGCAATATTAAATTCAGCTTCAAACTCTACCATTTAACCATGTCTCGGTTATTCCTATCATATCGAGATTTTCACTTTTGACATATGCCTGCATTTCTTGACATTTATTCCTAATACTACGAGCATTAAATTACATGGTATTAAGAAACTGGTGATTATTTCTTTTTGACACGTTTTGTATTTCAACATGATGTCTTACATTATAATTTTGTTCTTTATTGACACATTGTCAGTGGGTAAATTTTCCAACTTCTCCGGTTCCATCTGAGTGACAGCTTTCTATGCAGCCTCATCTTAGTCTACAAAGGGAAAGATATCGCTCTTCTGACTCTGAAAGCCCGTTGCCAACTTGAGAAGGATTATCATGAGGAACTTAATGACCTGGGTTTGGAATGAGGTTGCTACCTTGAGTATGGCATCACAGACGTTCTCATCGTTATTTGTATGCTGGAACCTTTCCAGGGGTATATCACGCGAAATGATGATACATTTTTACAGTATACGTCATGGCACATGTCGCCTTTAGTTCTTTTAGCTTTGTAACATCATTTTGATGCATATAATCAGGATTATTTTGCTAGGTTCCATTGATAGTTTGACTTGTTGCAAAATTACGCTTTACACTTTGTATAAAATTGGTCAAATGTATAGAATTTTGTTATTTTTCTGTAAATATTACAAATAACATGACATTTTTTGTACAATGTTAATCAAACTGTACACGTTCGAAAGAGCATTAAAAATGTATTCATTTGATAACTGTTTTGTTGCTCTATCTTACTCCATGTAAAAACCATGTCTCTACTTTAGTAAAAAGTCAAGACATTCAAACACTTCCTATCTATTAAAAGTCACGGGGAAAATTAATCAATTCTAACTGTTTCATATATGTAGAATAGATCCTCCTCTTTCTTTTGGTACCTAATTTGTTGCTCTACCTTGGATAGACAAAACATTATACCACAATATATGATTTAGAAATTACTTAAAATTCCCCCTTTTTGATAAGATAGGGAAAAAAATCAGCCTCCATGTGGAATACTTCCATACATCCCAGATAAAAACTAATACGGTTTTTTGCTTTTTCAGGTCAAAAAGAACAATTACAATTACATATGAAAATAGGAAAAAGTTGTCTTTTTGAACATATCTAAAACACACACACACATAAACACACACACACACACACACACACACACACACACACACACACACACACACACACACACACACACACACACACACACACATATATATATATATATATATATATATACAGTATATATATATATGTATGTATATACGTATACATATATCTATATATATATATATATAGAAACTGTTTTAGACAAATAACAGAGTGATAGGTGGGGAAGGGTAAATGAAGATGGGCTTTTAGAATACGTCCGAACGTTAGGACGTATTCCAAAAGCCCATCTATTGCGTCACATATCGAAATTATATGTTTCCTCAATGGACCTTCATAACCATGCCTTATGCCTAGCTGACATATTGAGTCAATTATCCTGTACAAACATTTATCCTTGAGAATTGAATGCATTTCCTAATAGACCTTAATGCGGTCATAGTCGTCGTCGTCGTCGTCATCATCATCATCATCATCATCATCATCATCATCATCATCATCATCATCATCATCATCATCATCATCATCATCATCATCATCATCATCATCATCATCATCATCATCATCATCATCATCATCATCATCATCATCATCATCATCATCATCATCATCATCATCATCATCATCATCATCATCATCATCATCATTATCATCATCATGAAGACGCCAAGCCTATTTTTTCAAATGATCAAATAATGTTCTCTCTTTTTCTAACATCTACATTACCACTAATAGGACAATCATATGAATAAGCATGCCTTGAAATTGTATTGAGTCTACTTTAAGAGTGACATGTAAATATTACAATGCATTGATCCGAATTGTAGATAGGAAGTGCTCGGTAGAAGACGTTATTGTCATTGCGTTGTTTTAGTGGTCAAGGTCGTTGGCGCATTGGACGTCTTTGTCGTTACGATTGTCATTCTCTTACTCTTCGCTGTTGGTGCTACTGCTCTTGTGGCTGCTGAAGTTACTACTATGCCATCGAAACACTCTCGCTCGTGCCAGTGCTGCCTGCGGAGTTGCTGTTATCGTTGCTGTCACCGCTATCGCTGTTTTCGTTGCTGCCACTGTTACTGCCACTGCTCTTGCTCTCTCCGTTGCTGCCACCGCTGCTACCACTGCTCTTGCTGTTTCCGTTGTTGCCACTGCTGTCGCTCGCGCTCTCGTCGCTGCTGCCGTCACTGTCGCTCTCATCATCGCCATGGTTACAACCACATCCGCAGCCGTGTCCACAGCCAGTATTGTTGTTGTTACCAAACATGTCAGAGGGTCCACAAATACTTATGCCAAACGAAAGCGAAAACTGTGTGGAGTTTCTCTCGACATCGTCTTCAGCGGAATCTAATGAAGGTGACGAGGATGTATCATCGTCTCCAGAGTTATCATCGTCTGAAGAGTCACTGCTGTCACTATTTGCAGATGGTTTGCCTTTGCTTCCACCACCTCTGGGAGCCATGTCCAGAGTTAATTCCTGTCGCCCATCGTCTTTCAGGAAAGGCTGGGCGAGTCCCACTGCAACACACATCTGCGAAAGTACAGGTGTATTAGAATAATATAATAGTATGTTTACAGGGAAGTAGCCACCCCGTACTTAGTTACATGCAAGCTATTGATGGGCCGCTGATGGTACAGGCTTACTGTCATCTCTCGTTATTCGAGGTGATTGCGCTGATTAACTACGTGTAAAGTTAATAGTTGCTCAAGAGCACTCACGCCTGACACCGTCTTTACTGCTAAGCGACTGAAATTTTGCCTCGCTGCATTTCTAGTAGGAGCTCGATTACATATGCACATAAGACGCAACCAAATCATTTGTCTGAATCATCCAAAGAGCCTTACAATAGTCATGCTATTGCAGTTTGCAACATTTTGAAAATGAACACTGGTTTAAGGAGTTACATGTTTTAGGAATACGTAGTCAAGAAAATGAGCTCGTGATTTCAAGACAACACGAAAATGCAGGCAAATACTCACCGAAAAGGCCAAAAGTATCCATGTCCTTGATGAGCTCATCTTGTACAGATGTCTTCAGCAAATCTTTTCCTCAAAAATTGGTAGCGACGCTGAAAAAGGAAGTCCTACATAACAATCCATGACCTTTTTATCTTTTTTTTATTTTATTTATTTATTTTTTTATTTATTTTTTGTGGTGGTGGGGAAGCGGGGAGAGACTTGGTTATGTTTGTGCATCCAAATGTGAATGCTTGCGTTACGTAAAAGGTGTATAAGTGTACATGTGCAATTTTTGGTTCTTCAAGTATACACGTGTTTAATAACGTTCTTACACACAATAATCAAAAAGTGAGTTTATATTGATTGCATGAATATAACTATTTTGGTTTTTAAGACTATGCTATAATGACTATTGTCGGCACACATGCCCCATTGTGATTTACAAGGTAATGAGACCAAGACTGAAGGTACTTGATAATCCGGTCATCATGGAAAACAGATCTAAATCTACAAATGCATTTGTGGTTTCCAGTGACTGATCGTGAGCCATAGCTGGAAAGACACCAAATTGCAATGCCCCATTCAGTTAGCTCACAGAGCTAACGATCTCACCTGAAAGGACTTGGAGTCTCTAGTCTTACGAGTGCCTTCCCAACAATACAACCCTCCTTTTAAATGATACGAGGAGGAAAAACTAAACCAAAACCGTGTGTAGATCGCAGGTGCTTCTCTGTGACTAATTACACGAAATTACATGTGTATGTACTCCACCAATATTTCAATGATAGATCTCGTGTTGGCCTTGCATGATTTAAGCTGCCTATGCCATATATCTCCGCCTCCTCCCTCTCTCTCTCTCTCTCTCTGTGTCTCTCTCTCTTTCGCTCTCTCTCTCTCTTTCTCTCTTATCATCTCTCTCTCTCTTTCTCTCTGTCTCTGTATCTGTGGAAGTCTACGATCTAGGAGGGTTAGTGGGGCTTAGATAAAGCCTGATGCGACGTGTAGTCCCTCTCTATTATGCGTGTGGTCAAGTGCCGTGTGGCGGGCACATACGCTTGAATCCCATGGAGGTGTTTCGATGGTTCCTTCTATGGGTAGCAACGTCCAACTCTACTGGCCTCATTCCACATCGCAATGTCTTGTCTGAGTGTCAAAGGACCATCACGAGTCTGATGACGTGAATGAAACGCAAGATACATCAATGCATTGGTCTGTCAGGCTACTGAGTGGTTTTCTGGCCCTTGATATTCTTGGGGGAATGAGTAACTATTCAAACATAACATAAGTTGGTGTTCTTCAGAGTGAATGAAAAGGATGAGCCATTACGTCGTGTACTGTATATATCTCAGCGTCGTTTGCTAGCAGAGGTAAAGGTTTTGACGTTTGAATATGTCGGGTCTCCTACCTGTTACTTGGATGTTGGAGTCAAGAAGTGCCTGGAAAAACTATTGGCACGAGCATGTTTGAGCATGTGATAAAAATGTATAATTGCAATTAATATATATGACTGTTAGTAATATAATACAATAAACAATGATTGAAATATACATTGCCCTAGTAGAATTCCTTTTCTTTGTTCATTAGATGATATATTTTTCATTGTCAATTGACATCGTGTTTTATGTAATCGTTTTTCAGTGTTGAAGGTACGGTCATTTTCTTCCGAACTTCAGGGTGAGTCGTCAAAGACGTTAGATTAGAAGCCAGGGATGGCGGATGCATCCCGTTGATAAGCTGGGTGAGCTCTTGTTGAGGGAATTTGAGGTTAGTAGGGTTACGACAAGTTTATTGAGAACATGTCTGGGGACGGGCCTATACACTTACATTGGACAGTGTTTTTAAGGATAAGAAATATATATATACATTTATACAGTATACTGTAAATGGAATATTGTAGGAAGTTCCTATTATGATATGTGTACGTGCATGATCTTTGTTGAATTCTTATTTTCACCTGCTTGGATAATATAAAGTACATAGGAGTATTACAACAATGTGATAGCTATAGCACGGAAAGCTGAGTTGGCTGCAATCTTCCTCTTCACAATGTTGAACTTAATGTGAAAGGAACAAATTGTAAAATGAGACACCCATAGTGATTTGTATGGCTATGAACTTGATATTTTCTCTTGCTGACATCTAATTTGAGTTGACAGTCCACAGATAGTTTCTTATTTGATGCACATATGTATCTGTAGGAGATAGAATAGTTTACTCCAAAATTTAAGTATAGGCTGAGAAAGTTATCGGAGATAACTGATATTTTACACCAGGACGCTGCACAACACACACACACACACACACACACACACACACACACACACACACACACACACACACACACACACACACACACACACACACACACACACACACACACACACACACACACACACACACACACACACACACACACACACACACACACACACACACACACACACACTCGGTGGAGCGTTTGGAAGAGTCCCCGACTGTCACTACAGCGGTCCGGGTTTGAATCCTGCCCAGGGCAGAATTAGTTTCAGTATCACTGCGCTTCGAGTCATTTCTCCAACTCTTGTGGGCGGGGAGTTGGGTGTGTGTGTGTGCGTGTAAGATCACAGCATTGCCCATAGATCAGTCATACGAGCTCTGGGCTCTCTTCCGGGAGGAAAATAGCTGTCGCTCATGGGTCCATTACATGATGCAAAGATCAAGGTTAATATATATATATATATATATATATATATATATATATATATATATATATATGTATATGTGTATATATATGTATGCATATACATATATATATATACATATACGTATATATATATATATATGCATAGACATATATATACATATATGTATATATATATATGTATATATATATATATGTATATATATATATATATATATATATATATATATATGTGTGTGTGTGTGTGTGTGTGTGTGTGTGTGTGTGTGTTGTGTGTGTGTGTGTGTGTGTGTGTGTGTGTGTGTGTGTGTGTGTGTGTGTGTGTGTGTGTGTGTGTGTGTGTGTGTGTGTGTGTGTGTGTGTGTGTGTCTGTGTGTGTGTGTGTGTGTGCAGAAAAAACACTGGTAAATAAGAAACGTAGTCCAAACGTTTTCGTCTATTTAAGACATCATGAAGGGAATACAGTAAAGGAGATACAGACAGTATATATACAGAAGTAAAAATATTTTAGGGAACACGGAAAGATGTGTCACACAAGCCTGAGGAAATTACCAACAGCCCTCAGGTAACAGATGGACCAAATGTTCGGGCAGGAAAACATGTAACAATTTTCTTTGAAATAAAATTATCAAGCCTGTACATACCTAGTCTTAAATTGATATTTTGATCAAAAGTTATTTTTAATGTGGCTAGTTTCAATTATGTTCCTTTCAGTAAAGGAATTACAAGATGTTATCTTAATAGCATTTTTCCAGTCATTTTCATGATCTTGGTCCCCCACATGAACAAAAATACCACTAGACATTTGATCACTTCTCACACTGTATTTATGTTGGTTTATTCTTGTTTGTAAATCTTTGCCAGTTTGTCCGATGTAAAACTTTTGGCACTGTAGACAAGGAATGGTGTATACGCAACCTTCAGTGTTATGTGGAGAATTTTTAATTAGTATATTTTTGACAGTACTATTGTTCTTAAAGACTACATTTATGTTGAATCCCTTAAGTATTTTTGGTAGTCTTGCCATACTCTCATGAAAAGGAACACCAGGAGGTTTTTATGACAACAAATATTTTTCTCCTGTGAAGTTTTATAGTAAGTTTTCATAGCCATAGTGTGGGAATTGTCTACCAAATGCTTTGAATATTTTAAGTCTGATGCAATGCTGTATATCTTAATCAACTCATTATCCAGAAATTCAGGGTTGCAAATTCTGTACGTTCTGAGGAACATTGAACTAAAGACAGCAAGCTTAGTTTTTTCACTGTGAGCAGAGTAATAATGAACGTAAGATAAATTATTAGTGTTTTTTCTAAAAACATCACACTTAAAATATCTTCAGCAGATGTGATTACAGTGGAGAAAAGCATGTATAACTATACAAAAGTAGTGAGGTGGACAGGTAGGGAAGGGGACTCAGGTCACGTGTGCGGCGCTACGTGGATATTGGTGGATTTTGTCTACTAACAGTGGACATAATCCACCAATTTCACCAGGAGAGGATCATATTAGGCCACGATCTGAAACCTACGCAAAGTATAACAACAGTACAAAGTGTATTTCGGATTAATTACTAACAATATTTATGAAGATTTACACAAAGGATACGATAACAACATTACACAGTGCATTTGGGATTAATTACAAACATGATGCATGAAGATTTACACAAAGGGTACGATAACAAATTATCAACAAGCTCGTGAATACATCCAAAAAAAGGCAACAGTAGATTTAATCACGTACACAATTGAGTCGAAATAGTTTTCTGAAAATACACCTCCTTCAAACATATAGCTTTAAACCAACTGCGCAATAGCCGCCCCTCAAAGAAAATAAATT
The DNA here is from genome assembly GCF_046742065.1 of Oratosquilla oratoria. NCBI lineage: Eukaryota > Metazoa > Arthropoda > Malacostraca > Stomatopoda > Squillidae > Oratosquilla > Oratosquilla oratoria. The sequence continues at coordinate 65,362,075 of NC_134783.1, forward strand.
GCACCTATCAATCACACGAAGATAAGAGACCTAAACGGAAATTCTTCAATGATGTCTACTGTGAAATATATCATTATTGCATGTAATATACACCCATATATATATGTATATGTATATATATATATATATATATATATATGTATGTATATATATGTATATATATGTATATATATATATATATATATGTACGTATGTATGTATATATATTGTCAAAGCAACGCCACGAAGGTAGCCGGCTCAAGGTACAGAGTGATGGGGGAAGGCAGACAACCTGGCACGCACACAATCTTTATTATCCTCGTACAGATGGCGTGTGTGGTGTCTGTAAACACGAACACAATAAACAACATGTCTTGGTTAATTCTATATACCTATCACAATTAATAACATTATTAAATACACATTATCTCGTATCATCATCATGCACTGATACAATGGGTCATTAGTTTACCATAATGTTTATCTTATTCCGCCATTTCTATCATGATTTATCCTTCCCATCCACGGACATTCTACGGAACCGAAATCATCAAACATTACTACAAATTCTATATTGTGTGAATATATCATATTATTTTTCATACAGATTGCATCTACCTTTTCAATTAACAAAATGTAAAGCGTAATTTTGCAACAAGTCAAACCATCAAGTGAAACTAGGAAAATAATTCTAATTATATGCATCAAAATTATGTTACACAGCTAAAAGAAGTAAAGGAGACATGTGCGATGACGTCTACTGTAAAATGTATCATCATTTCGCGTGATACACCCCCGGAAAGGTTCCAGCATACAAATAATGATGAGAACGTCTGTGATTCCATACTCAAAGTAGCAACCTCATTCCAAATCCAGGTAATTAAGTTCCTCAAGAAGATCCTTCCCAAGTTGACAACGGGCTTTCAGAGGCAGAAGAGCGATATCTTTCCCTTTGGAGACTAAGATGAGGCTGCACAGAAAGCTGTCACTCAGATGGAACCGGAAAGTTGGAGAATTCACCAACTGACAATGTGTCAACAAAGAACAAAATTATCATGTTGAAATACAAAACGTGTAAAAAAGAAATTATCACGTTTCTTAATACCATGTACTTTAATGCTTGTAGTATTAGGAATAAATGTCAATAAATACAGGCATATGTCAAAAGTGAAAATCTCGATATGATAGGAATAACCGAGACATGGTTAAATGGTAAAGAGTTTGAAGCTGAATTTAATATTGCGGGATTTAAACGCTTTCATCAGGATAGAAACCACAAGACATGGAAACTTACTCGATCTATTGATCACTAGCCGTGAAAGCATGATAGCCGATGTGGAGGTTGGTGAAACTATTGCAAATAGCGATCACGACTTAGATTCAAACCGCTAATTTTTTTTTAGAATAGATACATGTGCATCTAGAATACCCAATTTTAGTAAATCTCAGTTCATAGGACTACGTCAGGAGCTTTAGCTTACAGATTGGGAGGCAATTTTAAGCGAAAGACCTGTAGATCAGATGTGGGAAATATTTCAAAATACGCTTACTAAGATGATTCATACCTACATCCCGTTAAAGGACAAATGCTCCCCAAATCAGGCTCGCCCAAAATGGCTCGACAAAGAAACTGAAAAAAAGTATAGCTAAAAAGAGACAGGCTTATAAGAAATACAAGTGTTCGGGTTCACCTAACGGCTAGCAAAGTTATGTAATAATACACAGAGATTAAAAAAAAGACAATAAAAAACGAAAACGACAACACAAAATGAATATCGCTGATAAATCCGAAGAGAATCCCCAAACATTCTAGTTACATTAGAGGTAAAAAGGTTATTATGAATCACATTGGGCCACTAGTATCTGCTGACGGTCAACTTGAGTATTCAAACGAAGGAATGTGTAATATTTTAAACAACTATTTTAGCTCAGTATTCGTAAACGAAACACCTCAAAGTGAACTCCAAACTGAAACCTGTGAAAAATCTAGGGTAAACTTACTCACTACGGTAAATATAACAAAAGAAAAAAGTAAAAGTTGTATGGAGACACTCAAAATTAATAAAACACCAGTGACTGACGGTTGGAATCCAAGAAACTTAAAGGAAACAAAAAATGAGATTGTTGTTCCATTAGAAATTATAAAAAAAAAAAAAAATCCATCATATCTGGAGATGTCCCAAGAGAATGGAAGCTAGCTAACGTCACTCCACTATTCAAAACAGGTGACAAAAAGAAACCAAATAACTATAAGTCTATAAGCTTGACTTCAATCGTAGGAAAAATGATGAAAACTATCATCGGAAATGCTATCGAACATCGTTTAGCAAGTAACTGTTTGATAAACGATAGCCAGCATGGATTCAGACAGAAACACTCTTGCGTGACTAACTTACTCGAATTCTACAACACAGTCATCTCGAGTTATGACAAAAGAAACAATATAGAATTAATATGTTTAGACTTTGCAAAGAATACTTACTAAATTCGCTGCACACGGAGTAAGTGGTAGCCTATTAAGTTGGACTAGAAATTGATTGAATGATCGAAAAAAGAGAGTTGTTTTAAATGGTAAAACTTCTAGATAGGAAAATGTTACTAGTGGAAGTCCTCAGGGTTCCGTTCTTAGGCCACTTCCATTCATAGTATTCATAGTATATATGAATTATGTAAACCACGGACTAAAATCTATTGTCTCCAAATTTGCTGATGATACAAAATTGTGCGGGATGGCAAATGATCACTTCAATCGATTAGATATTGAAGAAGATTTAGATAAATTACAGCAATGGTCTGAAAAGTGGCTAATGAAATTTAACAAAAGTGAATGCAAGTTGATCCACAAAGGTAAAGATATTCAAATCAGCCGACAAATCAAGTTATAATAACTATAGACCAATTTCACTATTACCACAGTTTTCCAAAATTCTTGAGAAGTTATTCACAATTCACCTTGACTCATTTCTAAAAAAATAAAAATAAAATAAAAAAAAGACGTCATTTACCATAGTCAATATGGATTTCAACGAAATCTTTCAACGTCAACAGCAGTAATGGAATTAATTGAAGAGATAATTAACAATATAGAACAAAAGAAAAAGACAGCCGGCATATTTATTGATCTAAAAAAGGCATTTGGCACGGTAAATCATGAAATCCTAATTCGAAAGGCCGAATACTATGGGCTAAGAGGTAAGGTTAATGACTGGTTAAAAAATTATCTGAAAAACAGGAAACAATATGTAGCCATTGAGGGAGAAAGATCACATATTCTACCAGTTACATGCGGAGTACCTCAAGGTTCAGTTCTAGGACCCAAACTATTCTTACTATATATTAATGACATTACAAATGTATCCAACCTTATGAAATTTATACTGTTCGCCGACGATACCACCATTCTATGCTCCGATATAAATTCCGACAAACTGATCAAGACAATTAATGAAGGATTATGTCAGCTATCCAATTGGTTTTCAGCCAATAAACTATCCTTAAACGTATCAAAAAGTAACTACCTGCTTTTCTACAAAAATAATGAAAGCACTAAGCCGATCAAAATAAACAACGAAATTATTGAAAAAGCGTCCGTCGGTAAATTCCTAGGCGTGTATTTAGACGATCAACTTAATTGGAAACATCATATAAATCACGTGATAAATAAGATGTCCAAAATTTTAGGAATAATGCATAAAATGAGAAATATCCTACATACCATTTACTGTAGTCTACTACTACCATTCCTAAACTATTGTTCAGAAATTTGGGGTAATACTTATCAAACTAATCTTCAACGCATAATTACCTCTCAAAAAAAGGCACTGCGTATAATCTGCAATGTAGGTCGTTTAGAACATACAAATAACTTATTTAAAAAACTAAATCTACTGAAATTCAAGGACTTAATAAAGTACAAAACTGCCATTGTTATGAACCAAATCTACAATAAACAAATGAATCAAAACATATTGAAATTTTACTCAACTTACGAAACTCGCTATGCGACTAGGCATACAAACGACTTCTTTAAAACTCAATACAGAACAACACAAAAAAAAGGCCGATGCTTATATATTATAGGTGTTAACACATGGAATAAACTTGAAAAGGAATTACCTAAGACAAAATGTTTATCATTATTCAAACGATATTTAAAAAAGTCTTTAATCTATAAGTATTAGTATATTGAACATTTCAGGTCCATTTCATAATTGTATTCATGGAGAAACTGTCATGTAACGCCCAAGTCTGCCGCTTTTTTTTTTTTTTTTTTTCCTATTCCTGCAGGTGACGGTGACCCGGATCCGAGCAGTAAGCAATTATCGCCCCGTCAACAATCGACCTGACCTCTAACCTCTCACCTGACCCCCACAAGATGCACCTCCTGTATGACGGGTCGTCCCTGCATCTTGTCCTCTGCCCTGGCTAAGAAGCAGTCTTGCAACAAACAGCACATCCACAACAAGACTGCTTCATTAAATCGGTGACTCTCCTCTCCGTCCCCTCATGCAGAAAAGGGGAGAAATCCCTTCGGGTTGCGTCAATTTATTTCTCATACATACCCTCACCCCCCATCCCCCACCCACTCAACCTCATGCATACACAGTCATTCTCCATTCTCCCCTAACATCTGTCCTCTCCCGTCCTTCCACAATAGACATTCCCCATTTCCCAATGCCCCTTTCACCCCATTCAGCCATCTCATCTTATGTCGACTCCTCATGTTCCCTCCATCCACCTCTGCCTTACACACTTCCTTTACTAATCTTTCTTCATTTATTCTTTCCATGTGTCCAAACCATCCTAATACTCTTTCATCAACCCTATCTCCCAACTCCCTTTGCACCCCTGTTCTCCTCCTCATCTCTTCGTTTCTCACTCTATCTAGCCTAGTAACCCCTATCATACTTATCAGCAATTTCATCTCAAACACATTCAAACTCCTTCTCTCTTCCTCTCTTATGTTCCATGTTTCTGCCCCGTACAGTGCTGTTGGCACAATCACTCCTTCATATAATCTCCTCTTAGCATCCATTCCCAGATGTCTATTTCTCACTACACTTTTTAATCCACCAAGGAATTTACTCGCTTTTTTCAATCTACAATCTACCTACACCCCCCACTCTTTGACATACCCTGCCCATAATATGTCGCGTGGTTCAGGTCTGATGCGCAGCTTTTCTGCCTTCGTAATGACTTTACGTTACCGTCAATTTTGTCCCTTTGTAGCATTTGTACTCGTGGTTTATCATTAAGATATGTTCTTTTCCTTTGTCATATCACCCTTTTTGGCATTTGTCGTTTCCCTTATAATCATCCTTAATATTTCTATTATTATGATTCAGTAAATATACTATCCATACAAGAAATATCAAAGGCCAGAAAACCATTCAGTGGCCTGACAGACCAATGTGTCGATGTATCTTGCGTTTCATTCACGTCATCAGACGCGTTATGGTCCTCAGACAAGACATTGCGATGTGGAATGAAGCCAGTAGAATTGGACGTTGCTACCCATAGAAGGAACCATTGAAACACCTCCTGGGATTCAAGCGTGTGCGCCCGCCGCACCAAGCCCTCACGGCACTTGACCACACGCATAATTAAGAGAGAGGGACTACACGTCGCGTCGGGCTTTGACTAAGCCCCCCAAACCCTCCCAGATTGTAGTCTTCCACATATACTGAGACAGACACACACGCAGACGCACACGCACACACACACACACACACACACACACACACACACACACACACACACACACACACACACACACACACACACACACACACACACACACACACACACACACACACACACACGGAGAGAGAGAGAGAGAGAGAGAGAGAGAGAGAGAGAGAGAGAGAGAGAGAGAGAGAGAGAGAGAGAGAGAGAGAGAGAGAGAGAGAGAGAGAGAGAGAGAGAGAGAGAGAGAGAGAGAGAGAGAGAGAGAGAGAGAGAGAGAGAGAGAGAGAGGAGGCGTAGAATGACAGAGATATATGGCATGGGTAGCTTAAATCAGTCAAGGCCAACACGAGATTCTATCATTGAAATATTGGTGGAGTACATACACATGAAATTTAGTGTAATTAGTCACAGGAAAGCACCTGCGATCTACACACAATTTTGGTTAACTTTTCCTTTTGGTCGTTAGCTCTGGAAACTAACTGACTAGAGCATCAAAAGTTCATGTGTTAGCTTTGGCTTACAATCAGTAACTGGAAACCACAAATGCATTTGTAGACTCGGATCTGCTTTCCATGATGACCGCATTTTTATGAAGTACCTTGAATCTTGGTCTCATTACATTGTAAATCACAATGGGCATGTGTGCCGACAATAGTGTATACAGCATACTCTTAAAAACCAAAATAGTTATGTTCATGCAATTTCGGTAGCATCAATAAAGACCTGCTTTTTGATTATTGAGTTTAACAGTATTATTAAGCACGTGTATGCTCGACAAACAAAGAATTGCACATGTACACTTATACACCTTTTACTTAACGCTCACATTCACATATAGATGCACAAACATAGCCAAGTCTCTCTGCACTCCCTAAGGGAAAAAAATAGGTCATAGATTGTTATGTAGGACTTACTTTTTCAGCGTCGCTGAGGAATTGTGCGAAAAATGTTTGCTGAAGGTATCTGCACAAGATAGGCTCATCAAGAACATAAATACTTTTGGCCTTTTCGTGAGTGTTTGCCTGTGCATTTTTGAGTTGTCTTGAAATCACGAGCTCATTTTCTTGACTACGTATTCCTAAAACATGTAATGCCTTAAACCAGTGTTCATATTGAAAATATTACAAAGTGGAATGGCATGACTATTGTAAGGCTCTTTGGATGATTCAGACAAATGATTTGTTTGTGTCTTGTGTGCATATGTATCGAGCTCCTACTAGAAATGCACCGAGGCAAACATTTCAGTCATTTACCAGTAAACACGGTGTCAGTTGTGCATATTCTTGAGCAACTACTCAAATTTACACGTAGTTAGTCAGCGCAGTCTCCTCGAATAACGAGAGAAGACAATAAACCTCTTTCGATGGAACCATATGTGCTTTCTAATCTGACATCATTTCTTTGGCTACCGTTAGACAGTTTGATTCATTTGAGAGAGCCCCCCACCCAATCCACAACACTTTTGCTGAACGAAATTATTCGGTGTTATCTTGAACGTAAAGGAGAGAGAAGACATCGACAAGATACAATATATCGAGCTGAAACTGGGTGCATATAAAGGCTTTGTCTTCTGAATGTCAAGTAGAAGATGGAACTTATGAAAGTCATCATACTGAAGCAGTAAAAAGCGACATTTAATACGAACTCTGCAGTATTTGGTTCCTCAAGATTAGTTTGTGCTTCAAACTGAAGAAATGGTACTTTGATTCACTACTGAATATTTATCGGCAGACACACTTCTTGGGCAATCACATTGCCAAACAATTGGTCTGTACCATCGGTAGCCCATGAATCGCTTGCAAGTAAATAGGTACGAGATGGTTACTTCCACGTAAGCATACTATTATATTATGCTGATACACCTGTGCTTCCGTAGATGTGTGTTGCGGTGTGACTCGCCCAGCCTTTCCTGCAAGACGATGGGCGATAGGAATTAACTCTGGACATGGCTCCCAAATTATGTCTCTCGACTAAAAACACTCCCACACCTGGATATGACACCATTTTTGGTGACCCGCTGTTTTCTATAATTGATCCAAGATCAAATCCATTGTAACCCTTTTCTTACTATGCCATGGGCTTTGATTTTATCTAGTAGTGTCTGGTGGAGTACCTTGTCAAATCCTTTGTGACACAAATGCTGTGTATCCAGGACTCTTTCTGTCATTCCTCTTGATATAACTACATAGACTATATATGTCTTATCAACCAATTTTCCGTCCACGACCTGTTCTCATTTATATTCATGCTTGGGTCTTTTATCAAACAGCTTTCTGAAGGAGTTAACAATTGAGCAACTGAGCCCGTGAAGACGTTGGTTAAACCTCCTTTGTTGAGATAGTCAAGCATCTCGATCATAGCATCTTATCTAATTTTACCTAACCACCAGTGGTCGACGACATTGGATTTGAGCTTCTGGTAATAAACTTCACACCACGAGAGCAATAAGGCAAGGATAGATATGACACTCACCATAGAATATGGTCAAACCGAAGAGCTGTGTCCTACCTTTGCATCTCTCTTGAACGTCCTACTCACATCTCACTCCCGAGCTGTTCCCGTGGCCACACCGCTTCACCTTCCAATTTCCCACTTTCTTCTTGTTTGTTTCTCTTGCGTCACATATCGAAACTATATGTTTCCTCAATGGACCTTCATAACCATGCCTTATGCCTAGCTGACATATTGAGTCAATTATCCTGTACAAACATTTATCCTTGAGAATTGAATGCATTTCCTAATAGACCTTAATGTGGTCATAGTCGTCGTCGTCGTCATCATCATCATCATCATCATCATCATCATCATCATCATCATCATCATCATCATCATCATCATCATCATCATCATCATCATCATCATCATCATCATCATCATCATCATCATCATCATCATCATCATCATCATCATCATCATCATCATCATCATCATCATCATCATCATCATCATCATCATCATCATCATCATCATCATCATCATGAAGACGCCAAGCCTATTTTTTCAAATGATCAAATAATGTTCTCTCTTTTTCTAACATCTACATTACCACTAATAGGACAATCATATGAATAAGCATGCCTTGAAATTGTATTGAGTCTACTTTAAGAGTGACATGTAAATATTACAATGCATTGATCCGAATTGTAGATAGGAAGTGCTGGGTAGAAGACGTTATTGTCATTGCGTTGTTTTAGTGGTCAAGGTCGTTGGCACATTGGACGTCTTTGTCGTTACGATTGTCATTGTCTTACTCTTCACTGTTGGTGCTACTGCTCTTGTGACTGCTGAAGTTACTACTATTCCATCGAAACACTCTCGCTTGTGCCAGTGCTGCCTGCGGAGTTGCTGTTATCGTTGCTGTCACCGCTATCGCTGTTTTCGTTGCTGCCACTGCTCTTGCTCTCTCCGTTGCTGCCACCGCTGCTACCACTGCTCTTGCTGTTTCCGTTGTTGCCACTGCTGTCGCTCGCGCTCTCGTCGCTGCTGCCATCACTGTCGCTCTCATCATCGCCATGGTTACAACCACATCCGCAGCCGTGTCCACAGCCAGGTCCAAAGCCAGTATTGTTGTTGTTACCTCCAAACATGTCAGAGGGTCCACAAATACTCATGCCAAACGAAAGCGAAAACTGTGTGGAGTTTCTCTCGACATCGTCTTCAGCGGAATCTAATGAAGGTGACGAGGATTCATCTTGGTCTCCAGAAGAGCTGTTATCTTCCTGTGTAGAGGGACTGCTTTCTTTACTTCCAGATTTTCCGTTATTTTTGCTTTTGCTTCCAGAGGAGCTGCTTTCCCCGTCTGAAGAGTCACTGCTGTCACTACTTGCACCATCTCTGGGAGCCATGTCCAGAGTTAATTCCTGTCGCCCATCGTCTTGCAGGAAAGGTTGGGCGAGTCCCACTGCAACACACATCTGCGGAGGTACAGGCGTATTAGAATGATATAATAGTATGTTTACAGGGAAGTAGCCACCCCGTACTTAGTTACATGCAAGCTATTGATGGGCCGCTGATGGTACAGGCTTACTGTCATCTCTCGTTATTCGAGGTGATTGCGCTGACTAACTACGTGTAAAGTTAATAGTTGCTCAAGAGCACTCACGCCTGACACCGTCTTTACTGCTAAGCGACTGAAATTTTGCCTCGCTGCATTTCTAGTAGGAGCTCGATTACATATGCACATAAGACGCAACGAAATCATTTGTATAAATCATCCAAAGAGCCTTACAATAGTCATGCTATTGCAGTTTGCAACATTTTGAAAATGAACACTGGTTTAAGGGGTTACATGTTTTAGGAATACGTAGTCAAGAAAATGAGCTCGTGATTTCAAGACAAATACTCACCGAAAAGGCCAAAAGTATCCATGTTCTTGATGAGCCCATCTTGTACAGATGTCTTCAGCAAATATTTTCCGCACAAATCGGTAGCGACGCTGAAAAAGGAAGTCCTACATAACAATCCATGACCTTTTTATTATTATTATTATTTATTTATTTATCTATTTTTTTTTTGTGGTGGTGGGGAAGCGGGGAGAGACTTGGTTATGTTTGTGCATCAAAATGTGAATGCTTGCGTTACGTAAAAGGTGTGTAAGTGTACATGTGCAATTTTTGGTTCTTCAAGTATACACGTGCTTAATAACGTCCTTACACACAATAAAAAAAAAGTGAGTTTATATTTATGCTACCGAAATTGCATGAACATAACTATTTTGTTTTTTAAGAGTATGCTATATAGACTATCTTCGGCACACATGCCCCATTGTGATTTACAAGGTATGAGACCAAGACTGAAGGTACTTGATAATCCGGTCATCACGGAAAACAGATCTAAATCTACAAATGCATTTGTGGTTTCCAGTGACAGATCGTGAGCCATAGCTGGAAAGACACCAAATTCCAATGCCCCATTCAGTCATCACCCAGAGCTAACGACCTCACCTGAAAGGACTCGAAGTGTCTAGTCTTACGAGTGCCTTCCCTGCAATACAACCCTCCTTTTAAATGATGCGAGGAGGAAAAACTAAACCAAAATCGTGTGTAGATCGCAGGTGCTTCTCTGTGACTAATTACACGAAATTACATGTGTATGTACTCCACCAATATTTCAATGACTGAATTTCGTGTTGGCCTTGCATGATTTAAGCTATCTATGCCATATATCTCCATCATTCTCCGCCTCCTCCCTTCTCTCTCTCTCTCTCTCTCTCTCTCTCTCTCTCTCTCTCTCTCTCTCTCTCTCTCTCTCTCTCTCTCTCTGTCTCTGTATCTGTGGAATACCACAATGTAGGGAACTTAGCAGGGCTTAGTCAAAGCCCGACGCGACGTGTAGTCCCTCTCTATTAATTATGCGTGTGGTCAAGTGCCGTGAGGGCTTGGTGCGGCGGGCGTACACGCTTGAATCCCATGGAGGTGTTTCGATGGTTCCTTCTGTGGATAAGAACGTCCAACTCTACTGGTCTCATTTCACATCGCAATGTCTTGTCTGAGTGTCAAAGGACCATCACGTGTCTGATGAAGTGAATGAAACGCAATATACATCAATGCATTGGTCTGTCAGGCTTCTGAATGGTTTTCTGACCATTGATATTTCTCAGGGGAATGAGTAACTATAAAAAACATAAGTTGTTGTTCCTCAGAGTGAATGAAAAGGATGAGAAATTACATCATGTATATATATCTCAGCATTGTTTGAATATGTCGGGTCTCCTACCTGTTACTAGGACGAGCATGGTCGAGCATGTGATAAAGAAATATAATTACAATATATATGACTATTAGTAATATAATACAATAAACATAGCTCATTGATTGAAATATACATTGCCATAGTAGAATTCCTTTTCTTTGTTCATTAGATGATATAATTTTCAATGTCAGTCAACATCGTGTTTTATCTAATAGTTTTTCAGTTTTCAAGGTACGGTAATTTTCTTCCGAACTTTAGAGTGAGTCGTCAAACACGTTGGATTAGATACTAGGGATGGCGGATGTGTCACGTACATAAGCTGCGTCAGCTGTTATTCAGGGAACTTGAGGTTAGTAGGATTACGATGAGTTTATTGAGAATACGTCTGGGGACGGGCCTATAAGCTTACATTGCACAGTATCTTAAAGGATAAAAAAAGTATGTATACATTTATACACTATACTGTAAATGGAATATTGTAAGATAGGAAGTTGATGTTATGAAATATGTACCTGCATGATCTTTGTTGACTTTTTCACCTGCTTGGATAATATAAAGTACATAGGAGTATTATAACAGTGTAAGAACAATAGAAAGGAGAGCTGAGTTGGCAACAGTCTTCCTCTTCACTCTGTTGAACTTAAAGTGAATCAATTTTTAGATGGCTTTCTCATAGTGATTTGTATGGCTTTGAATTTGATATTTTTTCTTGCTGACATGTAGTTTGAGTTGCCAGTCCACAAATAGTTTCTTATTTGATGCACATATGTATCTGTAGGAGAAATCTTGGTAATGTGGTGGATGTCTTGGTTTAGTCACAAAAGAATGTCGCGCTATGTCATTCAATATGGCATAGAAGTAGTGCAGATTCAGTAATTATTGAAGGGGTGGTTACCATATTTACTGAATCATAATGATAAAAATCTTAAGAATGATTATAAGGGACAACGGCAAATGGCCAAAAAGGTGAAGCGACAACAGAAAAGATCTGATCTTAATGATAAACTAGAAATGCTACAAAGGGACAACATTGACGGTAACGTAAGAAGTCATTGCCAAGGACTGAATACTTTATAAAGAGGATTTCAAGCCCGAGAGAGTAAAGAGAGAGGACGAGATAGGAATGCAAGAGTAAAAGAAAAGGAGGTAATTAAACGATAGGAAATTTTGTATAAAAGCTGCGCCTCAGACCTGACCCAGAGCATGTAAAAGAACTGTCAGAGGCCGGAGCGGCGTAAGCGATACAGAGACTGAGAAACAAGGCACTAGGCTCTGGAGAATTGCTGAAAGATAAAGGTGAAATCGTACAGAAAAAATGAACTATATTAGTACCGCTACTTTGGAGAACTGAGAAATTACTAAGCTCTTGGAGTGAAGGTAAGATTGTACCGGTACATATGAAAGAAGACAAGCACAGTGCTCCACTTACAAAGTAGTTGTGCTACTTTAAACTGAGTGCAAGACAGAAACGTTTACTCCAAAATTAAAGTATAGGCCGAGAAAGTTATCGGAGATAACTATTGATATTTGACACCAGGACGCTTCACAAATGACCGTATACTAACAAACACACACACTGACACACACACACACACACACACACACACACACACACACACACACACACACACACACACACACACACACACACACACACACACACACACACACACACACACACACTCTCTCGGTGGCGCGTTTGGAAGAGTCCCCGACTGTCACTACAGCGGTACGGGCTCGAATCCTGCCCAGGGATGAAATAATTTCAGTATCGCTGCGCTTCGAGTCGTTACTCCAACTCTAGTGGGCGGGGAGTTAGGTGTGTGTGTGCGTGTAAGATTAGAGCATTGTTCATAGATCAGTCATACGAGCTCTGAGCTCTCTTCCGGGAGGGAAATAGCTGTCGTTCACGGGTCCAACACATTATCCAAGGACCAAGGTGAATACATACATATATATATATGCTGGTACATTGTGATAAAGATGGAAAAAGAAATCACGGGTCTATTTTCGAGTTTCTGACTATCTCGCCGCCGCCCGCGCCGCCGCAGTAAGGAGTCAGAACGTCTGTGCTGCTGCAGGAGCATCGCTAGCCAACAACACCAGCAGAGGTAACAACGCCGGACCACCTCCCCTCTACACTTGTGCTACTACGACACAAGATTCGGCGCCTTCACCAAGAGATGCCAACCAGGATGTACCCGGACAAAAAACACCTAAAAGAGCCACCACCGTCCATCACGAAAGCGAAAAGTATGTGGAGTTTCAAACTCCACATACAGAGGAGCTGCTATCTTTATTTCCAGATTTTGTTGCTATCTTTGCTTCCAGAGAAGCTACCTTTTTCGTCTCCAGAGGATTTGGTCATATGGTCATTGGGAGCCATGTCCAGAGTTAATTGCTGTTGCCCATCGTCTTGCAGGAAAGGCTGGGCGAGTCACACTGCAACACACATCTGCGGAAGTACAGGTGTATCAACATAATATAACAGTATGCTTACATGGAAGTAACCACCCCGTACCTAATTACTTGCAACCCATTGATGGGCCACTGATGGTACAGAAATTAATACAAGAAGTGTGTCTGCTGATAAAGATTCAGCTTTGAATCAAAGTCCCATTTCTTCAGTTTGAGGCACAAACTAATCTTGAGGAACCAAATACGGCAGAGTTAGTATTACGAGTAAATGTCGCTTTTTACTGCTTCAGTATGATGACTTTCATAAGTTCCATATTCTACTTGACATTCAGTTTCAGCTCGATATGTTCTGTCTTGTCGATATCTTCTCTCTCCTTTACGTTCAAGATAACACCGAATGATTTCGTTCAGCAAAAGTGTTGTGGGTTGGGTGAGGGCTCTCTTAAATGAATCAAACTGTCTAACGGTAGCCAAAGAAATGATGTCAGATTAGAAAGCACCTATTGTTCCATCGAAATAGGTATGTTGTCTTCTCTCGTTATTCGAGGTGACTGCACTGACTAACTGCGTGTAAAATTGAATAGTTGCTCAAGAACACGCGTGCCTGACACCGTGTTTACTGGTAAATGAATTAAATTTTTGCCTCGGTGCATCTCTAGTACGAGCTCGATTACATATGCACACAAGACGCAACCAAATAATTTAAGACTGAATCATCCAAAGACCCATACAACAGTCATGCCATTCTAGTTTGCAACACTTTGAGAATGAACACTGGTTTAAGGCATTACATATGATTTCAAGACAACAAGAAAATGCAAGCAAACACTCACCGATATGGCGAAAGGTATCCATGCTCTTCATTAGCCCATCTTGTGCAGATGCCTTGAGCAAACATTTTCCGCACAATTCCGTAGCGACGCTGAAAAAATAAGCCCTATATAACAATGTATGACTTTTTTTCTTTTTTCTTTGGGGAGTGGGGAGAGACTTGGCTATGTTTGTGCATCCATATGTGAATGTTTGCGTTAAGTAAAAGGTGTATGAGTGTACATGTGCAATTTTATGTTTGTCGAGCATACATGTGCTTAATAACACTATTGTCTGGACACATATGCCCCATTGTGATTTACAAGGTAATGAGACCAAGATTCAAGGTACTTCATAAAAATCCGGTCGTCATGGAAAACAAATCTAAATCTACAAATGTATTTGTGGTTTCCAGTGACTGATCGTCAGCCAGAGCTTGAAACGCATGGAATTTTGATGCCCTAGTCAGTTAGTGTGCACAGCTAACGACCAAAAGGAAAAGTTAATCAAAATTGTGTGTAGATCGCAGGTGCTGCCCTGTGACTTATTACATTAAATTACATGTGTATGTACTCCACCAATATTTCAATGATACAATCTCGTGTTGGCCTTGCCTGATTTAAGCTACCCATACCATATATCTCCGCCATTCTCCGACTCCTCCCTCTTCCTCTCTCTCTCTCTCTCTCTCTCTCTCTCTCTCTCTCTCTCTCTCTCTGTGTGTGTCTGTCTGTCTGTCTGTCTCGGTATCTGTGGAAGACTACGATCTCTTGGCGAAGGCGCCGAATCTTGTGCTGTAGTAGCACAAGTGTAGAGAAGCGGTGGTCCGGCCTTGTTGGCTTTGCACAGACGTTCTGACTCCTTGATGCGGCGGCGTGGGCGTCAGCGAGATGGCCAGCCCTCCGTGAACTTCGTTGGTGGTCTTGTCCTCGGTGTTGCCAAGGATGGATCAGACGGGCGCTGGTAGGCGCATGAGCCACAATTGACGAAGTATATCAACGTTGCTGCTGGTTCCGTTGGTTGTGGGTGGGAGGCGGGTGATAGACATCATCTCGAGGAATGTTATACTTGGTTTAATGGCCCCCAGTGGATGTTGGGGGAGTTAGAGGATTTATGCGGCTCTGGAGGCTGCTGGCGGCGTGAATTCCTGAAGCAGGCACTATTTCAGAGCGTCATACTAGATCGAGTCATTGGGAGATATGTGGGAACACATCCTCGGGGATCGCCTCGAGAATATTTTCTGCCTTCGTTTGGGACGCGCTGATATTCCACAGGCGGAACTGTATCCCCGCCCGGCGAAACCAGGAGGGAACGTCGACCGTGGAAAAGGGTGCATCTTCAGGGAAACGGCGTTGACGGTGTTGGTGTTGACGGTGTTGACGGTGTTGGTGTTGAGATATATATACACGACGTAATGACTCATCCTTTTCATTCACTCTGAGGAACAACAACTTATGTTTGAATAGTTACTCATTCCCCTAAGAAATATCAAAGGCCAGAAAAACATTCAATAGCCTGACAGACAAATGTATTAATGTATCTTTTGTTTCATTCACGTCATCAGACCCGTCATGGTCCTTTAACACTCAGACGAGACATTGCGATGTGGAATGAGGCCAGTAGAGTTGGACGTTGCTATGCATAGAGGGAACCATCGAAACACCTCCATGGGATTCAAGCATGTGCGCCCGCCGCACTTAGCCCTCACGGCACTTGACCAAACGCATAATTGAGAGGTACTACACGCCACGTCGAACTTTGACTAAGCCCCACTAACCTTCCTAGACTGTAGTCTTCCACAGATACCGAGACAGACAGAGAGAAAGAATGAGAGACAGACAGAGAGAGAGAATGAGAGACAGGCAGAAAGACAGACAGACAGCCAGACAGACAGACATACAGAGAGAGAGAGAGAGAGAGAGAGATAGAGAGGAGGCGGAGAACGATAGAGATATATGGCATAGGTAGCTTAAATCATGCAAGGCCAACACGAGATTCTATCATTGAAATATTGGTGGAGTACATACATATGTGATACAGCGTAATTAGTCAAAGGAAATTCCCTGCGATGTACACACAATTTTGGTTTACTTTTCCTTTTAGTCGTTAGCTCTAGAAACTAACTGACTAGGGCATCAAAATTTGTAGATTTAGATCTGTTTTCCATGGTGACCGGATTTTTATGAAGTACCTTGAATCTTGGTCTCATTACATTGTAAATCACAATGGGGCATGTGTGCCGACAATGGTGTATATAGCATACTCTTAAAAAACAAAATAGTTCTATGCATGCAATTTCGGGAGCATCAATATAGACCTGCTTTTTTATTATTGTGTCTAACAGTGTTATTAAGCACGTGTATGCTCGACAAACAAAGAATTGCACATGTACACTTATACACCTTTTACTTAACGCGCACATTCACATGTGGATGCACAAACATAGCCAAGTCTCTCCCCACTCCCCAAGGAAAATAACTTTTTTTTTTTTTTTTGATAGGTCATAGATTGTTATGTAGGACTTTTTCAGCGTCGCTGCGGAATTGTGCGGAAAATGTTTGCTCAAGGCATCTGCACAAGATGGGCTCATTAAGAGCATGGATACTTTTGGCCTTTTCGGTGAGTGTTTGCTTGCATTTTCGAGTTGTCTTGAAATCACGAGCTCATTTTCTTGACTAAGTATTCCTAAAACATGTAATGACTTAAACCAGTGTTCATTCTCAAAATGTTGCAAACTGGAATGGCATGACTGTTGTATGGCTCTTTGGATGGTTCAGACTTAAATTATTTAGTTGCGTCTTGTGTGCATATATAATCGAGCTCGTACTAAAAAAAAATTCAGTCATTTACCAGTAAACACGGCGGTGTCAGGCGCGCGTGTTCTTGAGCAACTATTCAATTTTACACGCAGTTAGTCAGCGCAGTCTCCTCGAATAACGAGAGAAGACAATAAACCTATTTCTATGGAACCATATGTGCTTTCTAATCTGACATCATTTCTTTGGCTACCGTTGGACAGTTTGATTCATTTGAGAGAGCGCCCCACCCAACCCACAACACTTTTGCTGAACGAAATTATTCGGTGTTATCTTGAACGTAAAGGAAAGAGAAGATATCGACAAGATAGAATATATCGAGCTGAAACTGGGTGTACATAAAGACTTTGTCTTCTGAATGTCAAGTAGAAGATGGAACTTATGAAAGTCATCATACTGAAGCAGTAAAAAGAGACATTTAATACGAACTCTGCCGTATTTGGTTCCTCGAGATTAGTTTGTGCTTCAAACTGAAGAAATGGGACTTTGATTCACTGTTGAATATTCATCGGCAGACACACTTCTTCGGAAGACAGTCAATCACATTGCCAAACAATTGGTCTGTACCATCAGTGGCCCATCAATCGTTTGCAAGTAATTAGGTACGGGATGGTTACTTCCATGTAAGCATACTATTATATTATGCTGATACACCTGTACTTCCGTAGATGTGTGTTGCAGTGGGACTCACCCAGTCTTTCCTGCAAGACGATGGGTGACAGGAATTAACTCTGGACATGGCTCCCAATGACAATGTGACCAAATCCTCTGGAAACGAAAAAGGCAGCTCCTCTGGAACCAAAGATAGCAACAAAATCTGGAAATAAAGATAGCAGCTCCTCTGTAGACGAAGAAAGCAACTACTTTGGAAGCAAAGACAGCAAAAAGTCTGGAAATAAAGATATCAGCTCCTCTACAAAGGAAAAAAGCAGCTCTTCTGGATACAAAGATAACAGTCCCTCTAAGGACGATGACACATATGAATCCTTGTTACCTTCATTAGATTCTGATCAAGACGAATTGGAGAGAAACTCCACATACTATTCGCTTTCGTGATGGACGGTGACCCTTTTAGGCGTTTTTTGTCCAAGTACATCCTGGTTGGCATCTCTTGGCGAAGGCGCCGAATCTTGTGTCGTAGTAGCACAAGTGTAGAGGGGCGGTGGTCCGGCGTTGTTACCTTTGCTGGTGTTGTAGGCTAGCGATGCTGCTGCAGCAGCACAGACGTTCTGACTCTTTGTTGCTGCGGCGTGGGTGTCGGCGAGATAGTCAGCCCTCCGTGAACTTCGTTGGTGGTCATGTCCTCGGTGTTGCCTAGGGCGGATCAGACGGGCGCTGGTAAGTGCATGAGCCACAATTGACGAAGCATATCGACGTTGCTGCTGGTTCCGTTGGTTGTGGGTAGGAGTCGGGTGATAGGCATCATCTCGAGGTATGCTGTACTTGGTTTAATGTCCCCCAGTGGCTCTTGGGAGAGTTGGAGGATTTTTGCGGATCTGGAGGTCGCTGGCGGCGTAAATTCTTGAAGCAGGTACTGTTTCAGAGCGAAACGGCGTTGACGGTGTTGGTAGAGGGTAGCGTGGCGCCGGGGGTGGCAGCGGTAGATGGGTCCATTGTTGCTCCGAATGGTCACCAGTGAGGCGATGCCACTGTCAGAAGAGAAAGAGGTTTTGATGAGTTCGTCTTCTTTATTGTAAGGGGAAAAAAGCCTTGGTATGTGTATGTATGTACGAGTGAATTGGTTTTAGATGCGGCACGAGCCGATATATATACTGAGTGAGTAGTCACCCGTGGTGCGTAATTACATAATTGCACTGAATTAGGTTAAGTCGGGTCAACCAAGGTCGCACTGTCAGAGCAGCGTCTGGTCGCGGGCGACATGGCGCGCGTTACATGCCACGTAGTTATCTTGGTATGTATACACTGCAAAACTGCTCGGCATCTCTTCTTGACAGCTCCAAGTTAACAAATCTAACACTGCGCTCTGCATTCAAAGGATTACAAAGGCGGACCTTTTAGTCCATAATTAGGTCGTATGCGAAAAAATACATAAATTATAAAAAAAGAAAATAGATCAAATAAAAAATATACTGATTCTTGGATGCCAACCGTCAGTCCCTGGTGTTTTATAAATTTTGAGTTTCTCTATACACCTTTTAATTTTTTCTTTTGTTATATTTACCGTAGTGAGTTTACCCTAGATTTTTCACAGGTTTCAGTTTGGAGTTCACTTTGAGGTATTTCGTTTACGAACACTGAGCTAAAATAGTTATTTAGAATATTACACATTCCTTCGTTTGAATACTCAAGTTGACCGTCATCAGATAATAGTGGCCCAATGTGATTCATAATAACCTTTTTACCTCTAATGTAACTAGAATGTTTGGGGATTCTCTTCGGATTTATCAGCGATATTCATTTTGTATTGCCGTTTTCGTTTTTATTGTCTTTTTTTTTTAATCTCTGTGTATTATTACATAACTTTGCAAGCCGTTAGGTGCACCCGAACACTTGTATTTCTTATAAGCCTGTCTCTTTTTAGCTATACTTTTTTCAGTTTCTTTGTCGAGCCATTTTGGGCGAGCCTGATTTGGGTAGCGTTTGTCCTTTAACGGGATGTAGGTATGAATCATCTTAGTAAACGTATTTTGAAATATTTCCCACATCTGATCGCTTAAAATTGCCTCCCAAACTGTAAGCTGAAGCTCCTGACGTAGCCCTATGAACTGAGCTTTACTAAAATCGGGTATTTTAGATGCACATGTATCTATTCTAAAAAAAATTAGCGGTTTGAATCTAAGTTGTGATCGCTATTTGCAATAGTTTCACAAACCTCCACATCGGCTATCATGCTTTCACAGCTAGTGATCAACAGATCGAGTAAGCTCCCATGTATTGTGGGTTCTTTTACATGGTGAGCTAAGTAACTGTCACCGAGAAAATCTATCTTCAAGGGTCATCCAATCAATGTCAGTAAAACTGAAGTCACCCAGTATCTATAAGTCCCGGTTGTAGAAACTCGACAGTTCTTGAAACAACAGTTTGTCGTCTGCTAATGATAATGTTTTTGGTCTATATATGACATCTACATTTATTTTTTGTCCATTTGTTTGGGTTAATTTTTCCCAAAAACTATCATATGCGTCCTTTTTTACTTTCTCTAAAACACAGGCATGGACATTGCTTTTAGCGTATAACAGAACACCACCACCTTTCTTGTGGTTTCTATCCTGATGAAAGTGTTTAAATCCCGCAATATTAAATTCAGCTTCAAACTCTACCATTTAACCATGTCTCGGTTATTCCTATCATATCGAGATTTTCACTTTTGACATATGCCTGCATTTCTTGACATTTATTCCTAATACTACGAGCATTAAATTACATGGTATTAAGAAACTGGTGATTATTTCTTTTTGACACGTTTTGTATTTCAACATGATGTCTTACATTATAATTTTGTTCTTTATTGACACATTGTCAGTGGGTAAATTTTCCAACTTCTCCGGTTCCATCTGAGTGACAGCTTTCTATGCAGCCTCATCTTAGTCTACAAAGGGAAAGATATCGCTCTTCTGCCTCTGAAAGCCCGTTGCCAACTTGAGAAGGATTATCATGAGGAACTTAATGACCTGGGTTTGGAATGAGGTTGCTACCTTGAGTATGGCATCACAGACGTTCTCATCGTTATTTGTATGCTGGAACCTTTCCAGGGGTATATCACGCGAAATGATGATACATTTTTACAGTATACGTCATGGCACATGTCGCCTTTAGTTCTTTTAGCTTTGTAACATGATTTTGATGCATATAATCAGGATTATTTTGCTAGTTTCACTTGATAGTTTGACTTGTTACAAAATTACGCTTTACACTTTGTATAATACTGGTCAAATGTATGGAATTTTGTTATTTTTCTGAAAATATTACAAATAACATGACATTTTTTGTACAATGTTAATCAAACTGTACACGTTCGAAAGAGCATTAAAAATGTATTCGTTTGATAACTGTTTTGTTGCTCTATCTTATTCCATGTAAAAACCATGTCTCTACTTTAGTAAAAAGTCAAAATTTTCAACAGCTTCCTATCTATTAAAAGTCACATGGAAAATTAATCAATTCTAACGGTTCATATATGTAGAGTAGATCCTCTTCTTGCTTTTAGTACCTAATTTGTTGCTCTACCTTGGATAGAAAAAAAATTATACCACAATATATGCTTAGAAATTACTCAAAATTCCCCCTTTTGGTAAGATAGGAAAAAAAAAAGAAAAATCAGCCTCCATGTGGAATACTTCCATACATCCCAGATAAAAACTAATACGATTTGTTGCATTTCCAGGTCAAAATGAACAACTACTGTTACATATGAAAATAGGAAAAAAAAAATTTTTGAATATATCTAAAACACACACACACACACACACACACACACACACACACACACACACACACACACACACACACACACACACACACACACACACACACACACACACACACACACA
>NC_134783.1:65386487-65408987 GCF_046742065.1 Oratosquilla oratoria
AACACTGAAGATTTCGTATACACCATTCCTTGTCTACAGTGCCAAAAAATTTACATCGGACAAACTGGCAAAGATTTACAAACAAGAATAAACCAACATAGATACAGTGTGAGAAGTGATCAAATGTCTAGTGGTATTTTTGTTCATGTGAGGGACCAAGATCATGAAAATGACTGGAAAAATGCTATTAAAATAACATCTTGTAATTCCTTTACTGAAAGGAACATAACTGAATCAAGCCACATTTAAAAAAAAAGATTGATCAAAATATCAATCTAACAGTAGGTATGTACAGGCTTGATAATTTTATTTCAAAGAAAATTGTTACATGTTTTCCTGCCCGAACATTTGGTCCATCTGTTACCTGAGGGATGTTGGTAATTTTCTCAGGCTTGTGTGACACATCTTTCCGTGTTCCCTAAAATATTTTTACTTCTGTATATATACTGTCTGTATCTCCTTTAATGTATTCCCTTGATAATGTCTTAAATAGATGAAAACGTTTGGACTACGTTTCTTATATACCAGTGTTTTTTCTGCATATATATATATATATATATATATATATATATATATTTATATATATGTATATGTATATGAATATATATATATACATATATGTTTATATATATGTATATGCATACATATATATACATATATATATACATATATGTATATATATATTAACCTTGATCTTTGCATCATGTGTTGCACCCATGAGCGACAGCTATTTTCCTCCCGAAAGAGAGCCTAGAGCTCGTATGACTGATATATGGGCAATGCTGTGATCTTACACACACACACACACCCACACCCTACTCCCCGCCCACGAGAGTTGGAGAAAATACTCGAAGCGCAGCGATACTGAAACTAATTCTGCCCGGGGCAGGATTCAAACCCGGACCGCTGTAGTGACAGTCGATGACTCTTCCAAACGCTCCACGTGAGTGTGTGTGTGTGTGTGTGTGTGTGTGTGTGTGTGTGTGTGTGTGTGTGTGTGTGTGTGTGTGTGTGTGTGTGTGTGTGTGTGTGTGTGTGTGTGTGTGTGTGTGTGTGTGTGTGTGTGTGTGTGTGTGTGTGTGTGTGTGTGTGTGTGTGTGTGTGTGTGTGTGTGTGTGTGTGTGTGTGTGTGTGTGTGTGTGTGTGTGTGTGTGTGTGTTGTGCAGCGTCCTGGTGTAAAATATCAGTTATCTCCGATAACTTTCTCAGCCTATACTTAAATTTTGGAGTAAACTATTCTATCTCCTACAGATACATATGTGCATCAAATAAGAAACTATCTGTGGACTGTCAACTCAAATTAGATGTCAGCAAGAGAAAATATCAAGTTCATAGCCATACAAATCACTATGGGTGTCTCATTTTACAATTTGTTCCTTTCACATTAAGTTCAACATTGTGAAGAGGAAGATTGCAGCCAACTCAGCTTTCCGTGCTCTCGCTATCACATTGTTGTAATACTCCTATGTACTTTATATTATCCAAGCAGGTGAAAATAAGAATTCAACAAAGATCATGCACGTACACATATCATAATAGGAACTTCCTACAATATTCCATTTACAGTATACTGTATAAATGTATATATATATTTCTTCTCCTTAAAAACACTGTCCAATGTAAGTGTATAGGCCCGCCCCCAGACATGTTCTCAATAAACTTGTCGTAACCCTACTAACCTCAAATTCCCTCAACAAGAGCTCACCCAGCTTATCAACGGGATGCATCCGCCATCCCTGGCTTCTAATCTAACGTCTTTGACGACTCACCCTGAAGTTCGGAAGAAAATGACCGTACCTTCAACACTGAAAAACGATTACATAAAACACGATGTCAATTGACAATGAAAAATATATCATCTAATGAACAAAGAAAAGGAATTCTACTAGGGCAATGTATATTTCAATCATTGTTTATTGTATTATATTACTAACAGTCATATATATTAATTGCAATTATACATTTTTATCACATGCTCAAACATGCTCGTGCCAATAGTTTTTCCAGGCACTTCTTGACTCCAACATCCAAGTAACAGGTAGGAGACCCGACATATTCAAACGTCAAAACCTTTACCTCTGCTAGCAAACGACGCTGAGATATATACAGTACACGACGTAATGGCTCATCCTTTTCATTCACTCTGAAGAACACCAACTTATGTTATGTTTGAATAGTTACTCATTCCCCCAAGAATATCAAGGGCCAGAAAACCACTCAGTAGCCTGACAGACCAATGCATTGATGTATCTTGCGTTTCATTCACGTCATCAGACTCGTGATGGTCCTTTGACACTCAGACAAGACATTGCGATGTGGAATGAGGCCAGTAGAGTTGGACGTTGCTACCCATAGAAGGAACCATCGAAACACCTCTATGGGATTCAAGCGTATGTGCCCGCCACACGGCACTTGACCACACGCATAATAGAGAGGGACTACACGTCGCATCAGGCTTTATCTAAGCCCCACTAACCCTCCTAGATCGTAGACTTCCACAGATACAGAGACAGAGAGAAAGAGAGAGAGATGATAAGAGAGAAAGAGAGAGAGAGAGAAAGAGAGAGAGAGAGAGAGAGAGAGAGAGAGAGAGAGAGAGAGAGAGAGAGGGAGGAGGCGGAGATATATGGCATAGGCAGCTTAAATCATGCAAGGCCAACACGAGATCTATCATTGAAATATTGGTGGAGTACATACACATGTAATTTCGTGTAATTAGTCACAGAGAAGCACCTGCGATCTACACACGGTTTTGGTTTAGTTTTTCCTCCTCGTATCATTTAAAAGGAGGGTTGTATTGTTGGGAAGGCACTCGTAAGACTAGAGACTCCAAGTCCTTTCAGGTGAGATCGTTAGCTCTGTGAGCTAACTGAATGGGGCATTGCAATTTGGTGTCTTTCCAGCTATGGCTCACGATCAGTCACTGGAAACCACAAATGCATTTGTAGATTTAGATCTGTTTTCCATGATGACCGGATTATCAAGTACCTTCAGTCTTGGTCTCATTACCTTGTAAATCACAATGGGGCATGTGTGCCGACAATAGTCATTATAGCATAGTCTTAAAAACCAAAATAGTTATATTCATGCAATCAATATAAACTCACTTTTTGATTATTGTGTGTAAGAACGTTATTAAACACGTGTATACTTGAAGAACCAAAAATTGCACATGTACACTTATACACCTTTTACGTAACGCAAGCATTCACATTTGGATGCACAAACATAACCAAGTCTCTCCCCGCTTCCCCACCACCACAAAAAAAAAAAAATAAAATAAATAAATAAATAAATAAATAAAAAGGTCATGGATTGTTATGTAGGACTTCCTTTTTCAGCGTCGCTACCAATTTTTGAGGAAAAGATTTGCTGAAGACATCTGTACAAGATGGGCTCATCAAGAACATGGATACTTTTGGCCTTTTCGGTGAGTATTTGCCTGCATTTTCGTGTTGTCTTGAAATCACGAGCTCATTTTCTTGACTACGTATTCCTAAAACATGTAACTCCTTAAACCAGTGTGGTTATTTTCAAAATGTTGCAAACTGCAATAGCATGACTATTGTAAGGCTCTTTGGATGATTCAGACAAATGATTTGGTTGCGTCTTATGTGCATATGTAATCGAGCTCCTACTAGAAATGCAGCGAGGCAAAATTTCAGTCGCTTAGCAGTAAAGACGGTGTCAGGCGTGAGTGCTCTTGAGCAACTATTAACTTTACACGTAGTTAATCAGCGCAATCACCTCGAATAACGAGAGATGACAGTAAGCCTGTACCATCAGCGGCCCATCAATAGCTTGCATGTAACTAAGTACGGGGTGGCTACTTCCCTGTAAACATACTATTATATTATTCTAATACACCTGTACTTTCGCAGATGTGTGTTGCAGTGGGACTCGCACAGCCTTTCCTGCAAGACGATGGGCGACAGGAATTAACTCTGGACATGGCTCCCAGAGGTGGTGGAAGCAAAGGCAAACCATCTGCAAATAGTGACAGCAGTGACTCTTCAGACGATGATAACTCTGGAGACGATGATACATCCTCGTCACCTTCATTAGATTCCGCTGAAGACGATGTCGAGAGAAACTCCACACAGTTTTCGCTTTCGTTTGGCATGAGTATTTGTGGACCCTCTGACATGTTTGGAGGTAACAACAACAATACTGGCTTTGGACCTGGCTGTGGACACGGCTGCGGATGTGGTTGTAACCATGGCGATGATGAGAGCGACAGTGACGGCAGCAGCGACGAGAGCGCGAGCGACAGCAGTGGCAACAACGGAAACAGCAAGAGCAGTGGTAGCAGCGGTGGCAGCAACGGAGAGAGCAAGAGCAGTGGCAGCAACGAAAACAGCGATAGCGGTGACAGCAACGATAACAGCAACTCCGCAGGCAGCACTGGCACGAGCGAGAGTGTTTCGATGGAATAGTAGTAACTTCAGCAGTCACAAGAGCAGTAGCACCAACAGCGAAGAGTAAGAGAATGACAATCGTAACGACAAAGACGTCCAATGCGCCAACGACCTTGACCACTAAAACAACGCAATGACAATAACGTCTTCTACCGAGCACTTCCTATCTACAATTCGGATCAATGCATTGTAATATTTACATGTCACTCTTAAAGTAGACTCAATACAATTTCAAGGCATTCTTATTCATATGATTGTCCTATTAGTGGTAATGTAGGTGTTAGAAAAAGAGAGAACATTATTTGATCATTTGAAAAAATAGACTTGGCGTCTTCATGATGATGATAATGATGATGATGATGATGATGATGATGATGATGATGATGATGATGATGATGATGATGATGATAGATGATGATGATGATGATGATGATGATGATGATGATGATGATGATGATGATGATGATGATGATGATGATGATGATGATGATGATGATGATGATGATGATGATGATGATGATGATGATGATGATGATGATGATGATGATGATGATGATGATGATGATGATGATGATGATGATGACGACGACTATGACCGCATTAAGGTCTATTAGGAAATGCATTCAATTCTCAAGGATAAATGTTTGTACAGGATAATTGACTCAATATGTCAGCTAGGCATAAGGCATGGTTATGAAGGTCCATTGAGGAAACATATAGTTTCGATATGTGACGCAAGAGAAACAAACAAGAAGAAAGTGGGAAATTGGAAGGTGAAGCGGTGTGGCCACGGGAACAGCTCGGGAGTGAGATGTGAGTAGGACGTTCAAGAGAGATGCAAAGGTAGGACACAGCTCTTCGGTTTGACCATATTCTATGGTGAGTGTCATATCTATCGTTGGCTTATTGCTTTCGTGGTGTGAAGTTTATTACCAGAAGCTCAAATCCAATGTCGTCGACCACTGGTGGTTAGGTAAAATTAAATAAGATGCTAAGATCGAGATGCTTGACTATCTCAACAATTTTTAGATGGCTTTCTCATAGTGATTTGTATGGCTTTGAACTTGATATTTTTTCTTACTGACATGTAGTTTGAGTTGCCAGTCCACAGATAGTTTCTTATTTGATGCACATATGTATCTGTAGGAGAGATCTTGGTAATGTGGTGGATGTCTTGGTTTAGTCACATAACAATGTCGCGCGATGTCATTCAATATGGCATAGAAGTAGTGCAGATTGAGTAATTGTTGAAAGGGTGGTTACCATATTTACTGAATCATAATGATAAAAATCTTAAAAATAAAGGACAACGACAAATGGCAAAAAAGGTGAAGCGACAATCGAAAAGATCTTATCTTAATGATAAACTAGAAATACTACGAAGGGATAACATTGACGGTAACGTAAGAAGTCATTGCCAAGGACTGAATACTTTATAAAGAGGATTTCAAGCCCGAGAGAGTAAAGAGAGAGGACGAGATAGGAATGCAAGAGTAAAAGAAAAGGAGGTAATTAAACGATAGGAAATTTTGTATACAAGCTGCGCCTCAGACCTGACCCAGAGCATGTAAAAGAACTGTCAGAGGCCGGAGCGGCGTAAGCGATACAGAGACTGAGAAACAAGGCACTAGGCTCTGGAGAATTGCTGAAAGATAAAGGTGAAATCGTACAGAAAAAATGGACTATATTAGTACCGCTACTTTGGAGAACTGAGAAATTACTCAACTTTTGGAATGAAGGTAAGATTGTACCGGTACATATGAAGGAAGACCAACACAGTGCTCCACTTACAAAGTATATATATATATAAATATACATATGTATATATATATATATATAAATATATATATATATATATATATATATATATATATATATATATATATATATATGCTGGTACATTGTGATAAAGATGGAAAAAGAAGTCACGGGTCTATTTCCGAGTTTCTGACTATCTCGCCGACGCCCGCGCCGCCGCAGTAAGGAGTCAGAACGTCTGTGCTGCTGCAGGAGCATCGCTAGCCAACAACACCAGCAAAGGTAACAACGCCGGACCACCTCCCCTCTACACTTGTGCTACTACGACACAAGATTCGGCGCCTTCACCAAGAGATGCCAACCAGGATGTACCCGGACAAAAAACACCTAAAAGGGCCACCACCGTCCATCACGAAAGCGAAAAGTATGTGGAGTTTCTCTCCACATACAGAGGAGCTGCTATCTTTATTTCCAGATTTTGTTGCTATCTTTGCTTCCAGAGAAGCTACCTTTTTCGTCTCCAGAGGATTTGGTCACATGGTCATTGGGAGCCATGTCCAGAGTTAATTGCTGTTGCCCATCGTCTTGCAGGAAAGGCTGGGCGAGTCACACTGCAACACACATCTGCGGAAGTACAGGTGTATCAACATAATATAACAGTATGCTTACATGGAAGTAACCACCCCGTACCTAATTACTTGCAACCCATTGATGGGCCACTGATGGTACAGAAATTAATGCAAGAAGTGTGTCTGCTGATAAAGATTCAGCTTTGAATCAAAGTCCCATTTCTTCAGTTGGGAGCACAAACTAAACTTGAGGAACCAAATACGGCAGAGTTCGTATTAATTATATGTCGCTTTTTACTGCTTCAGTATGATGACTTTCATAAGTTCCATATTCTACCTGACATTCAGTTTCAGCTCGATATGTTCTGTCTTGTCGATATCTTCTCTCTCCTTTACGTTCAAGATAACACCGAATGATTTCGTTCAACAAAAGTGTTGTGGGTTGGGTGGGGGCTCTCTTAAATGAATCAAACTGTCTAACGGTAGCCAAATAAATGATGTCAGATTAGAGAGCACCTATTGTTCCATCGAAATAGGTTTATTGTCTTCTCTCGTTATTCGAGGAGACTGCACTGACTAACTGCGTGTAAAATTGAATAGTTGCTCAAGAACACTCGCGCCTGACACCGTGTTTACTGGTAAATGAATGAAAAATTTGCCTCGGTGCATCTCTAGTACGAGCTCGATTACACATGCACACATGACGCAACCAAATAATTTAAGTCCGAATCATCCAAAGACCCATACAACAGTCATGCCATTCTAGTTTGCAACATTTTGAGAATAAACACTGGTTTAAGGCATTACATGTGATTTCAAGACAACAAGAAAATGCAAGCAAACACTCACCGAAAAGGCGAAAGGTATCCATGCTCTTCATGAGCCCATCTTGTGCAGATGCCTTGAGCAAACATTTTCCGCACAATTCCGTAGCGACGCTGAAAAAGTAAGTCCTATATAACAATGTATGACTTTTTTTTTTTGGGGGGGGGAGTGGGGAGAGACTTGGCTATGTTTGTGCATCCATATGTGAATGTTTGCGTTAAGTAAAAGGAGTATGAGTGTACATGTACAATTTTATGTTTGTCGAGCATACATGTGCTTAATAACACTATTGTCGGCACACATATGCCCCATTGTGATTTACAAGGTAATGAGACCAAGATTCATAAAAATCCGGTCGTCATGGAAAACAAATCTAAATGTACAAATGCATTTGTGGTTTCCAGTGACTGATCGTCAGCCATAGCTGGAAACGCATGAAATTTTGATGCCCTAGTCAGTTAGTGTCCAGAGCTAACGATCAAAAGGAAAAGTTAACCAAAATTGTGTGTAGATCGCAGGTGCTGCCCTGTGACTTATTACATTAAATTACATGTGTATGTACTCCACCAATATTTCAATGATACAATCTCGTGTTGGCCTTGCCTGATTTAAGCTACCCATACCATATATCTCCGCCATTCTCCGACTCCTCCCTCTTCCTCTCTCTCTCTCTCTCTCTCTCTCTCTCTCTGTGTGTCTGTCTGTCTGTCTGTCTCGGTATCTGTGGAAGACTACGATCTCTTGGCGAAGGCGCCGAATCTTGTGCTGTAGTTGCACAAGTGTAGAGAAGCGGTGGTCCGGCCTTGTTGGCTTTGCACAGACGTTCTGACTCCTTGCTGCGGCGGCGTGGGCGTCAGCGAGATGGCCAGCCCTCCGTGAACTTCGTTGGTGGTCATGTCCTCGGTGTTGCCAAGGGCGGATCAGACGGGCGCTGGTAGGCGCATGAGCCACAATTGACGAAGCATATCGACGTTGCTGCTGGTTCCGTTGGTTGTGGGTGGGAGGCGGGTGATAGACATCATCTCGAGGAATGTTATACTTGGTTTAATGTCCCCCAGTGGATGTTGGGAGAGTTAGAGGATTTTTTGGGCTCTGGAGGCTGCTGGCGGCGTGAATTCCTGAAGCAGGCACTATTTCAGAGCGTCATACTAGATCGAGTCATTGGGAGATATGTGGGAACACATCCTCGGGGATCGCCTCGAGAATATATTCTGCCTTCGTTTGGGACGCGCTGATATTCCACAGGCGGAACTGTATCCCCGCCCGGCGAAACCAGGAGGGAACGTCGACCGTGGAAAAGGGTGCATCTTCAGGGAAACGGCGTTGACGGTGTTGGTAGAGGGTAGCGTGGCGCCGGGGATAGCAGCGGTAGATGGGTCCATTGTTGCTCCGAATGGTCACCAGTGAGGCGATACCACTGTCAGAAGAGAAAGAGGTTTTGATGAGTTCGTCTTCTTTATTGTAAGGTACGAGTGAACTGGTTTTATATGCGGCACGAGACAATATATATACCGAGTGAGTAGTCACCCGTGGAGCGTAATTACATAATTGCACTGAATTAGGTTAGGTCAGGTCAAACTGGCTCGCACTGTCAGAGAAGCGTCAGTTCGTGGGCAACATGACGCGCGTTACATGCCACATAGTTATCTTGGTGTGTACACACTGCAAAACTGCTCGGCACTTCTTCTTGACAGCTCCAAGTTAACCAATACAACACTTCGCTCTGCATTCAAAGGATTACAAAGGCGGAACATGCCGACAGGAGACCTTTTGGTCCATAATTAGGTTGGATGAGAAAAAATACGTTGAGGCTCCTTGCATTAATGTGAATTAGTGTGAAACCATCAATATCACGAAATACTGTGTCAAATTGTGTATCACTATAGTAATCGCTGTCTTTTGTTAGTCTTGAGTAGAAATTTTATTTGAGGTCACTTTGGGTATTATTGTGATTAAATATCGAAAATTCCTTTTCTGATATTTTGTCTATTTCTTTATACTTCTTAATGGCGGTATATATATCTGTGTTTACGGTCCCTTATATGTAGTACTCCGCCAACAAAGTAGTGCGACTTTTCCTCGGCATGAATGTAATGAGAGCCGTCCTTTTGTGTCTAGAACATTGAGCTGTGAAGATGTCCATTACCATAAGTGTCTGGGGAACCTATTGTTGGTAAATGTTAATTGAAAAGGTAGATGCAATCTGTATGAAAGAATAATATGATGTATTCACATAATGTAGAAATTATAGTAATGTTTGATGATTTCGGTTCCGTAGAATGTCCTTGGATGGGAAGGATAAATCATGATAGATATGGCGGAATAGGATAAACATTATGGTAAACTAATGACCCATTGTATCAGTGCATGATGATGATACGTGATAAAGTGCATTTAATAAGGTTATTAATTGTGATAGGTATATAGAATTAAACAAGGAATGTTGTTTATTGTGTTCGTGTTTACACACACCACACACGCCGTCTGTACGAGGATAATAAAGATTGTGTGCGTGCCAGATTGTCTGCCTTCCCCCATCACTCTGTACCTTTAGTCGCCTACCTTCGTGGTTTGGCGTTGACAATATATATACATACATACGTACATATGTATATACATATATATATATATATATGTATATATATATATATATATAGATATAGATATATATATGGGTGTATATTACATGAAATCATGATATATTTCACAGTAGACGCCATCGAATATTTTCCGTTTAGGTCTCTTACCTTCGTGTGATTGATAGGTGCAATTTATTTTCTTTGATGGGCGGCTATTGCGCAGTTGGTTTAAAGCTATATGTCTGAAGGAAGTGTATTTTCCGAAAACTATTTCGACTCAATTGTGTACGTGATTAATTCTACGGTTGCATCCTTTGGATGTGTTCACTAGCTTGTTGATAATTTGTTATCGTACCCTTTGTGTAAATCTTCATGCATCATGTTTGTAATTAAACCAAAATACACTTTGTAATGTTGTTATCGTATCCTTTGTGTAAATCTTCATAAATATTGTTAGTAATTAATCCGAAATACACTTTATACTGTTGTTATACTTTGTGTAGGTTTCAGATCGTGGCCTAATATGATCCTCCCCTGGTGAAATTGGTGGATTATGTCCCCTGTTATTGGACATAATCCACCAATATCCACGTAGCGCCGGACACGTGACCTAAGTCCCCTTCCCTACCTGTTCACCTCACTACTTTTGTGTGTATATATATATATATATATATATATATATATATATATATATATATATATAAATATATACATATATACATGCTTTTCTCCACTCTGTAATCACATCTGCTGAAGATATTTTAAGTGTGATGTTTTTAGAAAAAACACTAATAATTTATCTTACGTTCATTATTACTCTGCTCACAGTGAAAAAACTAATGCTTTCTGTCTTTAGTTCAATGTTCCTCAGATCGTACAGAATTTGCAACCCTGAATTTCTGGATAATGAGTTGAGCAAGATATACAGCATTCCATCAGACTTAAAATACCCAAAGCATTTGGTAGACAATTCCCACACTATGGGTATAAAAACTTACTATAAAACTCCACAGGAGAAAAATAATTTTTGTCATAAGAACCTCCGAGTGTTCCTTTTCAAAAATGCTTAAGGAATTCAACATAAATGTAGTCTTTAAGAACAATAGTACTGTCAAAAATATACTAATTAAAAATTCTCCACATAACACTGAAGGTTGCGTATAAACCATTCCTTGTCTGCAGTGCCAAAAATTTTACATCGGACAAACTGGCAAAATACAGTGTGAGAAGTGATCAAATGTCTAGTGGTATTTTTGTTCATATGAGGGACCAAGATCATGAAAATGACAGGAAAAATGCTATTAAAATAACATCTTGTAATTCCTTTACTTAAAGGAATATAATTGAATCAAGCCACACAAAACAAACTTTTGATCAAAATATCAATCTAAGACTAGGTATGTACAGGCTTGATAATTTTATTTCAAAGAAAATTGTTACATGTTTTCCTACCCGAACATTTGGTCCATCTGTTGGTAATTTTCTCAGGCTTGTGTGACACATCTTTCCGTGTTCCCTAAAATATTTTTACTTCTGCATATATACTGTCTGTATCTCCTATACTGTATTCCCTTCATGATGTTTTAAATAGACGAAAACGTTCGGACTACGTTTCTTACTTACCAGTGTTTTTTCTTTATATATACATACATACATACATACATACATACATATAAATATATATATATATATATATATCTATATGCATATATGTATATATATATTTATATATATACACATATGTATATATATGTATATGCATACATATATATATGTATATATATATATATATATATATATATATATATATATATATGAACCTTGATCTTTGGATCATGTGCTGGACCCTTGAGCGACAGCTATTTTCCTCCCGGAAGAGAGACAAGAGCTCGTATGACTGATCTATGGGCAATGCTGTGATCGTACACGCACACACACACCCAACTCCCCGCCCACGAGAGTTGGAGAAAAGACTCGAAGTGCAGCGATACTGAAACTAATTCTACCCTGGGCAGGATTCAAACCCGGACCGCTGTAGTGACAGTCGGGGACTCTTCCAAACACTCCACCGAGTGTGTGTGTGTGTGTGTGTGTGTGTGTGTGTGTGTGTGTGTGTGTGTGTGTGTGTGTGTGTGTGTGTGTGTGTGTGTGTGTGTGTGTGTGTGTGTGTGTGTGTGTGTGTGTGTGTGTGTGTGTGTGTGTGTGTGTGTGTGTGTGTGTGTGTTTGTGTGTGTTTCTGTTAGTGTACGGTCCGTTGTGAAGCGTCCTGGTGTAAAATATCAATAGTTATCTCCGATAACTTTCTCGGCCTATACATTATTTTTGGAGTAAACTATTCTATCTTGCACTCAGTTATAAGTAGCATAATTACTTTGTAAGTGGAGCACTGTGTTTGTCTCCCTTCATATGGACCGGTACAATCTTACCTTTACTCCAAGATTTTGGTAATTTCTCAGTTCTCCAAAGTAGTGCTACTAATTTAGTCAATTTTTTCTATACGATTTCGCCTCTATCTTTCAGCATTTCTCCTAGGATGTTGTCTGAGCCAGCAGCCTTGTTTTTCAGTTTCTGTATCGCTTTCACCCCTCCAACTTCTGACATTTCTTTTACATGCTCTGCCCATGATATGTCGCGTGGTTCAGGTCTGATGCGCAGCTTCCTGCCTTCGTAATGACTTCTTACGTTACCGTCAATTTAATCCCTTTGTAGCATTTGTACTCGTAGTTTATTACAAAAGATTACAAAGGCGGAGCATGCCGACAGGAGGCCTTTTGGTCCATATCTAGGTCGGATGCGAAAAAATCCTAATAATAATGATATATAAATAAGTAAAAACCATAACAATGTAAGTATCAAATAAAATACATAAATAAACGCATGGGCACAGTCAAACAAACAGGCAAATAGTAAATAATAATAAATTGATATATAACTAATAATAAATGAGAATCAAACAGACAAATGATAACAAACCAAACACAAATAATATAAAATATATAATAATCATTACAGTATCTTGCTTAGGTGTTTATCTAAATGATTTTTAAAGCTTCGAACTGAACTACATTGCACTGCCTCTGCAGAAAGTTTATTCCATTCATTAACTACACGGTTGGCGAAGTTGTTTCTACCCACTTCCAAATTAAATCTATTTCCTGACAGTTTGAGACCACTGTTTCTTGTCTGATTCTCATTCAGTGTGAAAATTTTGTCCCTTTTGATGTCAATTCCCTTTAGAATTCTAAATACCTGTATCAAATCACCTCTGAGTCTTCGCTTTTTTAGGGAAAACAGGTTCATATGTTTTATCGATTTTCGTATGATATGTTTTTTTATACTTGGAGTCAGTTTTGTGGCTTGCCGTTATACTTTTTTCCAATCTGTCAATGTCTGTAATGAGATTCGGTGACCATACGGAAACAGCATATTCCAAATGTGGACAAACTAACAATTTATATAGCTTGTTAATGAGTGATGGACTTTTGAAGTCAAAAGATCGCGCAATCATTCCTAGAATCTTATTTGCTTTCTCAAAGGCTGAAATACACTGCTTGGATGATTTGAGATCGTTACTGATAATTACGCCGAGATCTTTTACACTATTCACTTTTGTTAACGAAGCTCCATATAACTTGTAATCGTACTTACTGTTGTTTTTACCTATGTGCATTACCTTGCATTTACTTGTGTTAAATTTCTTTAGCCACTTTTCAGACCATTGCTGTAATTTATCTAAATCTTGAATATCTAACAGATTTAAGTGATCATTTGCCATTCCGCACAGTTTTGTATCATCAGCAAATTTGGAAACAATAGATTTTAGTCCATGGTCTATATCATTTATATATACTATGAATAGAAGTGGCCCAAGAATGGAACCCTGAGGAACTCCACCTGTAACATTTTTCCATCTAGAAGTTTTTCCATTTATAACAACTCTCTTTTTTCGATCATTCAAAGTCATCTAAGAAAAATTTCCTTTCAGTTTAAGTTGAACATAGTGAAGAGGAAAATTGTAGCCTACTCAGCTTTCCGTGCTATAGCTATCACATTGTTGTAATACTCCTATGTACTTTACATTATCCAAGCAGGTAGAAAAAATGTCAACAAAGATCATGCAGGTATATATATTACAATAGGAACTACCTATCTTACAATATTCCATTTACTGTATAAATGTATCTATACATTTTTTTATCCCTTAAGATAATGTGCAATGTAAGGGTATACGCTCGTCCACAGACGTGTTCTTAATAAACTCGTCGTAACCCTACTAGCCTCAAATTTCCTGAACTATAGCTGACCATCCCTAGCTTCTAATCTAACGTGTTTGACGACTCACTCTGAAGTTCGGAAGAAAATGACCGTACCTTGAAAACTGAAAAACGATTAAATAAAACACGATGTCGTTTGACACTGAAAATTATATCATCTAATGAACAAAGAAAAGGAATTCTACTATGGCAATGTATATTTCAATCAATGTTTATTGTATTACTGGCCAATTACCCGCGGGTTCCTGCGAGTTTGTGAATAATCCCTAACCTAACCATACCATACCTAACTTTAACCCTTAACCCTAACCAAAATATTTATTAAATGAAATATAGCTTTAAACACTCTCCCTCCAAGATGTGCGCCCCCCCTACCCGAAGGTTGGGAAACCCTAGTTTGAAAATACATGCATACACAAACACAAATATCATGTGCACATTCTTTTGCGTGCGTGCGTGAGTGTGTGTGTGAATTGACAATAAATGCCTACATCTAAAAGGTGAAGAAATGTATCTGCTTCATTTATCTTCAGAATATATATGGTTATAGAGATTTATTTGGAAAAACCTAGGAAGAGTTTGTAAATAATAAATTTCCGCAGCACTAAAATAAAATGAAAATAAGCAATATTTCAACATTTGATAAAATTATACAGTCATTTTACATTTGCATAATTTTTTCTTACAAAAGCTATCATGGTTTGTAGCAACATTAATTTCACAAATATAAATAATATCTATGAACACATACAATGGTTTGTTTAATTATATTGATTCTTATGTTACAAAAATAATATCTTAAGGGGGAACTACAGTAGTGGCGTGTTCCCTCATTATAAACCACCTAACTTTAACCCTTAACCCTAACCAAAACATATTTTTAATTTGATATAGCTTTAAATGATCCCCCTCTCAGGTGTGCGCCCCCCTCCCGAAGTTGGGAAACCCTAGTTTGAAAATACATGCATACACAAACACAAATATCATGTGTACACATTCTTTTGTGTGCGTGTGTATGTGCATGTGTGTGTGTGTGTGTGTGTGTGTGTGTGTGTGTGGATTGACAATAAATGTCTACAGCTGAAAGGTGAAGAAATGTATCTAGTTTATTTATCTTCAGAATATATATAGTTATAGGGGTGAATGAACTATTTCCGCCCGCACAAAAATTAAATAAAAATAACCAATATTTCAACATTTGGTAAAATTATACAATTATTTTCCATAAACATGCTTTCTTCTTACAAAAGCTATCATGGTTTGTGGCAGCATTAATTTCACAAATGCAAATAATATATATGGATACATACAATGGATTGTTTAATCATACTAATTCTTAAGCCACAAAAAATACTACGCGACTTCAGGGGATACTACATTAACCTCCTAACTTTAACCCTTAACCCTAACCAAAATATTTCTTTTTCGAAATTAAATATAATTATACAAGTACCTGGAGTGATAGGGCATCAGAATATATATGGTTATGGGGGCCTATCTCTAAAACCCTAGGAGGAGTTCGTGTACAAACAAACAAATAAACAATCAGACAGACAGACAGAGGCTACTACTTTATTATAATAGATATTACTAATAGTCATATACATTAATTGTAGTTATACATTTTTGTCACATGCTCGACCATGCTCGTGCTAATAGTTTTTTCACCGCATTTCTTGATTCCTGACATATTCAAACGTCAAAACCTTTACCACTGCTAGCAAACGATGCGTGTATGCGTTAGGATTAGAAATGGAGAGAGTGAATGGTTTGAGGTAAAGGTGGGACTTCGTCAGGGGTGTGTTATGTCACCCTGGCTGTTCAATCTTTACATGGATGGGGTGGTGCGAGAGGTGAATGGGAGGGTAGTGGGTCAGGGGTTGGAGATGATTAAAGAAAATGGAGAAAAGTGGGAGGTGAGCCAGCTGTTGTTTGCTGACGATACTGCGCTTGTAGCAGGATCAGAGGGGGGATTGAAGAAGTTAGTGACAGAGTTTGAGAAGATGTGTGAAAGAAGGAAGCTGAAGATAAATGTGGGCAAAAGTAAGGTGATGACATGCACAAGAGGAGAGAGTGACAGTAGGATGGAAGTGAGCATTAAGGGTAAGAAACTGGAGGAAGTGGATAGTTTCAGATACGTGGGTGACAGGAAAGGGAGGAGTGGGGGTGGAGGTAGAATGTAGATTGAGAGAAGCGAGTAAATGCCTTGGTGGATTAAAAAGTGTAATGAGAAATAGACATCTGGGAAAGGATGCCAAGAGGAGGTTATATGAAGGAGTGATTGT
This sequence comes from Oratosquilla oratoria, assembly GCF_046742065.1. Lineage (NCBI taxonomy): Eukaryota > Metazoa > Arthropoda > Malacostraca > Stomatopoda > Squillidae > Oratosquilla > Oratosquilla oratoria. The sequence continues at coordinate 65,403,196 of NC_134783.1, forward strand.
GCCAACAGCAATGTACGGGGCAGAAACATGGAACATGAAAGAGGAAGAGAGAAGGAGTTTGAATGTGTTTGAGATGAAATGTCTGAGAAGTATGATAGGGGTTACTGGGTTGGATAGAGTGAGAAATGAGGAGGTGAGGAGGAGAACAGGGGTGGAAAGGGAGCTGGGAGATACGGTTGATGAAAGAGTATTAGGATGGTTTGGACACATGGAAAGAATGAGTGAAGAAAGATTAGTAAAAGAGGTGTGGAAGGCGGAGGTGGAAGGAGTGAATATGAGGGGGCGTCCTAGGATGAGATGGATGGATGGGGTGAAAGGGGCTTTACAAAAGAGAGGAATGTCTGTAGAGGAAGGACAGTAGAGGACAGAAGATAAGGGTGACTGGAGAAGGGTTGTGTATAGATGATGTTATGATGCATGAGGGGGAGTGGGTGGGGGATGGGGGGTGAGGAAATATGTATGAGAAAAAAATTGACGTAGCCTGAAGGGATTTCTCCCCGTCTTCTCCTTTTCTGCATGAGGGGACGGAGAGGGGGGGGTCGCCGAATTTATGAAGCGGCCTTGCTGTGGATGTGCTGTGTCTTACGACACTGCTTCTGACCCAGGGCAGTGGACAGGATGCAGGGATGACCCGTCATCCAGGAGATGCCAAGATAAGAGGGAGGGAGGAGGGTGGAGGGAAGTGGAATATATGGCAAATGAAATGGGTGGGAGTGATTTCTATGCCTTTTTTTTGGCTACCCCCCCCCGTCTAAGGGGGAAAAAGTCTTTGGTATATGTATGTATGTAGCAAACGATGTTGAGATATATATACACGACGTAATGACTCATCCTTTTCATTCACTCTGAGGAACAACAACTTATGTTTGAATAGTTACTCATTCCCCTAAGAAATATCAAAGGCCAGAAAAACATTCAATAGCCTGACAGACAAATGTATTAATGTATCTTTTGTTTCATTCACGTCATCAGACCCGTCATGGTCCTTTAACACTCAGACGAGACATTGCGATGTGGAATGAGGCCAGTAGAGTTGGACGTTGCTATGCATAGAGGGAACCATCGAAACACCTCCATGGGATTCAAGCATGTGCGCCCGCCGCACTTAGCCCTCACGGCACTTGACCAAACGCATAATTGAGAGGTACTACACGCCACGTCGAGCTTTGACTAAGCCCCACTAACCTTCCTAGACTGTAGTCTTCCACAGATACCGAGACAGACAGAGAGAAAGAATGAGAGACAGACAGAGAGAAAGAATGAGAGACAGGCAGAAAGACAGACAGACAGACAGACAGACAGACAGACAGACATACAGAGAGAGAGAGAGAGAGAGAGAGAGAGAGAGAGAGGAGGTGGAGAACGATAGAGATATATGGCATAGGTAGCTTAAATCACTCAAGGCCAACACGAGATTCTATCATTGAAATATTGGTGGAGTACATACATATGTGATACAGCGTAATTAGTCAAAGGAAATTACCTGCGATGTACACACAATTTTGGTTTACTTTTCCTTTTAGTCGTTAGCTCTAGAAACTAACTGACTAGGGCATCAAAATTTGTAGATTTAGATCTGTTTTCCATGGTGACCAGATTTTTATGAAGTACCTTGAATCTTGGTCTCATTACATTGTAAATCACAATGGGGCATGTGTGCCGACAATGGTGTATATAGCATACTCTTAAAAAACAAAATAGTTATATGCATGCAATTTCGGTAGCATCAATATAGACCTGCTTTTTTATTATTGTGTCTAACAGTGTTATTAAGCACGTGTATGCTCGACAAACAAAGAATTGCACATGTACACTTTTTCAGCGTCGCTGCGGAATTGTGCGGAAAATGTTTGCTCAAGGCATCTGCACAAGACGGGCTCATTAAGAGCATGGATACTTTTGGCCTTTTCGGTGAGTGTTTGCTTGCATTTTCGAGTTGTCTTGAAATCACGAGCTCATTTTCTTGACTAAGTATTCCTAAAACATGTAATGACTTAAACCAGTGTTCATTCTCAAAATGTTGCAAACTGGAATGGCATGACTGTTGTATGGCTCTTTGGATGGTTCAGACTTAAATTATTTAGTTGCGTCTTGTGTGCATATATAATCGAGCTCGTACTAAAAAAAAAATTCAGTCATTTACCAGTAAACACGGCGGTGTCAGGCGCGCGTGTTCTTGAGCAACTATTCAATTTTACACGCAGTTAGTCAGCGCAGTCTCCTCGAATAACGAGAGAAGACAATAAACCTATTTCTATGGAACCATATGTGCTTTCTAATCTGACATCATTTCTTTGGCTACCGTTGGACAGTTTGATTCATTTGAGAGAGCGCCCCACCCAACCCACAACACTTTTGCTGAACGAAATTATTCGGTGTTATCTTGAACGTAAAGGAAAGAGAAGATATCGACAAGATAGAATATATCGAGCTGAAACTGGGTGTACATAAAGACTTTGTCTTCTGAATGTCAAGTAGAAGATGGAACTTATGAAAGTCATCATACTGAAGCAGTAAAAAGAGACATTTAATACGAACTCTGCCGTATTTGGTTCCTCGAGATTAGTTTGTGCTTCAAACTGAAGAAATGGGACTTTGATTCACTGTTGAATATTCATCGGCAGACACACTTCTTCGGAAGACAGTCAATCACATTGCCAAACAATTGGTCTGTACCATCAGTGGCCCATCAATCGTTTGCAAGTAATTAGGTACGGGATGGTTACTTCCATGTAAGCATACTATTATATTATGCTGATACACCTGTACTTCCGTAGATGTGTGTTGCAGTGGGACTCACCCAGTCTTTCCTGCAAGACGATGGGTGACAGGAATTAACTCTGGACATGGCTCCCAATGACCATGTGACCAAATCCTCTGGAAACGAAAAAGGCAGCTCCTCTGGAACCAAAGATAGCAACAAAATCTGGAAATAAAGATAGCAGCTCCTCTGTAGACGAAGAAAGCAACTACTTTGGAAGCAAAGACAGCAAAAAGTCTGGAAATAAAGATATCAGCTCCTCTACAAAGGAAAAAAGCAGCTCTTCTGGATACAAAGATAACAGTCCCTCTAAGGACGATGACACATATGAATCCTTGTTACCTTCATTAGATTCTGATCAAGACGAATTGGAGAGAAACTCCACATACTATTCGCTTTCGTGATGGACGGTGACCCTTTTAGGCGTTTTTTGTCCAAGTACATCCTGGTTGGCATCTCTTGGCGAAGGCGCCGAATCTTGTGTCGTAGTAGCACAAGTGTAGAGGGGCGGTGGTCCGGCGTTGTTACCTTTGCTGGTGTTGTTGGCTAGCGATGCTGCTGCAGCAGCACAGACGTTCTGACTCTTTGTTGCTGCGGCGTGGGTGTCGGCGAGATAGTCAGCCCTCCGTGAACTTCGTTGGTGGTCATGTCCTCGGTGTTGCCTAGGGCGGATCAGACGGGCGCTGGTAAGTGCATGAGCCACAATTGACGAAGCATATCGACGTTGCTGCTGGTTCCGTTGGTTGTGGGTAGGAGTCGGGTGATAGGCATCATCTCGAGGTATGCTGTACTTGGTTTAATGTCCCCCAGTGGCTCTTGGGAGAGTTGGAGGATTTTTGCGGCTCTGGAGGTCGCTGGCGGCGTAAATTCCTGAAGCAGGTACTGTTTCAGAGCGAAACGGCGTTGACGGTGTTGGTAGAGGGTAGCGTGGCGGCGGGATTGGCAGCGGTAGATGTGTCCATTGTTGCTCCGAATGGTCACCAGTGAGGCGATGCCACTGTCAGAAGAGAAAGAGGTTTTGATGAGTTCGTCTTCTTTATTGTAAGGGGAAAAAAGCCTTGGTATGTGTATGTATGTACGAGTGAATTGGTTTTAGATGCGGCACGAGCCGATATATATACTGAGTGAGTAGTCACCCGTGGTGCGTAATTACATAATTGCACTGAATTAGGTTAAGTCGGGTCAACCAAGGTCGCACTGTCAGAGCAGCGTCTGGTCGCGGGCGACATGGCGCGCGTTACATGCCACGTAGTTATCTTGGTATGTATACACTGCAAAACTGCTCGGCATCTCTTCTTGACAGCTCCAAGTTAACAAATCTAACACTGCGCTCTGCATTCAAAGGATTACAAAGGCGGACCTTTTAGTCCATAATTAGGTCGTATGCGAAAAAATACATAAATTATAAAAAAAAAATAGATCAAATAAAAAATATAATGATTCTTGGATGCCAACCGTCAGTCCCTGGTGTTTTATAAATTTTGAGTTTCTCTATACACCTTTTAATTTTTTCTTTTGTTATATTTACCGTAGTAAGTTTACCCTAGATTTTTTACAGGTTTCAGTTTGAAGTTCACTTTGAGGTGTTTTGTTTACGAATACTGAGTTAAAATAGTTGTTTAAAATATCACACATTCCATAGTTTGAATACTCAAGTTGACCGTCAGCAGATAATAGTGGACCAATGTGATTCCTAACAATCTTTTTATCTCTAATTCTTTGGGATTCTCTTTGAATTTATCAGCGATATTCATTTCGTCCTGTCGTTTTCGTTTTTTATTGTCTTTTTTTTAATCTCTCTGTATTATTACATAACTTTGATAGTCGTTAGGTGCACCCGAGCACTTGTATTTCTTATAAGCCTGTCTCTTTTTAGCAATACTTTTTTCAGTTTCTTTGTCGAGCCATTTTGGGCGAGCCTGATTTGGGGTGCGTCTGTCCTTAAACGGGATGTAGGTATGAATCATCTTAGTAAGCGTATTTTGAAATATTTCCCACATCTGATCTACAGGTCTTTCGCTTAAAATTGCCTCCCAATCTGTAAGCTGAAGCTCCTGACGTAGTCCTATGAACTGAGCTTTACTAAAATCGGGTATTTTAGATGCATATGTATCTATTCTAAAAAAAAAATTAGCGGTTTAAATCTAAGTCGCGATCGCTATTTGTAATAGTTTCACCAACCTCCACATCGGCTATCATGCTTTCACGGCTAGTGATCAATAGATCGAGTAAGTTTCCATGTCTTGTGGGTTCTTTTACGTGCTGAACTAAGTAACTGTCACCGAGAAAATCTATCAAACGACTACCTATATGGCCATCTTCAAGGGTCATCCAATCAATGTCAGTAAAACTGAAATCACCCATTATCAATAAGTCCCGGTTGTAGAAACTAGACAGTTCTTGAAACAACAGTTTGTCGTCTGCTAATGATAATGTATTTTGGCCTATATATACACCTACATTCATTTTTTGTCCATTTGTTTGGGTTAACTCTACCCAAAAACTATCATATGCATCCTCTTTTACTTTCTCTAAAGCACAAACATGGACATTGCTTTTAGAATAAAACAGAACACCACCACCTTTCTTGTGGTTTCTATCCTGATGAAAGTGTTTAAATCCCGCAATATTAAATTCAGCTTCAAACTCTTTACCATTTAACCATGTCTCGGTTATTCCTATCATATCGAGATTTTCACTTTTGACATATGCCTGCATTTCTTGACATTTATTCCTAATACTACGAGCATTAAATTACATGGTATTAAGAAACTGGTGATTATTTCTTTTTGACACGTTTTGTATTTCAACATGATGTCTTACATTATAATTTTGTTCTTTATTGACACATTGTCAGTTGGTAAATTTTCCAACTTCTCCGGTTCTATCTGAGTGACAGCTTTCTATGCAGCCTCATCTTAGTCTACAAAGGGAAAGATATCGCTCTTCTGCCTCTGAAAGCCCGTTGCCAACTTGAGAAGGATTATCATGAGGAACTTAATGACCTGGGTTTGGAATGAGGTTGCTACCT
>NC_134783.1:65411487-65416487 GCF_046742065.1 Oratosquilla oratoria
CAGTTGGTTTAAAGCTATATGTTTGAAGGAAGTGTATTTTCAGAAAACGGTTTCGACTCAATTGTGTACGTGATTAATTCTACTGTTGCATCCTTTGGATGTGTTCACTAGCTTGTTGATAATTTGTTATCGTACCCTTTGTGTAAATCTTCATGCATCATGTGCGTAATTAATCCCGAATACACATTGTAATGTTGTTATCGTATCCTTTGTGCAAATCTTCATAAATATTGTTAGTAATTAATCCGAAATACACTTTGTACTGTTGTTATATTTTGTGTAGCTTTCAGATCGTGGCCTAATATGATCGTCTCGTGGTGAAATTGGTTGATTATGTCCACTGTTAGTGGACAAAATCCACCAATATCCACGTAGCGCCGGACACGTGACCTAAGTCCCCTCCCCTACCTGTCCACCTCACTACTTTTGTTTATATATACATGCTTTTCTCCACTCTGTAATTACATCTGCTGAAGATATTTTAAGTGTGTTGTTTTTAGAAAAAACACTAACAATTTATTTTACGTTCATTATTACTCTGCTCACAGTGAAAAAACTAAGCTTGCTGTCTTTAGTTCAATGTTCCTCAGAGCGTACAGAATTTGCAGCCCTTAATTTCTGGATAATGAGTTGAGCAAGATATACAGCATTGCATCAGACTTAAAATATCCAAGGCATTTGGTAGACAATTCCCACACTATGGCTATAAAAACTTACTATAAAACTCCACAGGAGAAAAATATTTTTTGCCATAAGAACCTCTTAGTGTTCCTTTTCATGAGAGTATGGCAAGACTACCAAAAATACTTAAGGGATTCAACATAAATGTAGTCTTTAAGAACAATAGTTCTGTCAAAAATATACTAATTAAAAACTCTCCACATAACACTGAAGGTTTCGTATACACCATTCCTTGTCTACAGTGCCAAAAATTTTACATCGGACAAACTGGCAAAGATTTACAAACAAGAATAAACCAACATAAATACAGTGTGAGAAGTGATCAAATGTCTAGTGGTATTTTTGTTCATGTGAGGGACCAAGATCATGAAAATGACTGGAAAAATGCTATTAAAATAACATCTTGTAATTCCTTTACTGAAAGGAACATAACTGAATCAAGCCACATTAAAAAAAAATTGATCAAAATATCAATCTAACAGTAGGTATGTACAGGCTTGATAATTTTATTTCAAAGAAAATTGTTACATGTTTTCCTGCCCGAACATTTGGTCCATCTGTTACCTGAGGGCTGTTGGTAATTTTCTCAGGCTTGTGTGACACATCTTTCCGTGTTCCCTAAAATATTTTTACTTCTGTATATATACTGTCTGTATCTCTTTTAATGTATTCCCTTGATAATGTCTTCAATAGATGAAAACGTTTGGACTACGTTTCTTATATACCAGTGTTTTTTCTGCATATATATATATATACATATATATATATATATATATTTATATATATGTATATGTATATGCATATATATATATATATACATATATGTTTATATATGTATATGCATACATATATATACATATATATATATATATATATATATATGTATATATATATTAACCTTGATCTTTGCATCATGTGTTGCACCCATGAGCGACAGCTATTTTCCTCCCGAAAGAGAGCCCAGAGCTCGTATGACTGATATATGGGCAATGCTGTGATCTTACACACACACACACACACACACACACACACACACACACACACACCCTACTCCCCGCCCACGAGAGTTGGAGAAAATACTCGAAGCGCAGCGATAATGAAACAAATTCTGCCCGGGGCAGGATTCAAACCCGGACCGCTGTAGTGACAGTCGATGACTCTTCCAAACGCTCCACAGAGTGTGTGTGTGTGTGTGTGTGTGTGTGTGTGTGTGTGTGTGTGTGTGTGTGTGTGTGTGTGTGTGTGTGTGTGTGTGTGTGTGTGTGTGTGTGTGTGTGTGTGTGTGTGTGTGTGTGTGTGTGTGTGTGTGTGTGTGTGTGTGTGTGTGTGTGTGTGTGTGTGTGTGTGTGTGTGTGTGTGTGTGTGTGTGTGTGTGTGTGTGTGTGTGTGTGTGTGTGTGTGCGTAGCGTCCTGATGTAAAATATCAAGAGTTATCTCCGATAACTTTCTCATCCTATACTTAAATTTTGGAGTAAACTATTCTATCTCCTACAGATACATATGTGCATCAAATAAGAAACTATCTGTGGACTGTCAACTCAAATTAGATGTCAGCAAGAGAAAATATCAAGTTCATAGCCATACAAATCACTATGGGTGTCTCATTTTACAATTTGTTCCTTTCATATTAAGTTGAACATTGTGAAGAGGAAGATTGCAGCCAACTCAGCTTTCCGTGCTATAGCTATCATATTGTTGTAATACTCCTATTTACTTTATATTATCCAAGCAGGAGAAAATAAGAATTCAACAGAGATCATGCACGTACACATATCATAATAGGAACTTCCTACAATATTCCATTTACAGTAGACTGTATAAATGTATATATATATTTCTTATCCTTAAAAACACTGTCCAATGTAGGTGTATAAGCCCGTCCCCAGACATGTTCTCAATAAACTTGTCGTAACCCTACTAACCTCAAATTCCCTCAACAAGAGCTCACCCAGCTTATCAACGGGATGCATCCGCCATCCCTGGCTTCTAATCTAACGTCTTTGACGACTCACCCTGAAGTTCGGAAGAAAATGACCGTACCTTCAACACTGAAAAACGATTACATAAAACACGATGTCAATTGACACTGAAAAATATATCATCTAATGAACAAAGAAAAGGAATTCTACTAGGGCAATGTATATTTCAATCATTGTTTATTGTATTATATTACTAACAGTCATATATATTAATTGCAATTATACATTTTTATCACATGCTCAAACATGCTCGTGCCAATAGTTTTTCCAGGCACTTCTTGACTCCAACATCCAAGTAACAGGTAGGAGACCCGACATATTCAAACGTCAAAACCTTTACCTCTGCTAGCAAACGACGCTGAGATATATACAGTACACGACGTAATGGCTCATCCTTTTCATTCACTCTGAAGAACACCAACTTATGTTATGTTTGAATAGTTACTCATTCCCCCAAGAATATCAAGGGCCAGAAAACCACTCAGTAGCCTGACAGACCAATGCATTGATGTATCTTGCGTTTCATTCACGTCATCAGACTCGTGATGGTCCTTTGACACTCAGACAAGACATTGCGATGTGGAATGAGGCCAGTAGAGTTGGACGTTGCTACCCATAGAAGGAACCATCGAAACACCTCTATGGGATTCAAGCGTATGTGCCCGCCACACGGCACTTGACCACACGCATAATAGAGAGGGACTACACGTCGCATCAGGCTTTATCTAAGCCCCACTAACCCTCCTAGATCGTAGACTTCCACAGATACAGAGATAGAGAGAAAGAGAGAGAGAGATGATAAGAGAGAAAGAGAGAGAGAGAGAGAAAGAGAAAGAGAGAGAGAGATGATAAGAGAGAAAGAGAGAGAGAGAGAGAGAGAGAGAGAGAGAGAGAGAGAGAGAGAGAGAGAGAGAGAGAGAGAGAGAGAGAGAGAGAGGGAGGAGGCGGAGATATATGGCATAGGCAGCTTAAATCATGCAAGGCCAACACGAGATCTATCATTGAAATATTGGTGGAGTACATACACATGTAATTTCGTGTAATTAGTCACAGAGAAGCACCTGCGATCTACACACGGTTTTGGTTTAGTTTTTCCTCCTCGTATCATTTAAAAGGAGGGTTGTATTGCAGGGAAGGCACTCGTAAGACTAGAGACTCCAAGTCCTTTCAGGTGAGATCGTTAGCTCTGTGAGCTAACTGAATGGGGCATTGCAATTTGGTGTCTTTCCAGCTATGGCTCACGATCAGTCACTGGAAACCACAAATGCATTTGTAGATTTAGGTTCTGTTTTCCATGATGACCGGATTATCAAGTACCTTCAGTCTTGGTCTCATTACCTTGTAAATCACAATGGGGCATGTGTGCCGACAATAGTCTATATAGCATAGTCTTAAAAACCAAAATAGTTATGTTCATGCAATCAATATAAACTCACTTTTTGATTATTGTGTGTAAGAACGTTATTAAACACGTGTATACTTGAAGAACCAAAAATTGCACATGTACACTTATACACCTTTTACGTAACGCAAGCATTCACATTTGGATGCACAAACATAACCAAGTCTCTCCCCGCTTCCCCACCACCACAAAAAAATAAATAAATAAATAAATAAAATAAAAAAAAAGATAAAAAGGTCATGGATTGTTATGTAGGACTTCCTTTTTCAGCGTCGCTACCAATTTTTGAGGAAAAGATTTGCTGAAGACATCTGTACAAGATGGGCTCATCAAGAACATGGATACTTTTGGCCTTTTCGGTGAGTATTTGCCTGCATTTTCGTGTTGTCTTGAAATCACGAGCTCATTTTCTTGACTACGTATTCCTAAAACATGTAACTCCTTAAACCAGTGTGGTTATTTTCAAAATGTTGCAAACTGCAATAGCATGACTATTGTAAGGCTCTTTGGATGATTCAGACAAATGATTTGGTTGCGTCTTATGTGCATATGTAATCGAGCTCCTACTAGAAATGCAGCGAGGCAAAATTTCAGTCGCTTAGCAGTAAAGACGGTGTCAGGCGTGAGTGCTCTTGAGCAACTATTAACTTTACACGTAGTTAATCAGCGCAATCACCTCGAATAACGAGAGATGACAGTAAGCCTGTACCATCAGCGGCCCATCAATAGCTTGCATGTAACTAAGTACGGGGTGGCTACTTCCCTGTAAACATACTATTATATTATTCTAATACACCTGTACTTTCGCAGATGTGTGTTGCAGTGGGACTCGCCCAGCCTTTCCTGAAAGACGATGGGCGACAGGAATTAACTCTGGACATGGCTCCCAGAGGTGGTGGAGGCAAAGGCAAACCATCTGCAAATAGTGACAGCAGTGA
>NC_134783.1:65421487-65543987 GCF_046742065.1 Oratosquilla oratoria
CGCCTCCTCTCTCTCTCTCTCTCTCTCTCTCTCTCTCTCTCTGTGTGTGTGTGTGTGTGTGTGTGTGTGTGTGTGTGTGTGTGTGTGTGTGTGTGTGTGTGTGTGTGTGTGTGCGTGTGCGTCTGCGTGTGTGTCTGTCTCAGTATATGTGGAAGACTACAATCTGGGAGGGTTTGGGGGGCTTAGTCAAAGCCCGACGCGACGTGTAGTCCCTCTCTATTAATTATGCGTGTGGTCAAGTGCCGTGAGGGCTTGGTGCGGCGGGCGCACACGCTTGAATCCCAGGAGGTGTTTCAATGGTTCCTTCTATGGGTAGCAACGTCCAATTCTACTGGCTTCATTCCACATCGCAATGTCTTGTCTGAGGACCATAACGCGTCTGATGACGTGAATGAAACGCAAGATACATCGACACATTGGTCTGTCAGGCCACTGAATGGTTTTCTGGCCTTTGATATTTCTTGTATGGATAGTATATTTACTGAATCATAATAATAAAAATCTTAAGGATGATTATAAGGGAAACGACAAATGCCAAAAAGGGTGATATGACAAAGGAAAAGAACATATCTTAATGATAAACCACGAGTACAAATGCTACAAAGGGACAAAATTGACGGTAACGTAAAGTCATTACGAAGGCAGAAAAGCTGCGCATCAGACCTGAACCACGCGACATATTATGGGCAGGGTATGTCAAAGAGTGGGGGGTGTAGGTAGATTGTAGATTGAAAAAAGCGAGTAAATTCCTTGGTGGATTAAAAAGTGTAGTGAGAAATAGACATCTGGGAATGGATGCTAAGAGGAGATTATATGAAGGAGTGATTGTGCCAACAGCACTGTACGGGGCAGAAACATGGAACATAAGAGAGGAAGAGAGAAGGAGTTTGAATGTGTTTGAGATGAAATTCCTGATAAGTATGATAGGGGTTACTAGGCTAGATAGAGTGAGAAACGAAGAGATGAGGAGGAGAACAGGGGTGCAAAGGGAGTTGGGAGATAGGGTTGATGAAAGAGTATTAGGATGGTTTGGACACATGGAAAGAATAAATGAAGAAAGATTAGTAAAGGAAGTGTGTAAGGCAGAGGTGGATGGAGGGAACATGAGGAGTCGACATAAGATGAGATGGCTGAATGGGGTGAAAGGGGCATTGGGAAATGGGGAATGTCTATTGTGGAAGGACGGGAGAGGACAGATGTTAGGGGAGAATGGAGAATGACTGTGTATGCATGAGGTTGAGTGGGTGGGGGATGAGGGGTGAGGGTATGTATGAGAAATAAATTGACGCAACCCGAAGGGATTTCTCCCCTTTTCTGCATGAGGGGACGGAGAGGAGAGTCACCGATTTAATGAAGCAGCCTTGTTGTGGATGTGCTGTTTGTTGCAAGACTGCTTCTTAGCCAGGGCAGAGGACAAGATGCAGGGACGACCCGTCATACAGGAGGTGCATCTTGTGGGGGTCAGGTGAGAGGTTAGAGGTCAGGTCGATTGTTGACGGGGCGATAATTGCTTACTGCTCGGATCCGGGTCACCGTCACCTGCAGTAATAGTAAAAAAAAAAAAAAAAAAAGCGGCAGACTTGGGCGTTACATGACAGTTTCTCCATGAATACAATTATGAAATGGACCTGAAATGTTCAATATACTAATACTTATAGATTAAAGACTTTTTTAAATATCGTTTGAATAATGATAAACATTTTGTCTTAGGTAATTCCTTTTCAAGTTTATTCCATGTGTTAACACCTATAATATATAAGCATTGGCCTTTTTTTTTTGGTTGTTCTGTATTAAGTTTTAAAGAAGTCGTTTGTATGCCTAGTCGCATAGCGAGTTTCGTAAGTTGAGTAAAATTTCAATATGTTTTGATTCATTTGTTTATTGTAGATTTGGTTCATAACAATGGCAGTTTTGTACTTTATTAAGTCCTTGAATTTCAGTAGATTTAGTTTTTTAAATAAGTTATTTGTATGTTCTAAACGACCTACATTGCAGATTATACGCAGTGCCTTTTTTTGAGAGGTAATTATGCGTTGAAGATTAGTTTGATAAGTATTACCCCAAATTTCTGAACAATAGTTTAGGTATGGTAGTAGTAGACTACAGTAAATGGTACGTAGGATATTTCTCATTTTATGCATTATTCCTAAAGTTTTGGACATCTTATTTATCACGTGATTTATATGATGTTTCCAATTAAGTTGATCGTCTAAATACACGCCTAGGAATTTACCGACGGACGCTTTTTCAATAATTTCGTTGTTTATTTTGATCGGCTTAGTGCTTTCATTATTTTTGTAGAAAAGCAGGTAGTTACTTTTTGATACGTTTAAGGATAGTTTATTGGCTGAAAACCAATTGGATAGCTGACATAATCCTTCATTAATTGTCTTGATCAGTTTGTCGGAATTTATATCGGAGCATAGAATGGTGGTATCGTCGGCGAACAGTATAAATTTCATAAGGTTGGATACATTTGTAATGTCATTAATGTATAGTAGGAATAGTTTGGGTCCTAGAACTGAACCTTGAGGTACTCCGCATGTAACTGGTAGAATATGTGATCTTTCTCCCTCAATGGCTACATATTGTTTCCTGTTTTTTAGAAAAAAATTTAACCAGTCATTAACCTTACCTCTTAGCCCATAGTATTCGGCCTTTCGAATTAGGATTTCATGATTTACCGTGCCAAATGCCTTTTTTAGATCAATAAATATGCCGGCTGTCTTTTTCTTTTGTTCTATATTGTTAATTATCTCTTCAATTAATTCCATTACTGCTGTTGACGTTGAAAGATTTCGTTGAAATCCATATTGACTATGGTAAATGACGTGTTTTTTTTTTTTTTTTTTTTTTTTTTTTTTTTTTTTTTTTTTTTTTTTTTTTTTTTTTTTTTAATGAGTCAAGGTGAATTGTGAATATCTTCTCAAGAATTTTGGAAAACTGTGGTAATAGTGAAATTGGTCTAAAGTTATTATAACTTGATTTGTCGGCTGATTTGAATATCTTTACCTTTGTGGATCAACTTGCATTCACTTTTGTTAAATTTCATTAGCCACTTTTCAGACCATTGCTGTAATTGATCTAAATCTTCTTGAATATCTAATCGATTGAAGTGATCATTTGCCATCCCGCACAATTCTGTATCATCAGCAAATTTGGAGACAATAGATTTTAGTCCGTGGTTGACATAATTCATATATACTATGAATACTATGAATGGAAGTGGCCTAAGAACGGAACCCTGAGGACCTCCACTCGTAACATTTTCCTATCTAGAAGTTTTGCCATTTAAAACAACTCTCTTTTTTCGATCATTCAATCAATTTCTAGTCCAACTTAATAGGCTACCACTTACTCCGTGTGCAGCGAATTTAGTAAGTATTCTTTGCAAAGTCTAAACATATTAATTCTATATTGTTTCTTTTGTCATAACTCGAGATGACTGTGTTGTAGAATTCGAGTAAGTTAGTCACGCAAGAATGTTTCTGTCTGAATCCATGCTGGCTATCGTTTATCAAACAGTTACTTGCTAAATGATGTTCGATAGCATCTCTGACAATAGTTTCCATAATTTTTCCAACGATTGAAGTCAAGCTTATAGGCCTGTAGTTATCTGGTTTCTTTTTGTCACCTTTTTTTAATATGGGAGTAACCTTACCTAGCTTCCCTTCTCTTTGGACATCTCCGGATATGATTTTTTTTTTTTTTTAACAATTTCTAATTGAACAACAATCTCATTTTTCATTTCCTTTAAGATTCTTGGATACCAACCGACAGGCCCTGGTGTTTTATTATTTTTGAGTGTCTCTATACACCTTTTATTTATTTTTAGTTATATTTACCGTAGTGAGTAAGTTTACCCTAGACTTTTCACAGGTTTCAGTTTGTAGTTCACTCTGAGATGTATCATTTACGAATACTGAGCTAAAACAGTTGTTTAAAATATCACACATTCCTCAGTTTGAATACTCAAGTTGACCGTCAGTAGATGATAGTGGGCCAATGTGATTCATAATAATCTTTTTATCTCTAATGTAACTATAGAATTCTTTGGGATTCTCTTTGGATTTATCAGCGATATTAATTTTGTATTGCCGTTTTCGTTTTTTATTGTTTGTTTTTTTAAATCTCTGTGTATCATTACATAACTTTGATAGTCGTTAGGTGCATCCGAGCACTTGTATTTCTTATAAGCCTGTCTCTTTTTAGTTGTACTTTTTCAGTTTCTTTGTCGAATAATTTTGGACAAGCCTGATTTTGTCCTTAAACGGGATGTAAGTATGAATCATCTTAGTAAACGTATTTTGAAATATTTCCCACATCTGATCTACAGGTCTTTCGCTTAAAATTGCCTCCCAATCTGTAAGCTGAAGCTCCTGACGTAGTCCTATGAACTGAGCTTTACTAAAATCGGGTATTTTAGATGCACATGTATCTATTCTAAAAAAAATTAGCAGTTTGAATCTAAGTTCTGATCGCTATTTGCAATAGCTTCACCAACTTCCACATCGTCTATCATGCTTTCACGGCTAGTAAGAGGTTAGAGGTCAGGTCGATTGTTGACGGGACGATAATTGCTTACTGCTCGGATCCGGTTCACCGTCACCTGCAGGAATAAGAAAAAAAAAAGAGCGGCAGACTTGGGCGGTACATGACAGTTTCTCCATGAATACAATCATGAAATGGACCTGAAATGTTCAATATACTAGTACTTATAGACTAATGACTTTTTTGAATATAGTTTGAATGTTGATAAACATTTTGTCTTAGGTAATTCCTTTTCAAGTTTATTCCATGTGTTAACACCTATGATAGATAAGTATTGGCATTTTTTGGTTGTTCTGTATTGAGTTTTAAAGAAGTCGTTTGTATGCCTAGTCGCATAGCGAGTTTCGTAAGTTGAGTAAAATTTCAATATGTTTTGATTCATTTGTTTATTATAGATTTGGTGCATAACAATGACAGTTTTGTATTTTATTAAGTCCTTGAATTTCAGTAGATTTAGTTTTTTAGATAGATTATTTGTATGTTCTAAACGACCTACATTGCAGATTATACGCAGTGCCTTTTTTGTGAGGTAATTATGCGTTGAAGATTAGTTCGATAAGTATTACCCCAAATTTCTGAACAGTAGTTTAGGTATGGTAGTAGTAGACTACAGTAAATGGTACGTAGGATATTACTCATTTTATGCATTATTCCTAAAGTTTTGGACATCTTATTTATCACGTGATTTATATGATGTTTCCAATTAAGTTGATCGTCTAAATACACGCCTAGGAATTTACTGACGGACACTTTTTCAATAATTTCGTTGTTTATTTTGATCGGCTTAGTGCTTTCATTATTTTTGTAGAAAAGCAGGTAGTTACTTTTTGATACGTTTAAGGATAGTTTATTGGCTGAAAACCAATTGGATAGCTGACATAATCCTTCATTAATTGTCTTGATCAGTTTGTCGGAATTTATATCGGAGCATAGAATGGTGGTATCGTCGGCGAACAGTATAAATTTCATAAGGTTGGATACATTTGTAATGTCATTAATGTATAGTAAGAATAGTTTGGGTCCTAGAACTGAACCTTGAGGTACTCCGCATGTAACTGGTAGAGTATGTGATCTTTCTCCCTCAATGGCTACATATTGTTTCCTGTTTTTTAGATAATTTTTTAACCAGTCATTAACCTTACCTCTTAGCCCATAGTATTCGGCCTTTCGAATTAGGATTTCATGATTTACCGTGCCAAATGCCTTTTTTAGATCAATAAATATGCCGGCTGTCTTTTTCTTTTGTTCTATATTGTTAGTTATCTCTTCAATTAATTCCATTAATGCTGTTGACATTGAAAGATTTCGTTGAAATCCATATTGACTATGGTAAATGACGTCTTTTT
The DNA here is from genome assembly GCF_046742065.1 of Oratosquilla oratoria. Taxonomy (NCBI): domain Eukaryota; kingdom Metazoa; phylum Arthropoda; class Malacostraca; order Stomatopoda; family Squillidae; genus Oratosquilla; species Oratosquilla oratoria. Next base: position 65,427,385 of record NC_134783.1, read on the forward strand.
TTTTTTTTTTTTTTTAGAAATGAGTCGAGGATAACTGTGAATAACTTCTCAAGAATTTTGGAAAACTATGGTAAAAGTGAAATTGGTCTATAGTTATCATAACTTGATTTGTCGGCTGATTTGAATATCTTTACCTTTGTGGATCACCTTGCATTCACTTTTGTTAAATTTCATTAGCCACTTTTCAGACCATTGCTGTAATTGATCTAAATCTTCTTGAATATCTAATCGATTGAAGTGATCATTTGCCATCCCGCACAATTCTGTATCATCAGCAAATTTGGAGACAATAGATTTTAGTCTGTGGTTTATATCATTCATATATACTATGAATACTATGAATGGAAGTGGCCTAAGAACGGAACCCTGAGGACCTCCACTCGTAACATTTTCCTATCTAGAAGTTTTGCCATTTAAAACAATTCTCTTTTTTCGATCATTCAATCAATTTCTAGTCCAACTTAATAGGCTACCACTTACTCTGTGTGCAGCGAATTTAGTAAGTATTCTTTGCAAAGTCTAAACATATTAATTCTATATTGTTTCTTTTGTCATAACTCGAGATGACTGTGTTGTAGATTTCGAGTAAGTTAGTCACGCAAGAATGTTTCTGTCTGAATCCATGCTGGCTATCGTTTATCAAACAGTTACTTTCTAAATGATGTTCGATAGCATCTCCGATGATAGTTTCCATCATTTTTCCTACGATTGAAGTCAAGCTTATAGACTTATAGTTATTTGGTTTCTTTTTGTCACCTGTTTTGAATAGTGGAGTGACGTTAGCTAGCTTCCATTCTCTTGGGACATCTCCAGATATGATGGATTTTTTTTTTTTTTTTTTTATATAATTTCTAATGGAACAACAATCTCATTTTTTATTTCCTTTAAGTTTCTTGGATTCCAACCGTCAGTCACTGGTGTTTTATTAATTTTGAGTGTCTCCATACAACTTTTACTTTTTTCTTTTGTTATATTTACCGTAGTGAGTAAGTTTACCCTAGATTTTTCACAGGTTTCAGTTTGGAGTTCACTTTGAGGTGTTTCGTTTACGAATACTGAGCTAAAATAGTTGTTTAAAATATTACACATTCCTTCGTTTGAATACTCAAGTTGACCGTCAGCAGATACTAGTGGCCCAATGTGATTCATAATAACCTTTTTACCTCTAATGTAACTAGAATGTTGGGGGATTCTCTTCGGATTTATCAGCGATATTCATTTTGTGTTGTCGTTTTCGTTTTTTATTGTCTTTTTTTTAATCTCTGTGTATTATTACATAACTTTGCTAGCCGTTAGGTGCACCCGAACACTTGTATTTCTTATAAGCCTGTCTCTTTTTAGCTATACTTTTTTCAGTTTCTTTGTCGAGCCATTTTGGGCGAGCCTGATTTGGGGAGCATTTGTCCTTTAACGGGATGTAGGTATGAATCATCTTAGTAAGCGTATTTTGAAATATTTCCCACATCTGATCTACAGGTCTTTCGCTTACAATTGCCTCCCAATCTGTAAGCTAAAGCTCCTGACGTAGTCCTATGAACTGAGATTTACTAAAATCGGGTATTCTAGATGCACATGTATCTATTCTAAAAAAAAATTAGCGGTTTGAATCTAAGTCGTGATCGCTATTTGCAATAGTTTCACCAACCTCCACATCGGCTATCATGCTTTCACGGCTAGTGATCAATAGATCGAGTAAGTTTCCATGTCTTGTGGGTTCTTTTACGTGCTGAACTAAGTAACTGTCACCGAGAAAATCTATCAAACGACTACCTATATGGCCATCTTCAAGGGTCATCCAATCAATGTCAGTAAAACTGAAATCACCCATTATCAATAAGTCCCGGTTGTAGAAACTAGACAGTTCTTGAAACAACAGATTCTTGTCTGCTAATGATAATGTTTTTGGTCTATATATTACACCTACATTCATTTTTTGTCCATTTGTTTGGATTAACTCTACCCAAAAACTATCATATGCATCCTCTTTTACTTTCTCTAAAACACAAGCATGGACATTGCTTTCAAAATAAAACAGAACACTACCACCTTTCTTGTGGTTTCTATCCTGATGAAAGCGTTTAAATCCCGCAATATTAAATTCAGCTTCAAACTCTTTACCATTTAACCATGTCTCGGTTATTCCTATCATATCGAGATTTTCACTTTTGACATATGCCTGTATTTATTGACATTTATTCCTAATACTACAAGCATTAAAGTACATGGTATTAAGAAACGTGATAATTTCTTTTTGACACGTTTTGTATTTCAACATGATGTCTTACATTATAATTTTGTTCTTTATTGACACATTGTCAGTTGGTGAATTCTCCAACTTTCCGGTTCCATCTGAGTGACAGCTTTCTGTGCAGCCTCATCTTAGTCTACAAAGGGAAAGATATCGCTCTTCTGCCTCTGAAAGCCCGTTGTCAACTTGGGAAGGATCTTCTTGAGGAACTTAATTACCTGGATTTGGAATGAGGTTGCTACTTTGAGTATGGCATCACAGACGTTCTCATCATTATTTGTATGCTGGAACCTTTCCGGGGGTGTATCACGCGAAATGATGATACATTTTACAGTAGACGTCATCGCACATGTCTCCTTTAGTTCTTTTAGCTGTGTAACATCATTTTGATGCATATAATTAGGATTATTTTCCTAGTTTCACTTGATGGTTTGACTTGTTGCAAAATTACGCTTTACATTTTGTTAATTGAAAAGGTAGATGCAATCTGTATGAAAGAATAATATGATGTATTCACACAATATAGAAGTTATAGTAATGTTTGATGATTTCGGTTCCGTAGAATGTCCGTAGATGGGAAGGCTAAATCATGATAGAAATGGCGGAATAGGATAAATATTATGGTAAACTAATGACCCATTGTATCAGTGCATGATGATGATACGAGATAATGTGTATTTAATAATGTTATTAATTGTGATAGGTATATAGAATTAACCAAGACATGTTGTTTATTGTGTTCGTGTTTACAGACACCACACACGCCATCTGTACGAAGATAATAAAGATTGTGTGCGTGCCAGGTTGTCTGCCTTCCCCCATCACTCTGTACCTCGAGCCGGCTACCTTCGTGGCGTTGCTTTGACAATATATATACATACATACGAACATATATATATATATATATATATATATATATATACATATATCTATACATATATATATATATATATATATATATATATACATATATATATGGGTGTATATTACATGCAATAATGATATATTTCACAGTAGACATCATTGAAGAATTTCCGTTTAGGTCTCTTATCTTCGTGTGATTGATAGGTGCAATTTATTTTCTTTGAGGGGCGGCTATTGCGCAGTTGGTTTAAAGCTATATGTTTGAAGGAGGTGTATTTTCAGAAAACTATTTCGACTCAATTGTGTACGTGATTAAATCTACTGTTGCCTTTTTTTGGATGTATTCACGAGCTTGTTGATAATTTGTTATCGTACCCTTTGTGTAAATCTTCATGCATCATGTTTGTAATTAATCCCAAATGCACTGTGTAATGTTGTTATCGTATCCTTTGTGTAAATCTTCATAAATATTGTTAGTAATTAATCCGAAATACACTTTGTACTGTTGTTATACTTTGCGTAGGTTTCAGATCGTGGCCTAATATGATCCTCTCCTGGTGAAATTGGTGGATTATGTCCACTGTTAGTAGACAAAATCCACCAATATCCACGTAGCGCCGCACACGTGACCTGAGTCCCCTTCCCTACCTGTCCACCTCACTACTTTTGTATAGTTATACATGCTTTTCTCCACTGTAATCACATCTGCTGAAGATGTTTTAAGTGTGATGTTTTTAGAAAAACACTAATAATTTATCTTACATTCATTATTACTCTGCTCACAGTGAAAAAACTAAGCTTGCTGTCTTTAGTTCAATGTTCCTCAGAACGTACAGAATTTGCAACCCTGAATTTCTGGATAATGAGTTGATTAAGATATACAGCATTGCATCAGACTTAAAATATCCAAAGCATTTGGTAGACTATTCCCACACTATGGCTATAAAAACTTACTATAAAACTTCACAGGAGAAAAATATTTGTTGTCATAAAAACCTCCTGGTGTTCCTTTTCATGAGAGTATGGCAAGACTATAAAAATACTTAAGAAATTCAACATAAATGTAGTCTTTAAGAACAATAGTACTGTCAAAAATATACTGATTAAAAATTCTCCACATAATACTGAAGGTTGCGTATACACCATTCCTTGTCTACAGTGCCAAAAGTTTTACATCGGACAAACTGGCAAAGATTTACAAACAAGAATAAACCAACATAGATACAGTGTGAGAAGTGATCAAATGTCTAGTGGTATTTTTGTTCATGTGGGGACCAAGATCATGAAAATGACTGGAAAAATGCTTTTAAATAACATCTTGTAACTCCTTTACTGAAAGGAATATAATTGAATTAAGCCACATTAAAAAAGACTTTTGATCAAAATATCAATCTAACAGTAGGTATGTACAGGCTTGATAATTTTATTTCAAAGAAAATTGTTACATGTTTTCCTGCCCGAACATTTGGTCCATCTGTTACCTGAGGGCTGTTGGTAATTTCCTCAGGCTTGTGTGACACATCTTTCCGTGTTCCCTAAAATATTTTTACTTCTGTATATACACTGTCTGTATTTCCTTTACTGTATTCCCTTGATGATGTCTTAGATAGACGAAAACGTTTCTTATTTACCAGTGTTTTTCTGCATATATATATATATATATATACATATATAAATATATATATACATATATGTATATATATGTATATGCATATATATATATACATATATGTATATATATATGTATATGCATACATATATATATATATATATATATATATATATATATATTAACCTTGATCTTTGCATCATGTGTTGGACCCATGAGCGACAGCTATTTTCCTCCCGGAAGAGAGCCCAGAGCTCGTATGACTGATCTATGGGCAATGCACGCACGCACACACTCAACTCCCGCCCACGAGAGTTGGAGAAAAGACTCGAAGCGCAGCGATACTGAAACTAATTCTGCCCTGGGCAGGATTCAACCCCGGACCGCTGTAGTGAAGCGTCCTGGTGTAAAATATCAATAGTTATCTCCGATACCTTTCTCATCCTATACTTAAATTTTGGAGTAAACTATTCTATCTCCTACAGATACATATGTGCACCAAATAAGAAACTATCTGTGGACTGTCAACTCAAATTAGATGTCAGCAAGAGAAAATATTAAGTTCATAGCCATACAAATCACTTTGGGTGTCTCATTTTACAATTTGTTCCTTTCACATTAAGTTGAACATTGTGAAGAGGAAGATTGCAGCCAACTCAGCTTTCCGTGCTATAGCTATCACATTGTTGTAATACTCCTATGTACTTTATATTATCCAAGCAGGTGAAAATAAAAATTCAACAAAGATCATACACGTACACATATCATAATAGGAACTTCCTACAATATTCCATTTACAGTATACTGTATAAATGTATATATATATTTCTTCTCCTTAAAAACACTTTCCAATGTAAGTGTATAGGCCCGTCCCCAGACATGTTCTCAATAAACTTGTCGTAACCCTACTAACCTCAAATTCCCTCAACAAGAGCTCACCCAGCTTATCAACGTGATGCATCCGCCATCACTGGCTTCTAATCTAACGTCTTTGACGACTTACCCTGAAGTTCGGAAGAAAATGACCGTACCTTCAACACTGAAAAACGATTAATAAAACACGATGTCAATTGACACTGAAAATTATATCATCTAATGAACAAAGAAAGAGAATTCTACTATGGCAATGTATATTTCAATCATTGTTTATTGTATTATATTACTAACAGTCATATATATTAATTGCAATTATACATTTTTATCACAAGCTCAAACATGCTCGTGCCAATAGTTTTTCCAGGCACTTCTTGACTCCAACATCCAAGTAACAGGTAGGAGACCCGACATATTCAAACGTCAAAACCTTTACCTCTGCTAGCAAACGACGCTGAGATATATACAGTACACGACGTAATGGCTCATCCTTTTCATTCACTCTGAAGAACACCAACTTATGTTATGTTTGAATAGTTACTCATTCCCCCAAGAATATCAAGGGCCAGAAAACCACTCAGTAGCCTGACAGACCAATGTATTGATGTATCTTGCGTTTCATTCACGTCATCAGACTCGTGATGGTCCTTTGACACTCAGACAAGACATTCCGATGTGGAATGAGGCAAGTAGAGTTGGACGTTCTTATCCACAGAAGGAACCATCGAAACACCTCCATGAGATTCAAGCGTATGCACCCGCAGCACCAAGCCCTCAAGGCACTTGACCACACGCATAATAGACAGGGACTACACGTTGCGTCGGGCTTTGACTAAGCCCTATTAAGTCCCCTAGATTGTAGTATTCCACAGATACCGAGACAGAGAGAGAGAGAGAGAAAGAGAGAAAGAGAGAGAGAGAGAGAGAGAGAGAGAGAGAGAGAGAGAGAGAGAGGGAGGGAGGAGGCGGAGAATGACGGAGATATATGCCATAGATAGCATAAATCATGCAAGGCCAACACGAAATTCAGTCATTGAAATATTGGTGGAGTGCATACACATGTAATTTCGTGTAATTAGTCACAGAGAAGCACCTGCGATCTACACACGATTTTGGTTTAGTTTTTCCTCCTCGCATCATTTAAAAGGAGGGTTGTATTGCAGGGAAGGCACTCGTAAGACTAGACACTTCGAGTCCTTTCAGGTGAGGTCGTTAGCTCTGGGTGATGACTGAATGGGGCATTGCAATTTGGTGTCATTCCACCTATGGCTCACGATCAGTCACTGGAAACCACAAATGCATTTGTAGATTTAGATCTGTTTTCCATGATGACCGGATTATCAAGTACCTTCAGTCTTGGTCTCATTACCTTGTAAATCACAATGGGGCATGTGTGCCGACAATAGTCTATATAGAGTACTCTTAAAAACCAAAATAGTTATGTTCATGGAATTTCGGTAGCATCAATATAAACTCACTTTTTGATTATTGTGTGTAAGAACGTTATTAAACACGTGTATACTTGAAGAACCAAATATTGCACATGTACACCTATACACCTTTTACGTAACGCAAGCATTCACATTTGGATGCACAAACATAACCAAGTCTCTCCCCGCTTCCCCACCACCACAAAAAAAAAAAAAAATAAAAAAAATAAAAAAAAAATAAAAAAAAAAGGTCATGGATTGTTATGTAGGACTTCCTTTTTCAGCGTCGCTACCAATTTTTGAGGAAAAGATTTGCTGAAGACATCTGTACAAGATGGGATCATCAAGAACATGGATACTTTTGGCCTTTTCGGTGAGTATTTGCCTGCATTTTCGTGTTGTCTTGAAATCACGAGCTCATTTTCTTGACTACGTATTCCTAAAACATGTAACCCCTTAAACCAGTGTTCATTTTCAAAATGTTGCAAACTGCAATAGCATGACTATTGTAAGGCTCTTTGGATGATTCAGACAAATGATTTGGTTGCGTCTTATGTGCATATGTAATCGAGCTCCTACTAGAAATGCAGCGAGGCAAAATTTCAGTCGCTTAGCAGTAAAGACGGTGTCAGGCGTGAGTGCTCTTGAGCAACTATTAACTTTACACGTAGTTAATCAGCGCAATCACCTCGAATAACGAGAGATGACAGTAAGCCTGTACCATCAGCGGCCCATCAATAGCTTGCATGTAACTAAGTACGGGGTGGCTACTTCCCTGTAAACATACTATTATATTATTCTAATACACCTGTACTTTCGCAGATGTGTGTTGCAGTGGGACTCGCCCAGCCTTTCCTGCAAGACGATGGGCGACAGGAATTAACTCTGGACATGGCTCCCAGAGGTGGTGGAAGCAAAGGCAAACCATCTGCAAATAGTGACAGCAGTGACCCTTCAGACGAAGATAACTCTGGAGACGATGATACATCCTCGTCACCTTCATTAGATTCCGCTGAAGACGATGTCGAGAGAAACTCCACACAGTTTTCGCTTTCGTTTGGCATAAGTATTTGTGGACCCTCTGACATGTTTGGTAACAACAACAATACTGGCTGTGGACACGGCTGCGGATGTGGTTGTAACCATGGCGATGATGAGAGCGACAGTGACGGCAGCAGCGACGAGAGCGTGAGCGACAGCAGTGGCAGCAACGGAGAGAGCAAGAGCAGTGGCAGTAACAGTGGCAGCAACGAAAACAGCGATAGCGGTGACAGCAACGATAACAGCAACTCCGCAGGCAGCACTGGCACGAGCGAGAGTGTTTCGATGGAATAGTAGTAACTTCAGCAGCCACAAGAGCAGTAGCACCAACAGCGAAGCGTAAGACAATGACAATCGTAACGACAAAGACGTCCAATGCGCCAACGACCTTGACCACTAAAACAACGCAATGACAATAACGTCTTCTACCGAGCACTTCCTATCTACAATTCGGATCAATGCATTGTAATATTTACATGTCACTCTTAAAGTAGACTCAATACAATTTCAAGGCATGCTTATTCATATGATTGTCCTATTAGTGGTAATGTAGGTGTTAGAAAAAGAGAGAACATTATTTGATCATTTGAAAAAATAGACTTGGCGTCTTCATTATGATGATAATGATGATGATGATGATGATGATGATGATGATGATGATGATGATGATGATGATGATGATGATGATGATGATGATGATGATGATGATGATGATGATGATGATGATGATGACGATGACGATGATGATGATGATGATGATGATGATGATGATGATGATGATGATGATGATGATGATGATGATGATGATGATGATGATGATGATGATGATGATGATGATGATGATGATGATGATGATGATGATGATGATGATGATGATGATGATGATGATGATGATGATGATGATGATGATGGTGGTGGTGGTGGTGGTTATGACCGTATTTAGGTGATTCTCTTCTATTAAGCTTAAGCAGCCTCTAGTATCCAAATGATTAGTTTATATAAGCGGATGAAAAGGAAAAATTCAAATATATGTCAAGCCATTAATGTTTATTAGGAAATGCATTCAATTCTCAAGGATAAATGTTTGTACAAGATAATTGACTCAATATGTCAGCTAGGTATAAGGCATGGTTATGAAGGTCCATTGAGGAAACATATAGTTTCGATATGTGCCGCAAGAGAAACAGACAAGAAGAAAGTGGGAAACTGGAAGGTGCGGCCACGGAAACAAATCAGGAATTAGATGCGAGTAGGACGTTCAAGAGAGATGAAAAGGTAGGATACGGCTCTTTGGTTTGACCATATTTTATGGTGAGTGGCATATCTATCGTTGCCTTATTGCTCTCGTGGTGCGGAGTTTATTACCATAAGCTCAAGTCCAATGTCGTCTGACCACTGGTGGTTAGGAAATATGAAATAGGATGCTAAGATCGAGATCCTTGGATATCTCAACAAAGAAGGTATAACTAACGTCTTCACGGGCTCAGTTACTCAATTGCTAACTCCTTCAGAAAACAAAATGAATAGGTATACGGGACAAGGCAACTGTCTTTAGGTGTCATACAACAGGGAGAATGGATTAGTATGTTCATTTCTATTCTAATGCAAGAGACCTCAGATCTCTTTCCGAGCACCGAAGAAACTTGACTCTCATCAAGGGAAGCACCGTCCGATGGTCAGCCTGTGTCAGCAATGGACGGGTCTATTCCCTTTGAGCAGTTACCCATGGATGACCCTCCAAGTGATAACTTCCCCTTGCCTTTGTTAGTATGGCTGTTGCTGATGCATCGTGGAATCAAACTCCACCGTTCTTGGCGGATGTCAAAGAGGGTGGAAATCTAAGGGTGGAAATGATAGAAAGAGTCCTGGACACACATCGAGAGACATAATTTGATTTGTGACACACAGCATGGTTTCTCCAAGGTCTAGTCATGTGTGACTAATCTTCTATCCTCTTACACTAAAGTATATAAGGCGTTAGATAAGAATGATCGTTATGATGTTATTTACCTTGACCTTAGAAAAGTGTTCGACAAGGTGTTCCACTACTAAATAAAATCAAAGCCCATGGCATAGGAAGAAAAATGATAGAATGGATTAGATCTTGGATAAGTGACAGAAAAAAGTGGGTCACCATAAATGGTGTAAATAGGGGTGTGGGAGTGTTTCTACTGGGGTCCCCCAGGGCTCGGTTTTGGTTCTTTTATTGTTCACTATGTACATAAACGACTTGGATAATGGGATTAACAGTGATGTTAGTAAGTTTACGAACGACATTAGAATAGGACATCGAGATTCTGCAGGATAATCTAAACAAATTGTTCGGTGAAATAGCAAATGAACTTCAATACCTCAAAGTGCAGCGTGTTAAACGTAGGGCTACACAACCCCAAAATATATATATATAGCTTACATAACATGTTTTTAGAGAAAACTGTGTGTGAGGGACACTTGGGAGTTCTAGTACGTCCTGACCTTAAATCCAGCAAACAGTGCATTAGCGCCACGAATACAGCTAACAGAGTATTAGGTATCATTGCCAGCACTGTTACGAATAGAAGTGCACAGGTAATTATCAAACTCTATCTAGCGTTAGTTAGACCCACCCTTGACTATGCGGTACAGTTTTGCTGTAAGACTTATTGAATGGACATCAGTACATGGGCTCAGAAATTTACCTTACGAAAAGAGGCTCAGGCACCTTAACTTACGCTCTCTTTAAAGACGCAGAGTGCGGGGTGATCTAATACAGTTGTTTAAGTGGATCAAAGTTTTTAGTAAGGGTGATACAAACAAGGTCATCATATCAAGATCACAGGGCAGGAGTCGCAGTAATGGATTTAAACTGGACAAATTTAGATTGAAGAGGAATCAGGCACGAATTTGTTTAATAATAGGTGGTTAACGAATGGAATAGACTTAGTAACCAAGTAGTGATCGCTGAAGCAATCAGTTGTGTTAAGAAACGGTTAGCCAACTTTATGGATAGGGATGACAGGTGGTAATGGACATGGAACTGCCTACTGTAGGAATCATGGTCTCTTGGGGTCTCCTTTATTCTTATATTTTTATGTTCTTATGTAATTTTTTATCATTTTTATCATGGGAGAAAGTAGGAGAGTGTTGGAACATATTTTGATAGAAGGGATATTGACTGTAGAGGAAGAGTGAAGGAGAAGGAAAACAATAAGAGGTAGAGACGTACCATCATCTCTCCCCTACTATTTTTTCCTGGAACTCCACTGTTCCCAACCACTTCGTCTATTGGATCATTTCCTACCCTGGTATTAAGATCTCCCATTAGCACTGCATTGACATTTCTCTCTAAACCCTCTATGCATTAATTTAAGTCTACCTAAAAAGACCCCGTTTCCTCTACAATCTTCTCTCTACCAGGCCCATATGCTTTTACAAAGATCCACATCTCCCTTACCAGTTTCACCTTAATCCATTTCAACTTTAATGAAACCTCCTTCCACTCAACCACACGCTTACCTATTTCTTCATTTACTAGTATATACATTACGTATATATATATATATATATATATATATATATATATATATATATATGTGTGTGTGTGTGTGTGTGTGTGTGTGTGTGTGTGTGTGTGTGTGTGTGTGTGTGTGTGTGTGTGTGTGTGTGTGTGTGTGTGTGTGTGTGTGTGTGTGTGTGTGTGCGTGTGTGTGTGTGTGTGTGTGTGTGTGTGTGTGTGTGTGTGTGTGTGTGTGTGTGTGTGTGTGTGTGTGTGTGTGTGTGTGTGTGTGTGTGTGTGTGTGTGTGTGTTTGTATGTATATATATATATCTATATATATCTATATACACAATACATACATATACCAAAGGCTTTTTCCCCCTTACACGGGAGATAGCCAAAAAACAAAGGCATAGAAACCACTCACACCTATTCTATCCCCTACATATTCCACTCCACTCTACCATCTTCCGTCCCTCTTATATTAGCACCTCCTGTATGACGGGTCATCCCTGCATCTTGTCCTCTGCCCTGGCTAAGAAGCAGTCTTGCAACACACAGCACATCCACAGCAAGGCTGCTTCATTAAATCGGTGACTCTCCTCTCCGTCCCCTCATGCAGAAAAGGGGAGAAGTCCCTTCGGGTTGCGTCATTTTATTTCTCATACATACCCTCACCCCCCATCCCCCACCCACTCAACCTCATGCATACACAGTCATTCTCCATTCTCCCCTAACATCTGTCCTCTCCCGTCCTTCCACAATAGACATTCCCCCTTTTCCAATGCCCCTTTCACCCCATTCAGCCATCTCATCTTATGTCGACTCCTCATGTTCCCTCCATCCACCTCCGCCTTCCACACCTCTTTTACTAATCTTTCTTCACTCATTCTTTCCATGTGTCCAAACCATCCTAATACTCTTTCATCAACCCTATCTCCCAACTCCCTTTCCACCCCTGTTCTCCTCCTCATCTCCTCATTGCTCACTCTATCAAGCCCAGTAACCCCTATCATACTTCTCAGACATTTCATCTCAAACACATTCAAACTCCTTCTCTCTTCCTCTCTCATGTTCCATTTTTCTGCCCCGTACATTGCTGTTGGCACAATCACTCCTTCATATAAACTCCTCTTAGCATCCTTTCCCAGATGTCTATTTCTCATTACACTTTTTGATCCACCAAGGGATTTACTCGCTTCTCTCAATCTACATTTTACCTCCACCCCCACTCCTCCCTTTCCTGTCACATTCGCACTCAAGTATCTGAAACTATCTACTTCCTCCAGTTTCTCACCCTTAATGCTCACTTCCAGCCTACTGTCACTCTCTCCTCTTGTACATGTCATCACCTTACTTTTGCCCACATTTATCTTCAGCTTCCTTCTTTCACACACCTTCTCAAACTCTGTCACTAACTTCCTCAATCCCTCCTCTGATCCTGCTACAAGCGCATTGTCGTCAGCAAACAACAGCTGGCTCACCTTCCACTTTTCTCCATTTTCTTTAATCATCTCCAACCCCTGACCCACTAACCTTGCATTAACCTCTCGCACCATCCCATCCATGTAAAGATTGAACAGCCAGGGCGACATAACACACCCCTGACGAAGTCCCACCTTTACCTCAAACCATTCACTCTCTCCATTTCTAATCCTAACGCATACACGCATCGTTTGCTAGCAGAGGTAAAGGTTTTGACGTTTGAATATGTCGGGTCTCCTACCTGTTACTTGGATGTTGGAATCAAGAAATGCCGTGAAAAAACTATTAGCACGAGCTTGGTCGAGCATGTGACAAAAATGTATAAATACAATTAGTATATATGACTATTAGTAATATCTATTATGATAAAGTAGTAGCCTCTGTTTGTTTGTGCACGAACTCCTCCTGGGGTTTTAGAGATAGACCCCCCTAGCCATATATATTGTGATGCCCTATCACTCCAGGTACTTGTATAACTATATTTCATTTCGAAAGAAAAATATTTTGGTTAGGGTTAAGGGTTAAAGTTGGAGGTTTATGTAGTATCCCCTGAAGTCGCGTAGTACTTTTTGTGACTTAAGAATTAGTATGATTAAACAATCCATTGTATGTATCCATAAATATCATTTGCATTTGTGAAATTAATGTTGCCACAAACCATGATAGCTTTTGTAAGAAGAAAGCATGTTTATGGAAAATGATTGTATAATTTTACCAAATGTTGAAATATTGGTTATTTTCATTTAATTTTTGTGCAGGCGAAAATAGTTAATTCACAAACTCATACGTTTTTGCAGATAAACCCCTATAACTATATATATTCTGAAGATAAATAAACTAGATACATTTCTTCACCTTTCAGCTGTAGACATTTATTGTCAATCCACACACACACACACATGCACATACACACGCACACAAAAGAATGTGTACACATGATATTTGTGTTTGTGTATGCATGTATTTTCAAACTAGGGTTGTCCAACTTCGGGAGGGGGGCGCACACCTGAGAGGGGGATTATTTAAAGCTATATCTAATTAAAAATATATATTTTGGTTAAGGTTAAGGGTTAAAGTTAGGTGGTTTATAATGAGGGAACCCGCCACTACTGTAGTTCCCCCTTAATGTTATTATTTTTGTAACATAAAAATCAATATAATTAAACAAACCATTGTATGTGTTCATAGATATTATTTATATTTGTGAAATTAATGTTGCTACAAACCATGATAGCTTTTGTAAGAAAAAATTATGCAAATGTAAAATGATTGTATAATTTTACCAAATGTTGAAATATGGCTTATTTTCATTTTATTTTAGTGCGGCAGAAATTTATTATTTACAAACTCTTCCTAGGTTTTTCCAAATAAATCTCCATGACCATATATAATCTGAAGATAAATGAAACAGATAGATTTCTTCACCTTTTAGATGTAGGTATTTATTGTCAATTCACACACACACTCACGTACGCACGCAAAAGAATGTGCACATGATATTTGTGTTTGTGTATGCATGTATTTTCAAACTTGGGTTTCCTAACCTTCGGGTAGGGGAGCGCACATCTGGGAGGGAGTGTTTAAAGCTATATTTCATTTAATAAATATTTTGGTTAGGGTTAAGGGTTAAAGTTAGGTATGGTATGGTTAGGTTAGGGATCATTCACAAACTCGCAGCAACGCGCGGGTAATTGGCTAGTAATACAATAAACATAGCTCATTGATTGAAATATACATTGCCATAGTAGGATTCTTTTTCTTTGTTCATTAGATGATATAATTTTCAGTGTCAAACGACATCGTGTTTTATTTAATCGTTTTTCAGTTTTCAAGGTACGGTCATTTTCTTCCGAACTTCAGAGTGAGTCGTCAAAGACGTTAGATTAGAAGCTAGGGATGGCGGATCCATCATGTTGATAAGCTGGGTGTGGAATGAGGCCAGTAAAGTTGGACGTTGCTATCCATAGAGGGAACCATCGAAACACCTCCATGGGATTCAAGCATGTGCGCCAGCCGCACCAAGCCCTCACGGCACTTGACCAAACGCATAATTGAGAGGGAGTACACGCCACGTCGAGCTTTGACTAAGCCCCACTAACCTTTCTAGATTGTAGTCTTCCACAGATACCGAGACAAAATGAGAGGAAGAATAAGAGACAGACAGAGAGCGAGAGAGAGTGTGACAGAGAGAGAGAGAGAGAGAGAGAGAGAGAGAGAGAGATAGAGAGAGAGAGGGGAGAGAGAGAGAGAGAGGAGGTGTAGAATGACAGAGATATATGGCGTAGGTAGCTTAAATCATGCAAGGCCAACACGAGATTCTATCATTGAAATATTGGTGGACTACATGCACATGTAATTAGTCAAACGAAAGCACCTGCGATCTACAGACAATTTTGGTTTATTTTTCCTTTTGGTCGTTAGCTATGGAAACTAAATGACTTGAGCATCAAAATTTCATGCGTTTCCAGATATAGCTCACAATCAGTCACTGGAAACCACAAATGCATTTGTACATTTAGATTTGTTTTCCATGATGACCGGATTTTTATGAAGTACCTTGAATATTGGTCTCATTACATTGTAAATCACAATGGGGCATGTGTGCTGACAATAGTGTATATAGCATACTGTTAAAAACCAAAATAGTTATGTTCATGCAATTTCGGTAGCATCAATAACGACCTGTTTTTTTTTGTTTTTGTTTTTTGTGTAACAGTGTTATCAAGCACGTGTATGCTCGACAAACATAAATTTGCACATGTACACTTATACAGTGCTCGACAAGGTTGTACGAACGGTTAGCGAGAATGAGTGATGAGGAGTGTTGAGGACTGTTTTTGCTGAAATGCACAATTTTATACAAAGAATTAGCAAATGGTTGCATTATTTGACCTATTTTCTTTCATAGCTGTTGTCGGTAATTTAGTAGAGGATTAAAACGTAACTTTTCTTTTTATCAAATTGCATGTTCAGTTGCTTGATAGTTTATCAATCTATTTATTTGATAATTCAATAAGGTTGTATTGAAGGAGTTGAGATGGTCTTAGAGGAGAAACTCTCTTGAAAAGAATGACTAAAGACGGGGACGGCACCTGTGGAGAGGGTCAAAATCAGGAGGTATCTATATATTTCGTATATTTCTTTTTTACATATATGACGAACTATTCGACTACAACGTGCAGAGGGGCGAGAAAATTGAACGAAAATGATATTATCTAGCATGGTAAATCAGGCGATAGAAAACGTAATTGACAAGGAAAGACAGGAGAAAAAAAAGGAAAAAAAAAAAAGGTTTGAACGATTGTCTTTTTCGTCATGAGGATCACATTTACATCTTACCTTATTCATATCAACACAAAGGACTTGAGAAGACTTTTACCGAAGAACTTTGAGAATACTTGGTGCGTTCTCACTTTCTCACGCCTGTCAGTTGATCAATCTTTTCCATTTTTATCTATTTAGGCAAGTTTCTTGTAGGATACCACCAAGGGAAGAATTCCTTTGATGCGACTGGTGTCAAATTCTAAAAGAAAGAAAAAGGTAAGAATTTATTTTATTTCTATTTAATGAATTTATTTATCTATGTGTTTATTTATATATATATATATCTTTTAGAATGCGACACTAATGAACATGAATGAAAAGGAAAGTAAAGAAATATTGAACTAGAAAGTTCAGGTCAATTAGATTATAATCATTGATGATCATTTTCAAGAAGTTGAAATGTGGGTGTTATTTAGGCCAGATAAGCTGAAATAAAAAAAAACGATCAATGTTGAATAAAAAAAGCACCATATTTCATTGCATATTTTTTGTGAATATACGAATATCATGAGAAGTTTTTATGTACATGTCTGAAAGGAATTTTTTACAATTAATTGGCAATTTCAGCAGTAGTGTACGTATATGGGACTTTGCAGATAAATGAAAAGGGCTATATGTGGTTATAGTCTACGGATATGAGACTATCAATTTCATGGAAGCAATTCTGATATGTTCAATCGCTGTCAGTCTTATGTATTTATTGATCAATTATTCATCCAATCAATCAGTCAATATATTTATGTAATCGTTAGTTTTTTTATCTATGCACCTCATATGATTATTTTTCTCACATGTGATATTTGGTAAAGCAGACAGGAATTATTTCACCACAACGTTCAAAGAGAACGAAAAATATATTATCAACTATGGTAAACCAGGCGTTAGAAAACGTAATTGGTAAGGGAAGACGTTAGAGAAAAATATATTTTCATTTTATTTCAACGATACTATGCCTACATATCTCAAGCCTTAAAAGCTGAGTTAAGTAGTTTATCAGTTCGTAAACTAAACTTTGTGAACACGATACAAAAAGAGGGAATGTACAAATATGTAGGCAACTACTTTTGCGCATTTTACTATATCATCACTTAGCAGCAGCATAGCCACTCCTTGTTTTCCTCAACCCGTTATTATTCCCTCTTTTTCCCCTCCACACACCCAAATTCAAACTCTTCTATCTCTTTCAACTTAGTTTGACTTTATATACAGAGAGTACAATCCCTAGTTTCATCGATTCGTCCCACTTTGAAATTTTTCTTTGCTCTATCACAGGGAATCAGCATAGACTACAACAATGCATGTTGAAACACACGACAACGTTGAACAATAAGACGAAGCGCTACGACCCGATCAATTGTTGACATAGCGGCTGTAGACCCAGACTGCTCAGGACTGTGAAACTTTAGCATGGAACACTTCAATACAACAGGAGTTGTTCTAGTCCTACCAGTTTCCTTTGTGCTACAATATAGAGACAAGCAGACCCCTTTTCAGTCAGATAAGATCATCATCATCATCATCATCATCATCATCATCATCATCATCATCATCATCATCATCATCATCATCATCATCATCATCATCTTCATCATCATCATCATCATCATCATCATCATCATCATCATCATCATCATCTTCATCATCATCATCATCATCATCATCATCATCATCATCATCATCATCATCATCATCATCATCATCATCATCATCATCATCATCATCATCATCATCAATCATCATTATCATCATCATCATCATCATCATCATCATCATCGTCATCATCATCATCATCAATATCAATACGCCAAGCCTATTTTTTCAAATGGTCAAATAATGTTCTCTCTTTTTCTAACATCTACATTACCACTAATAGGACAATCATATGAATAAGCATGCCTTGAAATTGTATTGAGTCTACTTTAAGAGTGACATGTGAATATTACAATGCATTGATCCGAATTGTAGATAGAAAGTGCTCGGTAGAAGACGTTAGTATCATTGCGTTGTTTTAGTGGTCAAGGTCGTTGGCGCCTTGGACGTCTTTGTCGTTACGATTGTCGTTGTCTTACTCTTCGCTGTTGGCGCTACCGCTGTCGCTTCCGCCTCCGGAGTTGCTGTTTTCGTTGCTGCCACTGTTACTGCCACTGTTACTGCCACTGCTCTTGGTCTCCCCGTTGCTGCCACCGCTGCTACCACTGCTCTTGCTGTTTCCGTTGTTGCCACTGCTGTCGCTCGCGCTCTCGTCGCTGCTGCCGTCACTGTCGCTCTCATCATCGCCATGGTTACAACCACATCCGCAGCCGTGTCCACAGCCAGGTCCAAAGCCAGTATTGTTGTTGTTACCTCCAAACATGTTAGAGGGTCCACAAATACTCATGCCAAACGAAAGCGAAAAGTGGGTGGAGTTTCTCTCGACATCGTCTTCATCGTAATCTAATGAAGGTGACGAGGAATCATCTTGGTCACCAGAAGAGCTGTTATCTTCCTGTGTAGAGGGACTGCTTTCTTTACTTCCAGGTTTTCCTTTATTTTTGCTTTTGCTTCCAGAGGAGCTGCTTTCCCCGTCTGAAGAGTCACTGCTGTCACTACTTGCACCATCTCTGGGAGCCATGTCCAGAGTTAATTCCTGTCGCCCATCGTCTTGCAGGAAAGGCTGGGCGAGTCCCATTGCAACACACATCTGCGAAAGTACAGGTGTGTTAGAATAATATAATAGTATGTTTACAGGGAAGTAGCCACCCCATACTTAGTTACATGCAAGCTATTGATGGGCCGCTGATGGTACAGGCTTACTGTCATCTCTCGTTATTCGAGGTGATTGCGCTGATTAACTACGTGTAAAGTTAATAGTTGCTCAAGAGCACTCACGCCTGACACCGTCTTTACTGCTAAGCGACTGAAATTTTGCCTCGCTGAATTTCTAGTAGGAGCTCGATTACATATGCACGTAAGTCGCAACCAAATAATTTGTCTGAATCATCCAAAGAGCCTTACAATAGTCATGCTATTGCAGTTTGCAACATTTTGAAAATAACCACACTGGTTTAAGGGGTTACATGTTTTAGGAATACGTAGTCAAGAAAATGAGCTCGTGATTTCAAGACAAATACTCACCGAAAAGGCCAAAAGTATCCATGTTCTTGATGAGCCCATCTTGTACAGATGTCTTCAGCAAATCTTTTCCTCACAAATTGGTAGCGACGCTGAAAAAGGAAGTCCTACATAACAACCCATGACCTTTTTTATTATTATTATTATTATCATTTTTTTTTTTTTTTTGGTGGTGGTGGGGAAGCGGAGAGAGACTTGGTTATGTTTGTGCATCCAAATGTGAATGCATCCAAGTGTACATGTGCAATTTTTGGTTCTTGAAGTATACACGTGCTTAATAACGTTCTTACACACAATAATCAAAAAGTGAGTTTATATTGATGCTACCGAAATTGCATGAACATAACTATTTTGGTTTTTAAGAGTATGCTATATAGACTATTGTAGGCACACATGTCCCATTGTGATTTACAAGGTAATGAGACCAAGACTGAAGGTACTTGATAATCCGGTCATCATGGAAAACAGATCTAAATCTACAAATGCATTTGTGGTTTCCAGTGACAGATCGTGAGCCATAGCTGGAAAGACACCAAATTGCAATGTCCCATTCAGTTAGCTCACAGAGCTAACGATCTCACCTGAAAGGACTTGGAGTCTCTAGTCTTACGAGTGCCTTCCCTGCAATACAACCCTCCTTTTAAATGATGCCAAGAGGAAAAACTAAAACAAAATTATGTGTAGATCGCAGGTGTTTCTCTGTGATTAATTATACGAAATGACATGTGTATGTACTCCACCAATATTTCAATGACTGAATCTCGTGTTGGCCTTGCATGATTTAAGCTACCCATGCCATATATCTCCGCCTCCTCCCTCTCTCTCTCTCTCTCTCTCTCTCTCTCTCTCTTTCTCTCTCTCTCCCTCTCTCTTTCTCTCTTATCATCTCTCTCTCTCTTTCTCTCTGTCTCTGTATCTGTGGAAGTCTACGATCTAGGAGGGTTAGTGGGGCTTAGATAAAGCCTGATGCGACGTGTAGTCCCTCTCTATTATGCGTGTGGTCAAGTGCCGTGTGGCGGGCACATACGCTTGAATCCCATGGAGGTGTTTCGATGGTTCCTTCTATGGATAGGAGCGTCCAACTCTACTGGCCTCATTCCACATCGCAATATCTTGTCTGAGTGTCAAAGGACCATCACGAGTCTGATGACGTGAATGAAACGCAAGATACATCAATACATTGGTCTGTCAGGCTACTGAGTGGTTTTCTGGCCCTTGATATTCTTGGGGGAATGAGTAACTATTCAAACATAACATAAGTTGGTGTTCTTCAGAGTGAATGAAAAGGATGAGCCATTACGTCGTGTACTGTATATATCTCAGCGTCGTTTGCTAGCAGAGGTAAAGGTTTTGACGTTGGATGTTGGAGTCAAGAAGTGCCTGGAAAAACTATTGGCACGAGCATGTTTGAGCCTGTGATAAAAATGTATAATTGCAATTAATATATATGACTGTTAGTAATATAATACAATAAACAATGATTGAAATATACATTGCCATAGTAGAATTCCCTTTCTTTGTTCATTAGATGATATAATTTTCAGTGTCAATTGACATCGTGTTTTATTAATCGTTTTTCAGTGTTGAAGGTACGGTCATTTTCTTCCGAACTTCAGGGTGAGTCGTCAAAGACGTTAGATTAGAAGCCAGGGATGGCGGATGCATCACGTTGATAAGCTGGGTGAGCTCTTGTTGAGGGAATTTGAGGTTAGTAGGGTTACGACAAGTTTATTGAGAACATGTCTGAGGACGGGCCTATACACTTACATTGGACAGTGTTTTTAAGGATAAGAAATATATATAAACATTTATACAGTATACTGTAAATGGAATATTGTAGGAAGTTCCTATCATGACATGTGTACGTGTATGATCTTTGTTGAATTTTTATTTTCACCTGCTTGGATAATATAAAGTACATAGGAGTATTATAACAATGTGATAGCTATAGCACGGAAAGCTGAGTTGGCTGCAATCTTCCTCTTCACAATGTTCAACTTAATGTGAAAGGAACAAATTGTAAAATGAGACACCCATAGTGATTTGTATGGCTATGAACTTGATATTTTCTCTTGCTGACATCTAATTTGAGTTGACAGTCCACAGATAGTTTCTTATTTGATGCACATATGTATCTGTAGGAGATATAATAGTTTACTCCAAAATTTAAGTATAGGAGGAGAAAGTTAGGACTGATTGCGCGATCTTTTGATTTCAAAATGTCCATCACTCATTAACAAGCTATATAAATCGTTAGTTCGTCCACATTTGGAATATGCTGTTTCCGTATGGTCACCGAATCTCATTAAAGACATTGACAGATTAGAAAGAGTACAACGGCGAGCCACAAAACTGATTCCAAATATCAAAAATAAATCATACGAAAATCGACTAAAACATATGAATCTGTTTTCCCTAAAAAAGCGTAGACTCAGAGGTGACTTGATACAGGTCTTTAAAATTCTAAAGGGAATTGACAACATCAAAAGTGACCAAATTTTTACATTGAATGAGAATCAGACAAGAAACAATGGTCTCAAACTGTCCGGAAATAGATTCAATTTGGAAGTAGGTAGAAACAACTTTGCCAACCGTGTAGTTAATGAATGGAATAAACTTCCTGCACAGGTAGTGCAATGTAGTTCAGTTCAAAGCTTTAAGAATCATTTAGATAAATACCTAAGTAAGATGCTGTAATGATTATAATTTATCTTATATTATTTGTTTTTGTTTTGTTATCATTTGTCTGTCTGATTTTTATCTATTATTAGTTATATGTCAATTTATTATTATTTACTATTTACCTGTTTGTTTATTATTTAACTATACCTATGCATTTATTTATGTATTTTATTTGTTATTTACATTATCATATTTTTTATTTTTTATTTTATTATTAATATGATTTTTTTTTTCGCATCCGACCTAGATATGGATCAAAAGGTCTCCTGTCGGCATGCTCCGCCTTTGTAATTCTTTGTAATCAGGACGCTACGCACACACACACACACACACACACACACACACACACACACACACACACACACACACACACACACACACTCTGTGGAGCGTTTGGAAGAGTCCCCGACTGTCACTACAGCGGTCCGGGTTTGAATCCTGCCCCGGGCAGAATTAGTTTCAGTATCGCTGCGCTTCGAGTCGTTTCTCCAACTCTCGTGGGCGGGGAGTTGGGTGTGTGTGTGCGTGTAAGATCACGGCATTCCCCATGGATCAGTCATACGAGCTCTGGGCTCTCCTCCGGGAGGAAAATAGCTGTCTCTCATGGGTCCAACACATGATAAAAAGATCAAGGTTAATATATATATATATATATATATATATATGTATGCATATACATATATATATACATATATGTATATATATATTGTTGTGAAAAACAATCTGTCTGGCAATGGTGGCATATTATCGAGAACCAATGTCATTTATGAATATCGCTGCAAAACTGGGGGCTGCGCACCTCGTAATTCTTCATACATTGGGTTCACGACATGCCAACTGAGTAGACGGTTGTCCCTACATCTACAACAAGGAGCAATTAAACAACACCACCTCCAATACCACCAGGCTTTAATCGATAGGAAGACAATCGTGGATAACACTAGGATAGTTGCACACTGTGCCAAAATTAAGGAACTAAAAATGCTTGAAGCCATCCACATTAGGGAGAGAGCTCCAATTATTAATATTCAATGTAATATGATTTCCGCCATCCCGCTATTTAATTCTTCCACGAGATTTGCAGCCCAACAACAGCAACACCCACCTCCTTCTTCTCCCCCTCCCCCTCCTACACCTCACCAACCCCCACATGACCAGCGTGGTGACCCAGCGAGAAGACCTACCTTACCTGACTCCCCCCCTCTCCCTCCTCCTCCCCCCCTCCTCCCCCTTCCCTTCCAAGACGTAGTGTCCGGCTACGTAACGGATCACGAACCATGCACCGTTCCCAAGAGGCCCATATTTAAACCCATGTTGTCTGTACACCATTGTCAATTGTGAATCATGTAGCTTTGAAGATTGTGACTTTTCTCTTGTAACTATTCTGAAGATGACTCCCTGAAGTCGAAACGTTAAATTAAATATGGAAGAATTTGGAAGGCTTGTATTTGCCCACCCTCCTGAAATGAGACCTACTGTGAGGAAAATTGAAAATCTCAGTAAGAAGATTAACCAGTGCCAAAATGCTGTCGTGTTTAACTCCGTGTGTATTAGTGAGAATCTGCGCCCTAAATATACAATTTTACGCCTACACGACCACGCAGTGCAGCGGACAGATTTCACCAATGATTTCCGGCGGAAATTGGTGCAAGATCAGTTGGAGAAGAACAAGTCCCAGTTGCAGGCCCTTCGTGCAGAGCTCGAGGACACCACTTTCCTTTATGGCAACCTCGCTCTGGATAGTGACCTGAGACAGCGTACTATGAACGCACTTGACAATGTTGTATCTACCCACTT
Organism: Oratosquilla oratoria; assembly: GCF_046742065.1. NCBI lineage: Eukaryota > Metazoa > Arthropoda > Malacostraca > Stomatopoda > Squillidae > Oratosquilla > Oratosquilla oratoria. Next base: position 65,451,325 of record NC_134783.1, read on the forward strand.
TCAAGTTGGACAGACTCGCATCATGAAGAAACTGTCACGGTTGTATGGTGGCCCGCTGGCTATCCCAAAACCTTCGGACAGCTTCATCAACCTTTCCAGTGAAGTGTTAACTGAAGCGCAGGTTGAATTTTTGAACTTGGGGATCAATTGCCATCTGAATCCCAAATTTAACCTTGTTAATAAGAAAACACAAATTGCTCTTTTGTATGATAGGTTGTGTAGCTTGGAGCGTGAAGGTAAAATATCCGTCGACCCAGACCTCCAGGAGCAACTCCAGGCTGAAAGTACCAAAACCCGACACCGGCATTCCCCTGGACTTCTCACTCCCCGTCTGCGTCAAGCCGCCGAGCAACTCCGTAATAATGAAAACATCGTCATCCGCAGAGCTGATAAAGCCTTGTCTTATGTCATTCTTGACCGTGACACCTATTTTTCTAAATGTTCTGATATTTTACAGGATCGTTCTAAGTTCAGACCAATCTCCCGGAACCCCACTTGTCATCTTAAATCTAAGGTTAATTCCCTGATCAATGTTGTGAATGCTGTTAATGGTGACCTAAAATTTGATTTGATTACTTGTGATTATGCCCCTGGTTATTTCTATGGTAATGTCAAGACCCATAAGGCTAGTAACCCTCTGAGGCCCATTATTTCTCAGACCCCCACCCCCACATACTCCTTAGCTAAGCGTTTGAATAATATAATTACCCCATTTATCCCTACCACTTATTCACTCAGATCTACTGACGAGTTCATTGATGTGCTTAGGAGTAACAACCCCGTAGGAATTATGGCTTCCCTCGATGCCCACAGTCTCTTCACGAACATTCCAGTTTTAAGAACTACTGAGATTATTCTCGACTATGTTTACCATCACCCGACACTACCACCACCTAAAATGCCTTTAACTATCATGAAGGAGATGCTTCTTGCTTGCACTACCGAAGCCCCTTTCAAATGTCCTCAAGGTAAACTTTTTGTCCAAATAGATGGCGTTGCCTTTGTGCTCAAGCCTTTATGTCTCACATAGAAACTGAAGCCTTACATTCCCTAACCACGAAACCACATTTATATCTGAGATATGTTGATGATATCTTTGTTTGTGTTTCTGATGTGCATTTACTAGAAGAGCTCAGATCTAATCTCCAAGCCATTTCAGGGCTACGATTTTCTATAGAGCTCAATGTTAATAATAAGATCCCTTTTCTAGATGTTTTGGTGGATGGGACATCTAACAAATTTAATACTACGGTATATCGCAAGCCCACGGATAGCGGTAAATGCATGAACGGTCTTGGTGAATGTTCTCGTAATTATAAGAAAGGCGTTATTAGAGCATATGTCCGGCGGGCAATTTCCATTTGTTCCTCTTGGCATATGCTCCACTTAGAACTTACTTACCTGCGCCAGATGCTAGTAAATAATGGTTATTCTAATCAAGACTTTGATAGTGTAACTAAGGATTTGCTAGAACGTAAAGTTGCTGTGAATACACCGGACCAAGCCAAGACCGTTACCGTATTTTACCAGAATATTTATTGTAGTTCGTACCGCCAAGATGAGAAACACATGAAAGACATCATACATAGAAATTGTAAGCCAATAGGTGATTACGATAACTTAAAAGTTATCATATTCTATGACAACCCCCGTACCTGCTCCCTTGTTGTGAAAAACAATCTGTCTGGCAATGGCGGCATATTATCGAGAACCAATGTCATTTATGAATATCGCTGCAAAACTGGGGGCTGCGCACCTCGTAATTCTTCATACATTGGGTTCACGACATGCCAACTGAGTAGACGGTTGTCCCTACATCTACAACAAGGAGCAATTAAACAACACCATATCCAATACCACCAGGCTTTAATCGATAGGAAGACAATCGTGGATAACACTAGGATAGTTGCACACTGTGCCAAAATTAAGGAACTAAAAATGCTTGAAGCCATCCACATTAGGGAGAGAGCTCCAATTATTAATATTCAATGTAATATGATTTCCGCCATCCCGCTATTTAATTCTTCCACGAGATTTGCAGCCCAACAACAGCAACACCCACCTCCTTCTTCTCCCCCTCCCCCTCCTACACCTCACCAACCCCCACATGACCAGCGTGGTGACCCAGCGAGAAGACCTACCTTACCTGACTCCCCCCCTCTCCCTCCTCCTCCCCCTCCTCCTCCCCCTTCCCTTCCAAGACGTAGTGTCCGGCTACGTAACGGATCACGAACCATGCACCGTTCCCAAGAGGCCCATATTTAAACCCATGTTGTCTGTACACCATTGTCAATTGTGAATCATGTAGCTTTGAAGATTGTGACTTTTCTCTTGTAACTATTCTGAAGATGACTCCCTGAAGTCGAAACGTTAAATTAAATATGGAAGAATTTGGAAGGCTTGTATTTGCCCACCCTCCTGAAATGAGACCTACTGTGAGGAAAATTGAAAATCTCAGTAAGAAGATTAACCAGTGCCAAAATGCTGTCGTGTTTAACTCCGTGTGTATTAGTGAGAATCTGCGCCCTAAATATACAATATATATATATATATATGCATATACATATATATATATATATACATATATGTATATATTTTTTTTGGTAGGAGGCCATGTTGTATACATGATTTCAAGAAATCTACAGCGACACTGGTGTTGTTGGATACAAAGTGTACAAAAACAAACTTACAACAATTTTACGCAACTGCGAAAAGAATACTATGACACACTGCTTGAAAATTATAAAGGTAATATAAAAAAGACATGGGAAGTAATAAACAACTTAACTAGGCCCAAAAATAATAACACCGATGAATTCATAGACATTATTAAAAACGGAAAAACAAAAACAAGAAGTGGCAAACGAGTTTAACGAATTTTTCTCCCGTGTAGGACCTAACCTCGCGAAACAAATAAAGACAACACACCAAACTAATGAGACCTTTTTGAAACACCGAATAAATAACATTATGTTTTTAAAACCCGTCACAGTAAAATCAATGCAGAACAAGAAATCATCCGATTGCACAGGAATCAATATGAACCTCGTAAAACAAATTATGCCTATCATCAAAAATCATTTTCTGACAATATGCAATAAATCATTTGAACAAGGAATATTTCCAGATGCAATGAAAATACCAAAAGTAATACCGATATTCAAATCAGCCGACAAATCAAGTTATAATAACTATAGACCAATTTCACTATTACCACAGTTTTCCAAAATTCTTGAGAAGTTATTCACAATTCACCTTGACTCATTTCTAAAAAAAAAAAAAAAAAAAAAAAAAAAAAAAAAAAAAAAAAAAAAAAAAAAAAAAAAAAACACACGTCATTTACCATAGTCAATATGGATTTCAACGAAATCTTTCAACGTCAACAGCAGCAATGGAATTAATTGAAGAGATAACTAACAATATAGAACAAAAGAAAAAGACAGCCGGCATATTTATTGATCTAAAAAAGGCATTTGACACGGTATATCATGAAATCCTAATTCCAAAGGCCGAATACTATGGGCTAAGAGGTAAGGTTAATGACTGGTTAAAAAATTATCTAAAAAACAGGAAACAATATGTAGCCATTGAGGGAGAAAGATCACATATTCTACCAGTTACATGCGGAGTACCTCAAGGTTCAGTTCTAGGACCCAAACTATTCTTACTATACATTAATGACATTACAAATGGATCCAACCTTATGAAATTTATACTGTTCGCCGACGATACCACCATTCTATGCTCCGATATAAATTCCGACAAACTGATCTAGACAATTAATGAAGGATTATGTCAGCTATCCAATTGGTTTTCAGCCAATAAACTATCCTTAAACGTATCAAAAACTAACTACCTGCTTCTCTACAAAAATAATGAAAGCACTAAGCCGATCAAAATAAACAACGAAATTATTGAAAAAGTGTCGGTCAGTAAATTCCTAGGCGTGTATTTAGACGATCAACTTAATTGGAAACATCATATAAATCACGTGATAGATAAGATGTCCAAAACTTTAGGAATAATGCATAAAACGAGAAATATCCTACGTACCATTTACTGTAGTCTACTACTACCATACCTAAACTATTGTTCAGAAATTTGGGGTAATATTTATCAAACTAATCTTCAAGGCATAATTACCTCTCAAAAAAAGGCACTGCGTATAATCTGCAATGTAGGTCGTTTAGAACATACAAATAATTTATTTAAAAAACTAAATCTACTGAAATTCAAGGACTTAATAAAGTACAAAACTGCCATTGTTATGCACCAAATCTACAATAAACAAATGAATCAAAACATATTGAAATTTTACTCAACTTACGAAACTCGCTATGCGACTAGGCATACAAACGACTTCTTTAAAACTCAATACAGAACAACCAAAAAAGGCCAATGCTTATCTATTATAGGTGTTAACACATGGAATAAACTTGAAAAGGAATTACCTAAGACAAAATGTTTATCAACATTCAAACGATATTTAAAAAAGTCTTTAATCTATAAGTATTAGTATATTGAACATTTCAGGTCCATTTCATGATTGTATTCATGGAGAAACTGTCATGTACCGCCCAAGTCTGCCGCTCTTTTTTTTTTCTTGTTCCTGCAGGTGACGGTGACCCGGATCCGCGCAGTAAGCAATTATCGTCCCGTCAACAATCGACCTGACCTCTAAGCTCTCACCAGCCGTGAAAGCATGATAGCCGATGTGGAGGTTGGTGAAACTATTGCAAATAGCGATCACAACTTAGATTCAAACCGCTAATTTTTTTTTTTTTTTTTTTTTTTAGAATAGACACATGTGCATCTAAAATACCCAATTTTAGTAAAGCTCAGTTCACAGGACTACGTCAGGAGCTACAGCTTACAGATTGGGATGCAATTTTTAGTGAAAGACCTGTAGATCAGATGTGGGAAATATTTCAAAATACACTTACTAAAATGATTCATACATCCCGTTTAAGGTCAAACGCTCCCCAAATCAGGCTCGCCCAAAATGGCTCGACAAAGAAACTGGAAAAAGTATAGCTAAAAAGAGACAGACTTATAAGAAATACAAGTGTTCGGGTGCACCTAACGGCTAGCAAAGTTATGTAATAATACACAGAGATTTAAAAAAAAAGACAATAAAAACGAAAACGGCAATACAAAATTAATATCGCTGATAAATCCGAAGAGAATCCCCAAAAATTCTAGTTACATTAGAGGTAAAAAGGTTATTATGAATCACATTGGGCCACTAGTATCTGCTGACGGTCAACTTGAGTATTCAAACGAAGGAATGTGTAATATTTTAAACAACTATTTTAGCTCAGTATTCGTAAATAAAACACCTCAGAGTGATCTCCAAACTGAAACCTGTGAAAAATCTAGGGTAAACTTACTCACTACGGTAAATATAACAAAAGAAAAAAGTAAAAGTTGTATAGAGACACTCAAAATTAATTAAACACCAGGGACTGACGGTTGGTATCCAAGAAACTTAAAGGAAATGAAAAATGAGATTGTTGTTCCATTAGAAATTATTAAAAAAAAAAAAAAATCCATCATATCTGGAGATGTCCCAAGAGAATGGAAGCTAGGTAACGTCACTCCACTATTCAAAAAAGGTGACCAAAAGAAACAAAATAACTATAAGTCTATACGCTTGACTTCAGTCGTAGGAAAAATGATGGAAACTATCATCAGAGATAATATCGAACATCATTTAGAAAGTAACTGTCTGATGACAGGCAGCATGGATTTAGACAGAAACATTCTTGAGTGACTTACTCGAATTCTACCTCACAGCCATCTCGAGTTATGACAAAAGAAACATTATAGAATTAATATGTTTAGGCTTTGTAAAGAATATTTACTAAATTCGCTGCACACGGAGTAAGTGGTAGCCTATTAAGTTGGACTAGAAATTGATTGAATGATCGAAAAAAAGAGAATTGTTTTAAATGGCAAAACTTCTAGATAGGAAAATGTTACGAGTGGAGGTCCTCAGGGTTCCGTTCTTAGGCATCTTCTATTCATAGTATTCATAGTATATATAAATTATATAAACCACGGACTAAAATCTATTGTCTCCAAATTTGCTGATGATACAGAATTGTGCGGGATGGCAAATGATCACTTCAATCGATTAGATATTCAAGAAGATTTAGATCAATTACAGCAATGGTCTGAAAAGTGGCTAATGAAATTTAACAAAAGTGAATGCAAGGTGATCCACAAAGGTAAAAATAACAGTAGGTACGATTACAAGCGAAGTGTTGTATTGGTTTACTTGGAGCTGTCAAGAAGAGGTGCCGAGCAGTTTTGCAGTGTGTACACACCAAGATAATTACGTGGCATATAACGCGCGTCATGTTGCTCACGAACTGACGCTTCTCTGACAGTGCGAGCCAGCTTGACCCGACCTAACCTAATTCAGTGCAATTATGTAATTACGCTCCACGGGTGACTACTCACTCGGTATATATATATTGGCTCGTGCCGCATATAAAACCAGTTCACTTGTACCTTACAATAAAGAAGACGAACTCATCAAAACCTCTTTCTCTTCTGACAGTGGCATCGCCTCACTGGTGACCATTCAGAGCAACAATGGACCCATCTACCACTGCCAACCTCGGCGCCACGCTACCCTCTACCAACACAGTCAACGTCGTTTCCCTGATGCTGCCACCCTTTTCCACGGTCGACGTTTCCTCCTGGTTTCGCCGGACGGAGATCTAGTTCCGCCTGCGGAATATCAGCGCGTCCTAAACGAAGGCAGAATATATTCTCGAGGCGATCCCTAAGGATGTGTTCCCACATATCTCCCAATGACTCGATCTAGTATGACGCTCTGAAATAGTGCCAGCTTCAGGAATTCACGCCGCAGCACTAAGCCGGTCAAAATTAACAACGAAATTATTGAAAAAGCGTCCGTCGGTAAATTCCTAGGCGTGTATTTAGACGATCAACTTAATTGGAAACATCATATAAATCACGTGATAAATAAGATGTCCAAAACTTTAGGAATAATGCATAAAATGAGAAATATCCTACATACCATTTACTGTAGTCTACTACTACCATACCTAAACTATTGTTCAGAAATTTGGGGTAATACTTATCAAACTAATCTTCAACGCATAATTACCTCTCAAAAAAAAGGCACTGCGTATAATCTGCAATGTAGGTCGTTTAGAACATACAAATAACTTATTTAAAAAACTAAATCTACTGAAATTCAAGGACTTAATAAAGTACAAAACTACCATTGTTATGAACCAAATCTACAATAAACAAATGAATCAAAACATATTGAAATTTTACTCAACTTACGAAACTCGCTATGCGACTAGGCATACAAACGACTTCTTTAATACTCAATACAGAACAAAAAAAAAAAAAAAAGGCCGATGCTTATATATTATAGGTGTTAACACATGGAATAAACTTGAAAAGGAATTACCTAAGACAAAATGTTTATCATTATTCAAACGATATTTAAAAAAGTCTTTAATCTATAAGTATTAGTATATTGAACATTTCAGGTCCATTTCATAATTGTATTCATGGAGAAACTGTCATGTACCGCCCAAGTCTGCCGCTTTTTTTTTTTTTTTTTTTTTTTTACTATTCCTGCAGGTGACGGTGACCCGGATCCGAGCAGTAAGCAATTATCGCCCCGTCAACAATCGACCTGACCTCTAACCTCTCACCTGACCCCCACAAGATGCTCCTCCTGTATGACGGGTCGTCCCTGCATCTTGTCCTCTGCCCTGGCTAAGAAGCAGTCTTGCAACACACAGCACATCCACAGCAAGGCTGCTTCATTAAATCGGTGACTCTCCTCTCCGTCCCCTCATGCAGAAAAGGGGAGAAATCCCTTCGGGTTGCGTCATTTTATTTCTCATACATACCCTCACCCCCCAACCCCCACCCACTCAACCTTCTGCATACACAGTCATTCTCCATTCTCCCCTAACATCTGTCCTCTCCCGTCCTTCCACAATAGACATTCCCCATTTCCCAATGCCCCTTTCACCCCATTCAGCCATCTCATCTTATGTCGACTCCTCATGTTCACTCCTTCCACCTCTGCCTTCCACACCTCTTTTACTAATTTTTCTTCACTCATTATATCCATGTGTCCAGATCATCCTTACACTCTTCCATCTACTCCCTCTCCCAACTCCCTTTCCACCCCCGCTCTCCACCTCATCTCTTCGTTTCTCACTCTATTGATCCTAGTAACCCCTACCATCCTCCTCAGGCATTTCATCTCAAACACATTCAAACTCCTTCTCTCTTCCTCTCTCATGTTCCACGTTTCTGCCCCGTACAGTGCTGTTGGCACAATCACTCCTTCATATAATCTCCTCTTAGCATCCATTCCCAGATGTCTATTTCTCACTACACTTTTTAATCAACCAAGGCATTTACTCTCTTCTCTCAATCTACATTCTACCTCCACCCCCACTCTTTGACATACCCTGCCCATAATATGTCGCGTGGTTCAGGTCTGATGCGCAGCTTTTCTGCCTTCGTAATGACTTTACGTTACTGTCAATTTTGTCCCTTTGTAGCATTTGTACTCGTGGTTTATCATTAAGATATGTTCTTTTCCTTTGTCATATCACCCTTTTTGGCATTTGTCGTTTCCCTTATAATCATCCTTAAGATTTTTATTATTATGATTCAGTAAATATACTATCCATACAAGAAATATCAAAGGCCAGAAAACCATTCAGTGGCCTGACAGACCAATGTGTCGATGTATCTTGCGTTTCATTCACGTCATCAGACGCGTTATGGTCCTCAGACAAGACATTGCGATGTGGAATGAAGCCAGTAGAATTGGACGTTGCTACCCATAGAAGGAACCATTGAAACACCTCCATGGGATTCAAGCGTGTGCGCCCGCCGCACCAAGCCCTCACGGCACTTGACCACACGCATAATTAATAGAGAGGGACTACACGTCGCGTCGGGCTTTGACTAAGCCCCCCAAACCCTCCCAGATTGTAGTCTTCCACATATACTGAGACAGACACACACGCAGACGCACACGCACACACACACACACACACACACACACACACACACACACACACACACACACACACACACACACACACACACACACACACGGAGAGAGAGAGAGAGAGAGAGAGAGAGAGAGAGAGAGAGAGAGAGAGAGAGAGAGAGAGAGAGAGAGAGAGAGAGAGAGAGAGAGAGAGAGAGAGAGAGAGAGAGAGAGAGAGAGAGAGAGAGAGAGAGAGAGATATAGAGAGAGAGAGAGAGAGAGAGAGGAGGCGTTGAATGGCATAGGTAGCTTAAATCATGCAAGGCCAACACGAGATTCTATCACTAATATTGGTGGAGTACATACACATGAAATTTAGTGTAATTAGTCACAGGAAAGCACCTGCGATCTACACACAATTTTGGTTAACATTTCCTTTTGGTCGTTAGCTCTGGAAACTAACTGACTAGAGCATCAAAAGTTCATGTGTTAGCTTTGGCTTACAATCAGTAACTGGAAACCACAATTGCATTTGTAGACTCGGATCTGCTTTCCATGATGACCGCATTTTTATGAAGTACCTTGAATCTTGGTCTCATTACATTATAAATCACAATGGGCATGTGTGCCGACAATAGTGTATACAGCATACTCTTAAAAACCAAAATAGTTATGTTCATGCAATTTCGGTAGCATCAATAAAGACCTGCTTTTTGATTATTGAGTTTAACAGTATTATTAAGCACGTGTATGCTCGACAAACAAAGAATTACACATGTACACTTATACACCTTTTACTTAACGCTCACATTCACATATAGATGCACAAACATAGCCAAGTCTCTCTGCACTCCCTAAGGAAAAAAAATAGGTCATAGATTGTTATGTAGGACTTACTTTTTCAGCGTCGCTGAAGAATTGTGCGAAAAATGTTTGCTGAAGGTATTTGCACAAGATAGGCTCATCAAGAACATAAATACTTTTGGCCTTTTCGTGAGTGTTTGCCTGTGCATTTTTCAGTTGTCTTGAAATCACGAGCTCATTTTCTTGACTACGTATTCCTAAAACATGTAATGCCTTAAACCAGTGTTCATATTGAAAATATTACAAAGTGGAATGGCATGACTATTGTAAGGCTCTTTGGATGATTCAGACAAATGATTTGTTTGTGTCTTGTGTGCATATGTAATCGAGCTCCTACTAGAAATGCACCGAGGCAAACATTTCAGTCATTTACCAGTAAACACGGTGTCAGTTGTGCATATTCTTGAGCAACTATTCAAATTTACACGTAGTTAGTCAGCGCAGTCTCCTCGAATAACGAGAGAAGACAATAAACCTCTTTCGATGGAACCATATGTGCTTTCTAATCTGACATCATTTCTTTGGCTACCGTTAGACAGTTTGATTCATTTGAGAGAGCCCCCCACCCAATCCACAACACTTTTGCTGAACGAAATTATTCGGTGTTATCTTGAACGTAAAGGAGAGAGAAGACATCGACAAGATAGAATATATCGAGCTGAAACTGGGTGCATATAAAGGCTTTGTCTTCTGAATGTCAAGTAGAAGATGGAACTTTAATACGAACTCTGCAGTATTTGGTTCCTCAAGATTAGTTTGTGCTTCAAACTGAAGAAATGGTACTTTGATTCACTACTGAATATTTATCGGCAGACACACTTCTTGGGCAATCACATTGCCAAACAATTGGTCTGTACCATCAGTGGCCCATCAATCGCTTGCAAGTAAATAGGTACGAGATGGTTACTTCCACGTAAGCATACTATTATATTATGCTGATACACCTGTGCTTCCGTAGATGTGTGTTGCAGTGTGACTCGTCCAGCCTTTCCTGCAAGACGATGGGCGATAGGAATTAACTCTGGACATGGCTCCCAAATTATGTCTCTCGACTAAAAACACTCCCACACCTGGATATGACACCATTTTTGGTGACCCGCTGTTTTCTATAATTGATCCAAGATCAAATCCATTGTAACCCTTTTCTTACTATGCCATGGGCTTTGATTTTATCTAGTAGTGTCTGGTGGAGCACCTTGTCAAATCTTTTGTGACACAAATGCTGTGTATCCAGGACTCTTTCTGTCATTCCTCTTGATATAACTACATAGACTATATATGTCTTATCAACCAATTTTCCGTCCACGACCTGTTCTCATTTATATTCATGCTTGGGTCTTTTATCAAACAGCTTTCTGAAGGAGTTAACAATTGAGCAACTGAGCCCGTGAAGACGTTGGTTAAACCTCCTTTGTTGAGATAGTCAAGCATCTTGATCATAGCATCTTATCTAATTTTACCTAACCACCAGTGGTCGACGACATTGGATTTGAGCTTCTGGTAATAAACTTCACACCACGAGAGCAATAAGGCAAGGATAGATATGACACTCACCATAGAATATGGTCAAACCGAAGAGCTGTGTCCTACCTTTGCATCTCTCTTGAACGTCCTACTCACATCTCACTCCCGAGCTGTTCCCGTGGCCACACCGCTTCACCTTCCAATTTCCCACTTTCTTCTTGTTTGTTTCTCTTGCGTCACATATCGAAACTATATGTTTCCTCAATGGACCTTCATAACCATGCCTTATGCCTAGCTGACATATTGAGTAAATTATCCTGTACAAACATTTGTCCTTGAGAATTGAATGCATTTCCTAATAGACCTTCATGCGGTCATAGTCGTCGTCATCATCATCATCATCATCATCATCATCATCATCATCATCATCATCATCATCATCATCATCATCATCATCATCATCATCATCATCATCATCATCATCATCATCATCATCATCATCATCATCATCATCATCATCATCATCATCATCATCATCATCATCATCATCATCATCATCATCATCATCATCATCATCATCATCATCATCATGAAGACGCCAAGCCTATTTTTTCAAATGATCAAATAATGTTCTCTCTTTTTCTAACATCTACATTACCACTAATAGGACAATCATATGAATAAGCATGCCTTGAAATTGTATTGAGTCTACTTTAAGAGTGACATGTAAATATTACAATGCATTGATCCGAATTGTAGATAGGAAGTGCTCGGTAGAAGACGTTATTGTCATTGCGTTGTTTTAGTGGTCAAGGTCGTTGGCGCATTGGACGTCTTTGTCGTTACGATTGTCATTGTCTTACTCTTCGCAGTTGGTGCTACTGCTCTTGTGGCTGCTGAAGTTACTACTATTCCATCGAAACACTCTCGCTCGTGCCAGTGCTGCCTGCGGAGTTGCTGTTATCGTTGCTGTCACCGCTATCGCTGTTTTCGTTGCTGCCACTGTTACTGCCACTGCTCTTGCTCTCTCCGTTGCTGCCACCGCTGCTACCACTGCTCTTGCTGTTTCCGTTGTTGCCACTGCTGTCGCTCGCGCTCTCGTCGCTGCTGCCGTCACTGTCGCTCTCATCATCGCCATGGTTACAACCACATCCGCAGCCGTGTCCACAGCCAGGTCCAAAGCCAGTATTGTTGTTGTTAACTCCAAACATGTCAGAGGGTCCACAAATACTCATGCCAAACGAAAGCGAAAAGTGGGTGGAGTTTCTCTCGACATCGTCTTCAGCGGAATCTAATGAAGGTGACGAGGATTCATCTTGGTCTCCAGAAGAGCTGTTATCTTCCTGTGTAGAGGGACTGCTTTCTTTACTTCCAGATTTTCCGTTATTTTTGCTTTTGCTTCCAGAGGAGCTGCTTTCCCCGTCTGAAGAGTCACTGCTCTCACTACTTGCACCATCTCTGGGAGCCATGTCCAGAGTTAATTCCTGTCGCCCATCGTCTTGCAGGAAAGGTTGGGCGAGTCCCACTGCAACACACATCTGCGGAGGTACAGGCGTATTAGAATGATATAATAGTATGTTTACAGGGAAGTAGCCACCCCGTACTTAGTTAAATGCAAGCTATTGATGGGCCGCTGATGGTACAGGCTTACTGTCATCTCTCGTTATTCGAGGTGATTGCGCTGACTAACTACGTGTAAAGTTAATAGTTGCTCAAGAGCACTCACGCCTGACACCGTCTTTACTGCTAAGCGACTGAAATATTGCCTCGCTGCATTTCTAGTAGGAGCTCGATTACATATGCACATAAGACGCAACGAAATCATTTGTATAAATCATCCAAAGAGCCTTACAATAGTCATGCTATTGCAGTTTGCAACATTTTGAAAATGAACACTGGTTTAAGGGGTTACATGTTTTAGGAATACGTAGTCAAGAAAATGAGCTCGTGATTTCAAGACAAATACTCACCGAAAAGGCCAAAAGTATCCATGTTCTTGATGAGCCCATCTTGTACAGATGTCTTCAGCAAATATTTTCCGCACAAATCGGTAGCGACGCTGAAAAAGGAAGTCCTACATAACAATCCATGACCTTTTTATTATTATTATTATTTATTTATTTATTTTATTTTTTTTTTTTTTTTTGTGGTGGTGGGGAAGCGGGGAGAGACTTGGTTATGTTTATGCATCAAAATGTGAATGCTTGCGTTACGTAAAAGGTGTGTAAGTGTACATGTGCAATTTTTGGTTCTTCAAGTATACACGTGCTCAATAACGTCCTTACACACAATAATCAAAAAGTGAGTTTATATTTATGCTACCGAAATTGCATGAACATAACTATTTTGTTTTTTAAGAGTATGCTATATAGACTATTGTCGGCACACATGCCCCATTGTGATTTACAAGGTATGAGACCAAGACTGAAGGTACTTGATAATCCGGTCATCACGGAAAACAGATCTAAATCTACAAATGCATTTGTGGTTTCCAGTGACAGATCGTGAGCCATAGCTGGAAAGACACCAAATTCCAATGCCCCATTCAGTCATCACCCAGAGCTAACGACCTCACCTGAAAGGACTCGAAGTGTCTAGTCTTACGAGTGCCTTCCCTGCAATACAACCCTCCTTTTAAATGATGCGAGGAGGAAAAACTAAACCAAAATCGTGTGTAGATCGCAGGTGCTTCTCTGTGACTAATTACACGAAATTACATGTGTATGTACTCCACCAATATTTCAATGACTGAATTTCGTGTTGGCCTTGCATGATTTAAGCTATCTATGCCATATATCTCCATCATTCTCCGCCTCCTCCCCTTCTCTCTCTCTCTCTGTCTCTCTCTCTCTCTCTCTCTCTCTCTCTCTCTCTCTCTCTCTCTCTCTCTCTCTCTCTCTCTCTCTCTCTCTCTCTCTCTCTCTCTCTCTCTCTCTCTCTCTCTCTCTCTCTCTCTCTCTCTCTCTCTCTCTCTCTCTGTCTCTGTATCTGTGGAATACTACAATCTAGGGAACTTAGCAGGGCTTAGTCAAAGCCCGACGCGACGTGTAGTCCCTCTCTATTAATTATGCGTGTGGTCAAGTGCCGTGAGGGCTTGGTGCGGCGGGCGTACACGCTTGAATCCCATGGAGGTGTTTCGATGGTTCCTTCTGTGGATAAGAACGTCCAACTCTACTGGTCTCATTTCACATCGCAATGTCTTGTCTGAGTGTCAAAGGACCATCACGTGTCTGATGAAGTGAATGAAACGCAATATACATCAATGCATTGGTCTGTCAGGCTTCTGAATGGTTTTCTGACCATTGATATTTCTCAGGGGAATGAGTAACTATAAAAAACATAAGTTGTTGTTCCTCAGAGTGAATGAAAAGGATGAGAAATTACATCATGTATATATATCTCAGCATTGTTTGAATATGTCGGGTCTCCTACCTGTTACTAGGACGAGCATGGTCGAGCATGTGATAAAGAAATATAATTACAATATATATGACTATTAGTAATATAATACAATAAACATAGCTCATTGATTGAAATATACATTGCCATAGTAGAATTCCTTTTCTTTGTTCATTAGATGATATAATTTTCAATGTCAGTCAACATCGTGTTTTATCTAATAGTTTTTCAGTTTTCAAGGTACGGTAATTTTCTTCCGAACTTTAGAGTGAGTCGTCAAACACGTTGGATTAGATACTAGGGATGGCGGATGTGTCACGTACATAAGCTGCGTCAGCTGTTATTCAGGGAACTTGAGGTTAGTAGGATTACGATGAGTTTATTGAGAATACGTCTGGGGACGGGCCTATAAGCTTACATTGCACAGTATCTTAAAGGATAAAAAAAGTATGTATACATTTATACACTATACTGTAAATGGAATATTGTAAGATAGGAAGTTGATGTTATGAAATATGTACCTGCATGATCTTTGTTGACTTTTTCACCTGCTTGGATAATATAAAGTACATAGGAGTATTATAACAGTGTAAGAACAATAGAAAGGAGAGCTGAGTTGGCAACAGTCTTCCTCTTCACTCTGTTGAACTTAAAGTGAATCAATTTTTAGATGGCTTTCTCATAGTGATTTGTATGGCTTTGAATTTGATATTTTTTCTTGCTGACATGTAGTTTGAGTTGCCAGTCCACAAATAGTTTCTTATTTGATGCACATATGTATCTGTAGGAGAAATCTTGGTAATGTGGTGGATGTCTTGGTTTAGTCACAAAAGAATGTCGCGCTATGTCATTCAATATGGCATAGAAGTAGTGCAGATTCAGTAATTATTGAAGGGGTGGTTACCATATTTACTGAATCATAATGATAAAAATCTTAAGAATGATTATAAGGGACAACGACAAATGGCAAAAAAGGTGAAGCGACAACAGAAAAGATCTTATCTTAATGATAAACTAGAAATGCTACAAAGGGACAACATTGACGGTAACGTAAGAAGTCATTGCCAAGGACTGAATACTTTATAAAGAGGATTTCAAGCCCGAGAGAGTAAAGAGAGAGGACGAGATAGGAATGCAAGAGTAAAAGAAAAGGAGGTAATTAAACGATAGGAAATTTTGTATAAAAGCTGCGCCTCAGACCTGACCCAGAGCATGTAAAAGAACTGTCAGAGGCCGGAGCGGCGTAAGCGATACAGAGACTGAGAAACAAGGCACTAGGCTCTGGAGAATTGCTGAAAGATAAAGGTGAAATCGTACAGAAAAAATGAACTATATTAGTACCGCTACTTTGGAGAACTGAGAAATTACTAAGCTCTTGGAGTGAAGGTAAGATTGTACCGGTACATATGAAAGAAGACAAGCACAGTGCTCCACTTACAAAGTAGTTGTGCTACTTTAAACTGAGTGCAAGACAGAAACGTTTACTCCAAAATTAAAGTATAGGCCGAGAAAGTTATCGGAGATAACTATTGATATTTGACACCAGGACGCTTCACAAATGACCGTATACTAACAAACACACACACTGACACACACACACACACACACACACACACACACACACACACACACACACACACACACACACACACGTCAGTTCGTGGGCAACATGACGCGCGTTACATGCCACATAGTTATCTTGGTGTGTACACACTGCAAAACTGCTCGGCACTTCTTCTTGACAGCTCCAAGTTAACCAATACAACACTTCGCTCTGCATTCAAAGGATTACAAAGGCGGAACATGCCGACAGGAGACCTTTTGGTCCATAATTAGGTTGGATGAGAAAAAATACGTTGAGGCTCCTTGCATTAATGTGAATTAGTGTGAAACCATCAATATCACGAAATACTGTGTCAAATTGTGTATCACTATAGTAATCGCTGTCTTTTGTTAGTCTTGAGTAGAAATTTAATTCGAGGTCACTTTGGGTATTATTGTGATTAAATATCGAAAATTCCTTTTCTGATATTTTGTCTATTTCTTTATACTTCTTAATGGCGGTATATATATCTGTGTTTACGGTCCCTTATATGTAGTACTCCGCCAACAAAGTAGTGCGACTTTTCCTCGGCATGAATGTAATGAGAGCCGTCCTTTTGTGTCTAGAACATTGAGCTGTGAAGATGTCCATTACCATAAGTGTCTGGGGAACCTATTGTTGGTAAATGTTAATTGAAAAGGTAGATGCAATCTGTATGAAAGAATAATATGATGTATTCACATAATGTAGAAATTATAGTAATGTTTGATGACTTCGGTTCCGTAGAATGTCCTTGGATGGGAAGGATAAATCATGATATATATGGCGGAATAGGATAAACATTATGGTAAACTAATGACCCATTGTATCAGTGCATGATGATGATACGTGATAAAGTGCATTTAATAAGGTTATTAATTGTGATAGGTATATAGAATTAAACAAGGAATGTTGTTTATTGTGTTCGTGTTTACACACACCACACACGCCGTCTGTACGAGGATAATAATGATTGTGTGCGTGCCAGATTGTCTTCCTTCCCCCATCACTTTGTACCTTCAGTCGCCTACCATCGTGGCTTGGCGTTGACAATATATATATACATACATACGTACATATGTATATATATATATATATATATATATATATATATATATATATATATATATATATATATATATATATATATATATATATATATATATATATATATATATATATATGGGTGTATATCACATGAAATCATGATATATTTCACAGTAGACGCCATCGAATATTTTCCGTTTAGGTCTCTTACCTTCGTGTGATTGATAGGTGCAATTTATTTTCTTTGATGGGCGGCTATTGCGCAGTTGGTTTAAAGCTATATGTCTGAAGGAAGTGTATTTTCCGAAAACTATTTCGACTCAATTGTGTACGTGATTAATTCTACGGTTGCATCCTTTGGATGTGTTCACTAGCTTGTTGATAATTTGTTATCGTACCCTTTGTGTAAATCTTCATGCATCATGTTTGTAATTAAACCAAAATACACTTTGTAATGTTGTTATCGTATCCTTTGTGTAAATCTTCATAAATATTGTTAGTAATTAATCCGAAATACACTTTATACTGTTGTTATACTTTGTGTAGGTTTCAGATCGTGGCCTAATATGATCCTCCCCTGGTGAAATTGGTGGATTATGTCCCCTGTTATTGGACATAATCCACCAATATCCACGTAGCGCCGGACACGTGACCTAAGTCCCCTTCCCTACCTGTTCACCTCACTACTTTTGTGTATATATATATATATATATATATATATATATATATATAAATTTACACATATATACATGCTTTTCTCCACTCTGTAATCACATCTGCTGAAGATATTTTAAGTGTGATGTCTTTAGAAAAAACACTAATAATTTATCTTCCGTTCATTATTACTCTGCTCACAGTGAAAAAACTAATGCTTTCTGTCTTTAGTTCAATGTTCCTCAGATCGTACAGAATTTGCAACCCTGAATTTCTGGATAATGAGTTGAGCAAGATATACAGCATTGCATCAGACTTAAAATATCCAAAGCATTTGGTAGACAATTCCCACACTATGGCTATAAAAACTTACTATAAAACTCCACAGGAGAAAAATAATTTTTGTCATAAGAACCTCCTAGTGTTCCTTTTCAAAAATGCTTAAGGAATTCAACATAAATGTAGTCTTTAAGAACAATAGTACTGTCAAAAATATACTAATTAAAAATTCTCCACATAACAATGAAGGTTGCGTATAAACCATTCCTTGTCTGCAGTGCCAAAAATTTTACATCGGACAAACTGGCAAAATACAGTGTGAGAAGTGATCAAATGTCTAGTGGTATTTTTGTTCATGTGAGGGACCAAGATCATGAAAATGACAGGAAAAATGCTATTAAAATAACATCTTGTAATTCCTTTACTTAAAGGAACATAATTGAATCAAGCCACACAAAACAAACTTTTGATCAAAATATCAATCTAAGACTAGGTATGTACAGGCTTGATAATTTTATTTCAAAGAAAATTGTTACATGTTTTCCTACCCGAACATTTGGTCCATCTGTTGGTAATTTTCTCAGGCTTGTGTGACACATCTTTCCGTGTTCCCTAAAATATTTTTACTTCTGCTATATATACTGTCTGTATCTTCTTTACTGTATTCCCTTCATGATGTCTTAAATAGACGAAAACCTTTGGACTACGTTTCTTATTTACCAGTGTTTTTTCTGCATATATATATACATATATATATATATATATATGTATATACATATATATAGATATGTGTATATATATATGTATATGCATATATGTATATATATATATATATATATTTATATATATACACATATGTATATATATGTATATGCATACATATATATATATGTATATATATATATATATATATATATATATATATATTAACCTTGATATGTGGATCATGTGCTGGACCCATGAGCGACAGCTATTTTCCTCCCGGAAGAGAGACAAGAGCTCGTATGACTGATCTATGGGCAATGCTGTGATCGTACACGCACACACACACCCAACTCCCCGCCCACGAGAGTTGGAGAAAAGACTCGAAGTGCAGCGATACTGAAACTAATTCTACCCTGGGCAGGATTCAAACCCGGACCGCTGTAGTGACAGTCGAGACTCTTCCAAACACTCCACCGAGTGTGTGTGTGTGTGTGTGTGTGTGTGTGTGTGTGTGTGTGTGTGTGTGTGTGTGTGTGTGTGTGTGTGTGTGTGTGTGTGTGTGTGTGTGTGTGTGTGTGTGTGTGTGTGTGTGTGTGTGTGTGTGTGTGTGTGTGTGTTTGTGTGTGTTTCTGTTAGTGTACGGTCCGTTGTGAAGCGTCCTGGTGTAAAATATCAATAGTTATCTCCGATAACTTTCTCGGCCTATACATTATTTTTGGAGTAAACTATTCTATCTTGCACTCAGTTATAAGTAGCATAATTACTTTGTAAGTGGAGCACTGTGTTTGTCTCCCTTCATATGGACCGGTACAATCTTACCTTTACTCCAAGATTTTGGTAATTTCTCAGTTCTCCAAAGTAGTGCTACTAATTTAGTCAATTTTTTCTATACGATTTCGCCTCTATCTTTCAGCATTTCTCCTAGGATGTTGTCTGAGCCAGGAGCCTTGTTTTTCAGTTTCTGTATCGCTTGCACCCCTCCAACTTCTGACAATTCTTTTACATGCTCTGCCCATGATATGTCGCGTGGTTCAGGTCTGATGCGCAGCTTCCTGCCTTCGTAATGACTTCTTACGTTACCGTCAATTTAATCCCTTTGTAGCATTTGTACTCGTAGTTTATTACAAAGGATTACAAAGGCAAAGCATGCCGACATGAGGCCTTTTGGTCTATATCTAGGTCGGATGCGAAAAAATCCTAATAATAATGATATATAAATAAGTAAAAACCATAACAATGTAAGTATAAAATAAAATACATAAATAAACGCATGGGCACAGTCAAACAAAAAGGCAAATAGTAAATAATAATAAATTGATATATAACTAATAATAAATGAGAATCAAACAGACAAATGATAACAAACCAAACACAAATAATATAAAATAAATAATAATCATTACAGTATCTTGCTTAGGTGTTTATCTAAATGCTTTTTAAAGCTTCGAACTGAACTACATTGCACTGCTTCTGCAGAAAGTTTATTCCATTCATTAACTACACGGTTGGCGAAGTTGTTTCTACCCACTTCCAAATTAAATCTATTTCCTGACAGTTTGAGACCACTGTTTCTTGTCTGATTCTCATTCAGTGTGAAAATTTTGTCCCTTTTGATGTCAATTCCCTTTAGAATTCTAAATACCTGTATCAAATCATCTCTGAGTCTGCGCTTTTTTAGAAAAACAGATTCATATGTTTTAGTCGATTTTCGTATGATTTATTTTTTATATTTGGAATCACTTTTGTGTCTCGCCGTTGTACTTTTTCCAACCTCTCAATGTCGGCGACCATACGGAAACAGCATATTCCAAATGTGGACAAACTAACAATTTATATAGCTTGTTAATGAGTGATGGACTTTTGAAGTCAAAAGATCGCGCAATCATTCCTAGAATCTTATTTGCTTTCTCAAAGGCTGAAATACTCTGCTTGGATGATTTGAGATCGTTACTGATAATTACGCCGAGATCTTTTACACTATTCACTTTTGTTAACGAAGCTCCATATAACTTGTAATCGTACTTACTGTTGTTTTTACCTATGTGCATTACCTTGCATTTACTTGTGTTAAATTTCTTTAGCCACTTTTCAGACCATTGCTGTAATTTATCTAAATCTTGAATATCTAACAGATTTAAGTGATCATTTGCCATTCCGCACAGTTTTGTATCATCAGCAAATTTGGAAACAATAGATTTTAGTCCATGGTCTATATCATTTATATATACTATGAATAGAAGTGGCCCAAGAACGGAACCCTGAAGAACTCCACCTGTAACATTTTCCATCTAAAAGTTTTCCCATTTAAAACAACTCTCTGTTTTCGATCATTCAAAGTCATCTAAGAAAAATTTCCTTTCAGTTTAAGTTGAACATAGTGAAGAGGAAAATTGTAGCCTACTCAGCTTTCCGTGCTATAGCTATCACATTGTTGTAATACTCCTATGTACTTTACATTATCCAAGCAGGTAGAAAAAATGTCAACAAAGATCATGCAGGTATATATATTACAATAGGAACTACCTATCTTACAATATTCCATTTACTGTATAAATGTATCTATACATTTTTTTATCCCTTAAGATAATGTGCAATGTAAGGGTATACGCTCGTCCACAGACGTGTTCTTAATAAACTCGTCGTAACCCTACTAGCCTCAAATTTCCTGAACTATAGCTAACCATCCCTAGCTTCTAATCTAACGTGTTTGACGACTCACTCTGAAGTTCGGAAGAAAATGACCGTACCTTGAAAACTGAAAAACGATTAAATAAAACACGATGTCGTTTGACACTGAAAATTATATCATCTAATGAACAAAGAAAAGGAATTCTACTATGGCAATGTATATTTCAATCAATGTTTATTGTATTACTGGCCAATTACCCGCGGGTTCCTGCGAGTTTGTGAATAATCCCTAACCTAACCATACCATACCTAACTTTAACCCTTAACCCTAACCAAAATATTTATTAAATGAAATATAGCTTTAAACACTCTCCCTCCCAGATGTGCGCCCCCCCTACCCGAAGGTTGGGAAACCCTAGTTTGAAAATACATGCATACACAAACACAAATATCATGTGCACATTCTTTTGCGTGCGTGCGTGAGTGTGTGTGTGAATTGACAATAAATGCCTACATCTAAAGGGTGAAGAAATGTATCTGCTTCATTTATCTTCAGAATATATATGGTTATAGAGATTTATTTGGAAAAACATAGGAAGAGTTTGTAAATAATAAATTTCCGCAGCACTAAAATAAAATTAAAATAAGCAATACTTCAACATTTGGTAAAATTATACAATCATTTTACATTTGCATAATTTTTTCTTACAAAAGCTATCATGGTTTGTAGCAACATTAATTTCACAAATATAAATAATATCTATGAACACATACAATGCTTTGTTTAATTATATTGATTCTTATGTTACAAAAATAATATCTTAAGGAGGAACTACAGTAGTGGCGTGTTCCCTCATTATAAACCACCTAACTTTAACCCTTAACCCTAACCAAAATATATTCTTAATTTGATAAAGCTTTAAATGATCCCCCTCTCAGGTGTGCGCCCCCCTCCCGAAGTTGGGAAACCCTAGTTTGAAAATACATGCATACACAAACACAAATATCATGTGTACACATTCTTTTGTGTGCGTGTGTATGTGCATGTGTGTGTGTGTGTGTGTGTGTGGATTGACAATAAATGTCTACAGCTGAAAGGTGAAGAAATGTATCTAGTTTATTTATCTTCAGAATATATATAGTTATAGGGGTGAATGAACTATTTCCGCCCGCACAAAAATTAAATAAAAATAACCAATATTTCAACATTTGGTAAAATTATACAATTATTTTCCATAAACATGCTTTCTTCTTACAAAAGCTATCATGGTTTGTGGCAGCATTAATTTCACAAATGCAAATAATATATATGGATACATACAATGCATTGTTTAATCATACTAATTCTTAAGCCACAAAAAATACTACGCGACTTCAGGGGATACTACATTAACCTCCTAACTTTAACCCTTAACCCTAACCAAAATATTTCTTTTTCGAAATTAAATATAATTATACAAGTACCTGGAGTGATAGGGCATCAGAATATATATGGTTATGGGGGCCTATCTCTAAAACCTTAGGAGTTCGTGTACAAACAAACAAATAAACAATCAGACAGACAGACAGAGGCTACTACTTTATTATAATAGATATTACTAATAGTCATATACATTAATTGTAGTTATACATTTTTGTCACATGCTCGACCATGCTCGTGCTAATAGTTTTTTCACCGCATTTCTTGATTCCTGACATATTCAAACGTCAAAACCTTTACCACTGCTAGCAAACGATGCGTGTATGCGTTAGGATTAGAAATGGAGAGAGTGAATGGTTTGAGGTAAAGGTGGGACTTTGTCAGGGGTGTGTTATGTCGCCCTGGCTGTTCAATCTTTACATGGATGGGGTGGTGCGAGAGGTGAATGGGAGGGTAGTGGGTCAGGGGTTGGAGATGATTAAAGAAAATGGAGAAAAGTGGGAGGTGAGCCAGCTGTTGTTTGCTGACGATACTGCGCTTGTAGCAGGATCAGAGGGGGGATTGAAGAAGTTAGTGACAGAGTTTGAGAAGATGTGTGAAAGAAGGAAGCTGAAGATAAATGTGGGCAAAAGTAAGGTGATGACATGCACAAGAGGAGAGAGTGACAGTAGGATGGAAGTGAGCATTAAGGGTGAGAAACTGGAGGAAGTGGATAGTTTCAGATACGTGGGTGACAGGAAAGGGAGGAGTGGGGGTGGAGGTAGAATGTAGATTGAGAGAAGCGAGTAAATGCCTTGGTGGATTAAAAAGTGTAATGAGAAATAGACATCTGGGAAAGGATGCCAAGAGGAGGTTATATGAAGGAGTGATTGTGCCAACAGCAATGTACGGGGCAGAAACATGGAACATGAAAGAAGAAGAGAGAAGGAGTTTGAATGTGTTTGAGATGAAATGTCTGAGAAGTATGATAGGGGTTACTGGGTTGGATAGAGTGAGAAATGAGGAGGTGAGGAGGAGAACAGGGGTGGAAAGGGAGCTGGGAGATACGGTTGATGAAAGAGTATTAGGATGGTTTGGACACATGGAAAGAATGAGTGAAGAAAGATTAGTAAAAGAGGTGTGGAAGGCGGAGGTGGAAGGAGTGAATATGAGGGGGCGTCCTAGGATGAGATGGATGGATGTGGTGAAAGGGGCTTTACAAAAGAGAGGAATGTCTGTAGAGGAAGGACAGTAGAGGACAGAAGATAAGGGGGACTGGAGAAGGGTTGTGTATAGATGATGCTGTGATGCATGAGGGGGAGTGGGTGGGGGATGGGGGGTGAGGAAATATGTATGAGAAAAAAATTGACGTAGCCTGAAGGGATTTCTCCCCGTCTTCTCCTTTTCTGCATGAGGGGACGGAGAGGGTGGTCGCCGAATTTATGAAGCGGCCTTGCTGTGGATGTGCTGTGTCTTACGACACTGCTTCTGACCCAGGGCAGTGGACAGGATGCAGGGATGACCCGTCATCCAGGAGATGCCAAGATAAGAGGGAGGGAGGAGGGTGGAGGGAAGTGGAATATATGGCAAATGAAATGGGTGGGAGTGATTTCTATGCCTTTTTCTTTTTGGCTACCCCCCGTCTAAGGGGGAAAACGTCTTTGGTATATGTATGTATGTAGCAAACGATGTTGAGATATATATACACGACGTAATGACTCATCCTTTTCATTCACTCTGAGGAACAACAACTTATGTTTGAATAGTTACTCATTCCCCTAAGAAATATCAAAGGCCAGAAAAAACATTCAATAGCCTGACAGACAAATGTATTAATGTATCTTTTGTTTCATTCACGTCATCAGACCCGTCATGGTCCTTTAACACTCAGACGAGACATTGCGATGTGGAATGAGGCCAGTAGAGTTGGACGTTGCTATGCATAGAGGGAACCATCGAAACACCTCCATGGGATTCAAGCATGTGCGCCCGCCGCACTTAGCCCTCACGGCACTTGACCAAACGCATAATTGAGAGATACTACACGCCACGTCGAGCTTTGACTAAGCCCCACTAACCTTCCTAGACTGTAGTCTTCCACAGATACCGAGACAGACAGAGAGAAAGAATGAGAGACAGACAGAGAGAAAGAATGAGAGACAGGCAGAAAGACAGACAGACAGACAGACATACAGAGAGAGAGAGAGAGAGAGAGAGAGAGAGAGAGAGAGAGAGAGAGAGAGAGAGAGAGAGAGAGAGAGAGAGAAGGCGTAGAATGACAGAGATATATGGCATAGGTAGCTTAAATCAGTCAAGGCCAACACGAGATTCTATCATTGAAATATTGGTGGAGTACATACATATGTGATACAGCGTAATTAGTCAAAGGAAATTCCCTGCGATGTACACACAATTTTGGTTTACTTTTCCTTTTAGTCGTTAGCTCTAGAAACTAACTGACTAGGGCATCAAAATTTGTAGATTTAGATCTGTTTTCCATGGTGACCGGATTTTTATGAAGTACCTTGAATCTTGGTCTCATTACATTGTAAATATCAATGGGGCATGTGTGCCGACAATGGTGTATATAGCATACTCTTAAAAACCAAAATAGTTATGTGCATGCAATTTCGGTAGCATCAATATAGACCTGCTTTTTTATTATTGTGTCTAACAGTGTTATTAAGCACGTGTATGCTCGACAAACAAAGAATTGCACATGTACACTTATACACCTTTTACTTAACGCGCACATTCACATGTGGATGCACAAACATAGCCAAGTCTCTCCCCACTCCCCAAGGAAAATAACTTCTTTTTTTTTTTTTTAATAGGTCATAGATTGTTATGTAGGACTTTTTCAGCGTCGCTGCGGAATTGTGCGGAAAATGTTTGCTCAAGGCATCTGCACAAGATGGGCTCATTAAGAGCATGGATACTTTTGGCCTTTTCGGTGAGTGTTTGCTTGCATTTTCGAGTTGTCTTGAAATCACGAGCTCATTTTCTTGACTAAGTATTCCTAAAACATGTAATGACTTAAACCAGTGTTCATTCTCAAAATGTTGCAAACTGGAATGGCATGACTGTTGTATGGCTCTTTGGATGGTTCAGACTTAAATTATTTAGTTGCGTCTTGTGTGCATATATAATCGAGCTCCTACTAAAAAAAAATTCAGTCATTTACCAGTAAACAAGGCGGTGTCAGGCGCGCGTGTTCTTGAGCAACTATTCAATTTTACACGCAGTTAGTCAGCGCAGTCTCCTCGAATAACGAGAGAAGACAATAAACCTATTTCTATGGAACCATATGTGCTTTCTAATCTGACATCATTTCTTTGGCTACCGTTGGACAGTTTGATTCATTTGAGAGAGCGCCCCACCCAACCCACAACACTTTTGCTGAACGAAATTATTCGGTGTTATCTTGAACGTAAAGGAGAGAGAAGATATCGACAAGATAGAATATATCGAGCTGAAACTGGGTGTACATAAAGACTTTGTCTTCTGAATGTCAAGTAGAAGATGGAACTTATGAAAGTCATCATACTGAAGCAGTAAAAAGAGACATTTAATACGAACTCTGCCGTATTTGGTTCCTCGAGATTAGTTTGTGCTTCAAACTGAAGAAATGGGACTTTGATTCACTGTTGAATATTCATCGGCAGACACACTTCTTCGGAAGACAGTCAATCACATTGCCAAACAATTGGTCTGTACCATCAGTGGCCCATCAATCGTTTGCAAGTAATTAGGTACGGGATGGTTACTTCCATGTAAGCATACTATTATATTATGCTGATACACCTGTACTTCCGTAGATGTGTGTTGCAGTGGGACTCACCCAGTCTTTCCTGCAAGACGATGGGTGACAGGAATTAACTCTGGACATGGCTCCCAATGACCATGTGACCAAATCCTCTGGAAACGAAAAAGGCAGCTCCTCTGGAACCAAAGATAGCAACAAAATCTGGAAATAAAGATAGCAGCTCCTCTGTAGACGAAGAAAGCAACTACTTTGGAAGCAAAGACAGCAAAAAGTCTGGAAATAAAGATATCAGCTCCTCTACAAAGGAAAAAAGCAGCTCTTCTGGATACAAAGATAACAGTCCCTCTAAGGACGATGACACATATGAATCCTTGTTACCTTCTTAGATTCTGATCAAGACGAATTGGAGAGAAACTCCACATACTATTCGCTTTCGTGATGGACGGTGACCCTTTTAGGCGTTTTTTGTCCAAGTACATCATTGTCGAAGGCGAAGGCGCCGAATCTTGTGTCGTAGTAGCACAAGTGTAGAGGGGCGGTGGTCCGGCGTTGTTACCTTTGCTGGTGTTGTTGGCTAGCGATGCTGCTGCAGCAGCACAGACGTTCTGACTCTTTGTTGCTGCGGCGTGGGTGTCGGCGAGATAGTCAGCCCTCCGTGAACTTCGTTGGTGGTCATGTCCTCGGTGTTGCCTAGGGCGGATCAGACGGGCGCTGGTAAGTGCATGAGCCACAATTGACGAAGCATATCGACGTTGCTGCTGGTTCTGTTGGTTGTGGGTAGGAGTCGGGTGATAGGCATCATCTCGAGGTATGCTGTACTTGGTTTAATGTCCCCCAGTGGCTCTTGGGAGAGTTGGAGGATTTTTGCGGATCTGGAGGTCGCTGGCGGCGTAAATTCTTGAAGCAGGTACTGTTTCAGAGCGAAACGGCGTTGACGGTGTTGGTAGAGGGTAGCGTGGCGCCGGGGGTGGCAGCGGTAGATGTGTCCATTGTTGCTCCGAATGGTCACTAGTGAGGCGATGCCACTGTCAGAAGAGAAAGAGGTTTTGATGATTTCTTCTTCTTTATTGTAAGGGGAAAAAAGCCTTGGTATGTGTATGCATGTACGAGTGAATTGGTTTTAGATGCGGCACGAGCCGATATATATACTGAGTGAGTAGTCACCCGTGGTGCGTAATTACATAATTGCACTGAATTAGGTTAAGTCGGGTCAACCAAGGTCGCACTGTCAGAGCAGTGTCTGGTCGCGGGCGACATGGCGCGCGTTACATGCCACGTAGTTATCTTGGTGTGTATAAACTGCAAAACTGCTCGGCATCTCTTCTTGACAGCTCCAAGTTAACAAATCTAACACTGCGCTCTGCATTCAAAGGATTACAAAGGATTACAAAGGCGGACCTTTTACTCCATAATTAGGTCGTATGCGAAAAAATACATAAATTATAAAAAAAAAATAGATCAAATAAAAAATATAATGATTCTTGGATGCCAACCGTCAGTCCCTGGTGTTTTATAAATTTTGAGTTTCTCTATACACCTTTTAATTTTTTCTTTTGTTATATTTACCGTAGTGAGTTTACCCTAGATTTTTCACAGGTTTCAGTTAGGAGTTCACTTTGAGGTATTTCGTTTACGAACACTGAGCTAAAATAGTTGTTCAAAATATTACACATTCCTCCGTTTGAATACTCAAGATGACCATCATCAGATAATAGTGGCCCAATGTGATTCATAATAACCTTTTTATCTCTAATGTAACTGTAGAATTCTTTGAGATTCTCTTTGGATTTATCAACGATATTCATTTCGTATTGTCGTTTTCGTTTTTTTATTGTCTTTTTCAAATCTCTCTGTATAATTACATGAAATTTGATAGCCGTTAGGTGCACTCGAG
This sequence comes from Oratosquilla oratoria, assembly GCF_046742065.1. Classification (NCBI taxonomy): domain Eukaryota; kingdom Metazoa; phylum Arthropoda; class Malacostraca; order Stomatopoda; family Squillidae; genus Oratosquilla; species Oratosquilla oratoria. The sequence goes on from NC_134783.1 coordinate 65,480,019, forward strand.
CTCTTGTATTTCTTATAAGCCTGTCTCTTTTTAGCAATACTTTTTTCAGTTTCTTCGGGCGAGCCTGATTTAAGGGGCATCTGTCCTAAAACGGGATGTAAGTATGAATCATCTTAGTAAGCGTATTTTGAAATGTTTCCCACATCTGATCTACAGGTCTTTCGCTTAAAATTGCCTCCCAATCTGTAAGCTGAAGCTCCTGATGTAGTCCTATGAACTGAGATTTAATAAAATCGGGTATTCTAGATGCACATGTATCTATTCTAAAAAGAATTTAGCGGTTTGAATCTAAGTCGTGATCGCTATTTGCAATAGTTTCACCAACCTCCACATCGGCTATCATGCTTTCACGGCTAGTGATCAATAGATCGAGTAAGTTTCCATGTCTTGTGGGTTCTTTTACGTGCTGAACTAAGTAACTGTCACCGAGAAAATCTATCAAACGACTACCTATATGGCCATCTTCGAGGGTCATCCAATCAATGTCAGTAAAACTGAAATCACCCATTATCAATAAGTCCCGGTTGTAGAAACTAGACAGTTCTTGAAACAACAGTTTCTTGTCTGCTAATGATAATGTTTTTGGTCTATATATTACACCTACATTCATTTTTTGTCCATTTGTTTGGATTAACTCTACCCAAAAACTATCATATGCATCCTCTTTTACTTTCTCTAAAACACAAGCATGGACATTGCTTTCAAAATAAAACAGAACACTACCACCTTTCTTGTGGTTTCTATCCTGATGAAAGCGTTTAAATCCCGCAATATTAAATTCAGCTTCAAACTCTTTACCATTTAACCATGTCTCGGTTATTCCTATCATATCGAGATTTTCACTTTTGACATATGCCTGTATTTATTGACATTTATTCCTAATACTACAAGCATTAAAGTACATGGTATTAAGAAACGTGATAATTTCTTTTTTACACGTTTTGTATTTCAACACGATGTCTTACATTATAATTTTGTTCTTTATTGACACATTGTCAGTTGGTGAATTCTCCAACTTTCCGGTTCCATCTGAGTGACAGCTTTCTGTGCAGCCTCATCTTAGTCTCCAAAGGGAAAGATATCGCTCTTCTGCCTCTGAAAGCCCGTTGTCAACTTGGGAAGGATCTTCTTGAGGAACTTAATTACCTGGATTTGGAATGAGGTTGCTACTTTGAGTATGGCATCACAGACGTTCTCATCATTATTTGTATGCTGGAACCTTTCCGGGGGTATATCACGCGAAATGATGATACATTTTACAGTAGACGTCATCGCACATGTCTCCTTTACTTCTTTTAGCTGTGTAACATAATTTTGATGCATATCATTAGGATTATTTTCCTAGTTTCACTTGATGGTTTGACTTGTTGCAAAATTACGCTTTACATTTTGTTAATTGAAAAGGTAGATGCAATCTGTATGAAAGAATAATATGATGTATTCACACAATATAGAAGTTATAGTAATGTTTGATGATTTCGGTTCCGTAGAATGTCCGTGGATGGGAAGGATAAATCATGATAGAAATGGCGGAATAGGATAAACATTATGGTAAACTAATGACCCATTGTATCAGTGCATGATGATGATACGAGATAATGTGTATTTAATAATGTTATTAATTGTGATAGGTATATAGAATTAACCAAGACATGTTGTTTATTGTGTTCGTGTTTACAGACACCACACACGCCATCTGTACGAGGATAATAAAGATTGTGTGCGTGCCAGGTTGTCTGCCTTCCCCCATCACTCTGTACCTTGAGCCGGCTACCTTCGTGGCGTTGCTTTGACAATATATATACATACATACGTACATATATATATATATATATATATACATATATATACATATATATACATACATATATATATATATATATATATATATATATATATATATATATATACATATACATATATATATGGGTGTATATTACATGCAATAATGATATATTTCACAGTAGACATCATTGAAGAATTTCCGTTTAGGTCTCTTATCTTCGTGTGATTGATAGGTGCAATTTATTTTCTTTGAGGGGCGGCTATTGCGCAGTTGGTTTAAAGCTATATGTTTGAAGGAGGTGTATTTTCAGAAAACTATTTCGACTCAATTGTGTACGTGATTAAATCTACTGTTGCCTTTTTTTGGATGTATTCACGAGCTTGTTGATAATTTGTTATCGTACCCTTTGTGTAAATCTTCATGCATCATGTTTGTAATTAATCCCAAATGCACTGTGTAATGTTGTTATCGTATCCTTTGTGTAAATCTTCATAAATATTGTTAGTAATTAATCCGAAATACACTTTGTACTGTTGTTATACTTTGCGTAGGTTTCAGATCGTGGCCTAATATGATCCTCTCCTGGTGAAATTGGTGGATTATGTCCACTGTTAGTAGACAAAATCCACCAATATCCACGTAGCGCCGCACACGTGACCTGAGTCCCCTTCCCTACCTGTCCACCTCACTACTTTTGTATAGTTATACATGCTTTTCTCCACTGTAATCACATCTGCTGAAGATATTTTAAGTGTGATGTTTTTAGAAAAAACACTAATAATTTATCTTACGTTCATTATTACTCTGCTCACAGTGAAAAAACTAAGCTTGCTGTCTTTAGTTCAATGTTCCTTAGAACGTACAGAATTTGCAACCCTGAATTTCTGGATAATGAGTTGATTAAGATATACAGCATTGCATCAGACTTAAAATATCCAAAGCATTTGGTAGACAATTCCCACACTATGGCTATAAAAACTTACTATAAAACTTCACAGGAGAAAAATATTTTTTGTCATAAAAACCTCCTGGTGTTCCTTTTCATGAGAGTATGGCAAGACTACCAAAATACTTAAGGGATTCAACATAAATGTAGTCTTTAAGAACAATAGTACTGTCAAAAATATACTAATTAAAAATTCTCCACATAACACTGAAGGTTGCGTATACACCATTCCTTGTCTACAGTGCCAAAAGTTTTACATCGGACAAACTGGCAAAGATTTACAAACAAGAATAAACCAACATAAATACAGTGTGAGAAGTGATCAAATGTCTAGTGGTATTTTTGTTCATGTGGGGGACCAAGATCATGAAAATGACTGGAAAAATGCTATTAAGATAACATCTTGTAATTCCTTTACTGAAAGGAACATAATTGAAACTAGCCACATTAAAAATAACTTTTGATCAAAATATCAATTTAAGACTAGGTATGTACAGGCTTGATAATTTTATTTCAAAGAAAATTGTTACATGTTTTCCTGCCCGAACATTTGGTCCATCTGTTACCTGAGGGCTGTTGGTAATTTCCTCAGGCTTGTGTGACACATCTTTCCGTGTTCCCTAAAATATTTTTACTTCTGTATATATACTGTCTGTATCTCCTTTACTGTATTCCCTTCATGATGTCTTAAATAGACGAAAACGTTTGGACTACGTTTCTTATTTACCAGTGTTTTTTCTGCACACACACACACACACACACACACACACACACACACACACACACACACACACACACACACACACACACACACACACACACACACACACACACACACACACACACACACACACACACACACACACACACACACACACACACACACATATATATATATATATATATATATATATATATACATATGTATGTATTTATATATATATATATATACTGAATATTATATGTATATATATGTCTATGCATATATATGTATATCAATATACATATATGTATATATATATGTATATGCATACATATATATACACATATACATATATATATATATATATATATATATATATATATATATATATATATTAAGCGTGATCTTTGCATCATGTAATGGACCAATGAGAGACAGATATTTGCCTCCCGGGAGAGAGCCCAGCGCGCGTGTGACTGATCGGTGGGCAATGCTGTGATCTTACACGCACACACACACACCCAACTCCCCGCCCACAAGAGTTGGAGAAATGACTCGAAGCGCAGTGATACTGAAACTAATTCTGCCCTGGGCAGGATTCAAACCCGGACCGCTGTAGTGACAGTCGGGGACTCTTCCAAACGCTCCACCGAGTGTGTGTGTGTGTGTGTGTGTGTGTGTGTGTGTGTGTGTGTGTGTGTGTGTGTGTGTGTGTGTGTGTGTGTGTGTGTGTGTGTGTGTGTGTGTGTGTGTGTGTGTGTGTGTGTGTGTGTGTGTGTGTGTGTGTGTGTGTGTGTGTGTGTGTGTGTGTGTGTGTGTGTGTGTGTGTGTGTGTTGTGCAGCGTCCTGGTGTAAAATATCAGTTATCTCCGATAACTTTCTCAGCCTATACTTAAATTTTGGAGTAAACTATTCTATCTCCTACAGATACATATGTGCATCAAATAAGAAACTATCTGTGGACTGTCAACTCAAATTAGATGTCAGCAAGAGAAAATATCAAGTTCATAGCCATACAAATCACTATGGGTGTCTCATTTTACAATTTGTTCCTTTCACATTAAGTTCAACATTGTGAAGAGGAAGATTGCAGCCAACTCAGCTTTCCGTGCTATAGCTATCACATTGTTGTAATACTCCTATGTACTTTATATTATCCAAGCAGGTGAAAATAAGAATTCAACAAAGATCATGCACGTACACATATCATAATAGGAACTTCCTACAATATTCCATTTACAGTATACTGTATAAATGTATATATATATTTCTTCTCCTTAAAAACACTGTCCAATGTAAGTGTATAGGCCCGTCCCCAGACATGTTCTCAATAAACTTGTCGTAACCCTACTAACCTCAAATTCCCTCAACAAGAGCTCACCCAGCTTATCAACGGGATGCATCCGCCATCCCTGGCTTCTAATCTAACGTCTTTGACGACTCACCCTGAAGTTCGGAAGAAAATGACCGTACCTTCAACACTGAAAAACGATTACATAAAACACGATGTCAATTGACAATGAAAAATATATCATCTAATGAACAAAGAAAAGGAATTCTACTAGGGCAATGTATATTTCAATCATTGTTTATTGTATTATATTACTAACAGTCATATATATTAATTGCAATTATACATTTTTATCACATGCTCAAACATGCTCGTGCCAATAGTTTTTCCAGGCACTTCTTGACTCCAACATCCAAGTAACAGGTAGGAGACCCGACATATTCAAACGTCAAAACCTTTACCTCTGCTAGCAAACGACGCTGAGATATATACAGTACACGACGTAATGGCTCATCCTTTTCATTCACTCTGAAGAACACCAACTTATGTTATGTTTGAATAGTTACTCATTCCCCCAAGAATATCAAGGGCCAGAAAACCACTCAGTAGCCTGACAGACCAATGCATTGATGTATCTTGCGTTTCATTCACGTCATCAGACTCGTGATGGTCCTTTGACACTCAGACAAGACATTGCGATGTGGAATGAGGCCAGTAGAGTTGGACGTTGCTACCCATAGAAGGAACCATCGAAACACCTCTATGGGATTCAAGCGTATGTGCCCGCCACACGGCACTTGACCACACGCATAATAGAGAGGGACTACACGTCGCATCAGGCTTTATCTAAGCCCCACTAACCCTCCTAGATCGTAGACTTCCACAGATACAGAGACAGAGAGAAAGAGAGAGAGAGATGATAAGAGAGAAAGAGAGAGAGAGAGCGAAAGAGAGAGAGACACAGAGAGAGAGAGAGAGAGAGAGGGAGGAGGCGGAGATATATGGCATAGGCAGCTTAAATCATGCAAGGCCAACACGAGATCTATCATTGAAATATTGGTGGAGTACATACACATGTAATTTCGTGTAATTAGTCACAGAGAAGCACCTGCGATCTACACACGGTTTTGGTTTAGTTTTTCCTCCTCGTATCATTTAAAAGGAGGGTTGTATTGTTGGGAAGGCACTCGTAAGACTAGAGACTCCAAGTCCTTTCAGGTGAGATCGTTAGCTCTGTGAGCTAACTGAATGGGGCATTGCAATTTGGTGTCTTTCCAGCTATGGCTCACGATCAGTCACTGGAAACCACAAATGCATTTGTAGATTTAGATCTGTTTTCCATGATGACCGGATTATCAAGTACCTTCAGTCTTGGTCTCATTACCTTGTAAATCACAATGGGGCATGTGTGCCGACAATAGTCATTATAGCATAGTCTTAAAAACCAAAATAGTTATATTCATGCAATCAATATAAACTCACTTTTTGATTATTGTGTGTAAGAACGTTATTAAACACGTGTATACTTGAAGAACCAAAAATTGCACATGTACACTTATACACCTTTTACGTAACGCAAGCATTCACATTTGGATGCACAAACATAACCAAGTCTCTCCCCGCTTCCCCACCACCACAAAAAATAAATAAATAAATAAATAAAATAAAATAAAAAGATAAAAAGGTCATGGATTGTTATGTAGGACTTCCTTTTTCAGCGTCGCTACCAATTTTTGAGGAAAAGATTTGCTGAAGACATCTGTACAAGATGGGGTCATCAAGAACATGGATACTTTTGGCCTTTTCGGTGAGTATTTGCCTGCATTTTCGTGTTGTCTTGAAATCACGAGCTCATTTTCTTGACTACGTATTCCTAAAACATGTAACTCCTTAAACCAGTGTTCATTTTCAAAATGTTGCAAACTGCAATAGCATGACTATTGTAAGGCTCTTTGGATGATTCAGACAAATTATTTGGTTGCGTCTTATGTGCATATGTAATCGAGCTCCTACTAGAAATGCAGCGAGGCAAAATTTCAGTCGCTTAGCAGTAAAGACGGTGTCAGGCGTGAGTGCTCTTGAGCAACTATTAACTTTACACGTAGTTAATCAGCGCAATCACCTCGAATAACGAGAGATGACAGTAAGCCTGTACCATCAGCGGCCCATCAATAGCTTGCATGTAACTAAGTACGGGGTGGCTACTTCCCTGTAAACATACTATTATATTATTCTAATACACCTGTACTTTCGCAGATGTGTGTTGCAGTGGGACTCGCCCAGCCTTTCCTGCAAGACGATGGGCGACAGGAATTAACTCTGGACATGGCTCCCAGAGGTGGTGGAAGCAAAGGCAAACCATCTGCAAATAGTGACAGCAGTGACTCTTCAGACGATGATAACTCTGGAGACGATGATACATCCTCGTCACCTTCATTAGATTCCGCTGAAGACGATGTCGAGAGAAACTCCACACAGTTTTCGCTTTCGTTTGGCATAAGTATTTGTGGACCCTCTGACATGTTTGGTAACAACAACAATACTGGCTTTGGACCTGGCTGTGGACACGGCTGCGGATGTGGTTGTAACCATGGCGATGATGAGAGCGACAGTGACGGCAGCAGCAACGAGAGCGCGAGCGACAGCAGTGGCAACAACGGAAACAGCAAGAGCAGTGGTAGCAGCGGTGGCAGCAACGGAGAGAGCAAGAGCAGTGGCAGTAACAGTGGCAGCAACGAAAACAGCGATAGCGGTGACAGCAACGATAACAGCAACTCCGCAGGCAGCACTGGCACGAGCGAGAGTGTTTCGATGGAATAGTAGTAACTTCAGCAGCCACAAGAGCAGTAGCACCAACTGCGAAGAGTAAGACAATGACAATCGTAACGACAAAGACGTCCAATGCGCCAACGACCTTGACCACTAAAACAACGCAATGACAATAACGTCTTCTACCGAGCACTTCCTATCTACAATTCGGATCAATGCATTGTAATATTTACATGTCACTCTTAAAGTAGACTCAATACAATTTCAAGGCATGCTTATTCATATGATTGTCCTATTAGTGGTAATGTAGGTGTTAGAAAAAGAGAGAACATTATTTGATCATTTGAAAAAATAGACTTGGCGTCTTCATTATGATGATAATGATGATGATGATGATGATGATGATGATGATGATGATGATGATGATGATGATGATGATGATGATGATGATGATGATGATGATGATGATGATGATGATGATGATGATGATGATGATGATGATGATGATGATGATGATGATGATGATGATGATGATGATGATGATGATGATGATGATGATGATGATGATGATGATGATGATGATGATGATGATGATGATGATGATGATGATGATGATGATGATGATGATGATGATGATGGTGGTGGTGGTGGTGGTGGTGGTGGTGGTGGTGGTGGTGGTTATGACCGTGTTTAGGTGATTCTCTTCTATTAAGCTTAAGCAGCCTCTAGTATCCAAATGATTAGTTTATATAAGCGGATGAAAAGGAAAAATTCAAATATATGTCAAGCCATTAAGGTTTATTAGGAAATGCATTCAATTCTCAAGGTTAAATGTTTGTACAAGATAATTGACTCAATATGTCAGCTAGGTATAAGGCATGGTTATGAAGGTCCATTGAGGAAACATATAGTTTCGATATGTGCCGCAAGAGAAACAGACAAGAAGAAAGTGGGAAACTGGAAGGTGCGGCCACGGAAACAAATCAGGAATTAGATGCGAGTAGGACGTTCAAGAGAGATGAAAAGGTAGGATACGGCTCTTTGGTTTGACCATATTTTATGGTGAGTGGCATATCTATCGTTGCCTTATTGCTCTCGTGGTGCGGAGTTTATTACCATAAGCTCAAGTCCAATGTCGTCTGACCACTGGTGGTTAGGAAATATGAAATAGGATGCTAAGATCGAGATCCTTGGATATCTCAACAAAGAAGGTATAACTAACGTCTTCACGGGCTCAGTTACTCAATTGCTAACTCCTTCAGAAAACAAAATGAATAGGTATACGGGACAAGGCAACTGTCTTTAGGTGTCATACAACAGGGAGAATGGATTAGTATGTTCATTTCTATTCTAATGCAAGAGACCTCAGATCTCTTTCCGAGCACCGAAGAAACTTGACTCTCATCAAGGGAAGCACCGTCCGATGGTCAGCCTGTGTCAGCAATGGACGGGTCTATTCCCTTTGAGCAGTTACCCATGGATGACCCTCCAAGTGATAACTTCCCCTTGCCTTTGTTAGTATGGCTGTTGCTGATGCATCGTGGAATCAAACTCCACCGTTCTTGGCGGATGTCAAAGAGGGTGGAAATCTAAGGGTGGAAATGATAGAAAGAGTCCTGGACACACATCGAGAGACATAATTTGATTTGTGACACACAGCATGGTTTCTCCAAGGTCTAGTCATGTGTGACTAATCTTCTATCCTCTTACACTAAAGTATATAAGGCGTTAGATAAGAATGATCGTTATGATGTTATTTACCTTGACCTTAGAAAAGTGTTCGACAAGGTGTTCCACTACTAAATAAAATCAAAGCCCATGGCATAGGAAGAAAAATGATAGAATGGATTAGATCTTGGATAAGTGACAGAAAAAAGTGGGTCACCATAAATGGTGTAAATAGGGGTGTGGGAGTGTTTCTACTGGGGTCCCCCAGGGCTCGGTTTTGGTTCTTTTATTGTTCACTATGTACATAAACGACTTGGATAATGGGATTAACAGTGATGTTAGTAAGTTTACGAACGACATTAGAATAGGACATCGAGATTCTGCAGGATAATCTAAACAAATTGTTCGGTGAAATAGCAAATGAACTTCAATACCTCAAAGTGCAGCGTGTTAAACGTAGGGCTACACAACCCCAAAATATATATATATAGCTTACATAACATGTTTTTAGAGAAAACTGTGTGTGAGGGACACTTGGGAGTTCTAGTACGTCCTGACCTTAAATCCAGCAAACAGTGCATTAGCGCCACGAATACAGCTAACAGAGTATTAGGTATCATTGCCAGCACTGTTACGAATAGAAGTGCACAGGTAATTATCAAACTCTATCTAGCGTTAGTTAGACCCATCCTTGACTATGCGGTACAGTTTTGCTTTAAGACTTATTGAATGGACATCAGTACATGGGCTCAGAAATTTACCTTACGAAAAGAGGCTCAGGCACCTTAACTTACGCTCTCTTTAAAGACGCAGAGTGCGGGGTGATCTAATACAGTTGTTTAAGTGGATCAAAGTTTTTAGTAAGGGTGATACAAACAAGGTCATCATATCAAGATCACAGGGCAGGAGTCGCAGTAATGGATTTAAACTGGACAAATTTAGATTGAAGAGGAAACAGGCACGAATTTGTTTAATAATAGGTGGTTAACGAATGGAATAGACTTAGTAACCAAGTAGTGATCGCTGAAGCAATCAGTTGTGTTAAGAAACGGTTAGCCAACTTTATGGATAGGGATGACAGGTGGTAATGGACATGGAACTGCCTACTGTAGGAATCATGGTCTCTTGGGGTCTCCTTTATTCTTATATTTTTATGTTCTTATGTAATTTTTTATCATTTTTATCATGGGAGAAAGTAGGAGAGTGTTGGAGCATATTTTGATAGAAGGGATATTGACTGTAGAGGAAGAGTGAAGGAGAAGGAAAACAATAAGAGGTAGAGACGTACCATCATCTCTCCCCTACTATTTTTTCCTGGAACTCCACTGTTCCCAACCACTTCGTCTATTGGATCATTTCCTACCCTGGTATTAAGATCTCCCATTAGCACTGCATTGACATTTCTCTCTAAACCCTCTATGCATTAATTTAAGTCTACCTAAAAAGACCCCGTTTCCTCTACAATCTTCTCTCTACCAGGCCCATATGCTTTTACAAAGATCCACATCTCCCTTACCAGTTTCACCTTAATCCATTTCAACTTTAATGAAACCTAACTTCCACTCAACCACACGCTTACCTATTTCTTCATTTACTAGTATATACATTACGTATATATATATATATATATATATATATATATATATATATATATATATATGTGTGTGTGTGTGTGTGTGTGTGTGTGTGTGTGTGTGTGTGTGTGTGTGTGTGTGTGTGTGTGTGTGTGTGTGTGTGTGTGTGTGTGTGTGTGTGTGTGAGTGTGTGTGTGTGTGTGTGTGTGTGTGTGTGTGTGTGTGCGTGCGTGCGTGCGTGTGTGTGTGTGTGTGTGTGTGTGTGTGTGTGTGTGTGTGTGTGTGTGTGTGTGTGTGTGTGTTTGTATGTATATATATATATCTATATATATCTATATACACAATACATACATATACCAAAGGCTTTTTCCCCCTTACACGGGAGATAGCCAAAAAACAAAGGCATAGAAACCACTCACACCTATTCTATCCCCTACATATTCCACTCCACTCTACCATCTTCCGTCCCTCTTATATTAGCACCTCCTGTATGACGGGTCATCCCTGCATCTTGTCCTCTGCCCTGGCTAAGAAGCAGTCTTGCAACACACAGCACATCCACAGCAAGGCTGCTTCATTAAATCGGTGACTCTCCTCTCCGTCCCCTCATGCAGAAAAGGGGAGAAGTCCCTTCGGGTTGCGTCATTTTATTTCTCATACATACCCTCACCCCCCATCCCCCACCCACTCAACCTCATGCATACACAGTCATTCTCCATTCTCCCCTAACATCTGTCCTCTCCCGTCCTTCCACAATAGACATTCCCCCTTTTCCAATGCCCCTTTCACCCCATTCAGCCATCTCATCTTATGTCGACTCCTCATGTTCCCTCCATCCACCTCCGCCTTCCACACCTCTTTTACTAATCTTTCTTCACTCATTCTTTCCATGTGTCCAAACCATCCTAATACTCTTTCATCAACCCTATCTCCCAACTCCCTTTCCACCCCTGTTCTCCTCCTCATCTCCTCATTTCTCACTCTATCAAGCCCAGTAACCCCTATCATACTTCTCAGACATTTCATCTCAAACACATTCAAACTCCTTCTCTCTTCCTCTCTCATGTTCCATTTTTCTGCCCCGTACATTGCTGTTGGCACAATCACTCCTTCATATAAACTCCTCTTAGCATCCTTTCCCAGATGTCTATTTCTCATTACACTTTTTAATCCACCAAGGCATTTACTCGCTTCTCTCAATCTACATTCTACCTCCACCCCCACTCCTCCCTTTCCTGTCACCCACGTATCTGAAACTATCCACTTCCTCTAGTTTCTCACCCTTAATGCTCACTTCCAACCTACTGTCACTCTCTCCTTTTGTGCATGTCATCACCTTACTTTTGCCCACATTTATCTTCAGCTTCCTTCTTTCACACATCTTCTCAAACTCTGTCACTAACTTCTTCAATCCCCCCTCTGATCCTGCTACAAGCGCAGTATCGTCAGCAAAGAACAGCTGGCTCACCTCCCACTTTTCTCCATTTTCTTTAATCATCTCCAACCCCTGACCCACTACCCTTCCATTCACCTCTCGCACCACCCCATCCATGTAAAGATTGAACAGCCAGGGCGACATAACACACCCCTGACAAAGTCCCACCTTTACCTCAAACCATTCACTCTCTCCATTTCTAATCCTAACGCATACACGCATCGTTTGCTAGCAGTGGTAAAGGTTTTGACGTTTGAATATGTCAGGAATCAAGAAATGCGGTGAAAAAACTATTAGCACGAGCATGGTCGAGCATGTGACAAAAATGTATAACTACAATTAATGTATATGACTATTAGTAATATCTATTATAATAAAGTAGTAGCCTCTGTCTGTCTGTCTGATTGTTTATTTGCTTGTATGTACACGAACTCCTCTTAGGGTTCTAGAGATAGACCCCCATAACCGTATATATTCTGATGCCCTATCACTCCAGGTACTTGGATAAGTATATTTAATTTAAAAAAAAGGGTTAGGGTTAAGGGTTAAAGTTATGGGCTTTATGTAGTATCCCCTGAAGTCTCGTAATATTTTTTGTGACTTAAGAATTAATCTGATTAAACAAACCATAGTATGTATCCATAAATACTATATACATTTGTGAAATTAATGTTGCCAAAAACCATGATAGCTTTTGTAAGAAGAAAGCATGTTTATGGAAAATGATTGTATAATTTGACCAAATGTTGAAATATTGGTTATTTTTATTTAATTTTTGTGCGGGCGGAAATAGTTTATTCACAAACTCATACGTTTTTGCAGATAAACCCCTATAACTATATATATTCTGAAGATAAATAAACTAGATACATTTCTTCACCTTTCAGCTGTAGACATTTATTGTCAATCCACACACACACACACACACACGCGCGCACACATGCACATACACACGCACACAAAAGAATGTGTACACATGATATTTGTGTTTGTGTATGCATGTATTTTCAAACTAGGGTTTCCCAACTTCGGGAGGGGGGCGCACACCTGAGAGGGGGATCATTTAAAGCTGTATCCAATTAAAAATATATTTTGGTTAGGGTTAAGGGTTAAAGTTAGGTGGTTTATAATGAGGGAACACGCCACTACTATAGTTCTCCCTTAAGTTATTATTTTAGTAACATAAGAATCAATATAATTAAACAAACCATTGTATGTGTTCATAGATATTATTTATATTTGTGAAATTAATGTTGCTACAAACCATGATAGCTTTTGTAAGAAAAAATTATGCAAATGTAAAATGATTGTATAATTTTACCAAATGTTGAAATATTGCTTATTTTCATTTTATTTTAGTGCTGCGGAAATTTATTATTTACAAACTCTTCCTATATTTTTCCAAATAAATCTCTATAACCATATATATTCTGAAGATAAATGAAGCAGATACATTTCTTCATCTTTTAGATGTAGGCATTTATTGTCATTTCACACACACACTCACGCACGCACGCAAAAGAATGTGCACATGATATTTGTGTTTGTGTATGCATGTATTTTCAAACTAGGGTTTCCCAACCTTCGGGTAGGGGGGGCGCACATCTTGGAGGGAGAGTGTTTAAAGCTATATTTCATTTAATAAATATTTTGGTTAGGGTTAAGGGTTAAAGTTAGGTATGGTATGGTTAGGTTAGGGATTATTCACAAACTCGCAGCAACCCGCGGGTAATTGGCTAGTAATACAATAAACATTGATTGAAATATACATTGCCATAGTAGAATTCCTTTTCTTTGTTCATTAGATGATATAATTTTCAATGTCAAACGATATCGTGTTTTATTTAATCGTTTTTCAGTTTTCAAGGTACGGTCATTTTCTTCCGAACTACAGAGTGAGTCGTCAAACACATTAGATTAGAAGCTAGGGATGGTCAGCTATAGTTCAGGAAATTTGAGGCTAGTAGGGTTACGACGAGTTTATTAAGAACACGTCTGTGGACGAGCGTATACCCTTACATTGCACATTATCTTAAGGGATAAAAAAAATGTATAGATACATTTATACAGTAAATGGAATATTGAAAGATAGGTAGTTCCTATTGTAATATATATACCTGCATGATCTTTGTTGACATTTTTTCTACCTGCTTGGATAATGTAAAGTACATAGGAGTATTACAACAATGTGATAGCTATAGCACGGAAAGCTGAGTAGGCTACAATTTTCCTCTTCACTATGTTCAACTTAAACTGAAAGGAAATTTTTCTTAGATGACTTTGAATGATCGAAAACAGAGAGTTGTTTTAAATGGTAAAACTTCTAGATGGAAAAATGTTACAAGTGGAGTTCCTCAGGGTTCCATTCTTGGGCCACTTCTATTCATAGTATATATAAATGATATAGACCATGGACTAAAATCTATTGTTTCCAAATTTGCTGATGATACGAAACTGTGCGGAATGGGAAATGATCACTTAAATCTGTTAGATATTCAAGATTTAGATAAATTACAGCAATGGTCTGAGAAGTGGCTAAAGAAATTTAACACAAGTAAATGCAAGGTAATGCACATAGGTAAAAACAACAGTAAGTACGATTACAAGTTATATGGAGCTTCGTTAACAAAAGTGAATAGTGTAAAAGATCTCGGCGTAATTATCAGTAACGATCTCAAATCATCCAAGCAGTGTATTTCAGCCTTTGAGAAAGCAAATAAGATTCTAGGAATGATTGCGCGATCTTTTGACTTCAAAAGTCCATCACTCATTAACAAGCTATATAAATTGTTAGTTTGTCCACATTTGGAATATGCTGTTTCCGTATGGTCACCGAATCTCATTACAGACATTGACAGATTGGAAAAAGTACAACGGCGAGACACAAAACTGATTCCAAATATAGAAAATAAATCATACGAAAATCGACTAAAACATATGAATCTGTTTTTCTAAAAAAGCGCAGACTCAGAGATGATTTGATACAGGTATTTAGAATTCTAAAGGGAATTGACATCAAAAGGGACAAAATTTTCACACTGAATGAGAATCAGACAAGAAACAGTGGTCTCAAACTGTCAGGAAATAGATTTTAATTTGGAAGTAGGTAGAAACAACTTCGCCAACCGTGTAGTTAATGAATGGAATAAACTTTCTGCAGAGGCAGTGCAATGTAGTTCAGTTCGAAGCTTTAAAAATCATTTAGATAAACACCTAAGCAAGATACTGTAATGATTATTATTTATTTTATATTATTTGTGTTTGGTTTGTTATCATTTGTCTGTTTGATTCTCATTTATTATTAGTTATATGTCAATTTATCATTATTTACTATTTGCCTGTTTGTTTGTTTGACTGTGCCCATGCGTTTATTTATGTATTTTATTTGATACTTACATTATTATGGTTTTTACTTATTTATATATCATTATTATTAGGATTTTTTCGCATCCGACCTAGATATGGACCAAAAGGCCTCCTGTCGGCATGCACCGCCTTTGTAATCCTTTGTAATAAACTACGAGTACAAATGCTACAAATGGATGAAATTGACGGTAACGTAAGAAGTCATTACGAAGGCAAGAAGCTGCGCATCAGACCTGAACCACGCGACATATCATGGGCAGAGCATGTAAAAGAAATATCAGAAGTTGGAGGGGTGCAAGCGATACAGAAACTGAAAAACAAGGCTCCTGGCTCAGACAACATCCTAGGAGAAATGCTGAAAGATAGAGGCGAAATCGTACAGAAAAAATTGACTAAATTAGTAGCACTACTTTGGAGAACTGAGAAATTACCAAAATCTTGGAGTGAAGGTAAGATTGTACCGGTCCATATGAAGGGAGACAAACACAGTGCTCCACTTACAAAGTAGTTATGCTACTTCAAACTGAGTGCAAGATAGAAAAGTTTACTCCAAAAATAAAGTATAGACCGAGAAAGTTATCGGAGAAAACTATCGATATTTTACACCAGGACGCTTCACAACTGAGTACAAAATAGTAAGAATAATGGTTTACTCCAAATTTAAAATATAGGTTAGGAAGTTATCGGAGAATGTATATTAAGAAAAAGATATACATACACGCACGCATGAAGTGATTGTCCTTTGACACTCAGACAAGACATTGCGATGTGGAATGAGGCCAGTAGAGTTGGACGTTGCTATCCATAGAAGGAACCATCGAAACACCTCCATGGGATTCAAGCATGTGCGCCCGCCGCACCAAGCCCTCACGGCACTTGACCACACGCATAATAGAGAGGAACTACACGTCGCGTCGGGCTTTGTCTAAGCCCCACTAGCCCTCCTAGATCGTAGTCTTCCACAGATACCGAGACAGAGAGACAGAGAGAGAGAGAGAGAGAGAGAGAGAGAGAGAGAGAGAGAGAGAGAGAGAGAGAGAGAGAGAGAGAGAGAGAGAGAGAGAGAGAGAGAGAGAGAGAGAGAGAGAGAGAGAGAGAGAGAGAGAGAGAGAGAGAGAGAGAGAGAGAGAGAGAGAGAGAGAGAGAAGGTGTAGGATGACAGATATATATGGTATAGGTAGCTTAAATCATTCAAGGCCAACACGAGATTCTATCATTGAAATATTGGTGGAGTACATACACATGTAATTTAATGTAATAAGTCACAGGGCAGCACCTGCGATCTACACACAATTTTGGTTAACTTTTCCTTTTCGTCGTTAGCTCTGGAAACTAACTGACTAGAGCATCAAAAGTTCATGTGTTTCCAGCTATGGCTCACGATCAGTAGCTGGAAACCACAATTGCATTTGTAGATTCAGATCTGCTTTCCATGATGACCAGATTTTTATGAATTACCTTGAATCTTGGTCTCATTACCTTGTAAATCACAATGGGGCATGTGTGCCGACAATAGTGTATATAGCATACTCTTAAAAACCAAAATAGTTATGTTCATGCAATTTCGGTAGCATCAATAAAGACCTGCTTTTTGATTATTGAGTGTAACAGTATTATTAAGCACGTATATGCTCGACAAACAAAGAATTGCACATGTACACTTTTACACCTTTTACTTAACGCTCACATTCACATATGGATGCACAAACATAGCCAAGTCTCTCTGCACTCCCTGAGGGAAAAAAAATAGGTCATAGATTGTTATGTAGGACTTACTTTTTCAGCGTCGCTGAGGAATTGTGCTAAAAATGTTTGCTGAAGGTATCTGCACAAGATAGGCTCATCAAGAACATGAATACTTTTGGCCTTTTCGTGAGTGTTTGCCTGTGCATTTTTGAGTTGTCTTGAAATCACGAGCTCATTTTCTTGACTACGTATTCCTAAAACATGTAATGCCTTAAATCAGTGTTCATATTGAAAATATTACAAACTGGAATGGCATGACTATTGTAAGGCTCTTTGGATGATTCAGACAAATTATTTGTTTGTGTCTTGTGTGCATATGTAATCGAGCTCCTACTAGATATGCAGCGAGGGAAACATTTCAGTCATTTACCAGTAAACACGGTGTCAGTTGTGCGTGTCTTGAGCAACTATTCAAATTTACACGTAGTTAGTCAGCGCAGTCTCCTCAAATAACGAGAGAAGACAATAAACCTATTTCGATGGAACCATATGTACTTTCTAATCTGACATAATTTCTTTGGCTACCGTTAGATAGTTTGATTCATTTGAGAGAGCCCCCCCACCCAACCCACAACACTTTTGCTGAACGAAATTATTCGGTGTTATCTTGAACGTAAAGGAGAGAGAAGACATCGACAAGATAGAATATATCGAGCTGAAACTGGGTGCATATAAAGGCTTTGTCTTCTGAATGTCAAGTAGAAGATGGAACTTATGAAAGTCATCATACTGAAGCAGTAAAAAGCGACATTTAATACGAACTCTGCAGTATTTGGTTCCTCAAGATTAGTTTGTGCTTCAAACTGAAGAAATTGTACTTTGATTCACTACTGAATATTTATCGGCAGACACACTTCTTGGGTAATCACATTGCCAAACAATTGGTCTGTACCATCAGTGGCCCATCAATCGCTTGCAAGTAAATAGGTACGAGATGGTTACTTCCACGTAAGCATACTATTATATTATGCTGATACACCTGTGCTTCCGTAGATGTGTGTTGCAGTGTGACTCGCCCAGCCTTTCCTGCAAGACGATGGGCGATAGGAATTAACTCTGGACATGGCTCCCAAATTATGTCTCTCGACTAAAAACACTCCCACACCTGGATATGACACCATTTTTGGTGACCCGCTGTTTTCTATAATTGATCCAAGATCAAATCCATTGTAACCCTTTTCTTACTATGCCATGGGCTTTGATTTTATCTAGTAGTGTCTGGTGGAGCACCTTGTCAAATCCTTTGTGACACAAATGCTGTGTATCCAGGACTCTTTCTGTCATTCCTCTTGATATAACTACATAGACTATATATGTCTTATCAACCAATTTTCCGTCCACGACCTGTTCTCATTTATATTCATGCTTGGGTCTTTTATCAAACAGCTTTCTGAAGGAGTTAACAATTGAGCAATTGAGCCCGTGAAGACGTTGGTTAAACCTCCTTTGTTGAGATAGTCAAGCATCTCGATCTTAGCATCTTATTTAATTTTACCTAACCACCAGTGGTCGACGACATTGGATTTGAGCTTCTGGTAATAAACTTCACACCACGAAAGCAATAAGCCAACGATAGATATGACAATCACCATAGAATATGGTCAAACCGAAGAGCTGTGTCCTACCTTTGCATCTCTCTTGAACGTCCTACTCACATCTCACTCCCGAGCTGTTCCCGTGGCCACACCGCTTCACCTTCCAATTTCCCACTTTCTTCTTGTTTGTTTCTCTTGCGTCACATATCGAAACTATATGTTTCCTCAATGGACCTTCATAACCATGCCTTATGCCTAGCTGACATATTGAGTCAATTATCCTGTACAAACATTTATCCTTGAGAATTGAATGCATTTCCTAATAGACCTTAATGCGGTCATAGTCGTCGTCGTCATCATCATCATCATCATCATCATCATCATCATCATCATCATCATCATCATCATCATCATCATCATCATCATCATCATCATCATCATCATCATCATCATCATCATCATCATCATCATCATCATCATCATCATCATCATCATCATCATCATCATCATCATCATCATCATCATCATCATCATCATCATCATCATCATCATCATCATCATCATCATCATCATCATCATCATCATCATCATCATCATCATCATCAAGACGCCAAGCCTATAATTTCAAATGATCAAATAATGTTCTCTCTTTTTCTAACATCTACATTACCACTAATAGGACAATCATATGAATAAGCATGCCTTGAAATTGTATTGAGTCTACTTTAAGAGTGACATGTAAATATTACAATGCATTGATCCGAATTGTAGATAGGAAGTGCTCGGTAGAAGACGTTATTGTCATTGCGTTGTTTTAGTGGTCAAGGTCGTTGGCGCATTGGACGTCTTTGTCGTTACGATTGTCATTGTCTTACTCTTCGCAGTTGGTGCTACTGCTCTTGTGGCTGCTGAAGTTACTACTATTCCATCGAAACACTCTCGCTCGTGCCAGTGCTGCCTGCGGAGTTGCTGTTATCGTTGCTGTCACCGCTATCGCTGTTTTCGTTGCTGCCACTGCTACCACTGCTCTTGCTCTCTCCGTTGCTGCCACCGCTGCTACCACTGCTCTTGCTGTTTCCGTTGTTGCCACTGCTGTCGCTCGCGCTCTCGTCGCTGCTGCCGTCACTGTCGCTCTCATCATCGCCATGGTTACAACCACATCCGCAGCCGTGTCCACAGCCAGGTCCAAAGCCAGTATTGTTGTTGTTACCAAACATGTCAGAGGGTCCACAAATACTTATGCCAAACGAAAGCGAAAACTGTGTGGAGTTTCTCTCGACATCGTCTTCAGCGGAATCTAATGAAGGTGACGAGGATTCATCTTGGTCTCCAGAAGAGCTGTTATCTTCCTGTGTAGAGGGACTGCTTTCTTTACTTCCAGATTTTCCGTTATTTTTGCTTTTGCTTCCAGAGGAGCTGCTTTCCCCGTCTGAAGAGTCACTGTTGTCACTACTTGCACCATCTCTGGGAGCCATGTCCAGAGTTAATTCCTGTTGCCCATCATCTTGCAGGAAAGGTTGGGCGAGTCCCACTGCAACACACATCTGCGGAGGTACAGGCGTATTAGAATGATATAATAGTATGTTTACAGGGAAGTAGCCACCCCGTACTTAGTTACATGCAAGCTATTGATGGGCCGCTGATGGTACAGGCTTACTGTCATCTCTCGTTATTCGAGGTGATTGCGCTGACTAACTACGTGTAAAGTTAATAGTTGCTCAAGAGCACTCACGCCTGACACCGTCTTTACTGCTAAGCGACTGAAATATTGCCTCGCTGCATTTCTAGTAGGAGCTCGATTACATATGCACATAAGACGCAACGAAATCATTTGTATAAATCATCCAAAGAGCCTTACAATAGTCATGCTATTGCAGTTTGCAACATTTTGAAAATGAACACTGGTTTAAGGGGTTACATGTTTTAGGAATACGTAGTCAAGAAAATGAGCTCGTGATTTCAAGACAAATACTCACCGAAAAGGCCAAAAGTATCCATGTTCTTGATGAGCCCATCTTGTACAGATGTCTTCAGCAAATATTTTCCGCACAAATCGGTAGCGACGCTGAAAAAGGAAGTCCTACATAACAATCCATGACCTTTTTATTATTATTATTATTTATTTATTTATTTATTTTTTTTTTTTTTTGTGGTGGTGGGGAAGCGGGGAGAGACTTGGTTATGTTTATGCATCAAAATGTGAATGCTTGCGTTACGTAAAAGGTGTGTAAGTGTACATGTGCAATTTTTGGTTCTTCAAGTATACACGTGCTCAATAACGTCCTTACACACAATAATCAAAAAGTGAGTTTATATTTATGCTACCGAAATTGCATGAACATAACTATTTTGTTTTTTAAGAGTATGCTATATAGACTATTGTCGGCACACATGCCCCATTGTGATTTACAAGGTATGAGACCAAGACTGAAGGTACTTGATAATCCGGTCATCACGGAAAACAGATCTAAATCTACAAATGCATTTGTGGTTTCCAGTGACAGATCGTGAGCCATAGCTGGAAAGACACCAAATTCCAATGCCCCATTCAGTCATCACCCAGAGCTAACGACCTCACCTGAAAGGACTCGAAGTGTCTAGTCTTATGAGTGCCTTCCCTGCAATACAACCCTCCTTTTAAATGATGCGAGGAGGAAAAACTAAACCAAAATCGTGTGTAGATCGCAGGTGCTTCTCTGTGACTAATTACACGAAATTACATGTGTATGTACTCCACCAATATTTCAATGACTGAATTTCGTGTTGGCCTTGCATGATTTAAGCTATCTATGCCATATATCTCCATCATTCTCCGCCTCCTCCCCTTCTCTCTCTCTCTCTCTCTCTCTCTCTCTCTCTCTCTCTCTCTCTCTCTCTCTCTCTCTCTCTCTCTCTCTCTGTCTCTGTATCTGTGGAATACTACAATCTAGGGAACTTAGCAGGGCTTAGTCAAAGCCCGACGCGACGTGTAGTCCCTCTCTATTAATTATGCGTGTGGTCAAGTGCCGTGAGGGCTTGGTGCGGCGGGCGTACACGCTTGAATCCCATGGAGGTGTTTCGATGGTTCCTTCTGTGGATAAGAACGTCCAACTCTACTGGTCTCATTTCACATCGCAATGTCTTGTCTGAGTGTCAAAGGACCATCACGTGTCTGATGAAGTGAATGAAACGCAATATACATCAATGCATTGGTCTGTCAGGCTTCTGAATGGTTTTCTGACCATTGATATTTCTCAGGGGAATGAGTAACTATAAAAAACATAAGTTGTTGTTCCTCAGAGTGAATGAAAAGGATGAGAAATTACATCATGTATATATATCTCAGCATTGTTTGAATATGTCGGGTCTCCTACCTGTTACTAGGACGAGCATGGTCGAGCATGTGATAAAGAAATATAATTACAATATATATGACTATTAGTAATATAATACAATAAACATAGCTCATTGATTGAAATATACATTGCCATAGTAGAATTCCTTTTCTTTGTTCATTAGATGATATAATTTTCAATGTCAGTCAACATCGTGTTTTATCTAATAGTTTTTCAGTTTTCAAGGTACGGTAATTTTCTTCCGAACTTTAGAGTGAGTCGTCAAACACGTTGGATTAGATACTAGGGATGGCGGATGTGTCACGTACATAAGCTGCGTCAGCTGTTATTCAGGGAACTTGAGGTTAGTAGGATTACGATGAGTTTATTGAGAATACGTCTGGGGACGGGCCTATAAGCTTACATTGCACAGTATCTTAAAGGATAAAAAAAGTATGTATACATTTATACACTATACTGTAAATGGAATATTGTAAGATAGGAAGTTGATGTTATGAAATATGTACCTGCATGATCTTTGTTGACTTTTTCACCTGCTTGGATAATATAAAGTACATAGGAGTATTATAACAGTGTAAGAACAATAGAAAGGAGAGCTGAGTTGGCAACAGTCTTCCTCTTCACTCTGTTGAACTTAAAGTGAATCAATTTTTAGATGGCTTTCTCATAGTGATTTGTATGGCTTTGAATTTGATATTTTTTCTTGCTGACATGTAGTTTGAGTTGCCAGTCCACAAATAGTTTCTTATTTGATGCACATATGTATCTGTAGGAGAAATATTGGTAATGTGGTGGATGTCTTGGTTTAGTCACAAAAGAATGTCGCGCTATGTCATTCAATATGGCATAGAAGTAGTGCAGATTCAGTAATTATTGAAGGGGTGGTTACCATATTTACTGAATCATAATGATAAAAATCTTAAGAATGATTATAAGGGACAACGACAAATGGCCAAAAAGGTGAAGCGACAACAGAAAAGATCTTATCTTAATGATAAACTAGAAATGCTACAAAGGGACAACATTGACGGTAACGTAAGAAGTCATTGCCAAGGACTGAATACTTTATAAAGAGGATTTCAAGCCCGAGAGAGTAAAGAGAGAGGACGAGATAGGAATGCAAGAGTAAAAGAAAAGGAGGTCATTAAACGATAGGAAATGTACACAAAACACACACACACAGACCTGACCCAGAGCATACACACACACACACACACACACACACACACACACACACACACACACACACACAGGCTAGGCGTTTGGAGAGTCCCCGACTGTACTAAAGATACGGGTGAAATCCTGTACAGAAAAAATGAACTATTTTAGTACCGCTGCGCTTCGAGTCGTTACTAACTCTAGTGGAGTGAAGGTAAGATTGTACCGGTAACATATGAAAGAAGACAAGCACAGTGCTCCACTTACAAAGTAGTTGTGCTACTTTAAACTGAGTGCAAGACAGAAACGTTTACTCCAAAATTAAAGTATAGGCGAGAAAGTTATCGGAGATAACTATTGATATTTGACACCAGGACGCTTCACAAATGACCGTATACTAACAAACACACACAGGTAACACACACACCTCACACACACACACACACACAACACACACACACACAACACACACACACACACACAACACACACACACACACACACACACACACACACACTCTCTCGGTGGCGCGTGTGGAAGAGTCCCCGACTGTCACTACAGCGGTACGGGCTCGAATCCTGCCCAGGGATGAAATAATTTCAGTATCGCTGCGCTTCGAGTCGTTACTCCAACTCTAGTGGGCGGGGAGTTAGGTGTGTGTGTGCGTGTAAGATTAGAGCATTGTTCATAGATCAGTCATACGAGCTCTGAGCTCTCTTCCGGGAGGGAAATAGCTGTCGTTCACGGGTCCAACACATTATCCAAGGACCAAGGTGAATACATACATATATATATATGCTGGTACATTGTGATAAAGATGGAAAAAGAAATCACGGGTCTATTTTCGAGTTTCTGACTATCTCGCCGCCGCCCGCGCCCATTGATGGGCCACTGATGGTACAGAAATTAGTACAAGAAGTGTGTCTGCTGATAAAGATTCAGCTTTGAATCAAAGTCCCATTTCTTCAGTTTGAAGCACAAACTAATCTTGAGGAACCAAATACGGCAGAGTTAGTATTACGAGTAAATGTCGCTTTTTACTGCTTCAGTATGATGACTTTCATAAGTTCCATATTCTACTTGACATTCAGTTTCAGCTCGATATGTTCTGTCTTGTCGATATCTTCTCTCTCCTTTACGTTCAAGATAACACCGAATGATTTCGTTCAGCAAAAGTGTTGTGGGTTGGGTGAGGGCTCTCTTAAATGAATCAAACTGTCTAACGGTAGCCAAAGAAATGATGTCAGATTAGAAAGCACCTATTGTTCCATCGAAATAGGTATGTTGTCTTCTCTCGTTATTCGAGGTGACTGCACTGACTAACTGCGTGTAAAATTGAATAGTTGCTCAAGAACACGCGTGCCTGACACCGTGTTTACTGGTAAATGAATTAAATTTTTGCCTCGGTGCATCTCTAGTACGAGCTCGATTACATATGCACACAAGACGCAACCAAATAATTTAAGTCTGAATCATCCAAAGACCCATACAACAGTCATGCCATTCTAGTTTGCAACAGTTTGAGAATGAACACTGGTTTAAGGCATTACATATGATTTCAAGACAACAAGAAAATGCAAGCAAACACTCACCGATAAGGCGAAAGGTATCCATGCTCTTCATTAGCCCATCTTGTGCAGATGCCTTGAGCAAACATTTTCCGCACAATTCCGTAGCGACGCTGAAAAAATAAGTCCTATATAACAATGTATGACTTTTTTTCTTTTTTCTTTGGGGAGTGGGGAGAGACTTGGCTATGTTTGTGCATCCATATGTGAATGTTTGCGTTAAGTAAAAGGTGTATGAGTGTACATGTGCAATTTTATGTTTGTCGAGCATACATGTGCTTAATAACACTATTGTCGGGACACATATGCCCCATTGTGATTTACAAGGTAATGAGACCAAGATTCAAGGTACTTCATAAAAATCCGGTCGTCATGGAAAACAAATCTAAATCTACAAATGTATTTGTGGTTTCCAGTGACTGATCGTCAGCCAGAGCTTGAAACGCATGGAATTTTGATGCCCTAGTCAGTTAGTGTGCACAGCTAACGACCAAAAGGAAAAGTTAATCAAAATTGTGTGTAGATCGCAGGTGCTGCCCTGTGACTTATTACATTAAATTACATGTGTATGTACTCCACCAATATTTCAATGATACAATCTCGTGTTGGCCTTGCCTGATTTAAGCTACCCATACCATATATCTCCGCCATTCTCCGACTCCTCCCTCTTCCTCTCTCTCTCTCTCTCTCTCTCTCTCTCTCTCTCTCTCTCTCTCTCTCTCTCTCTCTCTCTCTCTCTCTCTCTCTGTGTGTGTGTGTGTCTGTCTGTCTGTCTGTCTCGGTATCTGTGGAAGACTACGATCTCTTGGCGAAGGCGCCGAATCTTGTGCTGTAGTAGCACAAGTGTAGAGAAGCGGTGGTCCGGCCTTGTTGGCTTTGCACAGACGTTCTGACTCCTTGCTGCGGCGGCGTGGGCGTCAGCGAGATGGTCAGCCCTCCGTGAACTTCGTTGGTGGTCATGTCCTCGGTGTTGCCAAGGGCGGATCAGACGGGCGCTGGTAGGCGCATGAGCCACAATTGACGAAGCATATCGACGTTGCTGCTGGTTCCGTTGGTTGTGGGTGGGAGGCGGGTGATAGACATCATCTCTAGGAATGTTATACTTGGTTTAATGTCCCCCAGTGGATGTTGGGAGAGTTAGAGGATTTTTTGGGCTCTGGAGGCTGCTGGCGGCGTGAATTCCTGAAGCAGGCACTATTTCAGAGCGTCATACTAGATCGAGTCATTGGGAGATATGTGGGAACACATCCTCGGGGATCGCCTCGAGAATATATTCTGCCTTCGTTTGGGACGCGCTGATATTCCACAGGCGGAACTGTATCCCCGCCCGGCGAAACCAGGAGGGAACGTCGACCGTGGAAAAGGGTGCATCTTCAGGGAAACGGCGTTGACGGTGTTGGTAGAGGGTAGCGTGGCGCCGGGGATAGCAGCGGTAGATGGGTCCATTGTTGCTCCGAATGGTCACCAGTGAGGCGATACCACTGTCAGAAGAGAAAGAGGTTTTGATGAGTTCGTCTTCTTTATTGTAAGGTACGAGTGAACTGGTTTTATATGCGGCACGAGACAATATATATACCGAGTGAGTAGTCACCCGTGGAGCGTAATTACATAATTGCACTGAATTAGGTTAGGTCAGGTCAAACTGGCTCGCACTGTCAGAGAAGCGTCAGTTCGTGGGCAACATGACGCGCGTTACATGCCACATAGTTATCTTGGTGTGTACACACTGCAAAACTGCTCGGCACTTCTTCTTGACAGCTCCAAGTTAACCAATACAACACTTCGCTCTGCATTCAAAGGATTACAAAGGCGGAACATGCCGACAGGAGACCTTTTGGTCCATAATTAGGTTGGATGAGAAAAAATACGTTGAGGCTCCTTGCATTAATGTGAATTAGTGTGAAACCATCAATATCACGAAATACTGTGTCAAATTGTGTATCACTATAGTAATCGCTGTCTTTTGTTAGTCTTGAGTAGAAATTTAATTCGAGGTCACTTTGGGTATTATTGTGATTAAATATCGAAAATTCCTTTTCTGATATTTTGTCTATTTCTTTATACTTCTTAATGGCGGTATATATATCTGTGTTTACGGTCCCTTATATGTAGTACTCCGCCAACAAAGTAGTGCGACTTTTCCTCGGCATGAATGTAATGAGAGCCGTCCTTTTGTGTCTAGAACATTGAGCTGTGAAGATGTCCATTACCATAAGTGTCTGGGGAACCTATTGTTGGTAAATGTTAATTGAAAAGGTAGATGCAATCTGTATGAAAGAATAATATGATGTATTCACATAATGTAGAAATTATAGTAATGTTTGATGACTTCGGTTCCGTAGAATGTCCTTGGATGGGAAGGATAAATCATGATATATATGGCGGAATAGGATAAAACATTATGGTAAACTAATGACCCATTGTATCAGTGCATGATGATGATACGTGATAAAGTGCATTTAATAAGGTTATTAATTGTGATAGGTATATAGAATTAAACAAGGAATGTTGTTAATTGTGTTCGTGTTTACACACACCCCACACGCCGTCTGTACGAGGATAATAAAGATTGTGTGCGTGCCAGATTGTCTGCCTTCCCCCATCACTCTGTACCTTCAGTCGCCTACCTTCGTGGCTTGGCGTTGACAATATATATACATACATACGTACATATATATACATATATATATATATGTATATATATATTTATATATGTATATATACATATATATATATATATATATATATATATATATATATATATATATATATATATATGTGTGTATATTACATGAAATCAGTATATATTTCTCAGAAGACTCCATCGAATATTTTCCGTTTAGGTCTCTTACCTTCGTGTGATTGATAGGTGCAATTTATTTTCTTTGATGGGCGGCTATTGCGCAGTTGGTTTAAAGCTATATGTCTGAAGGAAGTGTATTTTCCGAAAACTATTTCGACTCAATTGTGTACGTGATTAATTCTACGGTTGCATCCTTTGGATGTGTTCACTAGCTTGTTGATAATTTGTTATCGTACCCTTTGTGTAAATCTTCATGCATCATGTTTGTAATTAAACCCAAATACACTTTGTAATGTTGTTATCGTATCCTTTGTGTAAATCTTCATAAATATTGTTAGTAATTAATCCGAAATACACTTTGTACTGTTGTTATACTTTGTGTAGGTTTCAGATCGTGGCCTAATATGATCCTCCCCTGGTGAAATTGGTGGATTATGTCCACTGTTATTGGACATAATCCACCAATATCCACGTAGCGCCGGACACGTGACCTAAGTCCCCTTCCCTACCTGTTCACCTCACTACTTTTGTGTATATATATATATATATATATATATATATATATATATATATATATACATATATACATGCTTTTCTCCACTCTGTAATCACATCTGCTGAAGATATTTTAAGTGTGATGTCTTTAGAAAAAACACTAATAATTTATCTTACGTTCAATATTACTCTGCTCACAGTGAAAAAACTAATGCTTTCTGTCTTTAGTTCAATGTTCCTCAGATCGTACAGAATTTGCAGCCCTGAATTTCTGGATAATGAGTTGAGCAAGATATACAGCATTGCATCAGACTTAAAATATCCAAAGCATTTGTTAGACAATTCCCACACTATGGCTATAAAAACTTACTATAAAACTCCACAGGAGAAAAATAATTTTTGTCATAAGAACCTAGTGTTCCTTTTCAAAAATGCTTAAGGAATTCAACATAAATGTAGTCTTTAATAACAATAGTACTGTCAAAAATATACTAATTAAAAATACTCCACATAACAATGAAGGTTGCGTATAAACCATTCCTTGTCTGCAGTGCCAAAAATTTTTACATCGGACAAACTGGCAAAATACAGTGTGAGAAGTGATCAAATGTCTAGTGGTATTTTTGTTCATGTGAGGGACCAAGATCATGAAAATGACAGGAAAAATGCAATTAAAATAACATCTTGTAATTCCTTTACTGAAAGTAACATAATTGAATCAAGCCACACAAAACAAACTTTTGATCAAAATATCAATCTAAGACTAGGTATGTACAGGCTTGATAATTTTATTTCAAAGAAAATTGTTTCATGTTTTCCTACCCGAACATTTGGTCCATCTGTTGGTAATTTTCTCAGGCTTGTGTGACACATCTTTCCGTGTTCCCTAAAATATTTTTACTTCTGCATATATACCGTCTGTGTCTCCCATACTGTATTCCCTTGATTATGTCTTAGATAGACGAAAACATTTGGACTACGTTTCTTATTTACCAGTGTCTTTTTTCTGCATATATATATATATATATATATATATATATATATACATATATATAGATATGTGTATATATATATGTATATGCATATATGTATATATATATATTTATATATATATACACATATGTATATATATGTATATGCATACATATATATATGTATATATATATATATATATATATATATATATATATATTAACATTGATCTTTTGATCATGTGCTGGACCCATGAGCGACCGCTATTTTCCTCCCGGAAGAGAGACAAGAGCTCGTATGACTGATCTATGGGCAATGCTGTGATCGTACACGCACACACACACCCAACTCCCCGCCCACGAGAGTTGGAGAAAAGACTCGAAGTGCAGCGATACTGAAACTAATTCTACCCTGGGCAGGATTCAAACCCGGACCGCTGTAGTGACAGTCGGGGACTCTTCCAAACACTCCACCGAGTGTGTGTGTGTGTGTGTGTGTGTGTGTGTGTGTGTGTGTGTGTGTGTGTGTGTGTGTGTGTGTGTGTGTGTGTGTGTGTGTGTGTGTGTGTGTGGTGTGTGTGTGTGTGTGTGTGTGTGTGTGTGTGTGTGTGTGTTTGTGTGTGTTTCTGTTAGTGTACGGTCCGTTGTGAAGCGTCCTGGTGTAAAATATCAATAGTTATCTCCGATAACTTTCTCGGCCTATACATTATTTTTGGAGTAAACTATTCTATCTTGCACTCAGTTTTAAGTAGCATAATTACTTTGTAAGTGGAGCACTGTGTTTGTCTCCCTTCATATGGACCGGTACAATCTTACCTTTACTCCAAGATTTTGGTAATTTCTCAGTTCTCCAAAGTAGTGCTGCTAATTTAGTCAATTTTTTCTATACGATTTCGCCTCTATCTTTCAGCCTTTCTCCTAGGATGTTGTCTGAGCCAGGAGCCTTGTTTTTCAGTTTCTGTATCGCTTGCACCCCTCCAACTTCTGACAATTCTTTTACATGCTCTGCCCATGATATGTCGCGTGGTTCAGGTCTGATGCGCAGCTTCCTGCCTTCGTAATGACTTCTTACGTTACCGTCAATTTAATCCCTTTGTAGCATTTGTACTCGTAGTTTATTACAAAAGATTACAAAGGCGGAGCATGCCGACAGGAGGTCTTTTGGTCCATATCTAGGTCGGATGCGAAAAAATCCTAATAATAATGATATATAAATAAGTAAAAACCATAACAATGTAAGTATAAAATAAAATACATAAATAAACGCATGGGCACAGTCAAACAAAAAGGCAAATAGTAAATAATAATAAATTGATATATAACTAATAATAAATGAGAATCAAACAGACAAATGATAACAAACCAAACACAAATAATATAAAATAAATAATAATCATTACAGTATCTTGCTTAGGTGTTTATCTAAATGCTTTTTAAAGCTTCGAACTGAACTACATTGCACTGCTTCTGCAGAAAGTTTATTCCATTCATTAACTACACGGTTGGCGAAGTTGTTTCTACCCACTTCCAAATTAAATCTATTTCCTGACAGTTTGAGACCACTGTTTCTTGTCTGATTCTCATTCAGTGTGAAAATTTTGTCCCTTTTGATGTCAATTCCCTTTAGAATTCTAAATACCTGTATCAAATCATCTCTGAGTCTGCGCTTTTTTAGAAAAACAGATTCATATGTTTTAGTCGATTTTCGTATGATTTATTTTTTATATTTGGAATCAGTTTTGTGTCTCGCCGTTGTACTTTTTCCAATCTGTCAATGTCTGTAATGAGATTCGGTGACCATACGGAAACAGCATATTCCAAATGTGGACAAACTAACAATTTATATAGCTTGTTAATGAGTGATGGACTTTTGAAGTCAAAAGATCGCGCAATCATTCCTAGAATCTTATTTGCTTTCTCAAAGGCTGAAATACACTGCTTGGATGATTTGAGATCGTTACTGATAATTACGCCGAGATCTTTTACACTATTCACTTTTGTTAACGAAGCTCCATATAACTTGTAATCGTACTTACTGTTGTTTTTACCTATGTGCATTACCTTGCATTTACTTGTGTTAAATTTCTTTAGCCACTTTTCAGACCATTGCTGTAATTTATCTAAATCTTGAATATCTAACAGATTTAAGTGATCATTTGCCATTCCGCACAGTTTTGTATCATCAGCAAATTTGGAAACAATAGATTTTAGTCCATGGTCTATATCATTTATATATACTATGAATAGAAGTGGCCCAAGAATGGAACCCTGAGGAACTCCACCTGTAACATTTTCCATCTAGAAGTTTTTCCATTTAAAACAACTCTCTGTTTTCGATCATTCAAAGTCATCTAAGAAAAATTTCCTTTCAGTTTAAGTTGAACATAGTGAAGAGGAAAATTGTAGCCTACTCAGCTTTCCGTGCTATAGCTATCACATTGTTGTAATACTCCTATGTACTTTACATTATCCAAGCAGGTAGAAAAAATGTCAACAAAGATCATGCAGGTATATATATTACAATAGGAACTACCTATCTTACAATATTCCATTTACTGTATAAATGTATCTATACATTTTTTTATCCCTTAAGATAATGTGCAATGTAAGGGTATACGCTCGTCCACAGACGTGTTCTTAATAAACTCGTCGTAACCCTACTAGCCTCAAATTTCCTGAACTATAGCTAACCATCCCTAGCTTCTAATCTAACGTGTTTGACGACTCACTCTGAAGTTCGGAAGAAAATGACCGTACCTTGAAAACTGAAAAAACGATTAAATAAAACACGATGTCGTTTGACACTGAAAATTATATCATCTAATGAACAAAGAAAAGGAATTCTACTATGGCAATGTATATTTCAATCAATGTTTATTGTATTACTGGCCAATTACCCGCGGGTTCCTGCGAGTTTGTGAATAATCCCTAACCTAACCATACCATACCTAACTTTAACCCTTAACCCTAACCAAAATATTTATTAAATGAAATATAGCTTTAAACACTCTCCCTCCCAGATGTGCGCCCCCCCTACCCGAAGGTTGGGAAACCCTAGTTTGAAAATACATGCATACACAAACACAAATATCATGTGCACATTCTTTTGCGTGCGTGCGTGAGTGTGTGTGTGTGAATTGACAATAAATGCCTACATCTAAAGGGTGAAGAAATGTATCTGCTTCATTTATCTTCAGAATATATATGGTTATAGAGATTTATTTGGAAAAACATAGGAAGAGTTTGTAAATAATAAATTTCCGCAGCACTAAAATAAAATTAAAATAAGCAATACTTCAACATTTGGTAAAATTATACAATCATTTTACATTTGCATAATTTTTTCTTACAAAAGCTATCATGGTTTGTAGCAACATTAATTTCACAAATATAAATAATATCTATGAACACATACAATGCTTTGTTTAATTATATTGATTCTTATGTTACAAAAATAATATCTTAAGGAGGAACTACAGTAGTGGCGTGTTCCCTCATTATAAACCACCTAACTTTAACCCTTAACCCTAACCAAAATATATTCTTAATTTGATAAAGCTTTAAATGATCCCCCTCTCAGGTGTGCGCCCCCCTCCCGAAGTTGGGAAACCCTAGTTTGAAAATACATGCATACACAAACACAAATATCATGTGTACACATTCTTTTGTGTGCGTGTGTATGTGCATGTGTGTGTGTGTGTGTGTGTGTGTGGATTGACAATAAATGTCTACAGCTGAAAGGTGAAGAAATGTATCTAGTTTATTTATCTTCAGAATATATATAGTTATAGGGGTGAATGAACTATTTCCGCCCGCACAAAAATTAAATAAAAATAACCACTATTTCAACATTTGGTAAAATTATACAATTATTTTCCATAAACATGCTTTCTTCTTACAAAAGCTATCATGGTTTGTGGCAGCATTAATTTCACAAATGCAAATAATATATATGGATACATACAATGGATTGTTTAATCATACTAATTCTTAAGCCACAAAAAATACTACGCGACTTCAGGGGATACTACATTAACCTCCTAACTTTAACCCTTAACCCTAACCAAAATATTTCTTTTTCGAAATTAAATATAATTATACAAGTACCTGGAGTGATAGGGCATCAGAATATATATGGTTATGGGGGCCTATCTCTAAAACCTTAGGAGGAGTTCGTGTACAAACAAACAAATAAACAATCAGACAGACAGACAGAGGCTACTACTTTATTATAATAGATATTACTAATAGTCATATACATTAATTGTAGTTATACATTTTTGTCACATGCTCGACCATGCTCGTGCTAATAGTTTTTTCACCGCATTTCTTGATTCCTGACATATTCAAACGTCAAAACCTTTACCACTGCTAGCAAACGATGCGTGTATGCGTTAGGATTAGAAATGGAGAGAGTGAATGGTTTGAGGTAAAGGTGGGACTTTGTCAGGGGTGTGTTATGTCGCCCTGGCTGTTCAATCTTTACATGGATGGGGTGGTGCGAGAGGTGAATGGGAGGGTAGTGGGTCAGGGGTTGGAGATGATTAAAGAAAATGGAGAAAAGTGGGAGGTGAGCCAGCTGTTGTTTGCTGACGATACTGCGCTTGTAGCAGGATCAGAGGGGGGATTGAAGAAGTTAGTGACAGAGTTTGAGAAGATGTGTGAAAGAAGGAAGCTGAAGATAAATGTGGGCAAAAGTAAGGTGATGACATGCACAAGAGGAGAGAGTGACAGTAGGATGGAAGTGAGCATTAAGGGTGAGAAACTGGAGGAAGTGGATAGTTTCAGATACGTGGGTGACAGGAAAGGGAGGAGTGGGGGTGGAGGTAGAATGTAGATTGAGAGAAGCGAGTAAATGCCTTGGTGGATTAAAAAGTGTAATGAGAAATAGACATCTGGGAAAGGATGCCAAGAGGAGGTTATATGAAGGAGTGATTGTGCCAACAGCAATGTACGGGGCAGAAACATGGAACATGAAAGAAGAAGAGAGAAGGAGTTTGAATGTGTTTGAGATGAAATGTCTGAGAAGTATGATAGGGGTTACTGGGTTGGATAGAGTGAGAAATGAGGAGGTGAGGAGGAGAACAGGGGTGGAAAGGGAGCTGGGAGATACGGTTGATGAAAGAGTATTAGGATGGTTTGGACACATGGAAAGAATGAGTGAAGAAAGATTAGTAAAAGAGGTGTGGAAGGCGGAGGTGGAAGGAGTGAATATGAGGGGGCGTCCTAGGATGAGATGGATGGATGTGGTGAAAGGGGCTTTACAAAAGAGAGGAATGTCTGTAGAGGAAGGACAGTAGAGGACAGAAGATAAGGGGGACTGGAGAAGGGTTGTGTATAGATGATGCTGTGATGCATGAGGGGGAGTGGGTGGGGGATGGGGGGTGAGGAAATATGTATGAGAAAAAAATTGACGTAGCCTGAAGGGATTTCTCCCCGTCTTCTCCTTTTCTACATGAGGGGACGGAGAGGGTGGTCGCCGAATTTATGAAGCGGCCTTGCTGTGGATGTGCTGTGTCTTACGACACTGCTTCTGACCCAGGGCAGTGGACAGGATGCAGGGATGACCCGTCATCCAGGAGATGCCAAGATAAGAGGGAGGGAGGAGGGTGGAGGGAAGTGGAATATATGGCAAATGAAATGGGTGGGAGTGATTTCTATGCCTTTTTCTTTTTGGCTACCCCCCGTCTAAGGGGGAAAACGTCTTTGGTATATGTATGTATGTAGCAAACGATGTTGAGATATATATACACGACGTAATGACTCATCCTTTTCATTCACTCTGAGGAACAACAACTTATGTT
Source organism: Oratosquilla oratoria (assembly GCF_046742065.1). Lineage (NCBI taxonomy): Eukaryota > Metazoa > Arthropoda > Malacostraca > Stomatopoda > Squillidae > Oratosquilla > Oratosquilla oratoria. The sequence continues at coordinate 65,514,972 of NC_134783.1, forward strand.
TGAATAGTTACTCATTCCCCTAAGAAATATCAAAGGCCAGAAAAAACATTCAATAGCCTGACAGACAAATGTATTAATGTATCTTTTGTTTCATTCACGTCATCAGACCCGTCATGGTCCTTTAACACTCAGACGAGACATTGCGATGTGGAATGAGGCCAGTAGAGTTGGACGTTGCTATGCATAGAGGGAACCATCGAAACACCTCCATGGGATTCAAGCATGTGCGCCCGCCGCACTTAGCCCTCACGGCACTTGACCAAACGCATAATTGAGAGATACTACACGCCACGTCGAGCTTTGACTAAGCCCCACTAACCTTCCTAGACTGTAGTCTTCCACAGATACCGAGACAGACAGAGAGAAAGAATGAGAGACAGACAGAGAGAAAGAATGAGAGACAGGCAGAAAGACAGACAGACAGACAGACATACAGAGAGAGAGAGAGAGAGAGAGAGAGAGAGAGAGAGAGAGAGAGAGAGAGAGAGAGAGAGAGAGAGAGAGAGAGAGAAGGCGTAGAATGACAGAGATATATGGCATAGGTAGCTTAAATCAGTCAAGGCCAACACGAGATTCTATCATTGAAATATTGGTGGAGTACATACATATGTGATACAGCGTAATTAGTCAAAGGAAATTACCTGCGATGTACACACAATTTTGGTTTACTTTTCCTTTTAGTCGTTAGCTCTAGAAACTAACTGACTAGGGCATCAAAATTTGTAGATTTAGATCTGTTTTCCATGGTGACCAGATTTTTATGAAGTACCTTGAATCTTGGTCTCATTACATTGTAAATATCAATGGGGCATGTGTGCCGACAATGGTGTATATAGCATACTCTTAAAATCCAAAATAGTTATGTGCATGCAATTTCGGTAGCATCAATATAGACCTGCTTTTTTATTATTGTGTCTAACAGTGTTATTAAGCACGTGTATGCTCGACAAACAAAGAATTGCACATGTACACTTATACACCTTTTACTTAACGCGCACATTCACATGTGGATGCACAAACATAGCCAAGTCTCTCCCCACTCCCCAAGGAAAATAACTTTTTTTTTTTTTTTTTTTAATAGGTCATAGATTGTTATGTAGGACTTTTTCAGCGTCGCTGCGGAATTGTGCGGAAAATGTTTGCTCAAGGCATCTGCACAAGATGGGCTCATTAAGAGCATGGATACTTTTGGCCTTTTCGGTGAGTGTTTGCTTGCATTTTCGAGTTGTCTTGAAATCACGAGCTCATTTTCTTGACTAAGTATTCCTAAAACATGTAATGACTTAAACCAGTGTTCATTCTCAAAATGTTGCAAACTGGAATGGCATGACTGTTGTATGGCTCTTTGGATGGTTCAGACTTAAATTATTTAGTTGCGTCTTGTGTGCATATATAATCGAGCTCCTACTAAAAAAAAAATTCAGTCATTTACCAGTAAACAAGGCGGTGTCAGGCGCGCGTGTTCTTGAGCAACTATTCAATTTTACACGCAGTTAGTCAGCGCAGTCTCCTCGAATAACGAGAGAAGACAATAAACCTATTTCTATGGAACCATATGTGCTTTCTAATCTGACATCATTTCTTTGGCTACCGTTGGACAGTTTGATTCATTTGAGAGAGCGCCCCACCCAACCCACAACACTTTTGCTGAACGAAATTATTCGGTGTTATCTTGAACGTAAAGGAGAGAGAAGATATCGACAAGATAGAATATATCGAGCTGAAACTGGGTGTACATAAAGACTTTGTCTTCTGAATGTCAAGTAGAAGATGGAACTTATGAAAGTCATCATACTGAAGCAGTAAAAAGAGACATTTAATACGAACTCTGCCGTATTTGGTTCCTCGAGATTAGTTTGTGCTTCAAACTGAAGAAATGGGACTTTGATTCACTGTTGAATATTCATCGGCAGACACACTTCTTCGGAAGACAGTCAATCACATTGCCAAACAATTGGTCTGTACCATCAGTGGCCCATCAATCGTTTGCAAGTAATTAGGTACGGGATGGTTACTTCCATGTAAGCATACTATTATATTATGCTGGTACACCTGTACTTCCGTAGATGTGTGTTGCAGTGGGACTCACTCAGTCTTTCCTGCAAGACGATGGGTGACAGGAATTAACTCTGGACATGGCTCCCAATGACCATGTGACCAAATCCTCTGGAAACGAAAAAGGCAGCTCCTCTGGAACCAAAGATAGCAACAAAATCTGGAAATAAAGATAGCAGCTCCTCTGTAGACGAAGAAAGCAACTACTTTGGAAGCAAAGACAGCAAAAAGTCTGGAAATAAAGATATCAGCTCCTCTACAAAGGAAAAAAGCAGCTCTTCTGGATACAAAGATAACAGTCCCTCTAAGGACGATGACACATATGAATCCTTGTTACCTTCTTAGATTCTGATCAAGACGAATTGGAGAGAAACTCCACATACTATTCGCTTTCGTGATGGACGGTGACCCTTTTAGGCGTTTTTTGTCCAAGTACATCCTTGGCGAAGGCGAAGGCGCCGAATCTTGTGTCGTAGTAGCACAAGTGTAGAGGGGCGGTGGTCCGGCGTTGTTACCTTTGCTGGTGTTGTTGGCTAGCGATGCTGCTGCAGCAGCACAGACGTTCTGACTCTTTGTTGCTGCGGCGTGGGTGTCGGCGAGATAGTCAGCCCTCCGTGAACTTCGTTGGTGGTCATGTCCTCGGTGTTGCCTAGGGCGGATCAGACGGGCGCTGGTAAGTGCATGAGCCACAATTGACGAAGCATATCGACGTTGCTGCTGGTTCCGTTGGTTGTGGGTAGGAGTCGGGTGATAGGCATCATCTCGAGGTATGCTGTACTTGGTTTAATGTCCCCCAGTGGCTCTTGGGAGAGTTGGAGGATTTTTGCGGATCTGGAGGTCGCTGGCGGCGTAAATTCTTGAAGCAGGTACTGTTTCAGAGCGAAACGGCGTTGACGGTGTTGGTTGAGGGTAGCGTGGCGCCGGGGGTGGCAGCGGTAGATGTGTCCATTGTTGCTCCGAATGGTCACTAGTGAGGCGATGCCACTGTCAGAAGAGAAAGAGGTTTTGATGATTTCTTCTTCTTTATTGTAAGGGGAAAAAAGCCTTGGTATGTGTATGCATGTACGAGTGAATTGGTTTTAGATGCGGCACGAGCCGATATATATACTGAGTGAGTAGTCACCCGTGGTGCGTAATTACATAATTGCACTGAATTAGGTTAAGTCGGGTCAACCAAGGTCGCACTGTCAGAGCAGCGTCTGGTCGCGGGCGACATGGCGCGCGTTACATGCCACGTAGTTATCTTGGTGTGTATACACTGCAAAACTGCTCGGCATCTCTTCTTGACAGCTCCAAGTTAACAAATCTAACACTGCGCTCTGCATTCAAAGGATTACAAAGGATTACAAAGGCGGACCTTTTACTCCATAATTAGGTCGTATGCGAAAAAATACATAAATTATAAAAAAAAATAGATCAAATAAAAAATATAATGATTCTTGGATGCCAACCGTCAGTCCCTGGTGTTTTATAAATTTTGAGTTTCTCTATACACCTTTTAATTTTTTCTTTTGTTATATTTACCGTAGTGAGTTTACCCTAGATTTTTCACAGGTTTCAGTTTGGAGTTCACTTTGAGGTATTTCGTTTACGAACACTGAGCTAAAATAGTTGTTCAAAATATTACACATTCCTCCGTTTGAATACTCAAGATGACCATCAGCAGATAATAGTGGCCCAATGTGATTCATAATAACCTTTTTATCTCTAATGTAACTGTAGAATTCTTTGAGATTCTCTTTGGATTTATCAACGATATTCATTTCGTATTGTCGTTTTCGTTTTTTTTATTGTCTTTTTCAAATCTCTCTGTATAATTACATGAAATTTGATAGCCGTTAGGTGCACTCGAGCTCTTGTATTTCTTATAAGCCTGTCTCTTTTTAGCAATACTTTTTTCAGTTTCTTTGGGCGAGCCTGATTTAAGGGGCGTCTGTCCTAAAACGGGATGTAAGTATGAATCATCTTAGTAAGCGTATTTTGAAATGTTTCCCACATCTGATCTACAGGTCTTTCGCTTACAATTGCCTCCCAATCTGTAAGCTGAAGCTCCTGATGTAGTCCTATGAACTGAGATTTAATAAAATCGGGTATTCTAGATGCACATGTATCTATTCTAAAAAGAATTTAGCGGTTTGAATCTAAGTCGTGATCGCTATTTGCAATAGTTTCACCAACCTCCACATCGGCTATCATGCTTTCACGGCTAGTGATCAATAGATCGAGTAAGTTTCCATGTCTTGTGGGTTCTTTTACGTGCTGAACTAAGTAACTGTCACCGAGAAAATCTATCAAACGACTACCTATATGGCCATCTTCGAGGGTCATCCAATCAATGTCAGTAAAACTGAAATCACCCATTATCAATAAGTCCCGGTTGTAGAAACTAGACAGTTCTTGAATCACAATGGCAAAAGCCGACAAGACTGTGAGAATAAACACCTTGTGAGATCGAAACCTTTATTAGTACTACGTTTCGCTTGTTACAGCTTTTTCAAGTACAGACATGACACACACTCTGAGCACATATAAGCCAACAGGGAAGGAACTGGGAGAGGTTATCAGGGAGGGGTGGGTGGTAGGTGGAGGGGGAGGAGGGGGACGGGTGGGACTTGGTGGAGACAAAGGAGGACATTTCGGACAGTTTGTTGAAGTGGACTAAGGGGGACATTTCATACATTTATTTAATGCGGGTAACAGATGGATTATAGGAGGGGCGATGTTAAACATGCCTCTGTTCTGCTCAATGGTTTTGAAGCTTTGAATGGCGGCCGCTTCGAGGCATTTTCTCCTCATCCTATCTGGTTCACTAAACAGAAGTTCTGCGTTATCCCAATCCATCAGGTGGTCGTTGGTGTTCCGGTGGATAACACAGGCGTTGGTGGCGATGTTTGTTCCGGGAATCGTAGCGATGCTCCCGGATCCGGGTCTTCAGGTCACGGGAAGTCTCGCCGATGTATACTTTATCACATCCAGCACAGGGTATGCGGTAGACACCAGCGTTTTTTCCCCCACATCTCGTCCTGGCTGTCATTCCTTCTTGAAAGCTCTTTGATAGTTCTGCTGGACTGGCCCACTACCTGAATGTTGCAACGCCCAAGTGTCCGGGTGAGGGTGGCGGTGACGCTGCTGGCTGGAAGGATAAGCCTCCTAGCTGGATCTTTTGTTGGTTCCCGCCCTTCCATTATTTTGAGTGCCTTTTTCTTACACTGGTGGATGATGCACTCTGGATATTTTAATTTATGAAAAACCTCCTTTATGTGCCTAAACTCGTCCTCTAAGAATTCAGGGCTACAAATTCTGAGAGCTCTGAGGTAGAAACCTATGACTACACCTTTTTTAATACTGAGGTCATGGTGGGATAGGAAGTGAGTCAAATCGTCCTTATTGGTTGGTTTCCTGTAGACTGTAAATTTTAAAAAATTATCATGTTTGATAATAAGGGTATCCAAAAATGGAAGGGAATCGTTAATTTCTTCCTCCAAGGTGAACTGGATGGATGACTCAACCTCGTTCAGAGCCGCTTGGAGTTTGGGGATGTCAAACCGTCTGGGGGAAATTAATAGTATGTCATCCACATAGCGAAGTCATACTACGTTGCCACCCACCCCTCCCTGATAACCTCTCCCAGTTCCTTCCCTGTTGGCTTATATGTGCTCAGAGTGTGTGTCATGTCTGTACTTGAAAAAGCTGTAACAAGCGAAACGTAGTACTAATAAAGGTTTCGATCTCACAAGGTGTTTATTCTCATAGACAGTTCTTGAAACAACAGTTTCTTGTCTGCTAATGATAATGTTTTTGGTCTATATATTACACCTACATTCATTTTTTGTCCATTTGTTTGGATTAACTCTACCCAAAAACTATCATATGCATCCTCTTTTACTTTCTCTAAAACACAAGCATGGACATTGCTTTCAAAATAAAACAGAACACTACCACCTTTCTTGTGGTTTCTATCCTGATGAAAGCGTTTAAATCCCGCAATATTAAATTCAGCTTCAAACTCTTTACCATTTAACCATGTCTCGGTTATTCCTATCATATCGAGATTTTCACTTTTGACATATGCCTGTATTTATTGACATTTATTCCTAATACTACAAGCATTAAAGTACATGGTATTAAGAAACGTGATAATTTCTTTTTGACACGTTTTGTATTTCAACATGATGTCTTACATTATAATTTTGTTCTTTATTGACACATTGTCAGTTGGTGAATTCTCCAACTTTCCGGTTCCATCTGAGTGACAGCTTTCTGTGCAGCCTCATCTTAGTCTCCAAATGGAAAGATATCGCTCTTCTGCCTCTGAAAGCCCGTTGTCAACTTGGGAAGGATCTTCTTGAGGAACTTAATTACCTGGATTTGGAATGAGGTTGCTACTTTGAGTATGGCATCACAGACGTTCTCATCATTATTTGTATGCTGGAACCTTTCCGGGGGTGTATCACGCGAAATGATGATACATTTTACAGTAGACGTCATCGCACATGTCTTCTTTACTTCTTTTAGCTGTGTAACATAATTTTGATGCATATCATTAGGATTATTTTCTTAGTTTCACTTGATGGTTTGACTTGTTGCAAAATTACGCTTTACATTTTGTTAATTGAAAAGGTAGATGCAATCTGTATGAAAGAATAATATGATGTATTCACACAATATAGAAGTTATAGTAATGTTTGATGATTTCGGTTCCGTAGAATGTCCGTGGATGGGAAGGATAAATCATGATAGAAATGGCGGAATAGGATAAACATTATGGTAAACTAATGACCCATTGTATCAGTGCATGATGATGATACGAGATAATGTGTATTTAATAATGTTATTAATTGTGATAGGTATATAGAATTAACCAAGACATGTTGTTTATTGTGTTCGTGTTTACAGACACCACACACGCCATCTGTACGAGGATAATAAAGATTGTGTGCGTGCCAGGTTGTCTGCCTTCCCCCATCACTCTGTACCTTGAGCCGGCTACCTTCGTGGCGTTGCTTTGACAATATATACATACAATACGTACATATATATATATATATATACATATACATAATATATATATATATATATACATATATATACATATATATACATACATATATATATATATATATATACATATACATATATATATGGGTGTATATTACATGCAATAATGATATATTTCACAGTAGACATCATTGAAGAATTTCCGTTTAGGTCTCTTATCTTCGTGTGATTGATAGGTGCAATTTATTTTCTTTGAGGGGCGGCTATTGCGCAGTTGGTTTAAAGCTATATGTTTGAAGGTGTATTTTCAGAAAACTATTTCGACTCAATTGTGTACGTGATTAAATCTACTGTTGCCTTTTTTTGGATGTATTCACGAGCTTGTTGATAATTTGTTATCGTACCCTTTGTGTAAATCTTCATGCATCATGTTTGTAATTAATCCCAAATGCACTGTGTAATGTTGTTATCGTATCCTTTGTGTAAATCTTCATAAATATTGTTAGTAACTAATCCGAAATACACTTTGTACTGTTGTTATACTTTGCGTAGGTTTCAGATCGTGGCCTAATATGATCCTCTCCTGGTGAAATTGGTGGATTATGTCCACTGTTAGTAGACAAAATCCACCAATATCCACGTAGCGCCGCACACGTGACCTAAGTCCCCTTCCCTACCTGTCCACCTCACTACTTTTGTATAGTTATACATGCTTTTCTCCACTGTAATCACATCTGCTGAAGATATTTTAAGTGTGATGTTTTTAGAAAAAACACTAATAATTTATCTTACGTTCATTATTACTCTGCTCACAGTGAAAAAACTAAGCTTGCTGTCTTTAGTTCAATGTTCCTCAGAACGTACAGAATTTGCAACCCTGAATTTCTGGATAATGAGTTGATTAAGATATACAGCATTGCATCAGACTTAAAATATCCAAAGCATTTGGTAGACAATTCCCACACTATGGCTATAAAAACTTACTATAAAACTTCACAGGAGAAAAATATTTGTTGTCATAAAAACCTCCTGGTGTTCCTTTTCATGAGAGTATGGCAAGACTACCAAAAATACTTAAGGGATTCAACATAAATGTAGTCTTTAAGAACAATAGTACTGTCAAAAATATACTAATTAAAAATTCTCCACATAACACTGAAGGTTGCGTATACACCATTCCTTGTCTACATTGCCAAAAGTTTTACATCGGACAAACTGGCAAAGATTTACAAACAAGAATAAACCAACATAGATACAGTGTGAGAAGTGATTAAATGTCTAGTGGTATTTTTGTTCATGTGGGGGACCAAGATCATGAAAATGACTGGAAAAATGCTATTAAGATAACATCTTGTAACTCCTTTACTGAAAGGAACATAATTGAAACTAGCCACATTAAAAATAAAATTGATCAAAATATCAATCTAAGAGTAGGTATGTGCAGGGTTGATAATCTTATTTCAAAGAAAATTGTTACATGTTTTCCTGCCCGAACATTTGGTCCATCTGTGACCTGAGGGCTGTTGGTAATTTTCTCAGGCTTGTGTGACACATCTTTCTGTGTTCCCTAAAATATTTTTACTTCTGTATATATACTGTCTGTATCTCCTTTACTGTATTCCCTTCATGATGTCTTAAATAGACGAAAACGTTTGGACTACGTTTCTTATTTACCAGTGTTTTTTCTGCACACACACACACACACACACAGACACACACACACACACACACACACACACACACACACACACACACACACACACACACACATATATATATATATATATATATATATATATGTATATATATATATATATATATATATATACATATATGTATATGTTTGTGTATATATATATATACATACATATATGTTATATATATGTATATGCATACAAATATATACACATACACATATACATATATATATATATATATATATATATATATATATATATATATATTAAGCTTGATCTTTTCATCATGTAATGGACCCATGAGAGACATATATTTTCCTCTCGGAAGAGAGCTCAGAGCTCGTATGACCGATCTATGGGTAATGCTGTGATCTTACACACACACACACACACACACACACACACACACACACACACACCTCCCCGCCCACGAGAGTTGGAGTAACGACTCGAAACGCAGCGATACTGAAATTATTTCAGCCCTGGCAGGATTCGAACCCGGACCGCCGTAGTGACAGTCGATGACACTTCCAAACGCTCCACCGAGAGTGTGTGTGTGTGTGTGTGTGTGTGTGTGTGTGTGTGTGTGTGTGTGTGTGTGTGTGTGTGTGTGTGTGTGTGTGTGTGTGTGTGTGTGTGTGTGTGTGTGTGTGTGTGTGTGTGTGTGTGTGTGTGTGTGTGTGTGTGTGTGTGTGTGTGTGTGTGTGTGTGTGTGTGTGTGTGTGTGTGTGTGTGTGTGTGTGTGTGTGTGTGTGTGTGTGTGTGTGTGTGTGTGTGTGTTGTGCAGCGTCCTGGTGTAAAATATCAGTTATCTCCGATAACTTTCTCAGCCTATACTTAAATTTTGGAGTAAACTATTCTATCTCCTACAGATACATATGTGCATCAAATAAGAAACTATCTGTGGACTGTCAACTCAAATTAGATGTCAGCAAGAGAAAATATCAAGTTCATAGCCATACAAATCACTATGGGTGTCTCATTTTACAATTTGTTCCTTTCACATTAAGGTCAACATTGTGAAGAGGAAGATTGCAGCCAACTCAGCTTTCCGTGCTATAGCTATCACATTGTTGTAATACTCCTATGTACTTTATATTATCCAAGCAGGTGAAAATAAGAATTCAACAAAGATCATGCACGTACACATATCATAATAGGAACTTCCTACAATATTCCATTTACAGTATACTGTATAAATGTATATATATTTCTTCTCCTTAAAAACACTGTCCAATGTAAGTGTATAGGCCCGTCCCCAGACATGTTCTCAATAAACTTGTCGTAACCCTACTAACCTCAAATTCCCTCAACAAGAGCTCACCCAGCTTATCAACGGGATGCATCCGCCATCCCTGGCTTCTAATCTAACGTCTTTGACGACTCACCCTGAAGTTCGGAAGAAAATGACCGTACCTTCAACACTGAAAAACGATTACATAAAACACGATGTCAATTGACACTGAAAAATATATCATCTAATGAACAAAGAAAAGGAATTCTACTAGGGCAATGTATATTTCAATCATTGTTTATTGTATTATATTACTAACAGTCATATATATTAATTGCAATTATACATTTTTATCACATGCTCAAACATGCTCGTGCCAATAGTTTTTCCAGGCACTTCTTGACTCCAACATCCAAGTAACAGGTAGGAGACCCGACATATTCAAACGTCAAAACCTTTACCTCTGCTAGCAAACGACGCTGAGATATATACAGTACACGACGTAATGGCTCATCCTTTTCATTCACTCTGAAGAACACCAACTTATGTTATGTTTGAATAGTTACTCATTCCCCCAAGAATATCAAGGGCCAGAAAACCACTCAGTAGCCTGACAGACCAATGCATTGATGTATCTTGCGTTTCATTCACGTCATCAGACTCGTGATGGTCCTTTGACACTCAGACAAGACATTGCGATGTGGAATGAGGCCAGTAGAGTTGGACGTTGCTACCCATAGAAGGAACCATCGAAACACCTCTATGGGATTCAAGCGTATGTGCCCGCCACACGGCACTTTACCACAAGCATAATAGAGAGGGACTACACGTCGCATCAGGCTTTATCTAAGCCCCACTAACCCTCCTAGATCGTAGACTTCCACAGATACAGAGACAGAGAGAAAGAGAGAGAGAGATGATAAGAGAGAGAGAGAGAGAGAGAGAGAGAGAGAGAGAGAGAGAGAGAGAGAGAGAGAGAGAGAGAGAGAGGGAGGAGGCGGAGATATATGGCATAGGCAGCTTAAATCATGCAAGGCCAACACGAGATCTATCATTGAAATATTGGTGGAGTACATACACATGTAATTTCGTGTAATTAGTCACAGAGAAGCACCTGCGATCTACACACGGTTTTGGTTTAGTTTTTCCTCCTCGTATCATTTAAAAGGAGGGTTGTATTGTTGGGAAGGCACTCGTAAGACTAGAGACTCCAAGTCCTTTCAGGTGAGATCGTTAGCTCTGTGAGCTAACTGAATGGGGCATTGCAATTTGGTGTCTTTCCAGCTATGGCTCACGATCAGTCACTGGAAACCACAAATGCATTTGTAGATTTAGGTTCTGTTTTCCATGATGACCGGATTATCAAGTACCTTCAGTCTTGGTCTCATTACCTTGTAAATCACAATGGGGCATGTGTGCCGACAATAGTCTATATAGCATAGTCTTAAAAACCAAAATAGTTATGTTCATGCAATCAATATAAACTCACTTTTTGATTATTGTGTGTAAGAACGTTATCAAACACGTGTATACTTGAAGAACCAAAAATTGCACATGTACACTTATACACCTTTTACGTAACGCAAGCATTCACATTTGGATGCACAAACATAACCAAGTCTCTCCCCGCTTCCCCACCACCACAAAAAAAAAAAAATAAATAAATAAATAAAATAAAATAAAAGATAAAAAGGTCATGGATTGTTATGTAGGACTTCCTTTTTCAGCGTCGCTACCAATTTTTGAGGAAAAGATTTGCTGAAGACATCTGTACAAGATGGGCTCATCAAGAACATGGATACTTTTGGCCTTTTCGGTGAGTATTTGCCTGCATTTTCGTGTTGTCTTGAAATCACGAGCTCATTTTCTTGACTACGTATTCCTAAAACATGTAACTCCTTAAACCAGTGTGGTTATTTTCAAAATGTTGCAAACTGCAATAGCATGACTATTGTAAGGCTCTTTGGATGATTCAGACAAATGATTTGGTTGCGTCTTATGTGCATATGTAATCGAGCTCCTACTAGAAATGCAGCGAGGCAAAATTTCAGTCGCTTAGCAGTAAAGACGGTGTCAGGCGTGAGTGCTCTTGAGCAACTATTAACTTTACACGTAGTTAATCAGCGCAATCACCTCGAATAACGAGAGATGACAGTAAGCCTGTACCATCAGCGGCCCATCAATAGCTTGCATGTAACTAAGTACGGGGTGGCTACTTCCCTGTAAACATACTATTATATTATTCTAATACACCTGTACTTTCGCAGATGTGTGTTGCAGTGGGACTCGCCCAGCCTTTCCTGAAAGACGATGGGCGACAGGAATTAACTCTGGACATGGCTCCCAGAGGTGGTGGAGATAAAGGCAAACCATCTGCAAATAGTGACAGCAGTGACTCTTCAGACGATGATAACTCTGGAGACGATGATACATCCTCGTCACCTTCATTAGATTCCGCTGAAGACGATGTCGAGAGAAACTCCACACAGTTTTCGCTTTCGTTTGGCATAAGTATTTGTGGACCCTCTGACATGTTTGGTAACAACAACAATACTGGCTTTGGACCTGGCTGTGGACACGGCTGCGGATGTGGTTGTAACCATGGCGATGATGAGAGCGACAGTGACGGCAGCAGCGACGAGAGCGCGAGCGACAGCAGTGGCAACAACGGAAACAGCAAGAGCAGTGGTAGCAGTGGTGGCAGCAACGGAGAGAGCAAGAGCAGTGGCAGTAACAGTGGCAGCAACGAAAACAGCGATAGCGGTGACAGCAACTCCGCAGGCAACACTGGCACGAGCGAGAGTGTTTCGATGGAATAGTAGTAACTTCAGCAGTCACAAGAGCAGTAGCACCAACTGCGAAGAGTAAGACAATGACAATCGTAACGACAAAGACGTCCAATGCGCCAACGACCTTGACCACTAAAACAACGCAATGACAATAACGTCTTCTACCGAGCACTTCCTATCTACAATTCGGATCAATGCATTGTAATATTTACATGTCACTCTTAAAGTAGACTCAATACAATTTCAAGGCATGCTTATTCATATGATTGTCCTATTAGTGGTAATGTAGGTGTTAGAAAAAGAGAGAACATTATTTGATCATTTGAAAAAATAGACTTGGCGTCTTCATGATGATGATAATGATGATGATGATGATGATGATGATGATGATGATGATGATGATGATGATGATGATGATGATGATGATGATGATGATGATGATGATGATGATGATGATGATGATGATGATGATGATGATGATGATGATGATGATGATGATGATGATGATGATGATGATGATGATGATGATGATGATGATGATGATGATGATGATGATGATGATGATGATGATGATGATGATGATGATGATGACGACGACGACTATGACCACATTAAGGTCTATTAGGAAATGCATTCAATTCTCAAGGATAAATGTTTGTACAGGATAATTGACTCAATATGTCAGCTAGGCATAAGGCATGGTTATGAAGGTCCATTGAGGAAACATATAGTTTCGATATGTGACTCAAGAGAAACAAACAAGAAGAAAGTGGGAAATTGGAAGGTGAAGCGGTGTGGCCACGGGAACAGCTCGGGAGTGAGATGTGAGTAGGACGTTCAAGAGAGATGCAAAGGTAGGACACAGCTCTTCGGTTTGACCATATTCTATGGTGAGTGTCATATCTATCGTTGACTTATTGCTTTCGTGGTGTGAAGTTTATTACCAGAAGCTCAAATCCAATGTCGTCGACCACTGGTGGTTAGGTAAAATTAAATAAGATGCTAAGATCGAGATGCTTGACTATCTCAACAATTTTTAGATGGCTTTCTCATAGTGATTTGTATGGCTTTGAACTTGATATTTTTTCTTATTGACATGTAGTTTGAGTTGCCAGTCCACAGATAGTTTCTTATTTGATGCACATGTGTATCTGTAGGAGAGATCTTGGTAATGTGGTGGATGTCTTGGTTTAGTCACATAACAATGTCGCGCGATGTCATTCAATATGGCATAGAAGTAGTGCAGATTGAGTAATTATTGAAAGGGTGGTTACCATATTTACTGAATCATAATGATAAAAATCTTAAAAATAAAGGACAACGACAAATGGCAAAAAAGGTGAAGCGACAATCGAAAAGATCTTATCTTAATGATAAACTAGAAATACTACGAAGGGATAACATTGACGGTAACGTAAGAAGTCATTGCCAAAGACTGAATACTTTATAAAGAGGATTTCAAGCCCGAGAGAGTAAAGAGAGAGGACGAGATAGGAATGCAAGAGTAAAAGAAAAGAAGGTAATTAAACGATAAGAAATTTTGTATACAAGCTGCGCCTCAGACCTGACCCAGAGCATGTAAAAGAACTGTCAGAGGCCGGAGCGGCGTAAGCGATACAGAGACTGAGAAACAAGGCACTAGGCTCTGGAGAATTGCTGAAAGATAAAGGTGAAATCGTACAGAAAAAATAGACTATATTAGTACCGCTACTTTGGAGAACTGAGAAATTACTCAACTTTTGGAATGAAGGTAAGATTGTACCGGTACATATGAAGGAAGACCAACACAGTGCTCCACTTACAAAGTAGTTATGCTACCTTAAACTGAGTGCAAGACAGAAAAGTTTACTCCAAAATTAAAGTATAGGCCGAGAAAGTTATCGGAGATAACTATTGATATTTTACACCAGGACGCTTCACAACAGACCGTATACTAACAAACACACACACGGACACACACACACACACACACACACACACACACACACACACACACACACACACACACACACACACACACACACACACACACACACACACACACACACACACACACACACACACACACACACACACACACACACACACACACACAGACACACACACACACACACACACACTCGGTGGCGCGTTTGGAAGTGTCCCTGACTGTCACTACAGCGGTACGGGTTCGAATCCTGCCCAGGGATGAAATAATTTCAGTATCGCTGCGCTTCGATTCGTTACTCCAACTCTAGTGGGAGGGGAGTTGGGTGTGTGTGTGTGCGTGTAAGATTAGAGAATTGTTCATAGATCAGTCATACGAGCTCTGAGCTCTCTTCCGGGAGGGAAATAGCTGTCGTTCACGGGTCCAACACATTATCCAAGGACCAAGGTGAATACATACATATATATATATATATATATATATATATGTATATATATATATATATATATATATATATATATATACATATATATATATATGCTGGTACATTGTGATAAAGATGGAAAAAGAAGTCACGGGTCTATTTCCGAGTTTCTGACTATCTCGCCGACGCCCGCGCCGCCGCAGTAAGGAGTCAGAACGTCTGTGCTGCTGCAGGAGCATCGCTAGCCAACA
Source organism: Oratosquilla oratoria (assembly GCF_046742065.1). Classification (NCBI taxonomy): domain Eukaryota; kingdom Metazoa; phylum Arthropoda; class Malacostraca; order Stomatopoda; family Squillidae; genus Oratosquilla; species Oratosquilla oratoria. The sequence goes on from NC_134783.1 coordinate 65,530,347, forward strand.
ACACCAGCAAAGGTAACAACGCCGGACCACCTCCCCTCTACACTTGTGCTACTACGACACAAGATTCGGCGCCTTCACCAAGAGATGCCAACCAGGATGTACCCGGACAAAAAACACCTAAAAGGGCCACCACCGTCCATCACGAAAGCGAAAAGTATGTGGAGTTTCTCTCCACATACAGAGGAGCTGCTATCTTTATTTCCAGATTTTGTTGCTATCTTTGCTTCCAGAGAAGCTACCTTTTTCGTCTCCAGAGGATTTGGTCACATGGTCATTGGGAGCCATGTCCAGAGTTAATTGCTGTTGCCCATCGTCTTGCAGGAAAGGCTGGGCGAGTCACACTGCAACACACATCTGCGGAAGTACAGGTGTATCAACATAATATAATAGTATGCTTACGTGGAAGTAACCATCTCGTACCTATTTACTTGCAAGCGATTCATGGGCTACCGATGGTACAGACCAATTGTTTGGCAATGTGATTGCCCAAGAAGTGTGTCTGCCGATAAATATTCAGTAGTGAATCAAAGTACCATTTCTTCAGTTTGAAGCACAAACTAATCTTGAGGAACCAAATACTGCAGAGTTCGTATTAAATGTCGCTTTTTACTGCTTCAGTATGATGACTTTCATAAGTTCCATCTTCTACTTGACATTCAGAAGACAAAGCCTTTATATGCACCCAGTTTCAGCTCGATATATTCTATCTTGTCGATGTCTTCTCTCTCCTTTACGTTCAAGATAACACCGAATAATTTCGTTCAGCAAAAGTGTTGTGGATTGGGTGGGGGGCTCTCTCAAATGAATCAAACTGTCTAACGGTAGCCAAAGAAATGATGTCAGATTAGAAAGCACATATGGTTCCATCGAAAGAGGTTTATTGTCTTCTCTCGTTATTCGAGGAGACTGCGCTGACTAACTACGTGTAAATTTGAATAGTTGCTCAAGAATATGCACAACTGACACCGTGTTTACTGGTAAATGACTGAAATGTTTGCCTCGGTGCATTTCTAGTAGGAGCTCGATTACATATGCACACAAGACACAAACAAATCATTTGTCTGAATCATCCAAAGAGCCTTACAATAGTCATGCCATTCCACTTTGTAATATTTTCAATATGAACACTGGTTTAAGGCATTACATGTTTTAGGAATACGTAGTCAAGAAAATGAGCTCGTGATTTCAAGACAACTCAAAAATGCACAGGCAAACACTCACGAAAAGGCCAAAAGTATTTATGTTCTTGATGAGCCTATCTTGTGCAGATACCTTCAGCAAACATTTTTCGCACAATTCCTCAGCGACGCTGAAAAAGTAAGTCCTACATAACAATCTATGACCTATTTTTTTCCCTTAGGGAGTGCAGAGAGACTTGGCTATGTTTGTGCATCTATATGTGGATGTGAGCGTTAAGTAAAAGGTGTATAAGTGTACATGTGTAATTCTTTGTTTGTCGAGCATACACGTGCTTAATAATACTGTTAAACTCAATAATCAAAAAGCAGGTCTTTATTGATGCTACCGAAATTGCATGAACATAACTATTTTGGTTTTTAAGAGTATGCTGTATACACTATTGTCGGCACACATGCCCATTGTGATTTACAATGTAATGAGACCAAGATTCAAGGTACTTCATAAAAATGCGGTCATCATGGAAAGCAGATCCGAGTCTACAAATGCATTTGTGGTTTCCAGTTACTGATTGTAAGCCAAAGCTGGAAACACATGAACTTTTTGATGCTCTAGTCAGTTAGTTTCCAGAGCTAACGACCAAAAGGAAAAGTTAACCAAAATTGTGTGTAGATTGCAGGTGCTGCCCTGTGACTTATTACATTAAATTACATGTGTATGTACTCCACCTATATTTCAATGATAGAATCTCGTGTTGGCCTTGACTGATTTAAGCTACCCATGCCATATATCTCTGTCATTCTACGCCTCCTCTCTCTCTCTCTCTCTCTCTCTCTCTCTCTCTCTCTCTCTCTCTCTCTCTCTCTTCCTCTCTCTCTCTCTCTCTCTCTCTCTCTCTCTCTCTCTCTCTCTCTCTCTCTCTCTCTGTGTGTGTGTGTGTGTGTGTGTGTGTGTGTGTGTGTGTGTGTGTGTGTGTGCGTGTGCGTCTGCGTGTGTGTCTGTCTCAGTATATGTGGAAGACTACAATCTGGGAGGGTTAGGGGGGCTTAGTCAAAGCCCGACGCGACGTGTAGTCCCTCTCTATTAATTATGCGTGTGGTCAAGTGCCGTGAGGGCTTGGTGCGGCGGGCGCACACGCTTGAATCCCATGGAGGTGTTTCGATGGTTCCTTCTATGGGTAGCAACGTCCAATTCTACTGGCTTCATTCCACATCGCAATGTCTTGTCTGAGGACCATAACGCGTCTGATGACGTGAATGAAACGCAAGATACATCGACACATTGGTCTGTCAGGCCACTGAATGGTTTTCTGGCCTTTGATATTTCTTGTATGGATAGTATATTTACTGAATCATAATAATAAAAATATTAAGGATGATTATAAGGGAAACGACAAATGCCAAAAAGGGTGATATGACAAAGGAAAAGAACATATCTTAATGATAAACCACGAGTACAAATGCTACAAAGGGACAAAATTGACGGTAACGTAAAGTCATTACGAAGGCAGAAAAGCTGCGCATCAGACCTGAACCACGCGACATATTATGGGCAGGGTATGTCAAAGAGTGGGGGGTGTAGGTAGAATGTAGATTGAAAAAAGCGAGTAAATTCCTTGGTGGATTAAAAAGTGTAGTGAGAAATAGACATCTGGGAATGGATGCTAAGAGGAGATTATATGAAGGAGTGATTGTGCCAACAGCACTGTACGGGGCAGAAACATGGAACATAAGAGAGGAAGAGAGAAGGAGTTTGAATGTGTTTGAGATGAAATTCCTGATAAGTATGATAGGGGTTACTAGGCTAGATAGAGTGAGAAACGAAGAGATGAGGAGGAGAACAGGGGTGCAAAGGGAGTTGGGAGATAGGGTTGATGAAAGAGTATTAGGATGGTTTGGACACATGGAAAGAATAAATGAAGAAAGATTAGTAAAGGAAGTGTGTAAGGCAGAGGTGGATGGAGGGAACATGAGGAGTCGACATAAGATGAGATGGCTGAATGGGGTGAAAGGGGCATTGGGAAATGGGGAATGTCTATTGTGGAAGGACGGGAGAGGACAGATGTTAGGGGAGAATGGAGAATGACTGTGTATGCATGAGGTTGAGTGGGTGGGGGATGAGGGGTGAGGGTATGTATGAGAAATAAATTGACGCAACCCGAAGGGATTTCTCCCCTTTTCTGCATGAGGGGACGGAGAGGAGAGTCACCGATTTAATGAAGCAGCCTTGTTGTGGATGTGCTGTTTGTTGCAAGACTGCTTCTTAGCCAGGGCAGAGGACAAGATGCAGGGACGACCCGTCATACAGGAGGTGCATCTTGTGGGGGTCAGGTGAGAGGTTAGAGGTCAGGTCGATTGTTGACGGGGCGATAATTGCTTACTGCTCGGATCCGGGTCACCGTCACCTGCAGGAATAAGAAAAAAAAAAAGAGCGGCAGACTTGGGCGTTACATGACAGTTTCTCCATGAATACAATTATGAAATGGACCTGAAATGTTCAATATACTAATACTTATAGATTAAAGACTTTTTTAAATATCGTTTGAATAATGATAAACATTTTGTCTTAGGTAATTCCTTTTCAAGTTTATACCATGTGTTAACACCTATAATATATAAGCATTGGCCTTTTTTTTTTGGTTGTTCTGTATTGATTTTTAAAGAAGTCGTTTGTGTGCCTAGTCGCATAGCGAGTTTCGTAAGTTGAGTAAAATTTCAATATGTTTTGATTCATTTGTTTATTGTAGATTTGGTTCATAACAATGGCAGTTTTGTACTTTATTAAGTCCTTGAATTTCAGTAGATTTAGTTTTTTAAATAAGTTATTTGTATGTTCTAAACGACCTACATTGCAGATTATACGCAGTGCCTTTTTTTGAGAGGTAATTATGCGTTGAAGATTAGTTTGATAAGTATTACCCCAAATTTCTGAACAATAGTTTAGGTATGGTAGTAGTAGACTACAGTAAATGGTACGTAGGATATTTCTCATTTTATGCATTATTCCTAAAGTTTTGGACATCTTATTTATCACGTGATTTATATGATGTTTCCAATTAAGTTGATCGTCTAAATACACGCCTAGGAATTTACCGACGGACGCTTTTTCAATAATTTCGTTGTTTATTTTGATCGGCTTAGTGCTTTCATTATTTTTGTAGAAAAGCAGGTAGTTACTTTTTGATACGTTTAAGGATAGTTTATTGGCTGAAAACCAATTGGATAGCTGACATAATCCTTCATTAATTGTCTTGATCAGTTTGTCGGAATTTATATCGGAGCATAGAATGGTGGTATCGTCGGCGAACAGTTTTATAAATTTCATAAGGTTGGATACATTTGTAATGTCATTAATGTATAGTAAGAATAGTTTGGGTCCTAGAACTGAACCTTGAGGTACTCCGCATGTAACTGGTAGAATATGTGATCTTTCTCCCTCAATGGCTACATATTGTTTCCTGTTTTTTAGATAACTTTTTAACCAGTCATTAACCTTACCTCTTAGCCCATAGTATTCGGCCTTTCGAATTAGGATTTCATGATTTACCGTGCCAAATGCCTTTTTTAGATCAATAAATATGCCGGCTGTCTTTTTCTTTTGTTCTATATTGTTAATTATCTCTTCAATTAATTCCATTACTGCTGTTGACGTTGAAAGATTTCGTTGAAATCCATATTGACTATGGTAAATGACGTCTTTTTTTTTTTCTTTTTTTTTCTTTTTCTTTTTTCTTTTTTTAGAAATGAGTCAAGGTGAATTGTGAATAACTTCTCAAGAATTTTGGAAAACTGTGGTAATAGTGAAATTGGTCTAAAGTTATTATAACTTGATTTGTCGGCTGATTTGAATATCTTTACCTTTGTGGATCAACTTGCATTCACTTTTGTTAAATTTCATTAGCCACTTTTCAGACCATTGCTGTAATTTATCTAAATCTTCTTGAATATCTAATCGATTGAAGTGATCATTTGCCATCCCGCACAATTTTGTATCATCAGCAAATTTGGAGACAATAGATTTTAGTCCGTGGTTTACATAATTCATATATACTATGAATACTATGAATGGAAGTGGCCTAAGAACGGAACCCTGAGGACTTCCACTAGTAACATTTTCCTATCTAGAAGTTTTGCCATTTAAAACAACTCTCTTTTTTCGATCATTCAATCAATTTCTAGTCCAACTTAATAGGCTACCACTTACTCCGTGTGCAGCGAATTTAGTAAGTATTCTTTGCAAAGTCTAAACATATTAATTCTATATTGTTTCTTTTGTCATAACTCGAGATGACTGTGTTGTAGAATTCGAGTAAGTTAGTCACGCAAGAGTGTTTCTGTCTGAATCCATGCTGGCTATCGTTTATCAAACAGTTACTTGCTAAACGATGTTCGATAGCATCTCCGATGATAGTTTCCATCATTTTTCCTACGATTGAAGTCAAGCTTATAGACTTATAGTTATTTGGTTTCTTTTTGTAACCTGTTTTGAATAGTGGAGTGACGTTAGCTAGCTTCCATTCTCTTGGGACATCTCCAAATATGATGGATTTTTTTTTTTTATATAATTTCTAATGGAACAACAATCTCATTTTTTATTTCCTTTAAGTTTCTTGGATTCCAACCGTCAGTCACTGGTGTTTCATTAATTTTGAGTGTCTCCATACAACTTTTACTTTTTTCTTTTGTTATATTTACCGTTGTGAGTAAGTTTACCCTAGATTTTTCACAGGTTTCAGTTTGGAGTTCACTTTGAGGTGTTTCGTTTACGAATACTGAGCTAAAATAGTTATTTAGAATATTACACATTCCTTCGTTTGAATACTCAAGTTGACCGTCAGCAGATACTAGTGGCCCAATGTGATTAATAATAACCTTTTTACCTCTAATGTAACTTGAATGTTTGGTGATTCTCTTCGGATTTATCAGCGATATTCATTTTGTGTTGTCGTTTTCGTTTTTTATTGTCTTTTTTTTTTAATCTCTGTGTATTATTACATAACTTTGCTAGCCGTTAGGTGCACCCGAACACTTGTATTTCTTATAAGCCTGTCTCTTTTTAGCTATACTTTTTTTTCAGTTTCTTTGTCGAGCCATTTTGGGCGAGCCTGATTTGGGGAGCGTTTGTCCTTTAACGGGATGTAGGTATGAATCATCTTAGTAAGCGTATTTTGAAATATTTCCCACATCTGATCTACAGGTCTTTCGCTTACAATTGCCTCCCAATCTGTAAGGTAAAGCTCCTGACGTAGTCCTATGAACTGAGATTTACTAAAATCGGGTATTCTAGATGCACATGTATCTATTCTAAAAAAAAAATTAGCGGTTTGAATCTAAGTCGTGATCACTATTTGCAATAGTTTCACCAACCTCCACATATCATGCTTTCACGGTTAGTGATTTATGGAGTAAGTTTCCATGTCATGTGGGTTCTTTTACGTGCTGAACTAAGTAGTCACCGAGAAAATCTATCAAGCGACTACCTATATGGCCATCTTCGAGGGTCATCCAATCAATGTCAGTAAAACTGAAATCACCCATTATCAATAAGTCCCGGTTGTAGAAACTAGACAGTTCTTGAAACAACAGTTTCTTGTCTGCTAATGATAATGTTTTTGGTCTATATATTACACCTACATTCATTTTTTGTCCATTTGTTTGGATTAACTCTACCCAAAAACTATCATATGCATCCTCTTTTACTTTCTCTAAAACACAAGCATGGACATTGCTTTCAAAATAAAACAGAACACTACCACCTTTCTTGTGGTTTCTATCCTGATGAAAGCGTTTAAATCCCGCAATATTAAATTCAGCTTCAAACTCTTTACCATTTAACCATGTCTCGGTTATTCCTATCATATCGAGATTTTCACTTTTGACATATGCCTGTATTTATTGACATTTATTCCTAATACTACAAGCATTAAAGTACATGGTATTAAGAAACGTGATAATTTCTTTTTTACACGTTTTGTATTTCAACATGATGTCTTACATTATAATTTTGTTCTTTATTGACACATTGTCAGTTGGTGAATTCTCCAACTTTCCGGTTCCATCTGAGTGACAGCTTTCTGTGCAGCCTCATCTTAGTCTCCAAAGGGAAAGATATCGCTCTTCTGCCTCTGAAAGCCCGTTGTCAACTTGGGAAGGATCTTCTTGAGGAACTTAATTACCTGGATTTGGAATGAGGTTGCTACTTTGAGTATGGCATCACAGACGTTCTCATCATTATTTGTATGCTGGAACCTTTCCGTTTGTATATCACGCGAAATGATGATACATTTTACAGTAGACGTCATCGCACATGTCTCCTTTACTTCTTTTAGCTGTGTAACATAATTTTGATGCATATCATTAGGATTATTTTCCTAGTTTCACTTGATGGTTTGACTTGTTGCAAAATTACGCTTTACATTTTGTTAATTGAAAAGGTAGATGCAATCTGTATGAAAGAATAATATGATGTATTCACACAATATAGAAGTTATAGTAATGTTTGATGATTTCGGTTCCGTAGAATGTCCGTGGATGGGAAGGATAAATCATGATAGAAATGGCGGAATAGGATAAACATTATGGTAAACTAATGACCCATTGTATCAGTGCATGATGATGATACGAGATAATGTGTATTTAATAATGTTATTAATTGTGATAGGTATATAGAATTAACCAAGACATGTTGTTTATTGTGTTCGTGTTTACAGACACCACACACGCCATCTGTACGAAGATAATAAAGATTGTGTGCGTGCCAGGTTGTCTGCCTTCCCCCATCACTCTGTACCTTGAGCCGGCTACCTTCGTGGCGTTGCTTTGACAATATATATACATACATACGTACATATATGTATATATATATATATATATATATATATATACATATATATACATATATATATACATACATATATATATATATATATATATACATATACATATATATATGTGTGTATATTACATGAAATAATGATATATTTCACAGTAGACATCATTGAAGAATTTCCGTTTAGGTCTCTTATCTTAGTGTGATTGATAGGTGCAATTTATTTTCTTTGGGGGGCGGCTATTGCGCAGTTGGTTTAAAGCTATATGTTTGAAGGAGGTGTATTTTCAGAAAACTATTTCGACTCAATTGTGTACGTGATTAAATCTACTGTTGCCTTTTTTTGGATGTATTCACGAGCTTGTTGATAATTTGTTATCGTACCCTTTGTGTAAATCTTCATGCATCATGTTTGTAATTAATCCCAAATGCACTGTGTAATGTTGTTATCGTATCCTTTGTTTAAATCTTCATAAATATTGTTAGTAATTAATCCGAAATACACTTTGTACTGTTGTTATACTTTGCGTAGGTTTCAGATCGTGGCCTAATATGATCCTCTCCTGGTGAAATTGGTGGATTATGTCCACTGTTAGTAGACAAAATCCACCAATATCCACGTAGCGCCGCACACGTGACCTGAGTCCCCTTCCCTACCTGTCCACCTCACTACTTTTGTATAGTTATACATGCTTTTCTCCACTGTAATCACATCTGCTGAAGATATTTTAAGTGTGATGTTTTTAGAAAAAACACTAATAATTTATCTTACGTTCATTATTACTCTACTCACAGTGAAAAAACTAAGCTTGCTGTCTTTAGTTCAATGTTCCTCAGAACGTACAGAATTTGCAACCCTGAATTTCTGGATAATGAGTTGATTAAGATATACAGCATTGCATCAGACTTAAAATATCCAAAGCATTTGGTAGACAATTCCCACACTATGGCTATGAAAACTTACTATAAAACTTCACAGGAGAAAAATATTTGTTGTCATAAGAACCTCCTGGTGTTCCTTTTCATAAGAGTATGGCAAGACTATAAAAATATTAAGGAATTCAACATAAATGTAGTCTTTAAGAACAATAGTACTGTCAAAAATATACTAATTAAAAATTCTCCACATAACACTGAAGGTTGTGTATACACCATTCCTTGTCTACAGTGCCAAAAATTTTACATCGGACAAACTGGCAAAGATTTACAAACAAGAATAAACCAACATAGATACAGTGTGAGAAGTGATCAAATGTCTAGTGGTATTTTTGTTCATATGGGGGACCAAGATCATGAAAATGACTGGAAAATGCTATTAAAATAACATCTTGTAACTCCTTTACTGAAAGGAACATAATTGAATCAAGCCACATTAAAAAAAACTTTTGATCAAAATATCAATTTAAGACTAGGTATGTACAGGCTTCATAATTTTATTTCAAAGAAAATTGTTACATGTTTTCCTGCCCGAACATTTGGTCCATCTGTTACCTGAGGCCTGTTGGTAATTTCCTCAGGCTTGTGTGACACATCTTTCCGTGTTCCCTAAAATATTTTTACTTCTGTATATATACTGTCTGTATCTCCTTTACTGTATATATATATATATATATATATATATATATATATATATATATATATATACATATATATAATAATATATATACATATATGTATATATATGTATATGCATATATATATATACATATAGTATATATATATGTATATGCATACATATGTATATATATATATATATATATATATATATATATATTAACCTTGATCTTTGGATCATGTGTTGGACCCATGAGCGACAGCTATTTTCCTCCCTTAAGAGAGCCCAGAGCTCGTATGACTGATCTATGGGCAATGCTGCGATCTTACACGCACACACACACCCAACTCCACGCCTACGAGAGTTGGAAAAAAGACTCGAAGCGCAGCGATACTGAAACTAATTCTGCCCTGGGCAAGATTCAAACCCGGACCGCTGTAGTGACAGTCGGGGACTCTTCCAAACGCGCCACCGAGTGTGTGTGTGTGTGGGGGGGGGTGTATCTGTTAGTATACGGTCCGTTGTGAAGCGTCCTGGTGTAAAATATCAATAGTTATCTCCGATAACTTTCTCAGCCTATACTTAAATTTTGGAGTAAACTATTCTATCTCCTACAGATACATATGTGCATCAAATAAGAAACTATCTGTGGACTGTCAATTCAAATTAGATGTCAGCAAGAGAAAATATCAAGTTCATAGCCATACAAATCACTATGGGTGTCTCATTTTACAATTTGTTCCTTTCACATTAAGTTGAACATTGTGAAGAGGAAGATTGCAGCCAACTCAGCTTTTCGTGCTATAGCTATCACATTGTTGTAATACTCCTATGTACTTTATATTATCCAAGCAGGTGAAAATAAGAATTCAACAAAGATCATACACGTACACATATCATAATAGGAACTTCCTACAATATTCCATTTACAGTAGACTGTATAAATGTTTATATATATTTCTTATCCTTAAAAACACTGTCCAATGTAAGTGTATAGACCCGTCCTCAGACATGTTCTCAATAAACTTGTCGTAACCCTACTAACCTCAAATTCCCTCAACAAGAGCTCACCCAGCTTATCAACGTGATGCATCCGCCATCCCTGGCTTCTAATCTAACGTCTTTGACGACTCACTCTGAAGTTCGGAAGAAAATGACCGTACCTTCAACACTGAAAAACGATTAGATAAAACACGATGTCAATTGACACTGAAAATTATATCATCTAATGAACAAAGAAAGAGAATTCTACTATGGCAATGTATATTTCAATCATTGTTTATTGTATTATATTACTAACAGTCATATATATTAATTGCAATTATACATTTTTATCACAAGCTCAAACATGCTCGTGCCAATAGTTTTTCCACGCACTTCTTGACTCCAACATCCAAGTAACAGGTAGGAGACCCGACATATTCAAACGTCAAAACCTTTACCTCTGCTAGCAAACGACGCTGAGATATATACAGTACACGACGTAATGGCTCATCCTTTTCATTCACTCTGAAGAACACCAACTTATGTTATGTTTGAATAGTTACTCATTGCCCCAAGAATATCAAGGGCCAGAAAACCACTCAGTAGCCTGACAGACCAATGTATTGATGTATCTTGCGTTTCATTCACGTCATCAGACTCGTGATGGTCCTTTGACACTCAGACAAGACATTCCGATGTGGAATGAGACCAGTAGAGTTGGACGTTCTTATCCACAGAAGGAACCATCGAAACACCTCCATGGGATTCAAGCGTATGCACCCGCCGCACCAAGCCCTCACAGCACTTGACCACACGCATAATAGACAGGGACTACACGTTGCGTCGGGCTTTGACTAAGCCCTATTAAGTCCCCTAGATTGTAGTATTCCACAGATACCGAGACAGAGAGAGAGAGAGAGAATGAGAGAAAGAGAGAGAGAGAGAGAGAGAGAGAGAGAGAGAGAGAGAGAGAGAGAGAGAGAGAAGGGGAGGAGGCGGAGAATGACGGAGATATATGTCATAGATAGCATAAATCATGCAAGGCCAACACGAAATTCAGTCATTGAAATATTGGTGGAGTGCATACACATGTAATTTCGTGTAATTAGTCACAGAGAAGCACCTGCGATCTACACACGGTTTTGGTTTAGTTTTTCCTCCTCGTATCATTTAAAAGGAGGGTTGTATTGCAGGGAAGGCACTCGTAAGACTAGACACTTCGAGTCCTTTCAGGTGAGGTCGTTAGCTCTGGGTGATGACTGAATGGGGCATTGCAATTTGGTGTCTTTCCAGCTATGGCTCACGATCAGTCACTGGAAACCACAAATGCATTTGTAGATTTAGGTTCTGTTTTCCATGATGACCGGATTATCAAGTACCTTCAGTCTTGGTCTCAGTACCTTGTAAATCACAATGGGGCATGTGTGCCGACAATAGTCTATATAGAGTACTCTTAAAAACCAAAATAGTTATGTTCATGGAATTTCGGTAGCATCAATATAAACTCACTTTTTGATTATTGTGTGTAAGAACGTTATTAAACACGTGTATACTTGAAGAACCAAATATTGCACATGTACACCTATACACCTTTTACGTAACGCAAGCATTCACATTTGGATGCACAAACATAACCAAGTCTCTCCCCGCTTCCCCACCACCACAAAAAAAAAAATAAATAAATAAATAAAAAAAGATAAAAAGGTCATGGATTGTTATGTAGGACTTCCTTTTTCAGCGTCGCTACCAATTTTTGAGGAAAAGATTTGCTGAAGACATCTGTACAAGATGGGATCATCAAGAACATGGATACTTTTGGCCTTTTCGGTGAGTATTTGCCTGCATTTTCGTGTTGTCTTGAAATCACGAGCTCATTTTCTTGACTACGTATTCCTAAAACATGTAACCCCTTAAACCAGTGTGGTTATTTTCAAAATGTTGCAAACTGCAATAGCATGACTATTGTAAGGCTCTTTGGATGATTCAGACAAATGATTTGGTTGCGTCTTATGTGCATATGTAATCGAGCTCCTACTAGAAATGCAGCGAGGCAAAATTTCAGTCGCTTAGCAGTAAAGACGGTGTCAGGCGTGAGTGCTCTTGAGCAACTATTAACTTTACACGTAGTTAATCAGCGCAATCACCTCGAATAACGAGAGATGACAGTAAGCCTGTACCATCAGCGGCCCATCAATAGCTTGCATGTAACTAAGTACGGGGTGGCTACTTCCCTGTAAACATACTATTATATTATTCTAATACACCTGTACTTTCGCAGATGTGTGTTGCAGTGGGACTCGCCCAGCCTTTCCTGCAAGACGATGGGCGACAGGAATTAACTCTGGACATGGCTCCCAGAGGTGGTGGAAGCAAAGGCAAACCATCTGCAAATAGTGACAGCAGTGACTCTTCAGACGAAGATAACGCTGGAGACGATGATACATCCTCGTCACCTTCATTAGATTCCGCTGAAGACGATGTCGAGAGAAACTCCACACAGTTTTCGCTTTCGTTTGGCATGAGTATTTGTGGACCCTCTGACATGTTTGGAGGTAACAACAACAATACTGGCTGTGGACACGGCTGCGGATGTGGTTGTAACCATGGCGATGATGAGAGCGACAGTGACGGCAGCAGCGACGAGAGCGCGAGCGACAGCAGTGGCAACAACGGAAACAGCAAGAGCAGTGGTAGCAGCGGTGGCAGCAACGGAGAGAGCAAGAGCAGTGGCAGCAACGAAAACAGCGATAGCGGTGACAGCAACGATAACAGCAACTCCGCAGGCAGCACTGGCACGAGCGAGAGTGTTTCGATGGAATAGTAGTAACTTCAGCAGCCACAAGAGCAGTAGCACCAACAGCGAAGAGTAAGAGAATGACAATCGTAACGACAAAGACGTCCAATGCGCCAACGACCTTGACCACTAAAACAACGCAATGACAATAACGTCTTCTACCGAGCACTTCCTATCTACAATTCGGATCAATGCATTGTAATATTTACATGTCACTCTTAAAGTAGACTCAATACAATTTCAAGGCATGCTTATTCATATGATTGTCCTATTAGTGGTAATGTAGGTGTTAGAAAAAGAGAGAACATTATTTGATCATTTGAAAAAATAGACTTGGCGTCTT
>NC_134783.1:65548987-65551487 GCF_046742065.1 Oratosquilla oratoria
AGGTCGGGTCAAGCTGGCTCGCACTGTCAGAGAAGCGTCAGTTCGTGGGCAACATGACGCGCGTTACATGCCACGTAGTTATATTGGTGTGTACACACTGAAAAACTGCTCGGCACCTCTTCTTGACAGCTCCAAGTTAACCAATACAACACTTCGTTCTGCATTCAAAGGATTACAAAGGCGGAGCATGCCGACAGGAGACCTTTTGGTCCATAATTAGGTCGGATGAGAAAAAATACATAAATGATGAAAAATAGATCAAATAAAAAATATATAATAATATAAATAATAACAACTAAAACAAATAATATAGGTATAGTTGGTGATAAACAAAAAGGTAAATAGTAAATAATAATAAACTGACAAATAAATAACAATAAATGGAAATCAAGTAAATAATAAATAAACAGACAAATAACATAAAATAGTATAAAATAAATGGCAGCCATTACAACATCTTGCTTAAATGTTTATCTAAACGAATGTTAAAGCTTCGAACTGGAGTTATGATTTCTTCAAGCATATTTGTGAACTCATTGATGCTTGTGTAAGGACAGGAATTTTGAAGGGATATTATTTTTGGAATTTCGTTTTATTTATCTATTTATTTATTTGAGTGTTGATTTGAGAGACTGGGTATTATGGACGTCGTGACGGTTTTACTCAACCAAGAAGCAAAGTAGAAAATAGAGCTTTAATAGACCATGAATTTATTCTATTCTATGTCTGCCTAACAAGATGTGTTGGCAAAGAGCCTTACTATAATCATTGAAGAAGAACATACAATAGGAGATAGCTACAAATATATTTCAGCTGATTTTGGTTCAACTGAGTTTCGAGACGACATTAGAATGTTCTCGAACGTAGCGGGCGCACCGTAGCTCCGCCCACCCGTGACGTCACTAAACGTTCGGACAGAGGCGTAAGCTAAGGCCATTAATTTTAAGAGTAATAGGAAAAATTCCCAACTTTCAGTTCAGGATTCCACTAGAGAAATAGTTTAGGGAGAGATTGTAGCAGCTAGGGGCTCTGTTGAGAAGCGAAATGAAGTTTTACGAAATAATACAACAGGGAGGTTAGTAGTTTACCCATAGATACGAACACATAGCCGTCTCGTTCTTTTTGTGCGCAGCTAAAATTTTAATCTGATGCCAAAAATGATTCCGATAACAGGTATGGACACGTTCTGTAAGATTAATGAAAACAAATGTCAATATGTGAGTTAAATGATATAGTGCAGATATAGTAGGTAGATAGTTATTATTATTTTTAAGTTTTGAATCTGATGCCAAAAATGATTCCGATAACAGATATGGAAAAAGGGGTTTAAGGGAGTGTACTTCACAAACACTTTGCGTATATACATTAGCTATGAGAGTGTAATCCTTAGAGTACAATTCTGTCTGTGATCGTTCTCTAATAAGAATACGGGGTTGAAGGTAGACACAGTGCTTGAAGGTAGACACAATATTGTAAGTAGACTTATACAGTGACCGGAAGGTTGGAGCGTAAATAACTACGTTTTTCCACGTGCCTGTGACCTTACTTATGATGCCCATAAGAAAGAAAAAACTGTGTTATTAAATGTCTCGCATACCCATATATTTTTCATATTGTAAGGATCAATAGATTAGTTGGAGAAAACCACAATATACTTTTGTATTTCCTTACTATATTTTTGCTTCAGTGTAATAATTAACACATAGCAGACCTTCGCTTATTTTCTTTTACTACCCCCACTTGGGCATAGGCCTTTTCGCTACCCAGAACCAACCCCGAACGACCTGAGGAAAGGGGACGGAGTCAGACGTGAATAACAAGGAGCAGTTTCCATTTATGGTCAGATATATCCATATAGACGATTGGGTGGTGGCAGCGTATACCTTGATTTTTTTTTATTTCCCAAATCGTTCTTATGTGGGTATCTCTGATCACTCCCATTGGAGGTGCTCTTGGTTAAACACTAAATCAATCGACGGCACCACACTTGTGCCTGGCTTTCTGTAAATACTTGTTATGACGGTATTCTTTTTTTTTTTTTTTTTTTTTACTGAAAATCTCAACAGCTACCCAATCAAATAGGTTTTCATGCGAATTAGTGGACTGGTTTATTAGTTTGCATGAAATTTATTTCTTTATGAAGATAGAGAATCCACCGTCTTTTTGGATTTGGTAAGTGTTAATTGAAATGGTAGATGGAATCTGTATAAAAGAATAATATGATGTATTCACATAATGTAGAAGTTATAGTAATGTTTGATGATTTCGGTTCCGTAGAATGTCCTTGGATGGGAAGGATAAATCATGATAGAAATGGCGGAATAGGATAAACATTATGGTAAAATAATGACCCATTGTATCAGTGCATGATGATGATACGTGATAAAGTGCATTTAATAATGTTATTAATTGTGATAGGTATATAGAATTAACCAAGGCATGTTATTTATTGTGTTCGTGTTTACACACACCCCACACGCCGTCTGTACGAGGATAATAA
>NC_134783.1:65553987-65568987 GCF_046742065.1 Oratosquilla oratoria
AATTCTACTAGGGCAATGTATATTTCAATCATTGTTTATTGTATTATATTACTAACAGTCATATATATTAATTGCAATTATACATTTTTATCACAAGCTCAAATATGCTCGTGCCAACAGTTTTTCCACGCACTTCTTGACTCCAACATCCAAGTAACAGGTAGGAGACCCGACGTATTCAAACGTCAAAACCTTTACCTCTGCTAGCAAACGACGCTGAGATATATACAGTACACGACGTAATGGCTCATCCTTTTCATTCACTCTGAAGAACACCAACTTATGTTATGTTTGAATAGTTACTCATTCCCCCAAGAATATCAAGGGCCAGAAAACCACTCAGTAGCCTGACAGACCAATGCATTGATGTATCTTGCGTTTCATTCACGTCATCAGACTCGTGATGGTCCTTTGACACTCAGACAAGACATTGCGATGTGGAATGAGGCCAGTAGAGTTGGACGTTGCTACCCATAGAAGGAACCATCGAAACACCTCTATGGGATTCAAGCGTATGTGCCCGCCACACGGCACTTGACCACACGCATAATAGAGAGGGACTACACGTCGCATCAGGCTTTATCTAAGCCCCACTAACCCTCCTAGATCGTAGACTTCCACAGATACAGAGACAGAGAGAAAGAGAGAGAGAGATGATAAGAGAGAAAGAGAGAGAGAGAGCGAAAGAGAGAGAGACACAGAGAGAGAGAGAGAGAGAGAGGGAGGAGGCGGAGATATATGGCATAGGCAGCTTAAATCATGCAAGGCCAACACGAGATCTATCATTGAAATATTGGTGGAGTACATACACATGTAATTTCGTGTAATTAGTCACAGAGAAGCACCTGCGATCTACACACGGTTTTGGTTTAGTTTTTCCTCCTCGTATCATTTAAAAGGAGGGTTGTATTGTTGGGAAGGCACTCGTAAGACTAGAGACTCCAAGTCCTTTCAGGTGAGATCGTTAGCTCTGTGAGCTAACTGAATGGGGCATTGCAATTTGGTGTCTTTCCAGCTATGGCTCACGATCAGTCACTGGAAACCACAAATGCATTTGTAGATTTAGATCTGTTTTCCATGATGACCGGATTATCAAGTACCTTCAGTCTTGGTCTCATTACCTTGTAAATCACAATGGGGCATGTGTGCCGACAATAGTCATTATAGCATAGTCTTAAAAATCAAAATAGTTATATTCATGCAATCAATATAAACTCACTTTTTGATTATTGTGTGTAAGAACGTTATTAAACACGTGTATACTTGAAGAACCAAAAATTGCACATGTACACTTATACACCTTTTACGTAACGCAAGCATTCACATTTGGATGCACAAACATAACCAAGTCTCTCCCCGCTTCCCCACCACCACAAAAAATAAATAAAAAAATAAATAAAATAAAAAAAAAGATAAAAAGGTCATGGATTGTTATGTAGGACTTCCTTTTTCAGCGTCGCTACCAATTTTTGAGGAAAAGATTTGCTGAAGACATCTGTACAAGATGGGCTCATCAAGAACATGGATACTTTTGGCCTTTTCGGTGAGTATTTGCCTGCATTTTCGTGTTGTCTTGAAATCACGAGCTCATTTTCTTGACTACGTATTCCTAAAACATGTAACCCCTTAAACCAGTGTTCATTTTCAAAATGTTGCAAACTGCAATAGCATGACTATTGTAAGGCTCTTTGGATGATTCAGACAAATGATTTGGTTGCGTCTTATGTGCATATGTAATCGAGCTCCTACTAGAAATGCAGCGAGGCAAAATTTCAGTCGCTTAGCAGTAAAGACGGTGTCAGGCGTGAGTGCTCTTGAGCAACTATTATTTTTACACGTAGTTAATCAGTGCAATCACCTCGAATAACGAGAGATGACAGTAAGCCTGTACCATCAGCGGCCCATCAATAGCTTGCATGTAACTAAGTACGGGGTGGCTACTTCCCTGTAAACATACTATTATATTATTCTAATACACCTGTACTTTCGCAGATGTGTGTTGCAGTGGGACTCGCACAGCCTTTCCTGCAAGACGATGGGCGACAGGAATTAACTCTGGACATGGCTCCCAGAGGTGGTGGAAGCAAAGGCAAACCATCTGCAAATAGTGACAGCAGTGACTCTTCAGACGATGATAACTCTGGAGACGATGATACATCCTCGTCACCTTCATTAGATTCCGCTGAAGACGATGTCGAGAGAAACTCCACACAGTTTTCGCTTTCGTTTGGCATGAGTATTTGTGGACCCTCTGACATGTTTGGAGGTAACAACAACAATACTGGCTTTGGACCTGGCTGTGGACACGGCTGCGGATGTGGTTGTAACCATGGCGATGATGAGAGCGACAGTGACGGCAGCAGCGACGAGAGCGCGAGCGACAGCAGTGGCAACAACGGAAACAGCAAGAGCAGTGGTAGCAGCGGTGGCAGCAACGGAGAGAGCAAGAGCAGTGGCAGCAACGAAAACAGCGATAGCGGTGACAGCAACGATAACAGCAACTCCGCAGGCAGCACTGGCACGAGCGAGAGTGTTTCGATGGAATAGTAGTAACTTCAGCAGCCACAAGAGCAGTAGCACCAACAGCGAAGCGTAAGACAATGACAATCGTAACGACAAAGACGTCCAATGCGCCAACGACCTTGACCACTAAAACAACGCAATGACAATAACGTCTTCTACCGAGCACTTCCTATCTACAATTCGGATCAATGCATTGTAATATTTACATGTCACTCTTAAAGTAGACTCAATACAATTTCAAGGCATGCTTATTCATATGATTGTCCTATTAGTGGTAATGTAGATGTTAGAAAAAGAGAGAACATTATTTGATCATTTGAAAAAATAGGCTTGGCGTCTTCATGATGATGATAATGATGATGATGATGATGATGATGATGATGATGATGATGATGATGATGATGATGATGATGATGATGATGATGATGATGATGATGATGATGATGATGATGATGATGATGATGATGATGATGATGATGATGATGATGATGATGATGATGATGATGATGATGATGATGATGATGATGATGATGATGATGATGATGATGATGATGATGATGATGATGATGATGATGATGATGATGAAATGCATTCAATTCTCAAGGATAAATGTTTGTACAGGATAATTGACTCAATATGTCAGCTAGGCATAAGGCATGGTTATGAAGGTCCATTGAGGAAACATATAGTTTCGATATGTGACGCAAGAGAAACAAACAAGAAGAAAGTGGGAAATTGGAAGGTGAAGCGGTGTGGCCACGGGAACAGCTCGGGAGTGAGATGTGAGTAGGACGTTCAAGAGAGATGCAAAGGTAGGACACAGCTCTTCGGTTTGACCATATTCTATGGTGAGTGTCATATCTATCGTTGGCTTATTGCTTTCGTGGTGTGAAGTTTATTACCAGAAGCTCAAATCCAATGTCGTCGACCACTGGTGGTTAGGTAAAATTAAATAAGATGCTAAGATCGAGATGCTTGACTATCTCAACAATTTTTAGATGGCTTTCTCATAGTGATTTGTATGGCTTTGAACTTGATATTTTTTCTTATTGACATGTAGTTTGAGTTGCCAGTCCACAGATAGTTTCTTATTTGATGCACATATGTATCTGTAGGAGAGATCTTGGTAATGTGGTGGATGTCTTGGTTTAGTCACATAACAATGTCGCGCGATGTCATTCAATATGGCATAGAAGTAGTGCAGATTGAGTAATTATTGAAAGGGTGGTTACCATATTTACTGAATCATAATGATAAAAATCTTAAAAATAAAGGACAACGACAAATGGCAAAAAAGGTGAAGCGACAATCGAAAAGATCTTATCTTAATGATAAACTAGAAATACTACGAAGGGATAACATTGACGGTAACGTAAGAAGTCATTGCCAAGGACTGAATACTTTATAAAGAGGATTTCAAGCCCGAGAGAGTAAAGAGAGAGGACGAGATAGGAATGCAAGAGTAAAAGAAAAGGAGGTAATTAAACGATAAGAAATTTTGTATACAAGCTGCGCCTCAGACCTGACCCAGAGCATGTAAAAGAACTGTCAGAGGCCGGAGCGGCGTAAGCGATACAGAGACTGAGAAACAAGGCACTAGGCTCTGGAGAATTGCTGAAAGATAAAGGTGAAATCGTACAGAAAAAATGGACTATATTAGTACCGCTACTTTGGAGAACTGAGAAATTACTCAACTTTTGGAATGAAGGTAAGATTGTACCGGTACATATGAAGGAAGACCAACACAGTGCTCCACTTACAAAGTAGTTATGCTACCTTAAACTGAGTGCAAGACAGAAAAGTTTACTCCAAAATTAAAGTATAGGCCGAGAAAGTTATCGGAGATAACTATTGATATTTTACACCAGGACGCTTCACAACAGACCGTATACTAACAAACACACACACGGACACACACACACACAGACACACACACACACACACACCACACACACACACACACACACACACACACACACACACACACACACACACACACACACACACACACACACACACACACACACACACACACACACACACAGACACACACAAACACACAGACACACACACACACACACACACACACTCGGTGGCGCGTTTGGAAGTGTCCCTGACTGTCACTACAGCGGTACGGGTTCGAATCCTGCCCAGGGATGAAATAATTTCAGTATCGCTGCGCTTCGATTCGTTACTCCAACTCTAGTGGGAGGGGAGTTGGGTGTGTGTGTGTGTGCGTGTAAGATTAGAGAATTGTTCATAGATCAGTCATACGAGCTCTGAGCTCTCTTCCGGGAGGGAAATAGCTGTCGTTCACGGGTCCAACACATTATCCAAGGACCAAGGTGAATACATACATATATATATATATATATAGATATATATATATATATATATATATATATATATATATATATATGCTGGTACATTGTGATAAAGATGGAAAAAGAAGTCACGGGTCTATTTCCGAGTTTCTGACTATCTCGCCGCCGCCCGAGCCGCCGCAGTAAGGAGTCAGAACGTCTGTGCTGCTGCAGGAGCATCGCTAGCCAACAACACCAGCAAAGGTAACAACGCCGGACCACCTCCCCTCTACACTTGTGCTACTACGACACAAGATTCGGCGCCTTCACCAAGAGATGCCAACCAGGATGTACCCGGACAAAAAACACCTAAAAGGGCCACCACCGTCCATCACGAAAGCGAAAAGTATGTGGAGTTTCTCTCCACATACAGAGGAGCTGCTATCTTTATTTCCAGATTTTGTTGCTATCTTTGCTTCCAGAGAAGCTACCTTTTTCGTCTCCAGAGGATTTGGTCACATGGTCATTGGGAGCCATGTCCAGAGTTAATTGCTGTTGCCCATCGTCTTGCAGGAAAGGCTGGGCGAGTCACACTGCAACACACATCTGCGGAAGTACAGGTGTATCAACATAATATAACAGTATGCTTACATGGAAGTAACCACCCCGTACCTAATTACTTGCAACCCATTGATGGGCCACTGATGGTACAGAAATTAATGCAAGAAGTGTGTCTGCTGATAAAGATTCAGCTTTGAATCAAAGTCCCATTTCTTCAGTTTGGAGCACAAACTAAACTTGAGGAACCAAATACGGCAGAGTTCGTATTAATTAAATGTCGCTTTTTACTGCTTCAGTATGATGACTTTCATAAGTTCCATATTCTACCTGACATTCAGTTTCAGCTCGATATGTTCTGTCTTGTCGATATCTTCTCTCTCCTTTACGTTCAAGATAACACCGAATTATTTCGTTCAACAAAAGTGTTGTGGGTTGGGTGGGGGTTCTCTTAAATGAATCAAACTGTCTAACGGTAGCCAAAGAAATGATGTCAGATTAGAAAGCACCTATTGTTCCATCGAAATAGGTTTATTGTCTTCTCTCGTTATTCGAGGAGACTGCACTGACTAACTGCGTGTAAAATTGAATAGTTGCTCAAGAACACTTGCGCCTGACACCGTGTTTACTGGTAAATGAATGAAAAATTTGCCTCGGTGCATCTCTAGTACGAGCTCGATTACACATGCACACAAGACGCAACCAAATAATTTAAGTCCGAATCATCCAAAGACCCATACAACAGTCATGCCATTCTAGTTTGCAACATTTTGAGAATAAACACTGGTTTAAGGCATTACATGTGATTTCAAGACAACAAGAAAATGCAAGCAAACACTCACCGAAAAGGCGAAAGGTATCCATGCTCTTCATGAGCCCATCTTGTGCAGATGCCTTGAGCAAACATTTTCCGCACAATTCCGTAGTGACGCTGAAAAAGTAAGTCCTATATAACAATGTATGGCTTTTTTTCTTTTTTCTTTGGGGAGTGGGGAGAGACTTGGCTATGTTTGTGCATCCATATGTGAATGTTTGCGTTAAGTAAAAGGTGTATGAGTGTACATGTACAATTTTATGTTTGTCGAGCATACATGTGCTTAATAACACTATTGTCGGCACACATATGCCCCATTGTGGTTTACAAGGTAATAAGACCAAAATTCAAGGTACTTCATAAAAATCTGGTCGTCATGGAAAACAAATCTAAATCTACAAATGCATTTGTGGTTTCCAGTGACTGATCGTCAGCCATAGCTGGAAACGCATGAAATTTTGATGCCCTAGTCAGTTAGTGTCCAGAGCTAACGACCAAAAGGAAAAGTTAACCAAAATTGTGTGTAGATGGCAGGTGCTGCCCTGTGACTTATTACATTAAATTACATGTGTATGTACTCCACCAATATTTCAATGATACAATCTCGTGTCGGCCTTGCCTGATTTAAGCCACCTATGCCATATATCTCCGCCATTCTCCGCCTCCTCCCTCTTCCTCTCTCTCTCTCTCTCTCTCTCTCTCTCTCTCTCTCTCTCTCTCTCTCTCTCTCTCTCTCTCTCTCTCTCTCTCTCTCTCTCTCTCTCTCTCTCTCTCTCTCTCTCTCTCTCTCTCTCTCTCTCTCTCTCCCTCGCTCTCTCTCTCTCTCTCTCTCTCTCTCTCTCTCTCTCTCTCTCTCTCTCTCTCTCTCTCTCTCTCTCTCTCTCTCTCTCGAAGGCGCCGAATCTTGTGTTGTAGTAGCACAAGTGTAGAGAAGCGGTGGTCCGGCGTTGTTGGCTTTGCACAGACGTTCTGAATCCTTGCTACGGCGGCGTGGGCGTCAGCGAGATGGTCAGCCCTCCGTGAACTTCGTTGGTGGTCATGTCCTCGGTGTTGCCAAGGGCGGATCAGACGGGCGCTGGTAGGCGCATGAGCCACAATTGACGAAGCATATCGACGTTGCTGCTGGTTCCGTTGGTTGTGGGTGGGAGGCGGGTGATAGACATCATCTCGAGGAATGTTATACTTGGTTTAATGTCCCCCAGTGGATGTTGGGAGAGTTAGAGGATTTTTTGGGCTCTGGAGGCTGCTGGCGGCGTGAATTCCTGAAGCAGGCACTATTTCAGAGCGTCATACTGGATCGAGTCATTAGGAGATATGTGGGAACACATCCTTGGGGATCGCCTCGAGAATATATTCTGCCTTCGTTTGGGACGCGCTTATATTCCGCAGGCGGAACTGGATCTCCGTCCGGCGAAACCAGGAGGGAACGTCGACCGTGGAAAAGGGTGGCAGCTTCAGGGAAACGGTGTTGACGGTGTTGGTAGAGGGTAGTGTAGCGCCGGGGGTGGCAGCGGTAGATGGGTCCATTGTTGCTCCGAATGGTCACCAGTGAGGCGATGCCACTGTCAGAAGAGAAAGAGGTTTTGATGAGTTTGTCTTCTTTATTGTAAGGTACGAGTGAACTGGTTTAAATGCGGCACGAGCCAATATATATACCGAGTGAGTAGTCACCCGTGGAGCGTAATTACATAATTGCACTGAATTAGGTTAGGTCGGGTCAAGCTGGCTCGCACTGTCAGAGAAGCGTCAGTTCGTGGGCAACATGACGCGCGTTACATGCCACGTAGTTATCTTGGTGTGTACACACTGCAAAACTGCTCGGCACCTCTTCTTGACAGCTCCAAGTTAACCAATACAACACTTCGCTCTGCATTCAAAGGATTACAAAGGCGGAGCATGCCGACAGGAGACCTTTTGGTCCATAATTAGGTCGGATGAGAAAAAATACATAAATGATGAAAAATAGATCAAATAAAAAATATATAATAATATAAATAATAATAACTAAAACAAATAATATAGGTATAGTTGGTGATAAACAAAAAGGTAAATAGTAAATAAAAATAAACTGACAAATAAATAACAATAAATGGAAATCAAGCAAATAATAAATAAACAGACAAATAACATAAAATAGTATAAAATAAATGGCAGTCATTACAGCATCTTGCTTAAATGTTTATCTAGACGAATGTTAAAGCTTCGAACTGGAGTTATGATTTCTTCAAGCATATTTGTGAACTCATTGATGCTTGTGTAAGGACAGGAATTTTGAAGGGATATTATTTTTGGAATTTCGTTTTATTTATCTATTTATTTATTTGAGTGTTGATTTGAGAGACTGGGTATTATGGACGTCGTGACGGTTTTACTCAACCAAGAAGCAAAGTAGAAAATAGAGCTTTAATAGACCATGAATTTATTCTATTCTATGTCTGCCTATCAAGATGTGTTGGCAAAGAGCCTTACTATAATCATTGAAGAAGAACATACAATAGGAGATAGCTACAAATATATTTCAGCTGATTTTGGTTCAACTGAGTTTCGAGACGACATTAGAATGTTCTCGAACGTAGCGGGCGCACCGTAGCTCCGCCCACCCGTGACGTCACTAAACGTTCGGACAGAGGCGTAAGCTAAGGCCATTAATTTTAAGAGTAATAGGAAAAATTCCCAACTTTCAGTTCAGGATTCCACTAGAGAAATAGTTTAGGGAGAGATTGTAGCAGCTAGGGGCTCTGTTGAGAAGCGAAATGAAGTTTTACGAAATAATACAACAGGGAGGTTAGTAGTTTACCCATAGATACGAACACATAGCCGTCTCGTTCTTTTTGTGCGCAGCTAAAATTTTAATCTGATGCCAAAAATGATTCCGATAACAGGTATGGACACGTTCTGTAAGATTAATGAAAACAAATGTCAATATGTGAGTTAAATGATATAGTGCAGATATAGTAGGTAGATAGTTATTATTATTATTAAGTTTTGAATCTGATGCCAAAAATGATTCCGATAACAGATATGGAAAAAGGGGTTTAAGGGAGTGTACTTCACAAACACTTTGCGTATATACATTAGCTATGAGAGTGTAATCCTTAGAGTACAATTCTGTCTGTGATCGTTCTCTAATAAGAATACGGGGTTGAAGGTAGACACAGTGCTTGAAGGTAGACACAATATTGTAAGTAGACTTATACAGTGACCGGAAGGTTGGAGCGTAAATAACTACGTTTTCCCACGTGCCTGTGACCTTACTTATGATGCCCATAAGAAAGAAAAAACTGTGTTATTAAATGTCTCGCATACCCATATATTTTTCATATTGTAAGGATCAATAGATTAGTTG
The DNA here is from genome assembly GCF_046742065.1 of Oratosquilla oratoria. Classification (NCBI taxonomy): domain Eukaryota; kingdom Metazoa; phylum Arthropoda; class Malacostraca; order Stomatopoda; family Squillidae; genus Oratosquilla; species Oratosquilla oratoria. Next base: position 65,563,532 of record NC_134783.1, read on the forward strand.
GAGAAAACCACAATATACTTTTGTATTTCCTTACTATATTTTTGCTTCAGTGTAATAATTAACACATAGCAGACCTTCGCTTATTTTCTTTTACTACCCCCACTTGGGCATAGGCCTTTTCGCTACCCAGAACCAGCCCCGAACGACCTGAGGAAAGGGGACGGAGTCAGACGTGAATAACAAGGAGCAGTTTCCATTTATGGTCAGATATATCCATATAGACGATTGGGTGGTGGCAGCGTATACCTTGATTTTTTTTTATTTCCCAAATCGTTCTTATGTGGGTATCTCTGATCACTCCCATTGGAGGTGCTCTTGGTTAAACACTAAATCAATCGACGGCACCACACTTGTGCCTGGCTTTCTGTAAATACTTGTTATGACGGTATTCTTTTTTTTTTTTTTTTTTTTACTGAAAATATCAAAAGCTACCCAATCAAATAGGTTTTAATGCGAATTAGTGGACTGGTTTATTAGTTTGAATTAAATTTATTTATTTATTAATATATAGAATCCACCGTCTTTTTGGATTTGGTAAGTGTTAATTGAAATGGTAGATGGAATCTGTATAAAAGAATAATATGATGTATTCACATAATGTAGAAGTTATAGTAATGTTTGATGATTTCGGTTCCGTAGAATGTCCTTGGATGGGAAGGATAAATCATGATAGAAATGGCGGAATAGGATAAACATTATGGTAAAATAATGACCCATTGTATCAGTGCATGATGATGATACGTGATAAAGTGCATTTAATAATGTTATTAATTGTGATAGGTATATAGAATTAACCAAGGCATGTTATTTATTGTGTTCGTGTTTACACACACCCCACACGCCGTCTGTACGAGGATAATAAAGATTGTGTGCGTGCCAGATTGTCTGCCTTCCCCCATCACTCTGTACCTTCGTGGCGTTGCTTTGACAATATATATACATGCATACGTACATATATATACATACATATATATATATATGCATAAAAAACCACTGGGAAATAAGAAGCATAGTCCGAACGTTTTCATCTATTTATGACATCAAGGAATAGACGAAAACGTTCGGACTAAGCTTCTTGTTTCCCAGTGTTTTTTTTTCTGCATATTGTTTTCACGTGTGTCTTGTGAATTACTACAATATGTATATATATATATATATATATATATATACATATGTGTATATACATATATATATATGTAATATATATACATATATATATACATATATATATGCATATATATATACATATATATATATGTATATATATATATATATATATATATTATATATATATGGGTGTATATTACATGCAATCATAATATATTTCACAGTAGACGTTATCGAATATTTTCCGTTTAGGTCTCTTATCCTCGTGTGTTTGATAGGTGCAATTTATTTTCTTTGATGGGTGGCTATTGCGCAGTTGGTTTAAAGCTATATGTTTGAAGGAAGTGTATTTTCCGAAAACTATTTCGACTCAATTGTGTACGTGATTAAATCTACTGTTGCATCCTTTGGATGTGTTCACTAGCTTGTTCATAATTTGTTATCGTACCCTTTGTGTGAATCGTCATGTATCATGTCTGTAATTAATCCCAAATACACTTTGTAATGTTGTTATCGTATCCTTTGTGTAAATCTTCATAAATATTGTTAGTAATTAATCCGAAATACACTTTGTACTGTTGTTATACTTTGTGTAGCTTTCATATCGTGGCCTAATATGATCCTCCCCTGGTGAAATTGGTGGATTATGTCCAATATCCACGTAGCGCCAGACACGTGACCTAAGTCCCCTTCCCTACCTGTTCTCCTCACTACTTTTGTCATTAGAACCTCCTAGTGTTCCTTTTCAAAAATACTTAAGGAATTCAACATAAATGTAGTCTTTAAGAACAGTAGTACTGTTAAAAATATACTAATTAAAAATTCTCCACACAACACCGAAGATTGCATATACACCATTCCTTGTCTGCAGTGCCAAAATATTTACATCGGACAAACTGGCAAAGATTTACAAACAAGAATAAACCAACATAGATACAGTGTGAGAAGTGATCAATTGTCTAGTGGTATTTTTGTTCATGTGGGGGACCAAGATCATGAAAATGACTGGAAAAATGATATTAAAATAACATCTTGTAACTCCTTTACTGAAAGGAACATAATTGAATCAAGCCACATTAAAAAAAACTTTTGATCAAAATATCAATCTAAGACTAGGTATGTACAGACTTGATAATTTTATTTCAAAGAAAATTGTTACATATTTTCCTGCCCGAACATTTGGTCCATCTGTTACCTGAGGGCTGTTGGTAATTTCCTCAGGCTTGTGTGACACATCTTTCCGTGTTCCCTAAAATATTTTTACTTCTGTATATATACTGTCTGTATCTCCTTTACTGTATTCCCTTCATGATGTCTTAAATAGACGAAAACGTTTGGACTACGTTTCTTATTTACCAGTGTTTTTTCTGCACACACACACACACACACACACACACACACACACACACACACACACACACACACACACACACACACACACACACACACACATATATATATATATATATACATATATATATATATATATATACATATATGTATATATATGTCTATGCATATATATATATACATATATGTATATGCATACATATATATACACACACATATATATGTATATATATATATATATATATATATATATATTAACCTTGATCTTTGCATCAAGTAATGGACCCATAAGCGACAGCTATTTTCCTCCCGGAAGAGAGCCCAGAGCTCGTATGACTGATCTATGGGCAATGCTGTGATCTTACACGCACACACACACACCCGACTCCCCGCCCACAAGAGTTGGAGAAATGACTCGAAGCGCAGTGATACTGAAACTAATTCTGCCCTGGGCAGGATTCAAACCCGGACCGCTGTAGTGACAGTCGGGGACTCTTCCAAACGCTCCACCGAGTGTGTGTGTGTGTGTGTGTGTGTGTGTGTGTGTGTGTGTGTGTGTGTGTGTGTGTGTGTGTGTGTGTGTGTGTGTGTGTGTGTGTGTGTGTGTGTGTGTGTGTGTGTGTGTGTGCGTGTGTGTGTGTGTGTGTGTGTGTGTGTGTGTGTGTGTGTGTGTGTGTGTGTGTGTGTGTGTGTGTGTGTGTGTGTGTGTGTGTGTGTGTGTGTGTGTGTTGTGCAGCGTCCTGGTGTAAAATATCAGTTATCTCCGATAACTTTCTCAGCCTATACTTAAATTTTGGAGTAAACTATTCTATCTCCTACAGATACATATGTGCATCAAATAAGAAACTATCTGTGGACTGTCAACTCAAATTAGATGTCAGCAAGAGAAAATATCAAGTTCATAGCCATACAAATCACTATGGGTGTCTCATTTTACAATTTGTTCCTTTCACATTAAGTTCAACATTGTGAAGAGGAAGATTGCAGCCAACTCAGCTTTCCGTGCTATAGCTATCACATTGTTGTAATACTCCTATGTACTTTATATTATCCAAGCAGGTGAAAATAAGAATTCAACAAAGATCATGCACGTACACATATCATAATAGGAACTTCCTACAATATTCCATTTACAGTAGACTGTATAAATGTATATATATATATTTCTTATCCTTAAAAACACTGTCCAATGTAGGTGTATAAGCCCGTCCCCAGACATGTTCTCAATAAACTTGTCGTAACCCTACTAACCTCAAATTTCCTCAACAAGAGCTCACCCAGCTTATCAACGGGATGCATCCGCCATCCCTGGCTTCTAATCTAACGTCTTTGACGACTCACCCTGAAGTTCGGAAGAAAATGACCGTACCTTCAACACTGAAAAACGATTAGATAAAACACGATGTTAATTGACACTGAAAAATATATCATCTAATGAACAAAGAAAAGGAATTCTACTAGGGCAATGTATATTTCAATCATTGTTTATTGTATTATATTACTAACAGTCATATATATTAATTGCAATTATACATTTTTATCACATGCTCAAACATGCTCGTGCCAATAGTTTTTCCAGGCACTTCTTGACTCCAACATCCAAGTAACAGGTAGGAGACCCGACATATTCAAACGTCAAAACCTTTACCTCTGCTAGCAAACGACGCTGAGATATATACAGTACACGACGTAATGGCTCATCCTTTTCATTCACTCTGAAGAACACCAACTTATGTTATGTTTGAATAGTTACTCATTCCCCCAAGAATATCAAGGGCCAGAAAACCACTCAGTAGCCTGACAGACCAATGTATTGATGTATCTTGCGTTTCATTCACGTTATCAGACTCGTAATGGTCCTTTGACACTCAGACAAGACATTGCGATGTGGAATGAGGCCAGTAGAGTTGGACGTTGCTACCCATAGAAGGAACCATCGAAACACCTCCATGGGATTCAAGCGTATGTGCCCGCCACACGGCACTTGACCACACGCATAATAGAGAGGGACTACACGTCGCATCAGGCTTTATCTAAGCCCCACTAACCCTCCTAGATCGTAGACTTCCACAGATACAGAGACAGAGAGAAAGAGAGAGAGAGATGATAAGAGAGAAAGAGAGAGAGAGAGAGAAAGAGAAAGAGAGAGAGAGAGAAACAGAGAAAGAGAGAGAGAGAGAGAGAGAGAGAGAGAGAGAGAGAGAGAGAGAGAGAGAGAGAGAGAGAGAGAGAGAGAGAGAGGGAGGAGGCGGAGATATATGGCATAGGCAGCTTAAATCATGCAAGGCCAACACGAGATCTATCATTGAAATATTGGTGGAGTACATACACATGTAATTTCGTGTAATTAGTCACAGAGAAGCACCTGCGATCTACACACGGTTTTGGTTTAGTTTTTCCTCCTCGTATCATTTAAAAGGAGGGTTGTATTGCAGGGAAGGCACTCGTAAGACTAGAGACTCCAAGTCCTTTCAGGTGAGATCGTTAGCTCTGTGAGCTAACTGAATGGGCCATTGCAATTTGGTGTCTTTCCAGCTATGGCTCACGATCAGTCACTGGAAACCACAAATGCATTTGTAGATTTAGGTTCTGTTTTCCATGATGACCGGATTATCAAGTACCTTCAGTCTTGGTCTCATTACCTTGTAAATCACAATGGGGCATGTGTGCCGACAATAGTCTATATAGCATAGTCTTAAAAACCAAAATAGTTATGTTCATGCAATTTCGGTAGCATCAATATAAACTCACTTTTTGATTATTGTGTGTAAGAACGTTATTAAACACTTGTATACTTGAAGAACCAAAAATTGCACATGTACACTTATACACCTTTTACGTAACGCAAGCATTCACATTTGGATGCACAAACATAACCAAGTCTCTCCCCGCTTCCCCACCACCACAAAAAATAAATAAATAAATAAATAAAATAAAATAAAAGATAAAAAGGTCATGGATTGTTATGTAGGACTTCCTTTTTCAGCGTCGCTACCAAT
>NC_134783.1:65573987-65588987 GCF_046742065.1 Oratosquilla oratoria
GGATGTGAGCGTTAAGTAAAAGGTGTATAAGTGTACATGTGTAATTCTTTGTTTGTCGAGCATACACGTGCTTAATAATACTGTTAAACTCAATAATCAAAAAGCAGGTCTTTATTGATGCTACCGAAATTGCATGAACATAACTATTTTGGTTTTTAAGAGTATGCTGTATACACTATTGTCGGCACACATGCCCATTGTGATTTACAATGTAATGAGACCAAGATTCAAGGTACTTCATAAAAATGCGGTCATCATGGAAAGCAGATCCGAGTCTACAAATGCATTTGTGGTTTCCAGTTACTGATTGTAAGCCAAAGCTGGAAACACATGAACTTTTGATGCTCTAGTCAGTTAGTTTCCAGAGCTAACGACCAAAAGGAAAAGTTAACCAAAATTGTGTGTAGATCGCAGGTGCTGCCCTGTGACTTATTACATTAAATTACATGTGTATGTACTCCACCTATATTTCAATGATAGAATCTCGTGTTGGCCTTGACTGATTTAAGCTACCCATGCCATATATCTCTGTCATTCTACGCCTCCTCTCTCTCTCTCTCTCTCTCTCTCTCTCTCTCTGTGTGTGTGTGTGTGTGTGTGTGTGTGTGTGTGTGTGTGTGTGTGTGTGTGCGTGTGCGTCTGCGTGTGTGTCTGTCTCAGTATATGTGGAAGACTACAATCTGGGAGGGTTTGGGGGGCTTAGTCAAAGCCCGACGCGACGTGTAGTCCCTCTCTATTAATTATGCGTGTGGTCAAGTGCCGTGAGGGCTTGGTGCGGCGGGCGCACACGCTTGAATCCCAGGAGGTGTTTCGATGGTTCCTTCTATGGGTAGCAACGTCCAATTCTACTGGCTTCATTCCACATCGCAATGTCTTGTCTGAGGACCACAACGCGTCTGATGACGTGAATGAAACGCAAGATACATCGATACATTGGTCTGTCAGGCCACTGAATGGTTTTCTGGCCTTTGATATTTCTTGTATGGATAGTATATTTACTGAATCATAATAATAAAAATCTTAAGGATGATTATAAGGGAAACGACAAATGCCAAAAAGGGTGATATGACAAAGGAAAAGAACATATCTTAATGATAAACCACGAGTACAAATGCTACAAAGGGACAAAATTGACGGTAACGTAAAGTCATTACGAAGGCAGAAAAGCTGCGCATCAGACCTGAACCACGCGACATATTATGGGCAGGGTATGTCAAAGAGTGGGGGTGTAGGTAGAATGTAGATTGAAAAAAGCGAGTAAATTCCTTGGTGGATTAAAAAGTGTAGTGAGAAATAGACATCTGGGAATGGATGCTAAGAGGAGATTATATGAAGGAGTGATTGTGCCAACAGCACTGTACGGGGCAGAAACATGGAACATAAGAGAGGAAGAGAGAAGGAGTTTGAATGTGTTTGAGATGAAATTCCTGATAAGTATGATAGGGGTTACTAGGCTAGATAGAGTGAGAAACGAAGAGATGAGAAGGAAACGGGGGTAAAAAGGGAGTTGGGAGATAAGGTTAATGGAAGAATATTTGGATGGTTTGGACACATGGATATAATAAGTGAAGAAAAATTAGTAAAGGAAGTGTGTAAGGCACAGGTGGATGGAGGGAACATGAGGAGTCGACATAAGATGAGATGGCTAAATGGGGTGAAAGGGGCAGTGGGAAATGGGGAATGTCTATTGTGGAAGGACGGGAGAGGACAGATGTTAGGGGAGAATGGAGAATGACTGTGTATGCATGAGGTTGAGTGGGTGGGGGATGGGGGGTGAGGGTATGTATGAGAAATAAATTGACGCAACCCGAAGGGATTTCTCCCCTTTTCTGCATGAGGGGACGGAGAGGAGAGTCACCGATTTAATGAAGCAGTCTTGTTGTGGATGTGCTGTTTGTTGCAAGACTGCTTCTTAGCCAGGGCAGAGGACAAGATGCAGGGACGACCCGTCATACAGGAGGTGCATCTTGTGGGGGTCAGGTGAGAGGTTAGAGGTCAGGTCGATTGTTGACGGGGCGAAAATTGCTTACTGTTCGGATCCGGGTCACCGTCACCTGCAGGAATAGGAAAAAAAAAAAAAAAAGAGAGGCAGACTTGGGCGTTACATGACAGTTTCTCCATGAATACAATTATGAAATGGACCTGAAATGTTCAATATACTAATACTTATAGATTAAAGACTTTTTTAAATATCGTTTGAATAATGATAAACATTTTGTCTTAGGTAATTCCTTTTCAAGTTTATTCCATGTGTTAACACCTATAATATATAAGCATCGGCCTTTTTTTTTTTTTTTTGTTCTGTATTGAGTATTAAAGAAGTCGTTTGTATGCCTAGTCGCATAGCGAGTTTCGTAAGTTGAGTAAAATTTCAATATGTTTTGATTCATTTGTTTATTGTAGATTTGGTTCATAACAATGGTAGTTTTGTACTTTATTAAGTCCTTGAATTTCAGTAGATTTAGTTTTTTAAATAAGTTATTTGTATGTTCTAAACGACCTACATTGCAGATTATACGCAGTGCCTTTTTTTTGAGAGGTAATTATGCGTTGAAGATTAGTTTGATAAGTATTACCCCAAATTTCTGAACAATAGTTTAGGTATGGTAGTAGTAGACTACAGTAAATGGTATGTAGGATATTTCTCATTTTATGCATTATTCCTAAAGTTTTGGACATCTTATTTATCACGTGATTTATATGATGTTTCCAATTAAGTTGATCGTCTAAATACACGCCTAGGAATTTACCGACGGACGCTTTTTCAATAATTTCGTTGTTAATTTTGACCGGCTTAGTGCTGCGGCGTGAATTCCTGAAGCTGGCACTATTTCAGAGCGTCATACTAGATCGAGTCATTGGGAGATATGTGGGAACACATCCTTAGGGATCGCCTCGAGAATATATTCTGCCTTCGTTTAGGACGCGCTGATATTCCGCAGGCGGAACTAGATCTCCGTCCGGCGAAACCAGGAGGAAACGTCGACCGTGGAAAAGGGTGGCAGCATCAGGGAAACGACGTTGACTGTGTTGGTAGAGGGTAGCGTGGCGCCGAGGTTGGCAGTGGTAGATGGGTCCATTGTTGCTCTGAATGGTCACCAGTGAGGCGATGCCACTGTCAGAAGAGAAAGAGGTTTTGATGAGTTCGTCTTCTTTATTGTAAGGTACAAGTGAACTGGTTTTATATGCGGCACGAGCCAATATATATATACCGAGTGAGTAGTCACCCGTGGAGCGTAATTACATAATTGCACTGAATTAGGTTAGGTCGGGTCAAGCTGGCTCGCACTGTCAGAGAAGCGTCAGTTCGTGAGCAACATGACGCGCGTTATATGCCACGTAATTATCTTGGTGTGTACACACTGCAAAACTGCTCGGCACCTCTTCTTGACAGCTCCAAGTAAACCAATACAACACTTCGCTTGTAATCGTACCTACTGTTATTTTTACCTTTGTGGATCACCTTGCATTCACTTTTGTTAAATTTCATTAGCCACTTTTCAGACCATTGCTGTAATTGATCTAAATCTTCTTGAATATCTAATCGATTGAAGTGATCATTTGCCATCCCGCACAATTCTGTATCATCAGCAAATTTGGAGACAATAGATTTTAGTCCGTGGTTTATATAATTTATATATACTATGAATACTATGAATAGAAGATGCCTAAGAACGGAACCCTGAGGACCTCCACTCGTAACATTTTCCTATCTAGAAGTTTTGCCATTTAAAACAACTCTCTTTTTTCGATCATTCAATCAATTTCTAGTCCAACTTAATAGGCTACCACTTACTCCGTGTGCAGCGAATTTAGTAAATATTCTTTACAAAGCCTAAACATATTAATTCTATAATGTTTCTTTTGTCATAACTCGAGATGACTGTGTTGTAGAATTCGAGTAAGTTAGTCACGCAAGAATGTTTCTGTCTAAATCCATGCTGGCTATCGTTTATCAAACAGTTACTTTCTAAATGATGTTCGATAGCATCTCCGATGATAGTTTCCATCATTTTTCCTACGATTGAAGTCAAGCTTATAGACTTATAGTTATTTTGTTTCTTTTGGTCACCTTTTTTGAATAGTGGAGTGACGTTACCTAGCTTCCATTCTCTTGGGACATCTCCAGATATGATGGATTTTTTTTTTTTTTTTAATAATTTCTAATGGAACAACAATCTCATTTTTCATTTCCTTTAAGTTTCTTGGATACCAACCGTCAGTCCCTGGTGTTTAATTAATTTTGAGTGTCTCTATACAACTTTTACTTTTTTCTTTTGTTATATTTACCGTAGTGAGTAAGTTTACCCTAGATTTTTCACAGGTTTCAGTTTGGAGATCACTCTGAGGTGTTTTATTTACGAATACTGAGCTAAAATAGTTGTTTAAAATATTACACATTCCTTCGTTTGAATACTCAAGTTGACCGTCAGCAGATACTAGTGGCCCAATGTGATTCATAATAACCTTTTTACCTCTAATGTAACTAGAATTTTTGGGGATTCTCTTCGGATTTATCAGCGATATTAATTTTGTATTGCCGTTTTCGTTTTTATTGTCTTTTTTTTTAAATCTCTGTGTATTATTACATAACTTTGCTAGCCGTTAGGTGCACCCGAACACTTGTATTTCTTATAAGTCTGTCTCTTTTTAGCTATACTTTTTCCAGTTTCTTTGTCGAGCCATTTTGGGCGAGCCTGATTTGGGGAGCGTTTGTCCTTTAACGGGATGTAGGTATGAATCACCTTAGTAAACGTATTTTGAAATATTTCCCACATCTGATCTACAGGTCTTTCGCTTAAAATTGACTCCCAATCTGTAAGCTGAAGCTCCTGACGTAGTCCTGTGAACTGAGCTTTACTAAAATTGGGTATTTTAGATGCACATGTATCTATTCTAAAAAAAAAAAAAAAAAAAAAATTAGCGGTTTGAATCTAAGTTGTGATCGCTATTTGCAATAGTTTCACCAACCTCCACATCGGCTATCATGCTTTCACGGCTGGTGAGAGGTTAGAGGTCAGGTCGATTGTTGACGGGACGATAATTGCTTACTGCTCGGATCCAGGTCACCGTCATCTGCAGGAATAAGAAAAAAAAAAAGAGCGGCAGACTTGGGCGGTACATGACAGTTTCTCCATGAATACAATTATGAAATGGACCTGAAATGTTCAATATACTAATACTTATAGATTAAAGACTTTTTTAAATATCGTTTGAATGTTGATAAACATTTTGTCTTAGGTAATTCCTTTTCAAGTTTATTCCATGTGTTAACACCTATAATAGATAAGCATTGGCCTTTTTTGGTTGTTCTGTATTGAGTTTTAAAGAAGTCGTTTGTATGCCTAGTCGCATAGCGAGTTTCGTAAGTTGAGTAAAATTTCAATATGTTTTGATTCATTTGTTTATTGTAGATTTGGTGCATAACAATGGCAGTTTTGTACTTTATTAAGTCCTTGAATTTCAGTAGATTTAGTTTTTTAAATAAATTATTTGTATGTTCTAAACGACCTACATTGCAGATTATACGCAGTGCCTTTTTTTGAGAGGTAATTATGCGTTGAAGATTAGTTTGATAAGTATTACCCCAAATTTCTGAACAATAGTTTAGGTATGGTAGTAGTAGACTACAGTAAATGGTACGTAGGATATTTCTCATTTTATGCATTATTCCTAAAGTTTTGGACATCTTATTTATCACGTGATTTATATGATGTTTCCAATTAAGTTGATCGTCTAAATACACGCCTAGGAATTTACTGACGGACGCTTTTTCAATAATTTCGTTGTTTATTTTGATCGGCTTAGTGCTTTCATTATTTTTGTAGAAAAGCAGGTAGTTACTTTTTGATACGTTTAAGGATAGTTTATTGGCTGAAAACCAATTGGATAGCTGACATAATCCTTCATTAATTGTCTTGATCAGTTTGTCGGAATTTATATCGGAGCATAGAATGGTGGTATCGTCGGCGAACAGTATAAATTTCATAAGGTTGGATACATTTGCAATGTCATTAATGTATAGTAAGAATAGTTTGGGTCCTAGAACTGAACCTTGAGGTACTCCGCATGTAACTGGTAGAATATGTGATCTTTCTCCCTCAATGGCTACATATTGTTTCCTGTTTTTTAGAAAAATTTTTAACCAGTCATTAACCTTACCTCTTAGCCCATAGTATTCGGCCTTTCGAATTAGGATTTCATGATTTACCGTGCCAAATGCCTTTTTTAGATCAATAAATATGCCGGCTGTCTTTTTCTTTTGTTCTATATTGTTAATTATCTCTTCAATTAATTCCATTACTGCTGTTGACGTTGAAAGATTTCGTTGAAATCCATATTGACTATGGTAAATGACGTCTTTTTTTTTCCTTTTTTTTCTTTTTTTTTCTTTTTTTAGAAATGAGTCAAGGTGAATTGTGAATAACTTCTCAAGAATTTTGGAAAACTGTGGTAATAGTGAAATTGGTCTAAAGTTATTATAACTTGATTTGTCGGCTGATTGGAATATCTTTACCTTTGTGGATCAACTTGCATTCACTTTTGTTAAATTTCATTAGCCACTTTTCAGACCATTGCTGTAATTTATCTAAATCTTCTTGAATATCTAATCGATTGAAGTGATCATTTGCCATCCCGCACAATTTTGTATCATCAGCAAATTTGGAGACAATAGATTTTAGTCCGTGGTTTACATAATTCATATATACTATGAATACTATGAATGGAAGTGGCCTAAGAACGGAACCCTGAGGACCTCCACTAGTAACATTTTCCTATCTAGAAGTTTTGCCATTTAAAACAACTCTCTTTTTTCGATCATTCAATCAATTTCTAGTCCAACTTAATAGGCTACCACTTACTCCGTGTGCAGCGAATTCAGTAAGTATTCTTTGCAAAGTCTAAACATAATAATTCTATATTGTTTCTTTTGTCATAACTCGAGATGACTGTGTTGTAGAATTCGAGTAAGTTAGTCACGCAAGAGTGTTTCTGTCTGAATCCATGCTGGCTATCGTTTATCAAACAGTTACTTGCTAAACGATGTTCGATAGCATCTCCGATGATAGTTTCCATCATTTTTCCTACGATTGAAGTCAAGCTTATAGACTTATAGTTATTTGGTTTCTTTTTGTCACCTGTTTTGAATAGTGGAGTGACGTTAGCTAGCTTCCATTCTCTTGGGACATCTCCAGATATGATGGATTTTTTTTTTTTTATAATTTCTAATGGAACAACAATCTCATTTTTTATTTCCTTTAAGTTTCTTGGATTCCAACCGTCAGTCACTGGTGTTTTATTAATTTTGAGTGTCTCCATACAACTTTTACTTTTTTCTTTTGTTATATTTACCGTAGTGAGTAAGTTTACCCTAGATTTTTCACAGGTTTCAGTTTGGAGTTCACTTTGAGGTGTTTCGTTTACGAATACTGAGCTAAAATAGTTGTTTAAAATATTACACATTCCTTCGTTTGAATACTCAAGTTGACCGTCAGCAGATACTAGTGGCCCAATGTGATTCATAATAACCTTTTTACCTCTAATGTAACTAGAATGTTTGGGGATTCTCTTCGGATTTATCAGCGATATTCATTTTGTGTTGTCGTTTTCGTTTTTTATTGTCTTTTTTTTAATCTCTGTGTATTATTACATAACTTTGCTAGCCGTTAGGTGCACCCGAACACTTGTATTTCTTATAAGCCTGTCTCTTTTTAGCTATACTTTTTTCAGTTTCTTTGTCGAGCCATTTTGGGCGAGCCTGATTTGGGGAGCATTTGTCCTTTAACGGGATGTAGGTATGAATCATCTTAGTAAGCGTATTTTGAAATATTTCCCACATCTGATCTACAGGTCTTTCGCTTACAATTGCCTCCCAATCTGTAAGCTAAAGCTCCTGACGTAGTCCTATGAACTGAGATTTACTAAAATCGGGTATTCTAGATGCACATGTATCTATTCTAAAAAAAAATTAGCGGTTTGAATCTAAGTCGTGATCGCTATTTGCAATAGTTTCACCAACCTCCACATCGGCTATCATGCTTTCACGGCTAGTGATCAATAGATCGAGTAAGTTTCCATGTCTTGTGGGTTCTTTTACGTGCTGAACTAAGTAACTGTCACCGAGAAAATCTATCAAACGACTACCTATATGGCCATCTTCAAGGGTCATCCAATCAATGTCAGTAAAACTGAAATCACCCATTATCAATAAGTCCCGGTTGTAGAAACTAGACAGTTCTTGAAACAACAGATTCTTGTCTGCTAATGATAATGTTTTTGGTCTATATATTACACCTACATTCATTTTTTGTCCATTTGTTTGGATTAACTCTACCCAAAAACTATCATATGCATCCTCTTTTACTTTCTCTAAAACACAAGCATGGACATTGCTTTCAAAATAAAACAGAACACTCCCACCTTTCTTGTGGTTTCTATCCTGATGAAAGTATTTAAATCCCGCAATATTAAATTCAGCTTCAAACTCTTTACCATTTAACCATGTCTCGGTTATTCCTATCATATCGAGATTTTCACTTTTGACATATGCCTGTATTTATTGACATTTATTCCTAATACTACAAGCATTAAAGTACATGGTATTAAGAAACGTGATAATTTCTTTTTGACACGTTTTGTATTTCAACATGATGTCTTACATTATAATTTTGTTCTTTATTGACACATTGTCAGTTGGTGAATTCTCCAACTTTCCGGTTCCATCTGAGTGACAGCTTTCTGTGCAGCCTCATCTTAGTCTCCAAAGGGAAAGATATCGCTCTTCTGCCTCTGAAAGCCCGTTGTCAACTTGGGAAGGATCTTCTTGAGGAACTTAATTACCTGGATTTGGAATGAGGTTGCTACTTTGAGTATGGCATCACAGACGTTCTCATCATTATTTGTATGCTGGAACCTTTCCGGGGGTGTATCACGCGAAATGATGATACATTTTACAGTAGACGTCATCGCACATGTCTCCTTTAGTTCTTTTAGCTGTGTAACATCATTTTGATGCATATAATTAGGATTATTTTCCTAGTTTCACTTGATGGTTTGACTTGTTGCAAAATTACGCTTTACATTTTGTTAATTGAAAAGGTAGATGCAATCTGTATGAAAGAATAATATGATGTATTCACACAATATAGAAGTTATAGTAATGTTTGATGATTTCGGTTCCGTAGAATGTCCGTGGATGGGAAGGATAAATCATGATAGAAATGGCGGAATAGGATAAATATTATGGTAAACTAATGACCCATTGTATCAGTGCATGATGATGATACGAGATAATGTGCATTTAATAATGTTATTAATTGTGATAGGTATATAGAATTAACCAAGACATGTTGTTTATTGTGTTCGTGTTTACAGACACCACACACGCCATCTGTCCGAAGATAATAAAGATTGTGTGCGTGCCAGGTTGTCTGCCTTCCCCCATCACTCTGTACCTCGAGCCGGCTACCTTCGTGGCGTTGCTTTGACAATATATATACATACATACGAACATATATATATATATATATATATATATATATATATATATATATATACATATATCTATACATATATATATATATATATATATATATATATAAATATATATATGGGTGTATATTACATGCAATAATGATATATTTCACAGTAGACATCATTGAAGAATTTCCGTTTAGGTCTCTTATCTTCGTGTGATTGATAGGTGCAATTTATTTTCTTTGAGGGGCGGCTATTGCGCAGTTGGTTTAAAGCTATATGTTTGAAGGAGGTGTATTTTCAGAAAACTATTTCGACTCAATTGTGTACGTGATTAAATCTACTGTTGCCTTTTTTTGGATGTATTCACGAGCTTGTTGATAATTTGTTATCGTACCCTTTGTGTAAATCTTCATGCATCATGTTTGTAATTAATCCCAAATGCACTGTGTAATGTTGTTATCGTATCCTTTGTGTAAATCTTCATAAATATTGTTAGTAATTAATCCGAAATACACTTTGTACTGTTGTTATACTTTGCGTAGGTTTCAGATCGTGGCCTTATATGATCCTCTCCTGGTGAAATTGGTGGATTATGTCCACTGTTAGTAGACAAAATCCACCAATATCCACGTAGCGCCCTACACGTGACGTGAGTCCCCTTCCCTACCTGTCCACCTCACTACTTTTATATAGTTATACATGCTTTTCTCCACTGTAATCACATCTGCTGAAGATGTTTTAAGTGTGATGTTTTTAGAAAAACACTAATAATTTATCTTACATTCATTATTACTCTGCTCACAGTGAAAAAACTAAGCTTGCTGTCTTTAGTTCAATGTTCCTCAGAACGTACAGAATTTGCAACCCTGAATTTCTGGATAATGAGTTGATTAAGATATACAGCATTGCATCAGACTTAAAATATCCAAAGCATTTGGTAGACTATTCCCACACTATGGCTATAAAAACTTACTATAAAACTTCACAGGAGAAAAATATTTGTTGTCATAAAAACCTCCTGGTGTTCCTTTTCATGAGAGTATGGCAAGACTATAAAAATACTTAAGGAATTCAATATCAATGTAGTGTTTAAGAACAATAGTACTATCAAAAATATACTGATTAAAAATTCTCCACATATCACTAAATGTTGCGTATACACCATTCCTTGTCTGCAGTGCCAAAAAATTTACATCGGACAAACTGACAAAGATTTACAAACAAGAATAAACCAACATAGATACAGTGTGAAAAGTGGTCAAATGTCTAGTGGTATTTTCGTTCATGTGGGGACCAAGATCATGAAAATGACTGGAAAAATGCTTTTAAATAACATCTTGTAACTCCTTTACTGAAAGGAATATAATTGAATTAAGCCACATTAAAAAAGACTTTTGATCAAAATATCAATCTAACAGTAGGTATGTACAGGCTTGATAATTTTATTTCAAAGAAAATTGTTACATGTTTTCCTGCCCGAACATTTGGTCCATCTGTTACCTGAGGGCTGTTGGTAATTTCCTCAGGCTTGTGTGACACATCTTTCCGTGTTCCCTAAAATATTTTTACTTCTGTATATACACTGTCTGTATTTCCTTTACTGTATTCCCTTGATGATGTCTTAGATAGACGAAAACGTTTCTTATTTACCAGTGTTTTTCTGCATATATATATATATATATATATATATACATATATATATATATATACATATATGTATCTATATGTATATGCATATATATATACATATATGTATATATATATATGTATATGCATACATATATATATATATATATATATATATATATATATATTAACCTTGATCTTTGCATCATGTGTTGGACCCATGAGCGACAGCTATTTTCCTCCCGGAAGAGAGCCCAGAGCTCGTATGACTGATCTATGGGCAATGCTGTCATCTTACACGCACGCACACACTCAACTCCCGCCCACGAGAGTTGGAGAAAAGACTCGAAGCGCAGCGATACTGAAACTAATTCTGCCCTGGGCAGGATTCAACCCCGGACCGCTGTAGTGAAGCGTCCTGGTGTAAAATATCAATAGTTATCTCCGATACCTTTCTCATCCTATACTTAAATTTTGGAGTAAACTATTCTATCTCCTACAGATACATATGTGCACCAAATAAGAAACTATCTGTGGACTGTCAACTCAAATTAGATGTCAGCAAGAGAAAATATTAAGTTCATAGCCATACAAATCACTTTGGGTGTCTCATTTTACAATTTGTTCCTTTCACATTAAGTTGAACATTGTGAAGAGGAAGATTGCAGCCAACTCAGCTTTCCGTGCTATAGCTATCACATTGTTGTAATACTCCTGTGTACTTTATATTATCCAAGCAGGTGAAAATAAAAATTCAACAAAGATCATACACGTACACATATCATAATAGGAACTTCCTACAATATTCCATTTACAGTATACTGTATAAATGTATATATATATTTCTTCTCCTTAAAAACACTTTCCAATGTAAGTGTATAGGCCCGTCCCCAGACATGTTCTCAATAAACTTGTCGTAACCCTACTAACCTCAAATTCCCTCAACAAGAGCTCACCCAGCTTATCAACGTGATGCATCCGCCATCACTGGCTTCTAATCTAACGTCTTTGACGACTTACCCTGAAGTTCGGAAGAAAATGACCGTACCTTCAACACTGAAAAACGATTAATAAAACACGATGTCAATTGACACTGAAAATTATATCATCTAATGAACAAAGAAAGAGAATTCTACTATGGCAATGTATATTTCAATCATTGTTTATTGTATTATATTACTAACAGTCATATATATTAATTGCAATTATACATTTTTATCACAAGCTCAAACATGCTCGTGCCAATAGTTTTTCCACGCACTTCTTGACTCCAACATCCAAGTAACAGGTAGGAGACCCGACATATTCAAACGTCAAAACCTTTACCTCTGCTAGCAAACGACGCTGAGATATATACAGTACACGACGTAATGGCTCATCCTTTTCATTCACTCTGAAGAACACCAACTTATGTTATGTTTGAATAGTTACTCATTCCCCCAAGAATATCAAGGGCCAGAAAACCACTCAGTAGCCTGACAGACCAATGTATTGATGTATCTTGCGTTTCATTCACGTCATCAGACTCGTGATGGTCCTTTGACACTCAGACAAGACATTCCGATGTGGAATGAGGCAAGTAGAGTTGGACGTTCTTATCCACAGAAGGAACCATCGAAACACCTCCATGAGATTCAAGCGTATGCACCCGCAGCACCAAGCCCTCAAGGCACTTGACCACACGCATAATAGACAGGGACTACACGTTGCGTCGGGCTTTGACTAAGCCCTATTAAGTCCCCTAGATTGTAGTATTCCACAGATACCGAGACAGAGAGAGAGAGAGAGAAAGAGAGAAAGAGAGAGAGAGAGAGAGAGAGAGAGAGAGAGAGAGAGAGAGAGAGAGAGAGAGGGAGGAGGCGGAGAATGACGGAGATATATGCCATAGATAGCATAAATCATGCAAGGCCAACACGAAATTCAGTCATTGAAATATTGGTGGAGTGCATACACATGTAATTTCGTGTAATTAGTCACAGAGAAGCACCTGCGATCTACACACGATTTTGGTTTAGTTTTTCCTCCTCGCATCATTTAAAAGGAGGGTTGTATTGCAGGGAAGGCACTCGTAAGACTAGACACTTCGAGTCCTTTCAGGTGAGGTCGTTAGCTCTGGGTGATGACTGAATGGGGCATTGCAATTTGGTGTCTTTCCAGCTATGGCTCACGATCAGTCACTGGAAACCACAAATGCATTTGTAGATTTAGATCTGTTTTCCATGATGACCGGATTATCAAGTACCTTCAGTCTTGGTCTCATTACCTTGTAAATCACAATGGGGCATGTGTGCCGACAATAGTCTATATAGAGTACTCTTAAAAACCAAAATAGTTATGTTCATGGAATTTCGGTAGCATCAATATAAACTCACTTTTTGATTATTGTGTGTAAGAACATTATTAAACACGTGTATACTTGAAGAACCAAATATTGCACATGTACACCTATACACCTTTTACGTAACGCAAGCATTCACATTTGGATGCACAAACATAACCAAGTCTCTCCCCGCTTCCCCACCACCACAAAAAAAAAAAAAAAAAAAAAAAAAAAAAAAAAAAAAGGTCATGGATTGTTATGTAGGACTTCCTTTTTCAGCGTCGCTACCAATTTTTGAGGAAAAGATTTGCTGAAGACATCTGTACAAGATGGGATCATCAAGAACATGGATACTTTTGGCCTTTTCGGTGAGTATTTGCCTGCATTTTCGTGTTGTCTTGAAATCACGAGCTCATTTTCTTGACTACGTATTCCTAAAACATGTAACCCCTTAAACCAGTGTTCATTTTCAAAATGTTGCAAACTGCAATAGCATGACTATTGTAAGGCTCTTTGGATGATTCAGACAAATTATTTGGTTGCGTCTTATGTGCATATGTAATCGAGCTCCTACTAGAAATGCAGCGAGGCAAAATTTCAGTCGCTTAGCAGTAAAGACGGTGTCAGGCGTGAGTGCTCTTGAGCAACTATTAACTTTACACGTAGTTAATCAGCGCAATCACCTCGAATAACGAGAGATGACAGTAAGCCTGTACCATCAGCGGCCCATCAATAGCTTGCATGTAACTAAGTACGGGGTGGCTACTTCCCTGTAAACATACTATTATATTATTCTAATACACCTGTACTTTCGCAGATGTGTGTTGCAGTGGGACTCGCCCAGCCTTTCCTGCAAGACGATGGGCGACAGGAATTAACTCTGGACATGGCTCCCAGAGGTGGTGGAAGCAAAGGCAAACCATCTGCAAATAGTGACAGCAGTGACCCTTCAGACGAAGATAACTCTGGAGACGATGATACATCCTCGTCACCTTCATTAGATTCCGCTGAAGACGATGTCGAGAGAAACTCCACACAGTTTTCGCTTTCGTTTGGCATAAGTATTTGTGGACCCTCTGACATGTTTGGAGGTAACAACAACAATACTGGCTGTGGACACGGCTGCGGATGTGGTTGTAACCATGGCGATGATGAGAGCGACAGTGACGGCAGCAGCGACGAGAGCGCGAGCGACAGCAGTGGCAACAACGGAAACAGCAAGAGCAGTGGTAGCAGCGGTGGCAGCAACGGAGAGAGCAAGAGCAGTGGCAGCAACGAAAACAGCGATAGCGGTGACAGCAACGATAACAGCAACTCCGCAGGCAGCACTGGCACGAGCGAGAGTGTTTCGATGGAATAGTAGTAACTTCAGCAGTCACAAGAGCAGTAGCACCAACTGCGAAGAGTAAGACAATGACAATCGTAACGACAAAGACGTCCAATGCGCCAACGACCTTGACCACTAAAACAACGCAATGACAATAACGTCTTCTACCGAGCACTTCCTATCTACAATTCGGATCAATGCATTGTAATATTTACATGTCACTCTTAAAGTAGACTCAATACAATTT
>NC_134783.1:65591487-65616487 GCF_046742065.1 Oratosquilla oratoria
GACAAAAAACACCTAAAATGGCCACCACCGTCCATCACGAAAGCGAAAAGTATGTGGAGTTTCTCTCCACATACAGAGGAGCTGCTATCTTTATTTCCAGATTTTGTTGCTATCTTTGCTTCCAGAGAAGCTACCTTTTTCGTCTCCAGAGGATTTGGTCACATGGTCATTGGGAGCCATGTCCAGAGTTAATTGCTGTTGCCCATCGTCTTGCAGGAAAGGCTGGGCGAGTCACACTGCAACACACATCTGCGGAAGTACAGGTGTATCAACATAATATAACAGTATGTTTACATGGAAGTAACCACCCATTACCTAATTACTTGCAACCCATTGATGGGCCACTGATGGTACAGAAAATAATGCAAGAAGTGTGTCTGCTGATAAAGATTCAGCTTTGAATCAAAGTCCCATTTCTTCAGTTTGAAGCACAAACTAATCTTGAGGAACCAAATACGGCAGAGTTCGTATTACGAGTAAATGTCGCTTTTTACTGCTTCAGTATGATGACTTTCATAAGTTCCATATTCTACTTGACATTCAGTTTCAGCTCGATATGTTCTGTCTTGTCGATATCTTGTCTCTCCTTTACGTTCAAGATAACACCGAATGATTTTGTTCAGCAAAAGTGTTGTGGGTTGGGTGAGGGCTCTCTTAAATGAATCAAACTGTCTAACGGTAGCCAAAGAAATGATGTCAGATTAGAAAGCACCTATTGTTCCATCGAAATAGGTATGTTGTCTTCTCTCGTTATTCGAGGTGACTGCACTGACTAACTGCGTGTAAAATTGAATAGTTGCTCAAGAACACGCGTGCCTGACACCGTGTTTACTGGTAAATGAATTAAATTTTTGCCTCGGTGCATCTC
This sequence comes from Oratosquilla oratoria, assembly GCF_046742065.1. Lineage (NCBI taxonomy): Eukaryota > Metazoa > Arthropoda > Malacostraca > Stomatopoda > Squillidae > Oratosquilla > Oratosquilla oratoria. The sequence goes on from NC_134783.1 coordinate 65,592,356, forward strand.
TAGTACGAGCTCGATTACATATGCACACAAGACGCAACCAAATAATTTAAGTCTGAATCATCCAAAGACCCATACAACAGTCATGCCATTCTAGTTTGCAACATTTTGAGAATGAACACTGGTTTAAGGCATTACTTGTGATTTCAAGACAACAAGAAAATACAAGCAAACACTCACCGAAAAGGCGAAAGGTATCCATGCTCTTCATGAGCCCATCTTATGCAGATGCCTTGAGCAAACATTTTCCGCACAATTCCGTAGCGACGCTGAAAAAATAAGTCCTATATAACAATGTATGACTTTTTTTCTTTTTTCGTTGGGGAGTGCGGAGAGACTTGGCTATGTTTGTGCATCCATATGTGAATGTTTGCGTTAAGTAAAAGGTGTATGAGTGTACATGTACAATTTTATGTTTGTCGAGCATACATGTGCTTAATAACACTATTGTCGGTACACATATGCCCCATTGTGATTTACAAGGTAATGAGACCAAGATTCAAGGTACTTCATAAAAATCTGGTCGTCATGGAAAACAAATCTAAATCTACAAATGTATTTGTGGTTTCCAGTGACTGATCGTCAGCCAGAGCTTGAAACGCATGGAATTTTGATGCCCTAGTCAGTTAGTGTGCACAGCTAACGACCAAAAGGAAAAGTTAATCAAAATTGTGTGTAGATCGCAGGTGCTGCCCTGTGACTTATTACATTAAATTACATGTGTATGTACTCCACCAATATTTCAATGATACAATCTCGTGTTGGCCTTGCCTGATTTAATCTACCCATACCATATATCTCCGCCATTCTCCGACTCCTCCCTCTTCCTCTCTCTCTCTCTCTCTCTCTCTCTCTCTCTCTCTCTCTCTCTCTCTCTCTCTCTCTCTCTGTGTGTCTGTGTCTGTCTGTCTGTCTGTCTGCCTCGGTATCTGTGGAAGACTACGATCTCTTGGCGAAGGCGCCGAATCTTGTGCTGTAGTAGCACAAGTGTAGAGAAGCGGTGGTCCGGCCTTGTTGGCTTTGCACAGACGTTCTGACTCCTTGCTGCGGCGGCGTGGGCGTCAGCGAGATGGCCAGCCCTCCGTGAACTTCGTTGGTGGTCATGTCCTCGGTGTTGCCAAGGGCGGATCAGACGGGCGCTGGTAGGCGCATGAGCCACAATTGACGAAGCATATCGACGTTGCTGCTGGTTCCGTTGGTTGTGGGTGGGAGGCGGGTGATAGACATCATGTCTAGGAAAGTTATACTTGGTTTAATGTCCCCCAGTGGATGTTGGGAGAGTTAGAGGATTTTTTGGGCTCTGGAGGCTGCTGGCGGCGTGAATTCCTGAAGCAGGCACTATTTCAGAGCGTCATACTAGATCGAGTCATTGGGAGATATGTGGGAACACATCCTCGGGGATCGCCTCGAGAATATATTCTGCCTTCGTTTGGGACGCGCTGATATTCCACAGGCGGAACTGTATCCCCGCCCGGCGAAACCAGGAGGGAACGTCGACCGTGGAAAAGGGTGCATCTTCAGGGAAACGGCGTTGACGGTGTTGGTAGAGGGTAGCGTGGCGCCGGGGATAGCAGCGGTAGATGGGTCCATTGTTGCTCCGAATGGTCACCAGTGAGGCGATACCATTGTCAGAAGAGAAAGAGGTTTTGATGAGTTCGTCTTCTTTATTGTAAGGTACGAGTGAACTGGTTTTATATGCGGCACGAGACAATATATATACCGAGTGAGTAGTCACCCGTGGAGCGTAATTACATAATTGCACTGAATTAGGTTAGGTCAGGTCAAACTGGCTCGCACTGTCAGAGAAGCGTCAGTTCGTGGGCAACATGACGCGCGTTACATGCCACATAGTTATCTTGGTGTATACACACTGCAAAACTGCTCGGCACTTCTTCTTGACAGCTCCAAGTTAACCAATACAACACTTCGCTCTGCATTCAAAGGATTACAAAGGCGGAACATGCCGACAGGAGACCTTTTGGTCCATAATTAGGTTGGATGAGAAAAAATACGTTGAGGCTCCTTGCATTAATGTGAATTAGTGTGAAACCATCAATATCACGAAATACTGTGTCAAATTGTGTATCACTATAGTAATCGCTGTCTTTTGTTAGTCTTGAGTAGAAATTTAATTCGAGGTCACTTTGGGTATTATTGTGATTAAATATGGAAAATTCCTTTTCTGATATTTTGTCTATTTCTTTATACTTCTTAATGGCGGTATATATATCTGTGTTTACGGTCCCTTATATGTAGTACTCCGCCAACAAAGTAGTGCGACATTTCCTCGGCATGAATGTAATGAGAGCCGTCCTTTTGTGTCTAGAACATTGAGCTGTGAAGATGTCCATTACCATAAGTGTTTGGGGAACCTATTGTTGGTAAGTGTTAATTGAAAAGGTAGATGCAATCTGTATGAAAGAATAATATGATGTATTCACATAATGTAGAAATTATAGTAATGTTTGATGATTTCGGTTCCGTAGAATGTCCTTGGATGGGAAGGATAAATCATGATAGATATGGCGGAATAGGATAAACATTATGGTAAACTAATGACCCATTGTATCAGTGCATGATGATGATACGTGATAAAGTGCATTTAATAAGGTTATTAATTGTGATAGGTATATAGAATTAAACAAGGCATGTTGTTTATTGTGTTCGTGTTTACACACACCACACACGCCGTCTGTACGAGGATAATAACGATTGTGTGCGTGCCAGATTGTCTTCCTTCCCCCATCACTTTGTACCTTCAGTCGCCTACCATCGTGGCTTGGCGTTGACAATATATATATACATACATACGTACATATATACATATATATATATATATATATATATATATGTATATATATATATATATATATCTATATATATATATATATAAAGATATATATATATATATATATGGGTGTATATTACATGAAATCATTATATTTCACAGTAGACTCCATCGAATATTTTCCGTTTAGGTCTCTTACCTTCGTGTGATTGATAGGTGCAATTTATTTTCTTTGATGGGCGGCTATTGCGCAGTTGGTTTAAAGCTATATGTCTGAAGGAAGTGTATTTTCCGAAAACTATTTCGACTCAATTGTGTACGTGATTAATTCTACGGTTGCATCCTTTGGATGTGTTCACTAGCTTGTTGATAATTTGTTATCGTACCCTTTGTGTAAATCTTCATGCATCATGTTTGTAATTAAACCCAAATACACTTTGTAATGTTGTTATCGTATCCTTTGTGTAAATCTTCATAAATATTGTTAGTAATTAATCCGAAATACACTTTGTACTGTTGTTATACTTTGTGTAGGTTTCAGATCGTGGCCTAATATGATCCTCCCCTGGTGAAATTGGTGGATTATGTCCACTGTTAGTGGACATAATCCACCAATATCCACGTAGCGCCGGACACGTGACCTAAGTCCCCTTCCCTACCTGTTCACCTCACTACTTTTGTGTGTGTATATATATATATATATATATATATATATATATATATATATATATATATAAATATATACATGCTTTTCTCCACTCTGTAATCACATCTGCTGAAGATATTTTAAGTGTGATGTTTTTAGAAATAACACTAATAATTTATCTTACGTTCATTATTACTCTGCTCACAGTGAAAAAACTAATGCTTTCTGTCTTTAGTTCAATGTTCCTCAGATCGTACAGAATTTGCAACCCTGAATTTCTGGATAATGAGTTGAGCAAGATATACAGCATTCCATCAGACTTAAAATACCCAAAGCATTTGGTAGACAATTCCCACACTATGGCTATAAAAACTTACTATAAAACTCCACAGGAGAAAAAAAAAAATTTGTCATAAGAACCTCCTAGTGTTCCTTTTCAAAAATGCTTAAGGAATTCAACATAAATGTAGTCTTTAAGAACAATAGTACTGTCAAAAATATACTAATTAAAAATTCTCCACATAACACTGAAGGTTGCGTATACACCATTCCTTGTCTGCAGTGTCAAAAATTTTACATCGGACAAACTGGCAAAATACAGTGTGAGAAGTGATCAAATGTCTAGTGGTATTTTTGTTCATGTGAGGGACCAAGATCATGAAAATGACAGGGAAAATGCTATTAAAATAACATCTTGTAATTCCTTTACTTAAAGGAACATAATTGAATCAAGCCACACAAAACAAACTTTTGATCAAAATATCAATCTAAGACTAGGTATGTACAGGCTTGATAATTTTATTTCAAAGAAAATTGTTACATGTTTTCCTACCCGAACATTTGGTCCATCTGTTGGTAATTTTCTCAGGCTTGTGTGACACATCTTTCCGTGTTCCCTAAAATATTTTTACTTATGTATATATACTGTCTGTATCTCCTTTACTGTATTCCCTTCATGATGTCTTAAATAGACGAAAACGTTTGGACTACGTTTCTTATTTACCAGTGTTTTTTCTGCATATATATATATATATATATATATATATATATATATATATATGTATATACATATATATAGATATATGTATATATATATGTATATGCATATATGTATATATATATATTTATATATATATATACACATATGTATATATATGTATATGCATACATATATATATATATATGTATATATATATATATATATATATATATATATATATATATATATTAACCTTGATCTTTGGATCATGTGCTGGACCCATGAGCGACCGCTATTTTCCTCCCGGAAGAGAGCCAAGAGCTCGTATGACTGATCTATGGGCAATGCTGTGATCGTACACGCACACACACACACCCAACTCCCCGCCCACGAGAGTTGGAGAAAAGACTCGAAGTGCAGCGATACTGAAACTAATTTTACCCTGGGCAGGATTCAAACCCGGACCGCTGTAGTGACAGTCGGGGACTCTTCCAAACACTCCACCGAGTGTGTGTGTGTGTGTGTGTGTGTGTGTGTGTGTGTGTGTGTGTGTGTGTGTGTGTGTGTGTGTGTGTGTGTGTGTGTGTGTGTGTGTGTGTGTGTGTGTGTGTGTGTGTGTGTGTGTGTGTGTGTGTGTGTGTGTGTGTTTGTGTGTGTTTCTGTTAGTGTACGGTCCGTTGTGAAGCGTCCTGGTGTAAAATATCAATAGTTATCTCCGATAACTTTCTCGGCCTATACATTATTTTTGGAGTAAACTATTCTATCTTGCACTCAGTTATAAGTAGCATAATTACTTTGTAAGTGGAGCACTGTGTTTGTCTCCCTTCATATGGACCGGTACAATCTTACCTTTACTCCAAGATTTTGGTAATTTCTCAGTTCTCCAAAGTAGTGCTACTAATTTAGTCAATTTTTTCTATACGATTTCGCCTCTATCTTTCAGCATTTCTCCTAGGATGTTGTCTGAGCCAGCAGCCTTGTTTTTCAGTTTCTGTATCGCTTTCACCCCTCCAACTTCTGACATTTCTTTTACATGCTCTGCCCATGATATGTCGCGTGGTTCAGGTCTGATGCGCAGCTTCCTGCCTTCGTAATGACTTCTTACGTTACCGTCAATTTAATCCCTTTGTAGCATTTGTACTCGTAGTTTATTACAAAAGATTACAAAGGCGCAGCATGCCGACAGGAGGCCTTTTGGTCCATATCTAGGTCGGATGCGAAAAAATCCTAATAATAATGATATATAAATAACTAAAAACCATAACAATGTAAGTATAAAATAAAATACATAAATAAACGCATGGGCACAGTCAAACAAACATGCAAATAGTAAATAATAATAAATTGATATATAACTATTAATAAATGAGAATCAAACAGACAAATGATAACAAACCAAACACAAATAATATAAAATATATAATAATCATTACAGTATCTTGCTTAGGTGTTTATCTAAATGATTTTTAAAGCTTCGAACTGAACTACATTGCACTGCCTCTGCAGAAAGTTTATTCCATTCATTAACTACACGGTTGGCGAAGTTGTTTCTACCCACTTCCATATTAAATCTATTTCCTGACAGTTTGAGACCACTGTTTCTTGTCTGATTCTCATTCAGTGTGAAAATTTTGTCCCTTTTGATGTCAATTCCCTTTAGAATTCTAAATACCTGTATCAAATAATCTCTGAGTCTGCGCTTTTTTAGAAAAACGGATTCATATGTTTTAGTCGATTTTCGTATGATTTATTTTTGATATTTGGAATCAGTTTTGTGTCTCGCCGTTGTACTTTTTCCAATCTGTCAATGTCTGTAATGAGATTCGGTGACCATACGGAAACAGCATATTCCAAATGTGGACAAACTAACAATTTATATAGCTTGTTAATGAGTGATGGACTTTTGAAGTCAAAAGATCGCGCAATCATTCCTAGAATCTTATTTGCTTTCTCAAAGGCTGAAATACTCTGCTTGGATGATTTGAGATCGTTACTGATAATTACGCCGAGATCTTTTACACTATTCACTTTTGTTAACGAAGCTCCATATAACTTGTAATCGTACTTACTGTTGTTTTTACCTATGTGCATTACCTTGCATTTACTTGTGTTAAATTTCTTTAGCCACTTTTCAGACCATTGCTGTAATTTATCTAAATCTTGAATATCTAACAGATTTAAGTGATCATTTGCCATTCCGCACAGTTTTGTATCATCAGCAAATTTGGAAACAATAGATTTTAGTCCATGGTCTATATCATTTATATATACTATGAATAGAAGTGGCCCAAGAATGGAACCCTGAGGAACTCCACCTGTAACATTTTTCCATCTAGAAGTTTTTCCATTTAAAACAACTCTCTGTTTTCGATCATTCAAAGTCATCTAAGAAAAATTTCCTTTCAGTTTAAGTTGAACATAGTGAAGAGGAAAATTGTAGCCTACTCAGCTTTCCGTGCTATAGCTATCACATTGTTGTAATACTCCTATGTACTTTACATTATCCAAGCAGGTAGAAAAAATGTCAACAAAGATCATGCAGGTATATATATTACAATAGGAACTACCTATCTTACAATATTCCATTTACTGTATAAATGTATCTATACATTTTTTTATCCCTTAAGATAATGTGCAATGTAAGGGTATACGCTCGTCCACAGACGTGTTCTTAATAAACTCGTCGTAACCCTACTAGCCTCAAATTTCCTGAACTATAGCTGACCATCCCTAGCTTCTAATCTAACGTGTTTGACGACTCACTCTGAAGTTCGGAAGAAAATGACCGTACCTTGAAAACTGAAAAACGATTAAATAAAACACGATGTCGTTTGACACTGAAAATTATATCATCTAATGAACAAAGAAAAGGAATTCTACTATGGCAATGTATATTTCAATCAATGTTTATTGTATTACTGGCCAATTACCCGCGGGTTCCTGCGAGTTTGTGAATAATCCCTAACCTAACCATACCATACCTAACTTTAACCCTTAACCCTAACCAAAATATTTATTAAATGAAATATAGCTTTAAACACTCTCCCTCCCAGATGTGCGCCCCCCTTACCCGAAGGTTGGGAAACCCTAGTTTGAAATTACATGCATACACAAACACAAATATCATGTGCACATTCTTTTGCGTGCGTGCGTGAGTGTGTGTGTGAATTGACAATAAATGCCTACATCTAAAAGGTGAAGAAATGTATCTGCTTCATTTATCTTCAGAATATATATGGTTATAGAGATTTATTTGGAAAAACCTAGGAAGAGTTTGTAAATAATAAATTTCCGCAGCACTAAAATAAAATGAAAATAAGCAATACTTCAACATTTGGTAAAATTATACAATCATTTTACATTTGCATAATTTTTTCTTACAAAAGCTATCATGGTTTGTAGCAACATTAATTTCACAAATATAAATAATATCTATGAACACATACAATGATTTGTTTAATTATATTGATTCTTATGTTACAAAAATAATAACTTAAGGGAGAACTACAGTAGTGGCGTGTTCCCTTATTATAAACCACCTAACTTTAACCCTTAACCCTAACCAAAATATATTTTCAATTAGATATAGCTTTAAATTATCTCCCTCTCAGGTGTGTGCCCCCCTCCCGAAGTTGGGAAACCCTAGTTTGAAAATACATGCATACACAAACACAAATATCATGTGTACACATTCTTTTGTGTGCGTGTGTATGTGCATGTGTGTGTGTGTGTGTGTGTGTGTGGATTGACAATAAATGTCTACAGCTGAAAGGTGAAGAAATGTATCTAGTTTATTTATCTTCAGAATATATATAGTTATAGGGGTTTATCTGCAAAAACGTATGAGTTTGTGAATAAACTATTTCCGCCCGCACAAAAATTAAATAAAAATAACCAATATTTCAACATTTGGTCAAATTATACAATCATTTTCCATAAACATGCTTTCTTCTTACAAAAGCTATCATGGTTTGTGGCAACATTAATTTCACAAATGCAAATAATATATATGGATACATACAACGGATTGTTTAATCATACTAATTCTTAAGTCACAAAAAATACTACGCGACTTCAGGGGATACTACATTAACCTCCTAACTTTAACCCTTAACCCTAATCAAAATATTTCTTTTTAGAAATTAAATATAATTATACAAGTACCTGGAGTGATAGGGCATCAGAATATATATGGTTATGGGGGCCTATCTCTAAAACCCTAGGAGGAGTTCGTGTACAAACAAACAAATAAACAATCAGACAGACAGACAGAGGCTACTACTTTATTATAATAGATATTACTAATAGTCATATACATTAATTGTAGTTATACATTTTTGTCACATGCTCGACCATGCTCGTGCTAATAGTTTTTTCACCGCATTTCTTGATTCCTGACATATTCAAACGTCAAAACCTTTACCACTGCTAGCAAACGATGCGTGTATGCGTTAGGATTAGAAATGGAGAGAGTGAATGGTTTGAGGTAAAGGTGGGACTTTGTCAGGGGTGTGTTATGTCACCCTGGCTGTTCAATCTTTACATGGATGGGGTGGTGCGAGAGGTGAATGGAAGGGTAGTGGGTCAGGGGTTGGAGATGATTAAAGAAAATGGAGAAAAGTGGGAGGTGAGCCAGCTGTTGTTTGCTGACGATACTGCGCTTGTAGCAGGATCAGAGGGGGGATTGAAGAAGTTAGTGACAGAGTTTGAGAAGATGTGTGAAAGAAGGAAGCTGAAGATAAATGTGGGCAAAAGTAAGGTGATGACATGCACAAAAGGAGAGAGTGACAGTAGGCTGGAAGTGAGCATTAAGGGTGAGAAACTAGAGGAAGTGGATAGTTTCAGATACGTGGGTGACAGGAAAGGGAGGAGTGGGGGTGGAGGTAGAATGTAGATTGAGAGAAGCGAGTAAATGCCTTGGTGGATTAAAAAGTGTAATGAGAAATAGACATCTGGGAAAGGATGCTAAGAGGAGGTTATATGAAGGAGTGATTGTGCCAACAGCAATGTACGGGGCAGAAACATGGAACATGAAAGAGGAAGAGAGAAGGAGTTTGAATGTGTTTGAGATGAAATGTCTGAGAAGTATGATAGGGGTTACTGGGTTGGATAGAGTGAGAAATGAGGAGGTGAGGAGGAGAACAGGGGTGGAAAGGGAGCTGGGAGATACGGTTGATGAAAGAGTATTAGGATGGTTTGGACACATGGAAAGAATGAGTGAAGAAAGATTAGTAAAAGAGGTGTGGAAGGCGGAGGTGGAAGGAGTGAATATGAGGGGGCGTCCTAGGATGAGATGGATGGATGGGGTGAAAGGGGCTTTACAAAAGAGAGGAATGTCTGTAGAGGAAGGACAGTAGAGGACAGAAGATAAGGGTGACTGGAGAAGGGTTGTGTATAGATGATGCTGTGATGCATGAGGGGGAGTGGGTGGGGGATGGGGGGTGAGGAAATATGTATGAGAAAAAAATTGACGTAGCCTGAAGGGATTTCTCCCCGTCTTCTCCTTTTCTGCATGAGGGGACGGAGAGGGGGGTCGCCGAATTTATGAAGCGGCCTTGCTGTGGATGTGCTGTGTCTTACGACACTGCTTCTGACCCAGGGCAGTGGACAGGATGCAGGGATGACCCGTCATCCAGGAGATGCCAAGATAAGAGGGAGGGAGGAGGGTGGAGGGAAGTGGAATATATGGCAAATGAAATGGGTGGGAATGATTTTTATGCCTTTTTCTTTTTGGCTACCCCCCGTCTAAGGGGGAAAAAGTCTTTGGTATATGTATGTATGTAGCAAACGATGTTGAGATATATATACACGACGTAATGACTCATCCTTTTCATTCACTCTGAGGAACAACAACTTATGTTTGAATAGTTACTCATTCCCCTAAGAAATATCAAAGGCCAGAAAAAACATTCAATAGCCTGACAGACAAATGTATTAATGTATCTTTTGTTTCATTCACGTCATCAGACCCGTCATGGTCCTTTAACACTCAGACGAGACATTGCGATGTGGAATGAGGCCAGTAGAGTTGGACGTTGCTATGCATAGAGGGAACCATCGAAACACCTCCATGGGATTCAAGCATGTGCGCCCGCCGCACTTAGCCCTCACGGCACTTGACCAAACGCATAATTGAGAGGTACTACACGCCACGTCGAGCTTTGACTAAGCCCCACTAACCTTCCTAGACTGTAGTCTTCCACAGATACCGAGACAGACAGAGAGAAAGAATGAGAGACAGACAGAGAGAAAGAATGAGAGACAGGCAGAAAGACAGACAGACAGACAGACATACAGAGAGAGAGAGAGAGAGAGAGAGAGAGAGAGAGAGAGAGAGAAGGCGTAGAATGACAGAGATATATGGCATAGGTAGCTTAAATCAGTCAAGGCCAACACGAGATTCTATCATTGAAATATTGGTGGAGTACATACATATGTGATACAGCGTAATTAGTCAAAGGAAATTCCCTGCGATGTACACACAATTTTGGTTTACTTTTCCTTTTAGTCGTTAGCTCTAGAAACTAACTGACTAGGGCATCAAAATTTGTAGATTTAGATCTGTTTTCCATGGTGACCGGATTTTTATGAAGTACCTTGAATCTTGGTCTCATTACATTGTAAATATCAATGGGGCATGTGTGCCGACAATGGTGTATATAGCATACTCTTAAAAACCAAAATAGTTATGTGCATGCAATTTCGGTAGCATCAATATAGACCTGCTTTTTTATTATTGTGTCTAACAGTGTTATTAAGCACGTGTATGCTCGACAAACAAAGAATTGCACATGTACACTTATACACCTTTTACTTAACGCGCACATTCACATGTGGATGCACAAACATAGCCAAGTCTCTCCCCACTCCCCAAGGAAAATAACTTTTTTTTTTTTTTTTAATAGGTCATAGATTGTTATGTAGTACTTTTTCAGCGTCGCTGCGGAATTGTGCGGAAAATGTTTGCTCAAGGCATCTGCACAAGATGGGCTCATTAAGAGCATGGATACTTTTGGCCTTTTCGGTGAGTGTTTGCTTGCAATTTCGAGTTGTCTTGAAATCACGAGCTCATTTTCTTGACTAAGTATTCCTAAAACATGTAATGCCTTAAACCAGTGTTCATTCTCAAAATGTTGCAAACTGGAATGGCATGACTGTTGTATGGATCTTTGGATGGTTCAGACTTAAATTATTTGGTTGCGTCTTGTGTGCATATATAATCGAGCTCCTACTAAAAAAAAATTCAGTCATTTACCAGTAAACACGGCGGTGTCAGGCGCGCGTGTTCTTGAGCAACTATTCAATTTTACACGCAGTTAGTCAGCGCAGTCTCCTCGAATAACGAGAGAAGACAATAAACCTATTTCTATGGAACCATATGTGCTTTCTAATCTGACATCATTTCTTTGGCTACCGTTGGACAGTTTGATTCATTTGAGAGAGCGCCCCACCCAACCCACAACACTTTTGCTGAACGAAATTATTCGGTGTTATCTTGAACGTAAAGGAGAGAGAAGATATCGACAAGATAGAATATATCGAGCTGAAACTGGGTGTACATAAAGACTTTGTCTTCTGAATGTCAAGTAGAAGATGGAACTTATGAAAGTCATCATACTGAAGCAGTAAAAAGAGACATTTAATACGAACTCTGCCGTATTTGGTTCCTCGAGATTAGTTTGTGCTTCAAACTGAAGAAATGGGACTTTGATTCACTGTTGAATATTCATCGGCAGACACACTTCTTCGGAAGACAGTCAATCACATTGCCAAACAATTGGTCTGTACCATCAGTGGCCCATCAATCGTTTGCAAGTAATTAGGTACGGGATGGTTACTTCCATGTAAGCATACTATTATATTATGCTGATACACCTGTACTTCCGTAGATGTGTGTTGCAGTGGGACTCACCCAGTCTTTCCTGCAAGACGATGGGTGACAGGAATTAACTCTGGACATGGCTCCCAATGACAATGTGACCAAATCCTCTGGAAACGAAAAAGGCAGCTCCTCTGGAACCAAAGATAGCAACAAAATCTGGAAATAAAGATAGCAGCTCCTCTGTAGACGAAGAAAGCAACTACTTTGGAAGCAAAGACAGCAAAAAGTCTGGAAATAAAGATATCAGCTCCTCTACAAAGGGAAAAAGCAGCTCTTCTGGATACAAAGATAACAGTCCCTCTAAGGACGATGACACATATGAATCCTTGTTACCTTCATTAGATTCTGATCAAGACGAATTGGAGAGAAACTCCACATACTATTCGCTTTCGTGATGGACGGTGACCCTTTTAGGCGTTTTTTGTCCAAGTACATCCTGGTTGGCATCTCTTGGCGAAGGCGCCGAATCTTGTGTCGTAGTAGCACAAGTGTAGAGGGGCGGTGGTCCGGCGTTGTTACCTTTGCTGGTGTTGTTGGCTAGCGATGCTGCTGCAGCAGCACAGACGTTCTGACTCTTTGTTGCTGCGGCGTGGGTGTCGGCGAGATAGTCAGCCCTCCGTGAACTTCGTTGGTGGTCATGTCCTCGGTGTTGCCTAGGGCGGATCAGACGGGCGCTGGTAAGTGCATGAGCCACAATTGACGAAGCATATCGACGTTGCTGCTGGTTCCGTTGGTTGTGGGTAGGAGTCGGGTGATAGGCATCATCTCGAGGTATGCTGTACTTGGTTTAATGTCCCCCAGTGGCTCTTGGGAGAGTTGGAGGATTTTTGCGGCTCTGGAGGTCGCTGGCGGCGTAAATTCTTGAAGCAGGTACTGTTTCAGAGCGAAACGGCGTTGACGGTGTTGGTAGAGGGTAGCGTGGCGCCGGGGGTGGCAGCGGTAGATGGGTCCATTGTTGCTCCGAATGGTCACCAGTGAGGCGATGCCACTGTCAGAAGAGAAAGAGGTTTTGATGAGTTCTTCTTCTTTATTGTAAGGGGAAAAAAGCCTTGGTATGTGTATGTATGTACGAGTGAATTGGTTTTAGATGCGGCACGAGCCGATATATATACTGAGTGAGTAGTCACCCGTGGTGCGTAATTACATAATTGCACTGAATTAGGTTAAGTCGGGTCAACCAAGGTCGCACTGTCAGAGCAGGGTCTGGTCGCGGGCGACATGGCGCGCGTTACATGCCACGTAGTTATCTTGGTGTGTATACACTGCAAAACTGCTCGGCATCTCTTCTTGACAGCTCCAAGTTAACAAATCTAACACTGCGCTCTGCATTCAAAGGATTACAAAGGATTACAAAGGCGGACCTTTTAGTCCATAATTAGGTCGTATGAGAAAAAATACATAAATTATAAAAAAAAAAAATAGATCAAATAAAAAATATAATGATTCTTGGATGCCAACCGTCAGTCCCTGGTGTTTTATAAATTTTGAGTTTCTCTATACACCTTTTAATTTTTTCTTTTGTTATATTTACCGTAGTGAGTTTACCCTAGATTTTTCACAGGTTTCAGTTTGGAGTTCACTTTGAGGTATTTCGTTTACGAACACTGAGCTAAAATAGTTGTTCAAAATATTATACATTCCTCCGTTTGAATACTCAAGATGACCATCAGCAGATAATAGTGGCCCAATGTGATTCATAATAACCTTTTTATCTCTAATGTAACTGTAGAATTCTTTGAGATTCTCTTTGGATTTATCAACGATATTCATTTCGTATTGTCGTTTTCGTTTTTTTTTTTATTGTCTTTTTCAAATCTCTCTGTATAATTACATGAAATTTGATAGCCGTTAGGTGCACTCGAGCTCTTGTATTTCTTATAAGCCTGTCTCTTTTTAGCAATACTTTTTTCAGTTTCTTTGGGCGAGCCTGATTTAAGGGGCGTCTGTCCTAAAACGGGATGTAAGTATGAATCATCTTAGTAAGCGTATTTTGAAATGTTTCCCACATCTGATCTACAGGTCTTTCGCTTAAAATTGCCTCCCAATCTGTAAGCTGAAGCTCCTGACGTAGTCCTATGAACTGAGATTTACTAAAATCGGGTATTCTAGATGCACATGTATCTATTCTGAAAAGAATTTAGCGGTTTGAATCTAAGTCGGGATCGCTATTTGCAATAGTTTCACCAACCTCCACATCGGCTATCATGCTTTCACGGCTAGTGATCAATAGATCGAGTAAGTTTCCATGTCTTGTGGGTTCTTTTACGTGCTGAACTAAGTAACTGTCACCGAGAAAATCTATCAAACGACTACCTATATGGCCATCTTCGAGGGTCATCCAATCAATGTCAGTAAAACTGAAATCACCCATTATCAATAAGTCCCGGTTGTAGAAACTAGACAGTTCTTGAAACAACAGTTTCTTGTCTGCTAATGATAATGTTTTTGGTCTATATATTACACCTACATTCATTTTTTGTCCATTTGTTTGGATTAACTCTACCCAAAAACTATCATATGCATCCTCTTTTACTTTCTCTAAAACACAAGCATGGACATTGCTTTCAAAATAAAACAGAACACTACCACCTTTCTTGTGGTTTCTATCCTGATGAAAGCGTTTAAATCCCGCAATATTAAATTCAGCTTCAAACTCTTTACCATTTAACCATGTCTCGGTTATTCCTATCATATCGAGATTTTCACTTTTGACATATGCCTGTATTTCTTGACATTTATTCCTAATACTACACCCATAAAAGTACATGGTATTAAGAAACGTGATAATTTCTTTTTTACACGTTTTGTATTTCAACATGATGTCTTACATTATAATTTTGTTCTTTATTGACACATTGTCAGTTGGTGAATTCTCCAACTTTCCGGTTCCATCTGAGTGACAGCTTTCTGTGCAGCCTCATCTTAGTCTCCAAAGGGAAAGATATCGCTCTTCTGCCTCTGAAAGCCCGTTGTCAACTTGGGAAGGATCTTCTTGAGGAACTTAATTACCTGGATTTGGAATGAGGTTGCTACTTTGAGTATGGCATCACAGACGTTCTCATCATTATTTGTATGCTGGAACCTTTCCGGGGGTATATCACGCGAAATGATGATACATTTTACAGTAGACGTCATCGCACATGTCTCCTTTAGTTCTTTTAGCTGTGTAACATAATTTTGATGCATATCATTAGGATTATTTTCCTAGTTTCACTTGATGGTTTGACTTGTTGTAAAATTACGCTTTACATTTTGTTAATTGAAAAGGTAGATGCAATCTGTATGAAAGAATAATATGATGTATTCACACAATATAGAAGTTATAGTAATGTTTGATGATTTCGGTTCCGTAGAATGTCCGTGGATGGGAAGGATAAATCATGATAGAAATGGCGGAATAGGATAAACATTATGGTAGACTAATGACCCATTGTATCAGTGCATGATGATGATACGAGATAATGTGTATTTAATAATGTTATTAATTGTGATAGGTATATAGAATTAACCAAGACATGTTGTTTATTGTGTTCGTGTTTACAGACACCACACACGCCATCTGTACGAAGATAATAAAGATTGTGTTCGTGCCAGGTTGTCTGCCTTCCCCCATCACTCTGTACCTTGAGCCGGCTACCTTCGTGGCGTTGCTTTGACAATATATATATATATATGTATATATATATATATATACATATATATATATATATATATACATATATATACATATATATACATACATATATGTATATATATATATATATACATATACATATATATATGTGGGTGTATATTACATGCAATAATGATATATTTCACAGTAGACATCATTGAAGAATTTCCGTTTAGGTCTCTTATCTTCGTGTGATTGATAGGTGCAATTTATTTTCTTTGAGGGGCGGCTATTGCGCAGTTGGTTTAAAGCTATATGTTTGAAGGAAGTGTATTTTCAGAAAACTATTTCGACTCAATTGTGTACGTGATTAAATCTACTGTTGCCTTTTTTTGGATGTATTCACGAGCTTGTTGATAATTTGTTATCGTACCCTTTGTGTAAATCTTCATGCATCATGTTTGTAATTAATCCCAAATGCACTGTGTAATGTTGTTATCATATCCTTTGTGTAAATCTTCATAAATATTGTTAGTAATTAATCCGAAATACACTTTGTACTGTTGTTATACTTTGCGTAGGTTTCAGATCGTGGCCTAATATGATCCTCTCCTGGTGAAATTGGTGGATTATGTCCACTGTTAGTAGACAAAATCCACCAATATCCACGTAGCGCCGCACACGTGACCTGAGTCCCCTTCCCTACCTGTCCACTTCACTACTTTTGTATAGTTATACATGCTTTTCTCCACTGTAATCACATCTGCTGAAGATATTTTAAGTGTGATGTTTTTAGAAAAAACACTAATAGTTTATCTTACGTTCATTATTACTCTGCTCACAGTGAAAAAACTAAGCTTGCTGTCTTTAGTTCAATGTTCCTCAGAACGTACAGAATTTGCAACCCTGAATTTCTGGATAATGAGTTGATTAAGATATACAGCATTGCATCAGACTTAAAATATCCAAAGCATTTGGTAGACAATTCCCACACTATGGCTATAAAAACTTACTATAAAACTTCACAGGAGAAAAATATTTGTTGTCATAAGAACCTCCTGGTGTTCCTTTTCATGAGAGTATGGCAAGACTATAAAAATACTTAAGAAATTCAACATAAATGTAGTCTTTAAGAACAATAGTACTGTCAAAAATGTACTAATTAAAAACTCTCCACATAACACTGAAGGTTGCGTATACACCATTCCTTGTCTACAGTGCCAAAAGTTTTACATCGGACAAACTGGCAAAGATTTACAAACAAGAATAAACCAACATAGATACAGTGTGAGAAGTGATCAAATGTCTAGTGGTATTTTTGTTCATGTGGGGGACCAAGATCATGAAAATGACTGGAAAAATGCTTTTAAATAACATCTTGTAATTCCTTTACTGAAAGGAATATAATTGAATTAAGCCACAATAAAAAAGACTTTTGATCAAAATATCAATCTTAGACTAGGTATGTACAGGCTTGATAATTTTATTTCAAAGAAAATTGTTACATGTTTTCCTGCCCGAACCTTTGGTCCATCTGTTACCTGAGGGCTGTTGGTAATTTCCTCAAGCTTGTGTGACACATCTTTCCGTGTTCCCTAAAATATTTTTACTTCTGTATATATACTGTCTGTATTTCCTTTACTGTATTCCCTTGATGATGTCTTAAATAGACGAAAACGTTTCTTATTTACCAGTGTTTTTCTGCATATATATATATATATATATATATATATATACATATATATATAAATATATATATATACATATATGTATATATATATGTATATGCATTTATATATACATATATGTATATATATATGTATATGCATACATATATATATATATATATATATATATATATATATTAACCTTGATCTTTGCATCATGTGTTGGACCCATGAGCGACAGCTATTTTCCTCCCGGAAGAAAGCCCAGAGCTCGTATGACTGATCTATGGGCAATGCTGTCATCTTACACGCACGCACACACTCAACTCTCGCCCACGAGAGTTGGAGGAAAGACTCGAAGCGCAGCGATACTGAAACTAATTCTGCCCTGGGCAGGATTCAAACCCGGACCGCTGTAGTGAAGCGTCCTGGTGTAAAATATCAACAGTTATCTCCGATAACTTTCTCATCCTATGCTTAAATTTTGGAGTAAACTATTCTATCTCCTACAGATACATATGTGCACCAAATAAGATACTATCTGTGGACTGTCAACTCAAATTAGATGTCAGCAAGAGAAAATATCAAGTTCATAGCCATACAAATCACTATGGGTGTCTCATTTTACAATTTGTTCCTTTCACATTAAGTTGAACATTGTGAAGAGGAAGATTGCAGCCAACTCAGCTTTCCGTGCTATAGCTATCACATTGTTGTAATACTCCTATGTACTTTATATTATCCAAGCAGGTGAAAATAAAAATTCAACAAAGATCATACACGTACACATATCCTACAATATTCCATTTACAGTAGACTGTATAAATGTATATATGTATTTCTTCTCCTTAAAAACACTTTCCAATGTAAGTGTATAGGCCCGTCCCCAGACATGTTCTCAATAAACTTGTCGTAACCCTACTAACCTCAAATTCCCTCAACAAGAGCTCACCCAGCTTATCAACGTGATGCATCCGCCATCCCTGGCTTCTAATCTAACGTCTTTGACGACTCACCCTGAAGTTCGGAAGAAAATGACCGTACCTTCAACACTGAAAAACGATTACATAAAACACGATGTCAATTGACAATGAAAAATATATCATCTAATGAACAAAGAAAAGGAATTCTACTAGGGCAATGTATATTTCAATCATTGTTTATTGTATTATATTACTAACAGTCATATATATTAATTGCAATTATACATTTTTATCACATGCTCAAACATGCTCGTGCCAATAGTTTTTCCAGGCACTTCTTGACTCCAACATCCAAGTAACAGGTAGGAGACCCGACATATTCAAACGTCAAAACCTTTACCTCTGCTAGCAAACGACGCTGAGATATATACAGTACACGACGTAATGGCTCATCCTTTTCATTCACTCTGAAGAACACCAACTTATGTTATGTTTGAATAGTTACTCATTCCCCCAAGAATATCAAGGGCCAGAAAACCACTCAGTAGCCTGACAGACCAATGCATTGATGTATCTTGCGTTTCATTCACGTCATCAGACTCGTGATGGTCCTTTGACACTCAGACAAGACATTGCGATGTGGAATGAGGCCAGTAGAGTTGGACGTTGCTACCCATAGAAGGAACCATCGAAACACCTCTATGGGATTCAAGCGTATGTGCCCGCCACACGGCACTTGACCACACGCATAATAGAGAGGGACTACACGTCGCATCAGGCTTTATCTAAGCCCCACTAACCCTCCTAGATCGTAGACTTCCACAGATACAGAGACAGAGAGAAAGAGAGAGAGAGATGATAAGAGAGAAAGAGAGAGAGAGAGAGAAAGAGAAAGAGAGAGAGAGATGATAAGAGAGAAAGAGAGAGAGAGAGAGAGAGAGAGAGAGAGAGAGAGAGAGAGAGAGAGAGAGAGAGAGAGAGAGAGAGAGAGAGAGAGAGAGAGAGAGAGAGAGAGAGAGAGGGAGGAGGCGGAGATATATGGCATAGGCAGCTTAAATCATGCAAGGCCAACACGAGATCTATCATTGAAATATTGGTGGAGTACATACACATGTAATTTCGTGTAATTAGTCACAGAGAAGCACCTGCGATCTACACACGGTTTAGGTTTAGTTTTTCCTCCTCGTATCATTTAAAAGGAGGGTTGTATTGCAGGGAAGGCACTCGTAAGACTAGAGACTCCAAGTCCTTTCAGGTGAGATCGTTAGCTCTGTGAGCTAACTGAATGGGGCATTGCAATTTGGTGTCTTTCCAGCTATGGCTCACGATCAGTCACTGGAAACCACAAATGCATTTGTAGATTTAGGTTCTGTTTTCCATGATGACCGGATTATCAAGTACCTTCAGTCTTGGTCTCATTACCTTGTAAATCACAATGGGGCATGTGTGCCGACAATAGTCTATATAGCATAGTCTTAAAAACCAAAATAGTTATGTTCATGCAATTTCGGTAGCATCAATATAAACTCACTTTTTGATTATTGTGTATAAGAACGTTATTAAACACGTGTATACTTGAAGAACCAAAAATTGCACATGTACACTTATACACCTTTTACGTAACGCAAGCATTCACATTTGGATGCACAAACATAACCAAGTCTCTCCCCGCTTCCCCACCACCACAAAAAATAAATAAATAAATAAATAAAATAAAATAAAAGATAAAAAGGTCATGGATTGTTATGTAGGACTTCCTTTTTCAGCGTCGCTACCAATTTTTGAGGAAAAGATTTGCTGAAGACATCTGTACAAGATGGGCTCATCAAGAACATGGATACTTTTGGCCTTTTCGGTGAGTATTTGCCTGCATTTTCGTGTTGTCTTGAAATCACGAGCTCATTTTCTTGACTACGTATTCCTAAAACATGTAACCCCTTAAACCAGTGTTCATTTTCAAAATGTTGCAAACTGCAATAGCATGACTATTGTAAGGCTCTTTGGATGATTCAGACAAATGATTTGGTTGCGTCTTATGTGCATATGTAATCGAGCTCCTACTAGAAATGCAGCGAGGCAAAATTTCAGTCGCTTAGCAGTAAAGACGGTGTCAGGCGTGAGTGCTCTTGAGCAACTATTAACTTTACACGTAGTTAATCAGCGCAATCACCTCGAATAACGAGAGATGACAGTAAGCCTGTACCATCAGCGGCCCATCAATAGCTTGCATGTAACTAAGTACGGGGTGGCTACTTCCCTGTAAACATACTATTATATTATTCTAATACACCTGTACTTTCGCAGATGTGTGTTGCAGTGGGACTCGCCCAGCCTTTCCTGAAAGACGATGGGCGACAGGAATTAACTCTGGACATGGCTCCCAGAGGTGGTGGAAGCAAAGGCAAACCATCTGCAAATAGTGACAGCAGTGACTCTTCAGACGATGATAACTCTGGAGACGATGATACATCCTCGTCACCTTCATTAGATTCCGCTGAAGACGATGTCGAGAGAAACTCCACACAGTTTTCGCTTTCGTTTGGCATAAGTATTTGTGGACCCTCTGACATGTTTGGTAACAACAACAATACTGGCTTTGGACCTGGCTGTGGACACGGCTGCGGATGTGGTTGTAACCATGGCGATGATGAGAGCGACAGTGACGGCAGCAGCGACGAGAGCGCGAGCGACAGCAGTGGCAACAACGGAAACAGCAAGAGCAGTGGTAGCAGCGGTGGCAGCAACGGAGAGAGCAAGAGCAGTGGCAGTAACAGTGGCAGCAACGAAAACAGCGATAGCGGTGACAGCAACGATAACAGCAACTCCGCAGGCAGCACTGGCACGAGCGAGAGTGTTTCGATGAAATAGTAGTAACTTCAGCAGCCACAAGAGCAGTAGCACCAACAGCGAAGAGTAAGAGAATGACAATCGTAACGACAAAGACGTCCAATGCGCCAACGACCTTGACCACTAAAACAACGCAATGACAATAACGTCTTCTACCGAGCACTTCCTATCTACAATTCGGATCAATGCATTGTAATATTTACATGTCACTCTTAAAGTAGACTCAATACAATTTCAAGGCATGCTTATTCATATGATTGTCCTATTAGTGGTAATGTAGATGTTAGAAAAGAGAGAACATTATTTGATCATTTGAAAAAATAGGCTTGGCGTCTTCATGATGATGATAATGATGATGATGATGATGATGATGATGATGATGATGATGATGATGATGATGATGATGATGATGATGATGATGATGATGATGATGATGATGATGATGATGATGATGATGATGATGATGATGATGATGATGATGATGATGATGATGATGATGATGATGATGATGATGATGATGATGATGATGATGATGATGATGATGATGATGATGATGATGATGATGATGACGACGACGACTATGACCGCATTAAGGTCTATTAGGAAATGCATTCAATTCTCAAGGATAAATGTTTGTACAGGATAATTGACTCAATATGTCAGCTAGGCATAAGGCATGGTTATGAAGGTCCATTGAGGAAACATATAATTTCGATATGTGACGCAAGAGATGGGCTTTTAGAATACGTCCTAACGTTCGGACGTATTCTAAAAGCCCATCTTCATTTACCCTTCCCCACCTATCACTCTGTTATTTGTCTAAAACAATTTCTAAATATATATATATATATATATATATATATATATATATATATATATGTATACGTATATACATATATATATATGTGTGTGTGTGTGTGTGTGTGTGTGTGTGTTTATGTGTGTGTGTGTTTTAGATATGTTCAAAAAGACAACTTTTTCCTATTTTCATATGTAATTGTAATTGTTCTTTTTGACCTGAAAAAGCAAAAAACCGTATTAGTTTTTATCTGGGATGTATGGAAGTATTCCACATGGAGGCTGATTTTTTTCCCTATCTTATCAAAAAGGGGAAATTTTAAGTAATTTCTAAATCATATATTGTGGTATAATGTTTTGTCTATCCAAGGTAGAGCAACAAATTAGGTACCAAAAGAAAGAGGAGGATCTATTCTACATATATGAACAGTTAGAATTGATTAATTTTCCCCGTGACTTTTAATAGATAGGAAGTGTTTGAATGTCTTGACTTTTTACTAAAGTAGAGACATGGTTTTTACATGGAGTAAGATAGAGCAACAAAACAGTTATCAAATGAATACATTTTTAATGCTCTTTCGAACGTGTACAGTTTGATTAACATTGTACAAAAAATGTCATGTTATTTGTAATATTTACAGAAAAATAACAAAATTCTATACATTTGACCAATTTTATACAAAGTGTAAAGCGTAATTTTGCAACAAGTCAAACTATCAATGGAACCTAGCAAAATAATCCTGATTATATGCATCAAAATGATGTTACACAGCTAAAAGAACTAAAGGAGACATGTGCGATGACGTCTACTGTAAAATGTATCATCATTTCGCGTGATATACCACCGGAAAGGTTTCAGCATACAAATAATGATGAGAATGTCTGTGATGCCATACTCAAAGTAGCAACCTCATTCCAAACCCAGGTCATTAAGTTCCTCAAGAAGATCCTTCCCAAGTTGACAACGGGCTTTCAGAGGTAGGAGAGCGATATCTTTCCCTTTCTAGACTAAGATGAGGCTGCATAGAAAGCTGTCACTTAGATGGAACCGGAGAAGTTGGAGAATTCACCAACTGACAATGTGTCAATAAAGAACAAAATTATAATGTAAGACATCATGTTGAAATACAAAACGTGTCAAAAAGAAATAATCACCAGTTTCTTAATACCATGTACTTTAATGCTCGTAGTATTAGGAATAAATGTCAAGAAATACAGGCATATGTCAAAAGTGAAAATCTCGATATGATAGGAATAACCGAGACATGGTTAAATGGTAAAGAGTTTGAAGCTGAATTTAATATTGCGGGATTTAAACACTTTCATCAGGATAGAAACCACAAGAAAGGTGGTGGTGGTGTTCTGTTATACGCTAAAAGCAATGTCCATGCCTATGTTTGAGAAAAAGTAAAAGAGGATGCATATGATAGTTTTTGGGAAAAATTAACCCAAACAAATGGACAAAAAATAAATATAGATGTCATATATAGGCCAAAAACATTATCATTAGCTGACGACAAACTGTTGTTTCAAGAACTGTCGAGTTTCTACAACCGGGACTTATTGATACTGGGTGACTTCAGTTTTACTGACATTGATTGGATGACCCTTGAAGATGGCCATATAGGTAGTCGTTTGATAGATTATCTCGGTGACAGTTACTTAGCTCACCATGTAAAAGAACCCACAATACATGGGAACTTACTCGATCTGTTGATCACTAGCCGTGAAAGCATGATAGCCGATGTGGAGGTTAGTGAAACTATTGCAAATAGCAATCACAACTTAGATTCAAACCGCTATTTTTTTTTTTTTTTTTTAGAATAGAGACATGTGCATCTAAAATACCCGATTTTAGTCAATCTCAGTTCATAGGACTACGTCAGGAGCTTCAGCTTACAGTTTGGGAGGCAATTTTAAGCGAAAGTCCTGTAGATCAGATGTGGGAAATATTTCAAAATACGCTTACTAAGATGATTCATACCTACATCC
>NC_134783.1:65621487-65643987 GCF_046742065.1 Oratosquilla oratoria
TGCATTTACTTGTGTTAAATTTCATTAGCCACTTTTCAGACCATTGCTGTAATTTATCTAAATCTTGAATATCTAACAGATTTAAGTGATCATTTGCCATTCCGCACAGTTTTGTATCATCAGCAAATTTGGAAACAATAGATTTTAGTCCATGGTCTATATCATTTATATATACTATGAATAGAAGTGGCCCAAGAATGGAACCCTGAGGAACTCCACTTGTAACATTTTTCCATCTAGAAGTTTTTCCATTTAAAACAACTCTCTGTTTTCGATCATTCAAAGTCATCTAAGAAAAATTTCCTTTCAGTTTAAGTTGAACATAGTGAAGAGGAAAATTGTAGCCTACTCAGCTTTCCGTGCTATAGCTATCACATTGTTGTAATACTCCTATGTACTTTACATTATCCAAGCAGGTAGAAAAAATATCAACAAAGATCATGCAGGTATATATATTACAATAGGAACTACCTATCTTACAATATTCCATTTACTGTATAAATGTATCTATACATTTTTTTATCCCATAAGATAATGTGCAATGTAAGGGTATACGCTCGTCCACAGACGTGTTCTTAATAAACTCGTCGTAACCCTACTAGCCTCAAATTTCCTGAACTATAGCTGACCATCCCTAGCTTCTAATCTAACGTGTTTGACGACTCACTCTGAAGTTCGGAAGAAAATGACCGTACCTTGAAAACTGAAAAACGATTAAATAAAACACGATGTCGTTTGACACTGAAAATTATATCATCTAATGAACAAAGAAAAGGAATTCTACTATGGCAATGTATATTTCAATCAATGTTTATTGTATTACTGGCCAATTACCCGCGGGTTCCTGCGAGTTTGTGAATAATCCCTAACCTAACCATACCATACCTAACTTTAACCCTTAACCCTAACCAAAATATTTATTAAATGAAATATAGCTTTAAACACTCTCCCTCCCAGATGTGCGCCCCCCTTACCCGAAGGTTGGGAAACCCTAGTTTGAAATTACATGCATACACAAACACAAATATCATGTGCACATTCTTTTGCGTGCGTGCGTGAGTGTGTGTGTGAATTGACAATAAATGCCTACATCTAAAAGGTGAAGAAATGTATCTACTTCATTTATCTTCAGAATATATATGGTTATAGAGATTTATTTGGAAAAACCTAGGAAGAGTTTGTAAATAATAAATTTCCGCAGCACTAAAATAAAATGAAAATAAGCAATTTGATAAAATTATACAGTCATTTTACATTTGCATAATTTTTTCTTACAAAAGCTATCATGGTTTGTAGCAACATTAATTTCACAAATATAAATAATATCTATGAACACATACAATGGTTTGTTTAATTATATTGATTCTTATGTTACAAAAATAATATCTTAAGGGGGAACTACAGTAGTGGCGTGTTCCCTCATTATAAACCACCTAACTTTAACCCTTAACCCTAACCAAAACATATTTTTAATTTGATATAGCTTTAAATGATCCCCCTCTCAGGTGTGCGCCCCCCTCCCGAAGTTGGGAAACCCTAGCTTGAAAATACATGCATACACAAACACAAATGTCATGTGTACACATTATTTTGTGTGCGTGTGTATGTGCATGTGTGTGTGTGTGTGTGGATTGACAATAAATGTCTACAGCTGAAAGGTGAAGAAATGTATCTAGTTTATTTATCTTCAGAATATATATAGTTATAGGGGTGAATGAACTATTTCCGCCCGCACAAAAATTAAATAAAAATAACCAATATTTCAACATTTGGTAAAATTATACAATTATTTTCCATAAACATGCTTTCTTCTTACAAAAGCTATCATGGTTTGTGGCAGCATTAATTTCACAAATGCAAATAATATATATGGATACATACAATGGATTGTTTAATCATACTAATTCTTAAGTCACAAAAAATACTACGCGACTTCAGGGGATACTACATTAACCTCCTAACTTTAACCCTTAACCCTAACCAAAATATTTCTTTTTCGAAATTAAATATAATTATACAAGTACCTGGAGTGATAGGGCATCAGAATATATATGGTTATGGGGGCCTATCTCTAAAACCTTAGGAGGAGTTCGTGTACAAACAAACAAATAAACAATCAGACAGACAGACAGAGGCTACTACTTTATTATAATAGATATTACTAATAGTCATATACATTAATTGTAGTTATACATTTTTGTCACATGCTCGACCATGCTCGTGCTAATAGTTTTTTCACCGCATTTCTTGATTCCTGACATATTCAAACGTCAAAACCTTTACCACTGCTAGCAAACGATGCGTGTATGCGTTAGGATTAGAAATGGAGAGAGTGAATGGTTTGAGGTAAAGGTGGGACTTTGTCAGGGGTGTGTTATGTCGCCCTGGCTGTTCAATCTTTACATGGATGGGGTGGTGCGAGAGGTGAATGGGAGGGTAGTGGGTCAGGGGTTGGAGATGATTAAAGAAAATGGAGAAAAGTGGGAGGTGAGCCAGCTGTTGTTTGCTGACGATACTGCGCTTGTAGCAGGATCAGAGGGGGGACTGAAGAAGTTAGTGACAGAGTTTGAGAAGATGTGTGAAAGAAGGAAGCTGAAGATAAATGTGGGCAAAAGTAAGGTGATGACATGCACAAGAGGAGAGAGTGACAGTAGGCTGGAAGTGAGCATTAAGGGTGAGAAACTGGAGGAAGTGGATAGTTTCAGATACGTGGGTGACACGAAAGGGAGGAGTGGGGGTGGAGGTAGAATGTAGATTGAGAGAAGCGAGTAAATGCCTTGGTGGATTAAAAAGTGTAATGAGAAATAGACATCTGGGAATGGATACTAAGAGGAGGTTATATGAAGGAGTGATTCTGCCAACAGCAATGTACGGGGCAGAAACATGGAACATGAAAGAGGAAGAGAGAAGGAGTTTGAATGTGTTTGAGATGAAATGTCTGAGAAGTATGATAGGGGTTACTGGGTTGGATAGAGAGAAATGAGGAGGTGAGGAGGAGAACAGGGGTGGAAAGGGAGCTGGGAGATACGGTTGATGAAAGAGTATTAGGATGGTTTGGACACATGGAAAGAATGAGTGAAGAAAGATTAGTAAAAGAGGTGTGGAAGGCGGAGGTGGAAGGAGTGAATATGAGGGGGCGTCCTAGGATGAGATGGATGGATGGGGTGAAAGGGGCTTTACAAAAGAGAGGAATGTCTGTAGAGGAAGGACAGTAGAGGACAGAAGATAAGGGTGACTGGAGAAGGGTTGTGTATAGATGATGTTGTGATGCATGAGGGGGAGTGGGTGGGGGATGGGGGGTGAGGAAATATGTATGAGAAAAAAATTGACGTAGCCTGAAGGGATTTCTCCCCGTCTTCTCCTTTTCTGCATGAGGGGACGGAGAGGGGGGGGTCGCAGAATTTATGAAGCGGCCTTGCTGTGGATGAGCTGTGTCTTACGACACTGCTTCTGACCCAGGGCAGTGGACAGGATGCAGGGATGACCCGTCATCCAGGAGATGCCAAGATAAGAGGGAGGGAGGAGGGTGGAGGGAAGTGGAATATATGGCAAATGAAATGGGTGGGAGTGATTTCTATGCCTTTTTTTTTTGGCTACCCCCCCCCCGTCTAAGGGGGAAAAAGTCTTTGGTATATGTATGTATGTAGCAAACGATGTTGAGATATATATACACGACGTAATGACTCATCCTTTTCATTCACTCTGAGGAACAACAACTTATGTTTGAATAGTTACTCATTCCCCTAAGAAATATCAAAGGCCAGAAAACCATTCAATAGCCTGACAGACAAATGTATTAATGTATCTTTTGTTTCATTCACGTCATCAGACCCGTCATGGTCCTTTAACACTCAGACGAGACATTGCGATGTGGAATGAGGCCAGTAGAGTTGGACGTTGCTATGCATAGAGGGAACCATCGAAACACCACCATGGGATTCAAGCATGTGCGCCCGCCGCACTTAGCCCTCACGGCACTTGACCAAACGCATAATTGAGAGGTACTACACGCCACGTCGAGCTTTGACTAAGCCCCACTAACCTTCCTAGACTGTAGTCTTCCACAGATACCGAGACAGACAGAGAGAAAGAATGAGAGACAGACAGAGAGAGAGAATGAGAGACAGGTAGAAAGACAGACAGACAGCCAGACAGACAGACATACAGAGAGAGAGAGAGAGAGAGAGAGAGAGATAGAGAGAGGAGGCGGAGAACGATAGAGATATATGGCATAGGTAGCTTAAATCACTCAAGGCCAACACGAGATTCTATCATTGAAATATTGGTGGAGTACATACATATGTGATACAGCGTAATTAGTCAAAGGAAATTACCTGCGATGTACACACAATTTTGGTTTACTTTTCCTTTTAGTCGTTAGCTCTAGAAACTAACTGACTAGGGCATCAAAATTTGTAGATTTAGATCTGTTTTCCATGGTGACCAGATTTTTATGAAGTACCTTGAATCTTGGTCTCATTACATTGTAAATCACAATGGGGCATGTGTGCCGACAATGGTGTATATAGCATACTCTTAAAAAACAAAATAGTTATATGCATGCAATTTCGGTAGCATCAATATAGACCTGCTTTTTTATTATTGTGTCTAACAGTGTTATTAAGCACGTGTATGCTCGACAAACAAAGAATTGCACATGTACACTTATACACCTTTTACTTAACGCGCACATTCACATGTGGATGCACAAACATAGCCAAGTCTCTCCCCACTCCCCAAGGAAAATAACTTTTTTTTTTTTTTTTTTTTAATAGGTCATAGATTGTTATGTAGGACTTTTTCAGCGTCGCTGCGGAATTGTGCGGAAAATGTTTGCTCAAGGCATCTGCACAAGATGGGCTCATTAAGAGCATGGATACTTTTGGCCTTTTCGGTGAGTGTTTGCTTGCATTTTCGAGTTGTCTTGAAATCACGAGCTCATTTTCTTGACTAAGTATTCCTAAAACATGTAATGACTTAAACCAGTGTTCATTCTCAAAATGTTGCAAACTGGAATGGCATGACTGTTGTATGGCTCTTTGGATGGTTCAGACTTAAATTATTTAGTTGCGTCTTGTGTGCATATATAATCGAGCTCGTACTAAAAAAAAATTCAGTCATTTACCAGTAAACACGGCGGTGTCAGGCGCGCGTGTTCTTGAGCAACTATTCAATTTTACACGCAGTTAGTCAGCGCAGTCTCCTCGAATAACGAGAGAAGACAATAAACCTATTTCTATGGAACCATATGTGCTTTCTAATCTGACATCATTTCTTTGGCTACCGTTGGACAGTTTGATTCATTTGAGAGAGCGCCCCACCCAACCCACAACACTTTTGCTGAACGAAATTATTCGGTGTTATCTTGAACGTAAAGGAAAGAAAAGATATCGACAAGATAGAAAATATCGAGCTGAAACTGGGTGTACATAAAGACTTTGTCTTCTGAATGTCAAGTAGAAGATGGAACTTATGAAAGTCATCATACTGAAGCAGTAAAAAGAGACATTTAATACGAACTCTGCCGTATTTGGTTCCTCGAGATTAGTTTGTGCTTCAAACTGAAGAAATGGGACTTTGATTCACTGTTGAATATTCATCGGCAGACACACTTCTTCGGAAGACAGTCAATCACATTGCCAAACAATTGGTCTGTACCATCAGTGGCCCATCAATCGTTTGCAAGTAATTAGGTACGGGATGGTTACTTCCATGTAAGCATACTATTATATTATGCTGATACACCTGTACTTCCGTAGATGTGTGTTGCAGTGGGACTCACCCAGTCTTTCCTGCAAGACGATGGGTGACAGGAATTAACTCTGGACATGGCTCCCAATGACAATGTGACCAAATCCTCTGGAAACGAAAAAGGCAGCTCCTCTGGAACCAAAGATAGCAACAAAATCTGGAAATAAAGATAGCAGCTCCTCTGTAGACAAAGAAAGCAACTGTTTTGGAAGCAAAGACAGCAAAAAGTCTGGAAATAAAGATATCAGCTCCTCTACAAAGGAAAAAAGCAGCTCTTCTGGATACAAAGATAACAGTCCCTCTAAGGACGATGACACATATGAATCCTTGTTACCTTCATTAGATTCTGATCAAGACGAATTGGAGAGAAACTCCACATACTATTCGCTTTCGTGATGGACGGTGACCCTTTTAGGCGTTTTTTGTCCAAGTACATCCTGGTTGGCATCTCTTGGCGAAGGCGCCGAATCTTGTGTCGTAGTAGCACAAGTGTAGAGGGGCGGTGGTCCGGCGTTGTTACCTTTGCTGGTGTTGTTGGCTAGCGATGCTGCTGCAGCAGCACAGACGTTCTGACTCTTTGTTGCTGTGGCGTGGGTGTCGGCGAGATAGTCAGCCCTCCGTGAACTTCGTTGGTGGTCATGTCCTCGGTGTTGCCTAGGGCGGATCAGACGGGCGCTGGTAAGTGC
The DNA here is from genome assembly GCF_046742065.1 of Oratosquilla oratoria. Taxonomy (NCBI): domain Eukaryota; kingdom Metazoa; phylum Arthropoda; class Malacostraca; order Stomatopoda; family Squillidae; genus Oratosquilla; species Oratosquilla oratoria. Next base: position 65,627,925 of record NC_134783.1, read on the forward strand.
ATGAGCCACAATTGACGAAGCATATCGACGTTGCTGCTGGTTCCGTTGGTTGTGGGTAGGAGTCGGGTGATAGGCATCATCTCGAGGTATGCTGTACTTGGTTTAATATCCCCCAGTGGCTCTTGGGAGAGTTGGAGGATTTTTGCGGCTCTGGAGGTCGCTGGCGGCGTAAATTCCTGAAGCAGGTACTGTTTCAGAGCGAAACGGCGTTGACGGTGTTGGTAGAGGGTAGCGTGGCGCCGGGGTTGGCAGCGGTAGATGTGTCCATTGTTGCTCCGAATGGTCACCAGTGAGGCGATGCCACTGTCAGAAGAGAAAGAGGTTTTGATGAGTTCGTCTTCTTTATTGTAAGGGGAAAAAAGCCTTGGTATGTGTATGTATGTACGAGTGAATTGGTTTTAGATGCGGCACGAGCCGATATATATACTGAGTGAGTAGTCACCCGTGGTATGTAATTACATAATTGCACTGAATTAGGTTAAGTCGGGTCAACCAAGGTCGCACTGTCAGAGCAGCGTCTGGTCGCGGGCGACATGGCGCGCGTTACATGCCACGTAGTTATCTTGGTGTGTATACACTGCAAAACTGCTCGGCATCTCTTCTTGACAGCTCCAAGTTAACAAATCTAACACTGCGCTCTGCATTCAAAGGATTACAAAGGCGGACCTTTTAGTCCATAATTAGGTCGTATGCGAAAAAATACATAAATTATAAAAAAAAAATAGATCAAATAAAAAATATAATGATTCTTGGATGCCAACCGTCAGTCCCTGGTGTTTTATAAATTTTGAGTTTCTCTATACACCTTTTAATTTTTTCTTTTGTTATATTTACCGTAGTGAGTTTACCCTAGATTTTTCACAGGTTTCAGTTTGGAGTTCACTTTGAGGTATTTCGTTTACGAACACTGAGCTAAAATAGTTATTTAGAATATTACACATTCCTTCGTTTGAATACTCAAGTTGACCGTCATCAGATAATAGTGGCCCAATGTGATTCATAATAACCTTTTTACCTCTAATGTAACTAGAATGTTTGGGGATTCTCTTCGGATTTATCAGCGATATTCATTTTGTATTGCCGTTTTCGTTTTTATTGTCTTTTTTTTTTAATCTCTGTGTATTATTACATAACTTTGCTGGCCGTTAGGTGCACCCGAACACTTGTATTTCTTATAAGCCCGTCTCTTTTTAGCAATACTTTTTCAGTTTCTTTGTCAAGCCCTTTTGGGCGAGCCTGATTTGGGAGGCGTCTGTCCTTTAACCCATTCAACTCCGATGACAAGATGTCTTGTCATTTGGTCAAATAAAACAAAAAATCATAATAAAACAACAAAATGTTTGATGATCAAACAGCACCAGAAAAATATGACGTCATAAGTCCTCCTCGAGGAGGACTGATGACGTCATATTTTTCTGGTGCTGTTTGATCATCAAACATTTTGTTGTTTTATTATGATTTTTTGTTTTATTTGACCAAATGACAAGACATCTTGTCATCGGAGTTGAATGGGTTAACGGGATGTAGGTATGAATCATCTTAGTAAGCGTATTTTGAAATATTTCCCACATCTGATCTACAGGTCTTTCGCTTACAATTGCCTCCCAATCTGTAAGCTAAAGCTCCTGACGTAGTCCTATGAACTGAGATTTACTAAAATCGGGTATTCTAGATGCACATGTATCTATTCTAAAAACAAATTAGCGGTTTGAATCTAAGTCGTGATCGCTATTTGCAATAGTTTCACCAACCTCCACATCGGCTATCATGCTTTCACGGCTAGTGATCAATAGATCGAGTAAGTTTCCATGTCTTGTGGGTTCTTTTACGTGCTGAACTAAGTAACTGTCACCGAGAAAATCTATCAAACGACTACCTATATGGCCATCTTCGAGGGTCATCCAATCAATGTCAGTAAAACTGAAATCACCCATTATCAATAAGTCCCGGTTGTAGAAACTAGACAGTTTTTGAAACAACAGTTTGTCGTCTGCTAATGATAATGTATTTTGGCCTATATATACACCTACATTCATTTTTTGTCCATTTGTTTGGGTTAACTCTACCCAAAAACTATCATATGCATCCTCTTTTACTTTCTCTAAAACACAAGCATGGACATTGCTTTCAAAATAAAACAGAACACTACCACCTTTCTTGTGGTTTCTATCCTGATGAAAGCGTTTAAATCCCGCAATATTAAATTCAGCTTCAAACTCTTTACCATTTAACCATGTCTCGGTTATTCCTATCATATCGAGATTTTCACTTTTGACATGCCTGTATTTATTGACATTTATTCCTAATACTACAAGCATTAAAGTACATGGTATTAAGAAACGTGATAATTTCTTTTTTACACGTTTTGTATTTCAACATGATGTCTTACATTATAATTTTGTTCTTTATTGACACATTGTCAGTTGGTGAATTCTCCAACTTTCCGGTTCCATCTGAGTGACAGCTTTCTGTGCAGCCTCATCTTAGTCTCCAAAGGGAAAGATATCGCTCTTCTGCCTCTGAAAGCCCGTTGTCAACTTGGGAAGGATCTTCTTGAGGAACTTAATTACCTGGATTTGGAATGAGGTTGCTACTTTGAGTATGGCATCACAGACGTTCTCATCATTATTTGTATGCTGGAACCTTTCCGGGGGTGTATCACGCGAAATGATGATACATTTTACAGTAGACGTCATCGCACATGTCTCCTTTAGTTCTTTTAGCTGTGTAACATAATTTTGATGCATATAATTAGAATTACTTTCCTAGTTTCACTTGATGGTTTGACTTGTTGCAAAATTACGCTTTACATTTTGTTAATTGAAAAGGTAGATGCAATCTGTATGAAAGAATAATATGATGTATTCACACAATATAGAAGTTATAGTAATGTTTGATGATTTCGGTTCCGTAGAATGTCCGTGGATGGGAAGGATAAATCATGATAGAAATGGCGGAATAGGATAAACATTATGGTAAACTAATGACCCATTGTATCAGTGCATGATGATGATACGAGGTAATGTGTATTTAATAATGTTATTAATTGTGATAGGTATATAGAATATAGACATGTTGTTTATTGTGTTCGTGTTTACAGACACCACACACGCCATCTGTACGAAGATAATAAAGATTGTGTGCGTGCCAGGTTGTCTGCCTTCCCCCATCACTCTGTACCTTGAGCCGGCTACCTTCGTGGCGTTGCTTTGACAATATATATACATACATACGTACATATATATATATATATATATATATATATATATATATATATATATACATATATATACATATATATATATATATATATATATATATATACATATACATATATATATGGGTGTATATTACATGCAATAATGATATATTTCACAGTAGACATCATTGAAGAATTTCCGTTTAGGTCTCTTATCTTCGTGTGATTGATAGGTGCAATTTATTTTCTTTGAGGGGCGGCTATTGCGCAGTTGGTTTAAAGCTATATGTTTGAAGGAGGTGTATTTTCAGAAAACTATTTCGACTCAATTGTGTACGTGATTAAATCTACTGTTGCCTTTTTTTGGATGTATTCACGAGCTTGTTGATAATTTGTTATCGTACCCTTTGTGTAAATCTTCATGCATCATGTTTGTAATTAATCCCAAATGCACTGTGTAATGTTGTTATCGTATCCTTTGTGTAAATCTTCATAAATATTGTTAGTAATTAATCCGAAATACACTTTGTACTGTTGTTATACTTTGCGTAGGTTTCAGATCGTGGCCTAATATGATCCTCTCCTGGTGAAATTGGTGGATTATGTCCACTGTTAGTAGACAAAATCCACCAATATCCACGTAGCGCCCTACACGTGACCTGAGTCCCCTTCCCTACCTGTCCACCTCACTACTTTTGTATAGTTATACATGCTTTTCTCCACTGTAATCACATCTGCTGAAGATGTTTTAAGTGTGATGTTTTTAGAAAAACACTAATAATTTATTTTACATTCATTATTACTCTGCTCACAGTGAAAAAACTAAGCTTGCTGTCTTTAGTTCAATGTCCCTCAGAACGTACAGAATTTGCAACCCTGAATTTCTGGATAATGAGTTGATTAAGATATACAGCATTGCATCAGACTTAAAATATCCAAAGCATTTGGTAGACTATTCCCACACTATGGCTATAAAAACTTACTATAAAACTTCACAGGAGAAAAATATTTGTTGTCATAAAAACCTCCTGGTGTTCCTTTTCATGAGAGTATTGCAAGACTATAAAAATACTTAAGAAATTCAACATAAATGTAGTCTTTAAGAACAATAGTACTGTCAAAAATATACTAATTAAAAATTCTCCACATAACACTGAAGGTTGCGTATACACCATTCCTTGTCTACAGTGCCAAAAATTTTACATCGGACAAACTGGCAAAGATTTACAAACAAGAATAAACCAACATAGATACAGTGTGAGAAGTGATCAAATGTCTAGTGGTATTTTTGTTCATGTGGGGGACCAAGATCATGAAAATGACTGGAAAAATGATATTAAAATAACATCTTGTAACTCCTTTACTGAAAGGAACATAATTGAATTAAGCCACATTAAAAAAAACTCTAAGACTAGGTATGTACAGCCTTGATAATTTCATTTCAAAGAAAATTGTTACATGTTTTCCTGCCCGAACATTTGGTCCATCTGTTACCTGAGGGCTGTTGGTAATTTCCTCAGGCTTGTGTGACACATCTTTCCGTGTTCCCTAAAATATTTTTACTTCTGTATATATACTGTCTGTATCTCCTTTACTGTATTCCCTTCATGATGTCTTAAATAGACGAAAACGTTTGGACTACGTTTCTTATTTACCAGTGTTTTTTCTGCACACACACACACACACACACACACACACACACACACACACACACACACACACACACACACACACACACACACACACACACACACACACACACACACACATATATATATATATATATATATATATATATATATATATACATATATATATATATATACATATATGTATATATATGTCTATGCATATATATATATATATATACATATATGTATATCTATATGTATATGCATACATATATATACACACACACATATATATATATATATATATATATATATATATATATATATATATATTAACCTTGATCTTTGCATCATGTAATGGACCCATGAGCGACAGCTATTTTCCTCCCGGAAGAGAGCCCAGAGCTCGTATGACTGATCTATGGGCAATGCTGTGATCTTACACGCACACACACACACCCAACTCCCCGCCCACAAGAGTTGGAGAAATGACTCGAAGCACAGTGATACTGAAACTAATTCTGCCCTGGGCAGTATTCAAACCCGGACCGCTGTAGTGACAGTCGGGGACTCTTCCAAACGCTCCACCGAGTGTGTGTGTTTGTGTGTGTGTTTGTGTGTGTGTGTGTGTGTGTGTGTGTGTGTGTGTGTGTGTGTGTGTGTGTGTGTGTGTGTGTGTGTGTGTGTGTGTGTGTGTGTGTGTGTGTGTGTGTGTGTGTGTGTGTGTGTGTGTGTGTGTGTGTGTGTGTGTGTGTGTGTGTGTGTGTGTGTGTGTGTGTGTGTGTGTGTGCGTAGCGTCCTGATGTAAAATATCAAGAGTTATCTCCGATAACTTTCTCATCCTATACTTAAATTTTGGAGTAAACTATTCTATCTCCTACAGATACATATGTGCATCAAATAAGAAACTATCTGTGGACTGTCAACTCAAATTAGATGTCAGCAAGAGAAAATATCAAGTTCATAGCCATACAAATCACTATGGGTGTCTCATTTTACAATTTGTTCCTTTCACATTAAGTACAACATTGTGAAGAGGAAGATTGCAGCCAACTCAGCTTTCCGTGCTATAGCTATCATATTGTTGTAATACTCCTATGTACTTTATATTATCCAAGCAGGTGAAAATAAGAATTCAACAAAGATCATGAACGTACACATATCATAATAGGAACTTCCTACAATATTCCATTTACAGTAGACTGTATAAATGTATATATATATTTCTTATCCTTAAAAACACTGTCCAATGTAGGTGTATAAGCCCGTCCCCAGACATGTTCTCAATAAACTTGTCGTAACCCTACTAACCTCAAATTCCCTCAACATGAGCTCACCCAGCTTATCAACGGGATGCATCCGCCATCCCTGGCTTCTAATCTAACGTCTTTGACGACTCACCCTGAAGTTCGGAAGAAAATGACCGTACCTTCAACACTGAAAAACGATTAGATAAAACACGAAGTCAATTGACACTGAAAAATATATCATCTAATGAACAAAGAAAAGGAATTCTACTAGGGCAATGTATATTTCAATCATTGTTTATTGTATTATATTACTAACAGTCATATATATTAATTGCAATTATACATTTTTATCACATGCTCAAACATGCTCTTGCCAATAGTTTTTCCAGGCACTTCTTGACTCCAACATCTAAGTAACAGGTAGGAGACCCGACATATTCAAACGTCAAAACCTTTACCTCTGCTAGCAAACGACGCTGAGATATATACAGTACACGACGTAATGGCTCATCCTTTTCATTCACTCTGAAGAACACCAACTTATGTTATGTTTGAATAGTTACTCATTCCCCCAAGAATATCAAGGGCCAGAAAACCACTCAGTAGCCTGACAGACCAATGCATTGATGTATCTTGCGTTTCATTCACGTCATCAGACTCGTGATGGTCCTTTGACACTCAGACAAGACATTGCGATGTGGAATGAGGCCAGTAGAGTTGGACGTTGCTACCCATAGAAGGAACCATCGAAACACCTCTATGGGATTCAAGCGTATGTGCCCGCCACACGGCACTTGACCACACGCATAATAGAGAGGGACTACACGTCGCATCAGGCTTTATCTAAGCCCCACTAACCCTCCTAGATCGTAGACTTCCACAGATACAGAGACAGAGAGAAAGAGAGAGAGAGATGATAAGAGAGAAAGAGAGAGAGAGAGAGAAAGAGAAAGAGAGAGAGAGATGATAAGAGAGAAAGAGAGAGAGAGAGAGAGAGAGAGAGAGAGAGAGAGAGAGAGAGAGAGAGAGAGAGAGAGAGAGAGAGAGAGAGAGAGAGAGAGAGAGAGAGAGAGAGAGAGAGAGAGAGAGAGAGAGGGAGGAGGCGGAGATATATGGCATAGGCAGCTTAAATCATGCAAGGCCAACACGAGATCTATCATTGAAATATTGGTGGAGTACATACACATGTAATTTCGTGTAATTAGTCACAGAGAAGCACCTGCGATCTACACACGGTTTTGGTTTAGTTTTTCCTCCTCGTATCATTTAAAAGGAGGGTTGTATTGCAGGGAAGGCACTCGTAAGACTAGAGACTCCAAGTCCTTTCAGGTGAGATCGTTAGCTCTGTGAGCTAACTGAATGGGGCATTGCAATTTGGTGTCTTTCCAGCTATGGCTCACGATCAGTCACTGGAAACCACAAATGCATTTGTAGATTTAGGTTCTGTTTTCCATGATGACCGGATTATCAAGTACCTTCAGTCTTGGTCTCATTACCTTGTAAATCACAATGGGGCATGTGTGCCGACAATAGTCTATATAGCATAGTCTTAAAAACCAAAATAGTTATGTTCATGCAATTTCGGTAGCATCAATATAAACTCACTTTTTGATTATTGTGTGTAAGAACGTTATTAAACACTTGTATACTTGAAGAACCAAAAATTGCACATGTACACTTATACACCTTTTACGTAACGCAAGCATTCACATTTGGATGCACAAACATAACCAAGTCTCTCCCCGCTTCCCCACCACCACAAAAAATAAATAGATAAATAAATAAAATAAAATAAAAGATAAAAAGGTCATGGATTGTTATGTAGGACTTCCTTTTTCAGCGTCGCTACCAATTTTTGAGGAAAAGATTTGCTGAAGACATCTGTACAAGATGGGCTCATCAAGAACATGGATACTTTTGGCCTTTTCGGTGAGTATTTGCCTGCATTTTCGTGTTGTCTTGAAATCACGAGCTCATTTTCTTGACTACGTATTCCTAAAACATGTAACCCCTTAAACCAGTGTTCATTTTCAAAATGTTGCAAACTGCAATAGCATGACTATTGTAAGGCTCTTTGGATGATTCAGACAAATGATTTGGTTGCGTCTTATGTGCATATGTAATCGAGCTCCTACTAGAAATGCAGCGAGGCAAAATTTCAGTCGCTTAGCAGTAAAGACGGTGTCAGGCGTGAGTGCTCTTGAGCAACTATTAACTTTACACGTAGTTAATCAGCGCAATCACCTCGAATAACGAGAGATGACAGTAAGCCTGTACCATCAGCGGCCCATCAATAGCTTGCATGTAACTAAGTACGGGGTGGCTACTTCCCTGTAAACATACTATTATATTATTCTAATACACCTGTACTTTCGCAGATGTGTGTTGCAGTGGGACTCGCCCAGCCTTTCCTGAAAGACGATGGGCGACAGGAATTAACTCTGGACATGGCTCCCAGAGGTGGTGGAAGCAAAGGCAAACCATCTGCAAATAGTGACAGCAGTGACTCTTCAGACGATGATAACTCTGGAGACGATGATACATCCTCGTCACCTTCATTAGATTCCGCTGAAGACGATGTCGAGAGAAACTCCACACAGTTTTCGCTTTCGTTTGGCATAAGTATTTGTGGACCCTCTGACATGTTTGGTAACAACAACAATACTGGCTTTGGACCTGGCTGTGGACACGGCTGCGGATGTGGTTGTAACCATGGCGATGATGAGAGCGACAGTGACGGCAGCAGCGACGAGAGCGCGAGCGACAGCAGTGGCAACAACGGAAACAGCAAGAGCAGTGGTAGCAGCGGTGGCAGCAACGGAGAGAGCAAGAGCAGTGGCAGCAACGAAAACAGCGATAGCGGTGACAGCAACGATAACAGCAACTCCGCAGGCAGCACTGGCACGAGCGAGAGTGTTTCGATGGAATAGTAGTAACTTCAGCAGTCACAAGAGCAGTAGCACCAACTGCGAAGAGTAAGACAATGACAATCGTAACGACAAAGACGTCCAATGCGCCAACGACCTTGACCACTAAAACAACGCAATGACAATAACGTCTTCTACCGAGCACTTCCTATCTACAATTCGGATCAATGCATTGTAATATTTACATGTCACTCTTAAAGTAGACTCAATACAATTTCAAGGCATGCTTATTCATATGATTGTCCTATTAGTGGTAATGTAGGTGTTAGAAAAAGAGAGAACATTATTTGATCATTTGAAAAAATAGGCTTGGCGTCTTCATGATGATGATAATGATGATGATGATGATGATGATGATGATGATGATGATGATGATGATGATGATAGATGATGATGATGATGATGATGATGATGATGATGATGATGATGATGATGATGATGATGATGATGATGATGATGATGATGATGATGATGATGATGATGATGATGATGATGATGATGATGATGATGATGATGATGATGATGATGATGATGATGATGATGATGACGACGACTATGACCGCATTAAGGTCTATTAGGAAATGCAATCAATTCTCAAGGATATATGTTTGTACAGGATAATTGACTCAATATGTCAGCTAGGCATAAGGCATGGTTATGAAGGTCCATTGAGGAAACATATAGTTTCGATATGTGACGCAAGAGAAACAAACAAGAAGAAAGTGGGAAATTGGAAGGTGAAGCGGTGTGGCCACGGGAACAGCTCGGGAGTGAGATGTGAGTAGGACGTTCAAGAGAGATGCAAAGATAGGACACAGCTCTTCGGTTTGACCATATTCTATGGTGAGTGTCATATCTATCGTTGACTTATTGCTTTCGTGGTGTGAAGTTTATTACCAGAAGCTCAAATCCAATGTCGTCGACCACTGGTGGTTAGGTAAAATTAAATAAGATGCTAAGATCGAGATGCTTGACTATCTCAACAATTTTTAGATGGCTTTCTCATAGTGATTTGTATGGCTTTGAACTTGATATTTTTTCTTACTGACATGTAGTTTGAGTTGCCAGTCCACAGATAGTTTCTTATTTGATGCACATATGTATCTGTAGGAGAGATCTTGGTAATGTGGTGGATGTCTTGGTTTAGTCACATAACAATGTCGCGCGATGTCATTCAATATGGCATAGAAGTAGTGCAGATTGAGTAATTATTGAAAGGGTGGTTACCATATTTACTGAATCATAATGATAAAAATCTTAAAAATAAAGGACAACGACAAATGGCAAAAAAGGTGAAGCGACAATCGAAAAGATCTTATCTTAATGATAAACTAGAAATACTACGAAGGGATAACATTGACGGTAACGTAAGAAGTCATTGCCAAGGACTGAATACTTTATAAAGAGGATTTCAAGCCCGAGAGAGTAAAGAGAGAGGACGAGATAGGAATGCAAGAGTAAAAGAAAAGGAGGTAATCAAACGATAAGAAATTTTGTATACAAGCTGCGCCTCAGACCTGACCCAGAGCATGTAAAAGAACTGTCAGAGGCCGTAGCGGCGTAAGCAATACAGAGACTGAGAAACAAGGCACTAGGCTCTGGAGAATTGCTGAAAGATAAAGGTGAAATCGTACAGAAAAAATGGACTATATTAGTACCGCTACTTTGGAGAACTGAGAAATTACTCAACTTTTGGAATGAAGGTAAGATTGTACCGGTACATATGAAGGAAGACCAACACAGTGCTCCACTTACAAAGTAGTTATGCTACCTTAAACTGAGTGCAAGACAGAAAAGTTTACTCCAAAATTAAAATATAGGCCGAGAAAGTTATCGGAGATAGCTATTGATATTTTACACCAGGACGCTTCACAACAGACCGTATACTAACAAACACACACACGGACACACACACACACACACACACACACACACACACACACACACACACACACACACACACACACACACACACACACACACACACACACACACACACACACACACACACACAGACACACACACACACACACACACACACACACACACACACACACACACACACTCGGTGGCGCGTTTGGAAGTGTCCCTGACTGTCACTACAGCGGTACGGGTTCGAATCCTGCCCAGGGATGAAATAATTTCAGTATCGCTGCGCTTCGATTCGTTACTCCAACTCTAGTGGGAGGGGAGTTGGGTGTGTGTGTGTGCGTGTAAGATTAGAGAATTGTTCATAGATCAGTCATACGAGCTCTGAGCTCTCTTCCGGGAGGGAAATAGCTGTCGTTCACGGGTCCAACACATTATCCAAGGACCAAGGTGAATACATACATATATATATATATATATATATATATATATATATATAAATATACATATGTATATCTATATATATATATATATATAAATATACATATGTATATATATATATATATATATATATATATATATATATATATATGCTGGTACATTGTGATAAAGATGGAAAAAGAAGTCACGGGTCTATTTCCGAGTTTCTGACTATCTCGCCGACGCCCGCGCCGCCGCAGTAAGGAGTCAGAACGTCTGTGCTGCTGCAGGAGCATCGCTAGCCAACAACACCAGCAAAGGTAACAACGCCGGACCACCTCCCCTCTACACTTGTGCTACTACGACACAAGATTCGGCGCCTTCACCAAGAGATGCCAACCAGGATGTACCCGGACAAAAAACACCTAAAATGGCCACCACCGTCCATCACGAAAGCGAAAAGTATGTGGAGTTTCTCTCCACATACAGAGAAGCTGCTATCTTTATTTCCAGATTTTGTTGCTATCTTTGCTTCCAGAGAAGCTACCTTTTTCGTCTCCAGAGGATTTGGTCACATGGTCATTGGGAGCCATGTCCAGAGTTAATTGCTGTTGCCCATCGTCTTGCAGGAAAGGCTGGGCGAGTCACACTGCAACACACATCTGCGGAAGTACAGGTGTATCAACATAATATAACAGTATGTTTACATGGAAGTAACCACCCCGTACCTAATTACTTGCAACCCATTGATGGGCCACTGATGGTACAGAAATTAATGCAAGAAGTGTGTCTGCTGATAAAGATTCAGCTTTGAATCAAAGTCCCATTTCTTCAGTTTGAAGCACAAACTAATCTTGAGGAACCAAATACGGCAGAGTTCGTATTACGAGTAAATGTCGCTTTTTACTGCTTCAGTATGATGACTTTCATAAGTTCCATATTCTACTTGACATTCAGTTTCAGCTCGATATGTTCTGTCTTGTCGATATCTTCTCTCTCCTTTACGTTCAAGATAACACCGAATGATTTCGTTCAGCAAAAGTGTTGTGGGTTGGGTGAGGGCTCTCTTAAATGAATCAAACTGTCTAACGGTAGCCAAAGAAATGATGTCAGATTAGAAAGCACCTATTGTTCCATCGAAATAGGTATGTTGTCTTCTCTCGTTATTCGAGGTGACTGCACTGACTAACTGCGTGTAAAATTGAATAGTTGCTCAAGAACACGCGTGCCTGACACCGTGTTTACTGGTAAATGAATTAAATTTTTGCCTCGGTGCATCTCCAGTACAAGCTCGATTACATATGCACACAAGACGCAACCAAATAATTTAAGTCTGAATCATCCAAAGACCCATACAACAGTCATGCCATTCTAGTTTGCCACAGTTTGAGAATGAACACTAGTTTAAGGCATTACATATGATTTCAAGACAACAAGAAAATGCAAGCAAACACTCACCGATAAGGCGAAAGGTATCCATGCTCTTTATTAGCCCATCTTGTGCAGATGCCTTGAGCAAACATTTTCCGCACAATTCCGTAGCGACGCTGAAAAAATAAGTCCTATATAACAATGTATGACTTTTTTTCTTTTTTCTTTGGGGAGTGGGGAGAGACTTGGCTATGTTTGTGCATCCATATGTGAATGTTTGCGTTAAGTAAAAGGTGTATGAGTGTACATGTGCAATTTTATGTTTGTCGAGCATACATGTGCTTAATAACACTATTGTCGGCACACATATGCCCCATTGTGATTTACAAGGTAATGAGACCAAGATTCAAGGTACTTCATAAAAATCTGGTCGTCATGGAAAACAAATCTAAATCTACAAATGTATTTGTGGTTTCCAGTGACTGATCGTCAGCCAGAGCTTGAAACGCATGGAATTTTGATGCCCTAGTCAGTTAGTGTGCACAGCTAACGACCAAAAGGAAAAGTTAATCAAAATTGTGTGTAGATCGCAGGTGCTGCCCTGTGACTTATTACATTAAATTACATGTGTATGTACTCCACCAATATTTCAATGATACAATCTCGTGTTGGCCTTGCCTGATTTAAGCTACCCATACCATATATCTCCGCCATTCTCCGACTCCTCCCTCTTCCTCTCTCTCTCTCTCTCTCTCTCTCTCTCTCTCTCTCTCTCTCTCTCTCTCTCTCTCTCTCTGTCTGTCTGTCTGTCTCGGTATCTGTGGAAGACTACGATCTCTTGGCGAAGGCGCCGAATCTTGTGTTATAGTAGCACAAGTGTAGAGAAGCGGTGGTCCGGCGTTGTTGGCTTTGCACAGACGTTCTGACTCCTTGCTGCGGCGGCGTGGGCGTCAGCGAGATGGTCAGCCCTCCGTGAACTTCGTTGGTGGTCATGTCCTCGGTGTTGCCAAGGGCGGATCAGACGGGCGCTGGTAGGCGCATGAGCCACAATTGACGAAGCATATCGACGTTGCTGCTGGTTCCGTTGGTTGTGGGTGGGAGGCGGGTGATAGACATCATCTCGAGGAATGTTATACTTGGTTTAATGGCCCCCAGTGGATGTTGGGAGAGTTAGAGGATTTTTGCGGCTCTGGAGGCTGCTGCGGCGTGAATTCCTGAAGCAGGCACAATTAAGAGCGTCATACTTGATCGAGTCATTGGGAGATATGTGGGAACACATCCTCGGGGATCGCCTCGAGAATATATTCTGCCTTCGTTTGGGAGGCGTTGATATTCCGCAGGCGGAACTGGATCTCCGTCCGGCGAAACCAGGAGGGATCGTCGACCGTGGAAAAGGGTGGCAGCTTCAGGGAAACCGCGTTGACGGTGTTGGTAGAAGGTAGCGTGGCGCCGGGGGTGGCAGCGGTAGATGGGTCCATTGTTGCTCCGAATGGTTACCAGTGAGGCGACGCCACTGTCAGAAGAGAAAGAGGTTTTGATGAGTTCGTCTTCTTTATTGTAAGGTACAAGTGAACTGGTTTTATATGCGGCACGAGCCAATATATATACCGAGTGAGTAGTCACCCGTGGAGCGTAATTACATAATTGCACTGAATTAGGTTAGGTCGGGTCAAGCTGGCTCGCACTGTCAGAGAAGCGTCAGTTCGTGAGCAACATGACGCGCGTTACATGCCACGTAGTTATCTTGGTGTGTACACACTGCAAAACTGCTCGGCACCTCTTCTTGACAGCTCCAAGTTAACCAATACAACACTTCGCTCTGCATTCAAAGGATTACAAAGGTGGAGCATGCCGACAGAAGACCTTTTGGTCCATAATTAGGTCGGAGGAGAAAAAATACATAAATGATGAAAAATAGATCAAATAAAAAATATATAATAATATGAATAATAATAACTAAAACAAATAATATAGGTATAGTTGGTGATAAACAAAAAGGTAAATAGTAAATAATAATAAACTGACAAATAAATAACAATAAATGGAAATCAAGTAAATAATAAATAAACAGACAAATAACATAAAATAGTATAAAATAAATGGCAGCCATTACAACATCTTGCTTAAATGTTTATCTAAACGAATGTTAAAGCTTCGAACTGAACTACATTGCACTGTCTCTGCAGGAAGTTTATTCCATTCATTAACTACACGGTTGGCGAAGTTGTTTCTACCCACTTCCAAATTAAGTCTATTTCCTGACAGTTGAAAACCATTATTTGTTGTCGGATTCTCATTTAGTGTGAAAATTTTGTCACTTTTGATGTTGTCAACCCCCTTTAGAATCATAAATACCTGTATCAAATCACCTCTGAGTCTACGTTTTTTTTAGGAAAACAGATTCATATGTTTTAGTCGATTTTCGTATGATTGACTTTTTATATTTGGAATCAGTTTTGTGGTTCTCCTTTGTAGTTTTTCCAATCTGTCAATGTCTTTAATGATTTGAGGTCGTTACTGATTATTGCCCCTAGATCCTTTTCACTATCCACTTTTGTTAACGAATTTCCAAATAACTTGTAATCGTACCTACTGTTACTTTTGTTAAATTTCATTAGCCACTTTTCAGACCATTGCTGTAATTGATCTAAATCTTCTTGAATATCTAATCGATTGAAGTGATCATTTGCCATCCCGCACAATTCTGTATCATCAGCAAATTTGGAGACAATAGATTTTAGTCTGTGGTTTATATAATTCATATATACTATGAATACTATGAATAGAAGTGGCCTAAGAACGGAACCCTGAGGACCTCCACTCGTAACATTTTCTTATCTAGAAGTTTTGCCATTTAAAACAACTCTCTTTTTTCGATCATTCAATCAATTTCTAGTCCAACTTAATAGGCTACCACTTACTCCGTGTGCAGCGAATTTAGTAAGTATTCTTTGCAAAGTCTAAACATATTAATTCTATATTGTTTCTTTTGTCATAACTCGAGATGACTGTGTTGTAGAATTCGAGTAAGTTAGTCACGCAAGAATGTTTCTGTCTGAATCCATGCTGGCTATCGTTTATCAAACAGTTACTTTCTAAATGATGTTCGATAGCATCTCCGATGATAGTTTCCATCATTTTTCCTACGATTGAAGTCAAGCTTATAGACTTATAGTTATTTGGTTTCTTTTTGTCACCCTTTTTGAATAGTGGAGTGACGTTAGCTAGCTTTCATTCTCTTGGGACATCTCCAGATATGATGGATTTTTTTTTTTTTTTTTTTTTTTTATAATTTCTAATGAAACAACAATCTCATTTTTTATTTCCTTTAAGATTCTTGGATACCAACCGTCAGTCCCTGGTGTTTTATTAATTTTGAGTGTCTCTATACACCTT
>NC_134783.1:65648987-65684780 GCF_046742065.1 Oratosquilla oratoria
AAATATTCCTTGTTCAAATGATTTATTGCATATTGTCAGAAAATGATTTTTGATGATAGGCATAATTTGTTATACGAGGTTCATATTGATTCCTGTGCAATCGGATGATTTCTTGTTCTGCATTGATTTTACTGTGACGGGTTTTAAAAACATAATGTTATTTATTCGGTGTTTCAAAAAGGTCTCATTAGTTTGGTGTGTTGTCTTTATTTGTTTCGCGAGGTTAGGTCCTACACGGGAGAAAAATTCATTAAACTCGTTTGCCACTTCTTTTTTTGTTTTTCCGTTTTTAATAATGTCTATGAATTCATCGGTGTTATTATTTTTGGGCCTAGTTAAGTTGTTTATTACTTCCCATGTCTTTTTTATATTACCTTTATAATTTTCAAGCAGTGTGTCATAGTATTTTTTTCGCAGTTGCGTAAAATTGTTGTAAGTTTGTTTTTGTACACTTTGTATTTGTTTTCGTCTGTCAAGGACTTGCTTTTAATAGATTTCTTGTAAAGTTGTTTTTTCTTTCGACAAGCGTTCTTAAGACCGTTTGTAAACCATGGTTTTGAGTTTACGTTACATGGTTTTATTTCTACTTCTCTCTCTGGGCAGCATTTGTTTACATTACTCATGATAATGCTTATGAATTCGTTATATGATAGATTGGCATTTTCTGACTCGTAAACCTGATCCCAATTTTCTTCTTTTAAGCATTGATTTAATTTTGCAATACTTTTTTCGTCTATTTTACGTTTTAGTACAATTCTGGGTTTTGTTATCCAGTGCATTTCTTTTGGATTGATAGTGAATACCGGTAGATGGTCACTTATTAAGATACCACTATGAATCTCGGAGTTTACAATATTGGTGAAAATGTTATCTATCATTGTTTCACTTGTATTTGTTTTTCGGGTTGGTTTATTTATCAAAGGATATATACCTAAAGAGAAAATCATATATGTAAAGTGCCTTGTTTATTCGTGAGTCTCATACTTAAGTAAATCTATGTTGAAGTCACCACAGAGATATAGGTTATTATTTCTAAATGGAGTTATGATTTCTTCAAGCATATTTGTGAACTCATTGATGTTTGTGCCTGGCTTCCTGTAAATACTTGTTATGACGGTATTTTTTTTTTTTTTTTTTTACTGAAAATTTCAACAGCTACCCAATCAAATAGGTTTTCATGCGAATTAGTGGACTGATTTATTAGTTTGTATGAATTTTATTTTTCTATGAAGATAGAGACTCCGCCGCCTTTTTGGATTTGTCTATTAACACTGTAGGGAGTATAGTCTTGTAGGAAGTTTACTAGACATCCTAGGTCAATCCATGTTTCGCTTATCACTATAACGTCAAAGCTTTTATTGAGTAACTTGAGATAACAGTCAATTTTCTGATAATTAGCGTTTAGGCTCCTTGCATTAATGTGAATTAGTGTGAAACCATCAATATCACGAAATACTGTGTCAAATTGTGTATCACTATAGTAATCGCTGTCTTTTGTTAGTTTTGAGTAGAAATTTAATTCGGGGTCAATTTGGGTATTATTGTGATTAAATATCGAAAATTCCTTTTCTGATATTTTGTCTATTTCTTTATACTTCTTAATGGCGGTATATACATCTGTGTTTACGGTCCCTTATATGTAGTACTCCGCCAACAAAGTAGTGCGAGTTTTCCTCGGCATGAATGTAATGAGAGCCGTCCTTTTGTGTCTAGAACATTGAGCTGTGAAGATGTGCATTACCATAAGTGTCTAGGGAACCTATTGTTGGTAAGTGTTAATTGAAAAGGTAGATGCAATCTGTATGAAAGAATGATATGATGTATTCACATAATGTAGAAGTTATAGTAATATTTGATGATTTCGGTTCCGTAGAATGTCCGTGGATGGGAAGGATAAATCATGATAGAAATGGCGGAATAGGATAAACATTATGGTAAACTAATGACCCATTGTATCAGTGCATGATGATGATACGTGATAAAGTGCATTTAATAATGTTGTTAATTGTGATAGGTATATAGAATTAAACAAGGCATGTTGTTTATTGTGTTCGTGTTTACACACACCACACACGCCGTCTGTACGAGGATAATAAAGATTGTGTGCGTGCCAGATTGTCTGCCTTCCCCCATCACTCTGTACCTTGAGCCGCCTACCTTCGTGGCGTGGCGTTGACAATATATATACATACATACGTACATATATATATATATATATATATATATATATATATGTATATATATATGTATATACATATATACATATATACATAAAATATATATATTTATATATATATATATATATATATATATATATATATATAAATATATATGGGTGTATATTACATGAAATCATGATATATTTCACAGTAGACGCCATCGAATATTCTCCGTTTAGGTCTCTTACCTTCGTGTGATTGATAGGTGCAATTTATTTTCTTTGATGGGCGGCTATTGCGCAGTTGGTTTAAAGCTATATGTCTGAAGGAAGTGTATTTTCCGAAAACTATTTCGACTCAATTGTGTACGTGATTAATTCTACGGTTGCATCCTTTGGATGTGTTCACTAGCTTGTTGATACTTTGTTATCGTACCCTTTGTGTAAATCTTCATGCATCATGTTTGTAATTAATCCCAAATACACTTTGTAATGTTGTTATCGTATCCTTTGTGTAAATCTGCATAAATATTGTTAGTAATTAATCCGAAATACACTTTGTACTGTTGTTATACTTTGTGTAGGTTTCAGATCGTGGCCTAATATGATCCTCCCCTGGTGAAATTGGTGGATTATGTCCACTGTTAGTGAACATAATCCACCAATATCCACGTAGCGCCGGACACGTGACCTAAGTCCCCTTTCCTACCTGTTCACCTCAATACTTTTGTGTATATATACATACATATATATATATATATATATATATATATATATATACACACACACACATATATATATATATATATATATATATATATATACATATATACATGCTTTTCTCCACTCTGTAATCACATCTGCTGAAGATATTTTAAGTGTGATGTTTTTAGAAAAAAAACACTAATAATTTATCTTACGTTCATTATTACTCTGCTCACAGTGAAAAAACTAATGCTTTCTGTCTTTAGTTCAATGTTCCTCAGATCGTACAGAATTTGCAACCTTGAATTTCTGGATAATGAGTTGAGCAAGATATACAGCATTCCATCAGACTTAAAATATCCAAAGCATTTGTTAGACAATTCCCACACTATGGCTATAAAAACTTACTCCACAGGAGAAAAATAATTTTTGTCATAAGAACCTCCTAGTGTTCCTTTTCAAAAATGCTTAAGGAATTCAACATAAATGTTGTCTTTAAGAACAATAGTACTGTCAAAAATATACTAATTCAAAATTCTCCACATAACACTGAAGGTTGTGTATACACCATTCCTTGTCTGCAGTGCCAAAAATTTTACATCGGACAAACTGGCAAAATACAGTGTGAGAAGTGATCAAATGTCTAGTGGTATTTTTGTTCATGTGAGGGACCAAGATCATGAAAATGACAGGAAAAATGCTATTAAAATAACATCTTGTAATTCTTTTACTTAAAATAACATAATTGAATCAAGCCACACAAAACAAACTTTTGATCAAAATATCAATCTAAGACTAGGTATGTACAGGCTTGATAATTTTATTTCAAAGAAAATTGTTACATGTTTTCCTACCCAAATATTTGGTCCATCTGTGACCTGAGAGCTGTTGGTAATTTTCTCAGGCTTGTGTGACACATCTTTCTGTGTTCCCTAAAATATATTTACTTCTGTATATATACTGACTGTATCTCCTTTACTGTATTCCCTTCATGACGTCTTAAATAGACGAAAACGTTTACACTACGTTTCTTATTTACCAGGGTTTTTTCTGTATATATATATATATATACATATATATATGTATATACATATATATACATATATATATATGTATATGCATATATGTGTATATATATATATGTATATGCATACATATATTAACATATATATATGTATATATACATATATATATATATATATATATATATATACATATATTAACCTTGATCTTTGGATCATGTGTTGGACCCATGAGCGACAGCTATTTTCCTCCCGGAAGAGAGCCCAGAGCTCGTATGACTGATCTATGGGTAATGCTGTGATTTTACACGCACACACACACCCAACTCCCCGCCCACGAGAGTTGGAGAAACGACACGAAGCGCAGCGATACTGAAACTAATTCTGCCCTGGGCAGGATTCAAACCCGGACCGCTGTAGTGACAGTCGGGGACTCTTCCAAACGCTCCGCTCCACCGAGTGAGTGTGTGTGTGTGTGTGTGTGTGTGTGTGTGTGTGTGTGTGTGTGTGTGTGTGTGTGTGTGTGTGTGTGTGTGTGTGTGTGTGTGTGTGTGTGTGTGTGTGTGTGTGTGTGTGTGTGTGTGTGTGTGTGTGTGTGTGTGTATTCACTTGGTCTTTCGGATCACGTGTTCGACTCGTGATCGACAGCTATTTCCCTCCTGGAAGAGAGCTCAGAGCTCGTAGGTGTGTGTGTGTGTTTCTGTTAGTGTACGGTCCGTTGTGAAGCGTCCTTGTGTAAAATATCAATAGTTATCTCCGATACCTTTCTCATCCTATACTTAAATTTTGGAGTAAACTATTCTATCTCCTACAGATACATATGTGCATCAAATATAAAACTATCTGTGGACTGTCAACTCAAATTAGATGTCAGCAAGAGAAAATATCAAGTTCATAGCCATACAAATCACTATGGGTGTCTCATTTTACAATTGGTTCCTTTCACATTAAGTTGAACATTGTGAAGAGGAAGATTGCAGCCAACTCAGCTTTCCGTGCTATAGCTATCACATTGTTGTAATACTCCTATGTACTTTATATTATCCAAGCAGGTGAAAATAAAAATTCAACAGAGATCATACACATACACATATCATAATAGGAACTTCGTACAATATTCCATTTACAGTATACTGTATAAATGTATATATATATATATTTCTTATCCTTAAAAACACTGTCCAATGTAAGTGTATAGGCCCGTCCTCAGACATGTTCTCAATAAACTTGTCGTAACCCTACTAACCTCAAATTCCCTCAACAAGAGCTCACCCAGCTTATCAACGGGATGCAATGGGATGTCTTCTAATCTAACGTCTTTGACGACTCACCCTGAAGTTCGGAAGAAAATGACCGTACCTTCAACACTGAAAAACGATTACATAAAACACGATGTCAATTGACACTGAAAATTATATCATCTAATGAACAAAGAAAAGGAATTCTACTATGGCAATGTATATTTCAATCATTGTTTATTGTATTATATTACTAACAGTCACATATATTAATTGCAATTATACATTTTTATCACATGCTCAAACATGCTCGTGCCAATAGTTTTTCCACGCACTTCTTGACTCCAACATCCAAGTAACAGGTAGGAGACCCGACATATTCAAACGTCAAAACCTTTACCTCTGCTAGCAAACGACGCTGAGATATATACAGTACACGACGTAATGGCTCATCCTTTACATTCACTCTGAAGAACACCAACTTATGTCATGTTTGAATAGTTACTCATTCCCCCAAGAATATCAAGGGCCAGAAAACCACTCAGTAGCCTGACAGACCAATGCATTGATGTATCTTGCGTTTCATTCACGTCATCAGACTCGTGATGGTCCTTTGACACTCAGACAAGACATTGCGATGTGGAATGAGGCCAGTAGAGTTGGACGTTGCTACCCATAGAAGGAACCATCGAAACACCTCTATGGGATTCAAGCGTATGTGCCCGCCATACGGCACTTGACCACACGCATAATAGAGAGGGACGACACGTCGCGTCGGGCTTTGACTAAGCCCCACTAACCCTCCAAGATTCTAGTCTTCCACAGATAGATAGACAGACAGAGAGAGAGAGAGAGAGAGAAAGAGAGAGAGAAGGGGAGGAGGCGGAGAATGACAGAGATATATGGCATGGGTAGCTTAAATCATGCAACGCCAACACGAGATTTAGTCATTGAAATATTGGTGGACTACATACACATGTAATTTCATGTAATTAATCACAGAGAAGCACCTGCGATCTACACACGATTTTGGTTTAGTTTTTCCTCTTGGTATCATTTAAAAGGAGGGTTGTATTGCAGGGAAGGCACTCGTAAGACTAGAGACTTCGAGTCCTTTCAGGTGAGGTCGTTAGCTCTGGATACTAAGTGAATGGGGCATTGTAATTTGGTGTGTTTCCAGCTATGGTTCACGTTCATTCAGTCACTGGAAACCACAAATGCATTTGGAGATTTAGATGTGTTTTCCATGATGACCGGATTATGAAGGACCTTCAGTCTTAGTCTCATTACCTTGTAAATCACAATGAGGCATGTGTGCCGACAATAGTCTATAGAGCATACTCTTAAAAACCAAAATAGTTATGTTCATGCAATTTCGGTAGCATCAATAACAACCCACTTTTTTATTATTGTGTGTAAGAATGTTATTAAACACGGGTAGGCTCAACGAACTTAAAATTGCACATGTACACTTATACACCTTATACTTAACGCAAACATTCACATATGGATGCACAAACATAGCCAAGTGTCTCCCCACTTCTCCACCACCTCTACCATAAAAAAAAGGTCATTGATTGTTAAGTAGGACTTCCTTTTTCAGCGTCGCTACGAATTTGTGCGGAAAAGATTTGCTGAAGAAATCTGTACAAGATGGGATCATCAAGAACATGGATACTTTTGGCCTTTTCGGTGAGTGTTTGCTTACATTTTCATGTTGTCTTGAAATCACGAGCTCATTTTCTTGACTACTTATTCCTAAAACATGTATTGCCTTAAACCAGTGTTCATTTTCAAAATGTTACAAACTGCAATGGCATGACTATTGTAAGGCTCTTTGGATGATTCAGACAAATGATATGGTTGCGTGTTGTGTGCATATGTAATCGAGCTCCTACTAGAAATGCAGCGAGGCAAAATTTTAGTCGCTTAGCAGTAAACACGGTGTCAGGCGTGAGTGCTTTTGAGCAACTATTCAACTTTACAGGTAGTTAGTCAACGCAATCACCTCGAATATCGAGAGAAGACAATAAGTCTTTACCATCAGTGGCCCATCAATAGCTTGCATTTAATTAGTTACGGGGTGGCTGCTTCCTTGTAAGTATACTATTGTATTATGCTGATACGCCTGTACCTCCGCAGATGTGTGTTGCAGTGGGACTCGCCCAGCCTTTCCTCCAAGACGATGGGCGACAGGAATTAACTCTGGACATGGCTCCCAGAGATGGTGCAACCGAACGCGAGACCTCTGCAAGCAAACCATCTGCAAGTAGTGACAGCAGTGACTCTTCAGACGAAGAAAGCAGCTCCTCTGGAAGCAAAAGCAAAGATAACGAAAAATCTGGAAGTAAAGAAAGCAGTCCCTCTACACAGGAAGAAAGCAGCTCTTCTGGAGACGATGAATCCTCATCACCTTCATTAGATTCCGCTGAAGACGATGTCGAGAGAAACTCCACCCAGTTTTCGCTTTCGTTTGGGTTCGGTATGAGTATTTGTGGACCCTCTGGCATGTTTGGTAACAACAACAATACTGGCTTTGGACCTGGCTGTGGACACGGCTGCGGATGTGGTTGTAACCATGGCGATGATGAGAGCGACAGTGACAGCAGCAACGACGAGAGCAAAGCGAGTAATAGCACTGCCAGAAGCGAAAGGATCGACAGCAGTGCCAGCAGCGAAGAGAACGACAGCAGTGACACCAGCGAAAAGAGCAAGAGCAGTGACAGTAGCAGCAGCAGCAGCAGCAGCAGCAGCAGCAGCAGCAGCAGCAGCAGCGAGAGCAGCAGCAGCAGCAGCAGCGAAAGCAGCACTGATAAGAGCGCTAGTGTGAGCAAAGAGGAGGAAGTCCAGCAGCCACAAGAGCAGTAGTACCAGCAACCAAGAGTAAGACAACGACGATCGTAACGACGAAGACTTCCAAGATGCCAACGTCCTTGACCACTAAAACAACGCAATGATAATAACGTCTTCTACCGAGTACTTCCTATCTACAATTCGGATCAATGCATTGTAATGTTCACATGTCACTCTTAAAGTAGACTCAATACAATTTCAAGGCATGCTTATTCATATGATTGTCCTATTAGTGGTAATGTAGATGTTAGAAAAAGAGAAAACATTATTTGATCATTTGAAAAAATAGGCCTGGCGTCTTCATGATGATGATGATGATGATGATGATGATGATGATGATGATGATGATGATGATGATGATGATGATGATGATGATGATGATGATGATGATGATGATGATGATGATGATGATGATGATGATGATGATGATGATGATGATGATGATGATGATGATGATGATGATGATGATGATGATGATGATGATGATGATGATGATGATGATGATGATGATGATGATGATGATGATGATGATGATGATGATGATCTTATCTGACTGAAAAGGGGTCTACTTGTCTCTATATTGTAGCACAAAGGGAACTGGTAGGACTAGAACAACTCCTGTTGTATTGAATTGTTCCATGCTAAAGTTTCACAGTCCTGAGCAGTCTGGGTCTACAGCCGCTAAGTCAATAATTGATCTGGTCGTAGCTCTTCGTCTTATTGTTCAACGTTGTCGTGTGTTTCAACATGCATTGTTGTAGTCTATGCTGATTCCCTGTGATAGAGCAAAGAAAAATTTCAAAGTGGGACGAATCGATGAAACTAGGGATTGTACTCTCTGTATATAAAGTGAAACTAAGTTGAAAGAGATAGAAGAGTTTGAATTTGGGTGTGTGGAGGGGAAAAAGAGGGAATTATAACGGGTTGAGGAAAACAAGGAGTGACTCTGCTACTGCTAAGTGATGATATAGTAAAATGCGCAAAAGTAGTTTCCTACATATTTGTACATTCCCTCTTTTTGTATCGCATTCACAAAGTTTAATTTAAGAACTGATAAACTACTTAACTCCGCTTTTAAGGCTTGAGATATGTAGGCATAGTCGTTGAAATAAAATGAAAATATGTTTTTTTTTCTAACGTCTTCCCTTACCAATTACGTTTTCTAACGCCTGGTTTACCATAGTTGATAATATATTTTTCGTTCTCTTTGAACGTTGTGGTCAAATAATTCCTGTCTGCTTTACCAAATATCACATGTGAGAAAAAAATCATATGAGGTGCATAGATAAAAAACTAACGATTACATAAATATATTGACTGATTAATTGAATGAATAATTGATCAATAAATACATAAGACTAACAGCGATTGAACATATCGGAATTGCTTCCATGAAGTGGATAGTCTCATATCCGTAGACTATAACCACATATCGCCCTTCTTTTCATTTATCTGCAAAATCCCATATACGTACACTACTGCTGAAATTGCCAATTAATTGAAAAAAATCCATTCAGACATGTATATAAAGAACTTCTCATGATATTCGTATATTCACCAAAAATATGCAATCAAATATGGTGTCTTTTTATTCAACTTTGATAGTTTTCTATTTCAGCTTATCTGGCCTAAATAACACCCACATTTCAACTTCTTCAAAATGATCATCTAGTTCAATATTTCTTTGTTTTTCTTTTCATTCATGTTCATTAGTGTCGCATTCTAAAAGATAAATATATGAATAAACAAATAGATAAATAAATTCATTAAATAGAAATAAAATAAATTCGTACTTTTTTCTTTCTTTTAGAATTTGACACCAATCGCATCAAAGGAATTCTTCCCTTGGTACAAGAAACTTGCCTAAATAGATAAAAATGGAAAAGATTGATCAACTGACAGGCGTGAGAAAGTGAGAACGCACCAAGTTTTCTCAAAGTTCTTCGATAAAAGTCTTCTCAAGTCCTTTGTGTTGATATGAATAAGGTAAGATGTAAATGTCATCCTCATAACGAAAAAGACAATCGTTCAAACCTTTTTTTTTTTTTCCTGTCTTTCCTTGCCAATTACGTTTTCTATCGCCTGATTTACCATGGTAGATAATATCGTTCAATTTTCTCGCCCCTCTGCACGTTGTAGTCGAATAGTTCGTCAAATATCGCTTGTTTGCGAAAACGTCGTCATAACTCAAAATATCGAATTTTTCAGGAGAGGCATTTTAAAGTTTCAAAACGCTCTCAATATTATAAAAAGCCCTCAAACACCATAGGTGGAACATTTTTTGGTGCATCCAATACGCCTCTAAAGTTTATAGAAGTTGAAACAATCATAATCTTTACTAAGTCTAAAATATTTCTTGGAACAAGTTGGAACATGTAAGGTTATGCCGTTGGGACATTTAGCACTCCCTAGCGGTCAATTTTTGAGCTACAGATATGACACTGTTACCAAAAAAATCCATGTTTGAAGATAAATATGTCTGTATAGATAACTAAAAAATTCAGTCGTTTGAGTTATAACGACGTTTTCGCAAACAAGCGATATGTAAAAAAGAAATATCATACGAGGTATATAGATACCTCCTGATTTTGACCCTCTCCACAGGTGCTGTCCCCGTCTTTAATCATTCTTTTCAAGATAGTTTCTCCTCTAAGACCATCTCAACTCCTTCAATACAACCTTATTGAATTATCAAATAAATAGATTGATAAACTATCAAGCAACTGAACATGCAATTTGATAAAAAAAAAGTTACGTTTTAATCCTCTGCTAAATTACCGACAACAGCTATGAAAGAAAATAGGTCACATAATGCAACCATTTGCTAATTTTTATATAAAATTGTGCATTTCAGCAAAAACAGTCCTCAACACTCCTTATCACTCATTCTCGCTAACCGTTCGTACATCCTTGTCGAGCACTCTATAAGTTTACATGTGCAAATTTGTGTTTGTCGAGCATACACGTGCTTAATAACACTGTTACACACAATGATAAAAAAAACAGGTCTTTATTGTTGCCACCGAAATTGCATGAACATAACTATTTTGGCTTTTAACAGTATGCTATATACACTATTGTCAGCACACATGCCCCATTGTGATTTACAATGTAATGAGACCAATATTCAAGGTACTTCATAAAAATCCGGTCATCATGGAAAACAAATCTAAATCTACAAATGCATTTGTGGTTTCCAGTGACTGATTGTGAGCTATAGCTGGAAACGTATGAAAGTTTGATGCTCTAGCCAGTTATTTTCCTGAGCTAACGACCAAAAGGAAAAATAAACCAAAATTGTTTGTAGATCGCAGGTGCTTTCGTTTCACTAATTACATGTGCATGTAGTCCACCAATATTTCAGTGATAGAATCTCGTGTTGGCCTTGCATGATTTAAGCTACCTATGCCATATATCTCTGTCATTCTACACCTCCTCTCTCTCTCTCTCTCTCTCTCTCTCTCTCTCTCTCTCTCTCTCTCTCTCTCTCTCTCTCTCTCTCTCTCTCTCTCTCTCTCTCTCTCTCTCTCTGTTATACTCTCTCTCGTTCTCTGTCTGTCTCTTATTCTTTCTCTCTGTCTGTCTCGGTATCTGTGGAAGACTACAGTCTAGAAAGGTTAGTGGGGCTTAGTCAAAGCTCGACGTGGCGTGTACTCCCTCTCAATTATGCGTTTGGTCAAGTGCCGTGAGGGCTTGGTGCGGCGGGCGCACATGCTTGAATCCCATGGAGGTGTTTCGATGGTTCCTTCTATGGATAGCAACGTCCAACTCTACTGGCTTCATTCCACATCGCAATGTCTTGTCTGAGCGTCAAAGGACCATCACGAGTCTGATGACGGGAATGAAACGTAAGATACATCGATACATTGGTCTGTCAGGCTACTGAATAGTTTTCTGGCCATTGATATTTCTTGGGTGAATGAGTAACTATTCAATCATAAGTTGTTGTTCCTCAAAGTGAATGAAAAGGATGAGTCATTACGTCGTATATATATATCTCAGCATCGTTTGCTAGGAGAGATAAAGGTTTTGACGTTTGAATACGTC
Organism: Oratosquilla oratoria; assembly: GCF_046742065.1. Taxonomy (NCBI): domain Eukaryota; kingdom Metazoa; phylum Arthropoda; class Malacostraca; order Stomatopoda; family Squillidae; genus Oratosquilla; species Oratosquilla oratoria. The sequence goes on from NC_134783.1 coordinate 65,661,011, forward strand.
GGGTCACCTACCTGTTACTTGTATGTTCTAGTCCAGAATTGCGGTGGAAAAACTATTAGCATGAGTATGGTCAAGCATGTGAGAAAAATATGTAATTACAATTAATATGTATGACTATTAGTAATATGATACAATAAATATAGTTCATTAATTGAAATATACATTACCATATTAGAATTCGTTTTCTTTATTCTTTTGATGATATAATTTTCAGGGTCAATCGACACCGTGTTTTATCCAATCGTTTTCCAGTTTTCAAGCTACGGTCATTTTCTTCCCAAGTTCAGAGGGAGTCGTCATACACTTTAGATTAGAAGATGGGGATGGCGGATTTATCATGTCGATAAGCTCGGAATTTGATGTTAGTAGGGTTACGACGAGTTTATTGAGAACACGTCTGGGGATGGGCGTATACCTTTACATTGCCCAGTATCTTGGAAAATGTACATATGTATTTATACAGTGTACTGTATATGGAATATTGTGAGATATATTCTTTAGGTAATTCCTGTTATGACATTTGTACCTGCGTGATCTTTGTTGACATTTTTTTACTTGTTTGGATAATGTAAAGTACATAGGAGTATTACGACAATGTGATAGCTGGAGCACGGAAAGCTGAGTTTGATCAATTCTATCTTCCTCTTCACTATGTTCAACATAAAATGAAAGTAAAAAATTCTAAGATGACTTTCCAAGAGTGATTTGTATGGCTATGAACTTGATGCTTTTTCTTGCTGGTTTGTAATTTGAGTTGCTAGTCCACATATAGTTTATTATTTTTTGCACCTATGTATATTTAGTAGACATCCTGGTAATAGCACCATCATGGCGGATGTGGGTTGAACGCAAAATTCGTGTATGGGTATGTAATTCGAGCATACAAGTATAAGAAAGATGTTCTCATCTTATATCTCTCTTGATAGCGAAATGAACTGGTCCCTTATTACGTCTGAGCTGGGTTCGAGTTCTTAGCTGGACCACGTATCAGTTTCCATATATATGCTTACATCGAGCTCCTCGTCAGTCTCGACTGTGACATGGAATTAAAGTGAACTAATGTGGTTGAAAAGATGAAAATCTGTTCACTGTGGACCATTGAGTGTATGTAAACACTTTCCCACACATACGCATTGCCAATTGCACTATCATGACATAGGTGGTTTGAACGCAAAAATTCGTGTGTGTGTATGTAACTCCAGCATACAACTATAAGAAAGTTGTTCTCAACTTATATCTCTCTTGATAGGGGAATGAGCCAAGTCAATGGTCACTTGTTATGTCTAAGCTGGGTTCGAGTCCTTAGCTTAACCACGTGTCAGTTTTTGTATATATGAAGGCCCACAATACGGGAGACAAAACTAGGTATGAGCCTAGATGGAAAACGGCGAAAATTAAGAAGCGGATAGTAAAAAAAAAAAAAAAAAAAAAAAAGAGTCCTCAGCAACCCCTCTCGACTACAAGAACTCGTTTTAAGCACTAGCAAATCTTCAGGAAGAAGAAGAAAATGAAATTCAAGAGAAGAAGGGAAAGGCAGATGCTGGATCCCTGCCCATGGGTAAGATTTTGGTTGTGGGAGACAGTCAAGTGAGGTACTTAGACAAGGCTTTCTGTGATAAAGATAGGAAACATAGGACACAGGTGTGTTTCCCCGGCGCGGGGATAGGAAATGTTAGAGATAGGATTGAAGAGTGTTTAGTAGAGAAAGGTAAGGTCCCTGTAGATTGCATAAGTGCCGGGGGCAATGATATAGGTAAGTTAGGGAGTGGGGAATTGTTTGTGCGGTTCCGGGATGCGCTAGACAAGATTAGAAATAAGGGAGGTGTTCCTGTTGTATGTGGAATTCTTCCAAGGCGTACAGTTGGAGGCATGTGGGATTCCAGGGCTATTACAATGAATTGCAGCCTGTCAAAACATTGTAAGGCCAATATATGGGCATTTGTCGACAACTGGGACCGCTTTTACGGTAAGAATCAACTATATACAAGGGACGGGGTGGCACTTGTCGCCCACAGGATTTCGGCTCCTTGCTGGATCCCTTGAGTGAGAAGTAAGCACCCTACAGGTTTTTTTCGGGTAGATTACGTGGGTGTAGGGGGGAAGTATCGGAATATAGTTTAAGCAATAGAAACAACTTAGAGAGGGACTGTGAAAAGAATCACCAAAGAAGGTGGAGGAAAGATCAAATTAAAGTTTACTATACAAATAGCACAAGCATGATTAACAAAATTTATTTGCTGTGAGGTAAAGCATGCGTACAAAATTTCGATATTATAGCTATTACTGAATCCTGGATCAACATGGCTGATAAACATTTCCTTCCAGAAATCGAAATACAAGGATATAAGTTTTTTCACAAGGATAGGGTTGGCAGGAGTGGGGTAGGTATAGCACTTTTCGTTAAGAATACAATAAACTGTATTATCAACAATTCGATTACGGAAGAGGACTATACGGAATCTATTTGGGTAGAGACTATTGACAAGAATAAGAGAGTTGTTATTGGCGTCTTGTATAAACCTCCTAACCTCAGCATTGAGCAGACTGATTCCTTGATTCATGAAATTCACAGAGCGTCCCAGTACAAAAACCTTGTGATCATGGGAGATTTTATTTGTAGAAACATTGACTGGGAAACTTTAATAGGAGGGCAGGAAACGAAGAAATTCCAAGATGTGGTGCAGGATAATTTCCAAAAACAAGTGATTACCGATCCTACGAGGGGAGAAAATACTCTGGACTTACTTTTAACTAATAATGAGCACCTAATGAGCAACGTAAAAGTGGGAGATAGTCTAGGCCCTAGCGATCATCAGGAAATAAGATTTGATATTATTTGGGAAGAATATAAAAATACGAATAACGTCCAAGTACTAGACTTCAGGAGAGCAAACTTTGACATTATAAAAACCTATTTGAAATTGAATATGACATGTTATACGGACGTTTTGGACATTATCGAACCGGGGGGGGGTGTCAGGTTTCGGTACTTGAACAGGGGTTGGGTCACGGAGGGTAATATGCATACCTTGAGTCAGGTCACTTGGGGGCGGGGGCTCAACAGACAGTTCAGCAATTTGGATGAAATGTATACCAATCTAACTGATCTAATTATTAATGCACAAAATACATTTATCCCCCTGAAGTCAATACGGACAGATTGAAACATGAGATCGGAATGAAAAGAGAACTTTACGTAAAGATAAAAAACGGGGAATCACACCTTTGATCAAGATATAACGAAATGGCAAAGCTGGTTAAAAAGAATACACGTCCAGCGAAACGTAATTATGAAACTAAGGTTATCAGTCAAGCAAGATCCAACCCAAAGGGTTTCTTTCATCTCTACAGAACAAAATATAAAGAAAGAATAGGACCAATTAAAAACGATGAAAATGTCATGATAGAATCAGAGGAAAAAATGAGCGAGGAGTTTAACAAGTATTTTCTATCGGTGTTTACTAATGAGAGGTTAGATAAAGTACCTGACAGCGATCTGATTTTCAGATGGGATGAAGAAAGTAGTCTATCTAATATCAGCATTAGTCAAGTAGATTAAAAGACTTAAAGCTACAAAATCCCCAGGTCCAGATGAAATTTTTCCAAGAATGCTTAAGGAGTGTAAATTGGAAATCTGCCACCAGTTAACTGAAATATCTAATAAATCGGTAGACACTGGTTTTGTGCCTATTGTTTGGAGGCAGGCAAACGTTGTTCCTGTTTTTAAGAAGGGAAATAGATCGTCTATATGCAACTACAGGCCAATCAGTTTGACATTGTTATAGGAAAAATGCTTGAATGAGTAATAGTGAATAAACTCAGAGAACACATCCAAAGACATAATTTAATTCGTCATTCACAGCATGGTTTCTCCAAGGGTAAGTCATGTGTGACTAATCTTCTATCCTTTTACACTTAAGTATATAAGACGTCAGATAAGAATGATAATAAGATGTTATTCACCTTGACTTTAGCAAAGCGTTCGACAAGTTGCCACACCAGAGACTACTAAATTAAATTAAAGCCCATAGCATAGGAGGAAAAGTGTTAGAATGGATTAGAGTTTGGATTAGTAACAGAAAACAGCGGGTCACCATAAATGGAGTCAAATTTATGTGGGGCAATGTTACTAGTGGGGTCCCACAGGGTTCGGTTTTGGGTTCCCTTGTTGTTCATTACGAACATAACGGACTTAGACTATGGGATAAATAGTGGTGTTAGTAAGTTTGCGGACGACACTAAAATAGGACGCCTAATTAGGTTAGGAGACGACGCAGAGATTCTGCAGGATGATCTTAACAAATTGTTCACATGGTCGGTGAAATGACAAATGAACTTCAATATCTCTAAGTGTAGCGTGTTAATAAAACACGGTGTCGATTGACCCTCAAAATTACATCATCTAATGAACAATGAAAATCAAATCTGCTATGGTAATGTATATTTCAATCAATGAACTATATTTATTGTATTATATTACTAATAGTCATATATATTAATTGTAATTATATATTTTTGTCACATGCTCGACCATGCTGAGGCCAATAGTTTTTCTACCGCACTTCCTGACTCCAACATCCAAGTAACAGGTAGGAAACCCGACATATTCAAACGTCAAATCCTTTACCTCTCCTAGCAAACGATGCTGAGATATATACACGACGTAATGACTCATCCTTTTCATTCACTCTGAGGAACAACAACTTATGTTTGAATAGTTACTCATTCCCCCAAGATGTATCAATGGCTAGGTAACCATTAAGTAGCCTGACAGACCAATGTATTGATGTATCTTGCGTTTCATCCACTTCATCAGACTCGTGATGGTCCTTTGACACTCAGACAAGACTGCGATGTGGAATGAGGCCAGTAGAGTTGGACGTTGCTATCCATAGAAGGAACCATCGAAACACCTCCATGGGATTCAAGCATGTGTGCCCGCCGCACCAAGCCCTCACGGCACTTGACCAAACGCATAATTGAGAGGTACTACACGTCGCGTCGGGCTTTGACTAAGCCCCACTAACCTTCCTAGATTGTAGTCTTCCACAGATACCGAGACAGAGAGAGAGAGAGAGAGAGAGAGAGAGAGAGAGAGAGAGAGAGAGAGAGAGAGAGAGAGAGAGAGAGAGAGAGAGAGAGAGAGGAGGCGGAGATATATGGCATGGGTAGCTTAAATCATGCAAGGCCAACACGAGATTTTAGCATTGAAATATTGGTGGACTACATACACATGTAATTTAGTGTAATTATTCACAGGGCACCACCTGCGATCTACACACAATTTTGGTTAACTTTTCCTTTTGGTCTTTAGCTATGTAAACTAACCGACTAAGGAACCAAAAGTTCATGCGTTTCCAGCTATGTCTCACGAAACAACAAATGCATTTTTAGATTTAGATCTGCTTTCCATGATGACCGGATTTTTATGAAGTAGCAAAAGAAAGAGAAGAATCTTCTCTACATATATGAACCATTAGAATCTGATGGATTTTCCCCGTGGCTTTTAATAGATAGGAAGCTGTTGAAAATATTGACTTTTTACTAAAGTAGAGACATGAGTTTTACATGGAGTAAGATAGAGCAACAAAATAGCTATCAAATGAATACATTATTAATGCTCTTTCGAACGTGTACAATTTGATTAACAAAAAATACAGATTTAAAAAAGAGATTTAAAAAAGACAAATAAAAAAACGAAAACGACAATACGAAATAAACATCGCTGATAAATCTAAAGAGAATCCCCAAGAATTCTACAGTTACATTAGAGATAAAAAGGTTATTAGGAATCACATTGGGCCACTATTATCTGCTGACGGGCAACTTGAGTATTGAAACGAAGGAATGTGTAATATTTTAAACAACTATTTTGGCTCAGTATAGTGTAAACTTACTACGGTAAAAAAAAAAATAATAAATAAATAAATAAATAAATAAAAATAAAAGGTGTATAGAGAAACTCAAAATTAATAAAACACCAGGGACTGACGGTTGGCATCCAAGAATCTTAAAGGAAATGAAAAATGAGATTGTTGTTCCATTAGAAATTATTAAAAAAAAAAAAAATCCATCATATCCGGAGATGCCCCAAGAGAATGGAAGCTAGCTAATGTCACTCCAATATTCAAAAACGGTGACAAAAAGAAATCAGTTAACTACAGGCCTATAAGCTTGACTTCAATCGTAAGAAAAATGATGGAAACTATCATCAGAGATGCTATCGAACATCATTTAGAAAGTAACCATTTGATAAATGATAGCCAGCATGGATTCAGACGGAAACGTTCTTGCGTGACTAATTTACTCGAATTCTACAACACAGTCATCTCGAGTTTTGACAAAAGAAACAATATCGATTTAATTTATTTAGACATTGCAAAAGCTTTTGATACCGTCCCCCACGAAAGACCACTTACTAAATTAGCTTTACACGGAGTAAGTGGCAGCCTATTAATTTGGACCGTGTAAGTTGATGTTAGGTTCAAACAGAAGCACTTCCTCTGAGTTCAAGAGTGTTAAATGGTCAGCAGTCATTCCATGGTGCTTGGTAACAGTTTTTTTGAAGAGTTTGTTGAAGAAAACCATCCAAAAGTACAAAAATGCACCAAAAAATGACAAAATAAATAGTTTATTCACGCTTTGTCACCTTTATTTGCTATCTCTTATTTGCTAGAATCTATATCTAGTTGAATAAAACCACTGGTATGCTTCTTCAATAAGTAAATATAGTTCTATCCACATGTATCCTATGTCGTGTACAGCCCAAAATCGGCTATTTTGTAAAATGGCCGCCATTTTGGCTCTGGGAATGTCTCTATATCCAAAAATCTTTGTAAGATACTGCCCTAGTAGTGTGCCAGATTTCATGCTTGTATTATTAAAGGCATATTTTTTTCACATATCAGCCGAACTACTTCACCCGCGATAACCTTGAAGACACTTTCTTCACTGTATTGCGCATTTTACTATATCATCACTTAGCAACAGCGAAGCCACTCCTTGTTTTCCTCAACCCATTATTATTCCCGTTATTATTCACACACCCAAATTCAAACTCTTCTATCTCTTTCAACTTAGTTTCACTTTATATACAGAGTACAATCCCTAGTTTCATCGATTCGTCCCACTTTGAAATTTTTCTTTGCTCTATCACAGGGAATCAGCATAGACTACAACAATGCATGTTGAAACACACGACAACGTTGAACAATAAGACGAAGCGCTACGACCCGATCAATTATTGACTTAGTGGCTGTAGACCAAGACTGCTCAGGACTGTGAAACTTTAGCATGGAACAATTCAATACAACAGGAGTTGTTCTAGTCCTACCAGTTCCCTTTGTGCTACAATATAGAGACAAGTAGACCCCTTTTCAGTCAGATAAGATCATCATCATCATCATCATCATCATCATCATCATCATCATCATCATCATCATCATCATCATCATCATCATCATGAAGACGCCAAGCCTATTTTTCAAATGATCAAATAATGTTCTCTCTTTTTCTAACATGGACATTACCACTAATAGGACAATCATATGAATAAGCATGCCTTGAAATTGTATTGAGTCTACTTTAAGAGTGACATGTGAACATTACAATGCATTGATCCGAATTGTAGATAGGAAGTACTCGGTAGAAGACGTTATTATCATTGCGTTGTTTTAGTGGTCAAGGACGTTGGCGTCTTGGACGTCTTCGTCGTTACTAACGCTCTTATCAATGCTGCCTCCGGTCGTCTCGCTCTCATCGCTGCTTTCGCTGCTGCTGCTGCTGCTGCTGTTGCTACTGCTACTGTCACTGCTCTTGCTCTTTTCGCTGGTGTCACTGCTGTCGCTCTCTTCGCTGGTGTCACTGCTGTCGATCTCTTCGCTGGTGGCAGTGCTATTACTCGCTTTGCTCTCGTCGCTGCTGCTGTCGCCATGGTTACAACCACATCCGCAGCCGTGTCCACAGCCAGGTCCAAAGCCAGTATTGTTGTTGTTACCAAACATGCCAGAGGGTCCACAAATACTCATGCCGAACCCAAACGAAAGCGAAAACTGGGTGGAGTTTCTCTCGACATCGTCTTCAGCGGAATCTAATGAAGGTGATGAGGATTCATCGTCTCCAGAAGAGCTGATTTCTTCCTCTGTAGAGAGACTGCTTTCTTTACTTCCAGATTTATCGCTATCTTTGCTTTTGCTTCCAGAGGAGCTGCTTTTATCGTCTGAAGAGTCACTGCTGTCACTACTTGCACCATCTCTGGGAGCCATGTCCAGAGTTAATTCCTGTCGCCCATCGTCTTGGAGGAAAGGCTGGGCGAGTCCCACTGCAACACACATCTGAGGAGGTACAGGCGTATCAGCATAATACAATAGTATACTTACAAGGAAGCAGCCACCCCGTAACTAATTACATGCAAGCTATTGATGGGCCACTGATGGTAAAGACTTATTGTCTTCTCTCGTTATTCGAGGCGATTGCGTTGACTAACTACGTGTAAAGTTGAATAGTTGCTCAAGAGTACTCACGCCTGACACCGTGTTTACTGCTAAGCGATTGAAATTTTGCCTCGCTGCATTTCTAGTAGGAGCTCGATTACATATGCACACAACACGCAACAAAATCATTTGTCTGAATCATCCAATGATCCTTACAATAGTCATGCCATTGCAGTTTGCAACATTTTGAAAATGAACACTGGTTTAAGGCATTACATGTTTTAGGAATACGTAGTCAAGAAAATGAGCTCGTGATTTCAAGACAACTTGAAAATGCAAGCAAACACTCACCGAAAAGGCCAAAAGTATCCATGTTCTTGATGATCCCATCTTGTACAGATGTCTACAGCAAACCTTTTCCGCACAAATCCGCAGCTGAAAAAGGAGGTCCTACATAACAATCCATGACCTTTTTTTTTTTTGGTTGTGGTGGAGAAGCGGGGAGAGACTTGGCTATGTTTGTGCATCCATATGTGAATGTTTGCGTTAATTAAAAGGTGTATAAGTGTACATGTGCAATTTTATGTTTGTCGAGCATACACGTGTTTAACAATATTCTTACACGCAATAATCAAAAAGTGGGTTGTTATTGATGCTACCGAAATTGCATGAGCATAACTATTTTGGTCTTTAAATGTATGCTATATAGACTATTGTCGGCGCACATGCCCCATTGTGATTTACAAGGTAATGAGACCAAGATTCAAGGTAATTTATAATCCGGTCATCATGGAAAACAAATCTAAATCTACAAATGCATTTGTGGTTTCCAGTGACTGATCGTGAGCCATAGCTGGAAAGACACCGAATTGCAATGCCCCAATCAGTTAGCTCCCAGAGCTAAAGACCTCACCTGAAAGGACTTGGAGTCTCTAGTCTTACGAGTGCCTTCCCTTCGATACAAACCTCCTTTTAAATGATGCCAAGAGAGAAAAAACAAAAAACAAAAACAAAATCGTGTGTAGATCGCAGCTGCTTTTCTGTGATTAATTACACGAAATTACATGTGTATGTAGTCCACCAATATTTCAATGACTGAATCTCGTGTTGGCCTTGCATGATTTTAGCTGCCCACGCCATATATCTCTGTCATTCTCCGCCTCCTCCCCTACCCTCTCTCTCTCTCTCTCTCTCTCTCTCTCTCTCTCTCTCTCTCTCTCTCTCTCTCTCTCTCTCTCTCTCTCTCTCTCTCTCTCTCTCTCTCTCTCTCTCTCTCTCTCTCTCTCTCTCTCTCTCTCTCTCTCTCTCTCTCTCTCTCCCTTATCGCCTCTCTCTCTTTCTCTCTGTCTCTGTATCTGTGGAAGACTACAATCTAGGAGGGTTAATGGGGCTTAGTCAAAGCCTGATGCGACGTGTAGTTCTTCTCTATTATGCGTGTGGTCAAGTGCCGTGTGGAGGGCACATACGCTTGAATCCCATGGAGGTGTTTCGATGGTTCCTTCTATGGATAGCAACGTCCAACTCTACTGGCCTCATTCCGCATCGCAATATCTTGTCTGAGTGTCAAAGGACCATCACGAGTCTGATGACGTTAATGAAACGCAAGATACATCGATACATTGGTCTGTCAGGCTACTGAGTGGTTTCCTAGCTATTGATATTTCTTGGGGGAATGAGTAACTATTCAAACATAAGTTGTTGTTCCTCAGAGTGAATGAAAAGGATGAGTCATTACGTCGTGTATATATCTCAGCATCGTTTGCTAGGAGAGGTAAAGGATTTGACGTTTGAATACGTCGGGTTTCCTACCTGTTACTTGGATGTTGGAGTTCAGAAATGCGGTAGAAAAACTATTGGCTTCAGCATGGTCGAACATGTGACAAAAATATATAATTACAATTAATATATATGACTATTAGTAATATAATACAATAAATATAGTTCATTGATTAAAATAAACATTACCATAGTAGATTTCATTATATTTGTTCATTAGATGATGTAATTTTCAGGGTCAATCGACACTGTGTTTTATCAACACGCTACACTTAGAGATATTGAAGTTCATTTGTCGTTTCACCGACCATGTGAACAATTTGTTAAGATCATCCTGCAGAATCTCTGCGTCGTCTCCTGACCTAATTAGGCGTCCTATTTTAGTGTCATCCGCAAACTTACTAACACCACTATTTATCCCATAGTCTAAGTCCTTTATGTTCGTAATGAACAACAAGGGACCCAAAACCGAACCCTGTGGGACCCCACTAGTAACATTGCCCCACATAAATTTGACTCCATTTATGGTGACCCGCTGTTTTCTGTTACTAATCCAAACTCTAATCCATTCTAACACTTTTCCTCCTATGCTATGGGCTTTGATTTAATTTAGTAGGCTCTGGTGTGGCAACTTGTCGAACGTTTTGCTAAAGTCAAGGTGAATAACATCGCAATTATCATTGTTATCTGACGTCTTATATACTTTAGTGTAAAAGTATAGAAGATTAGTCAACCATGACTTACCCTTGGAGAAATCATGCTGTGAATGACGAATTAAATTATGTCTTTGGATGTGTTCTCTGAGTTTATTTACTATTACTGATTGAAGCATTTTTCCTATAACCGATGTCAAACTGATTGGCCTGTAGTTGCATATAGACGATCTATTTCCCTTCTTAAAAACAGGAACAACGTTTGCCTGCCTCCAAACAATAGGCACAAAACCAGTGTCTACCGATTTATCAAATATTTCAGTTAACTGGTGGCAGATTTCCAATTTACACTCCTTAAGCATTCGTGGAAAAATTTCGTCTGGACCCCGGAGATTTTGTAGCTTTAAGTCTTTTAATCTACTTGACTAATGCTGATATTAGATAGACTACTTTCTTCATCCCATCTGAAAATCGGATCGCAGTCAGGTACTTTATCTAACCTCTCATTAGTAAACACCGATAGAAAATAATTGTTAAACTCTTCACTCATTTTTTCCTCCGATTCTATTATGACCTTTTCATCATTTTTAATTGGTCCTATTCTTTCTTTATTTTTTGTTCTGTAGAGAAAAAAGAAACCCTTTGGGTTGGATCTTGCTTGACTGGGAACCTTAATTTCATAATTACGTTTCGCTGTACGTGTATTCTTTTTAACCAGCTTTGCCATTTCGTTATATCTTGATCTAAGGTGTGATTCTCCGTTTTTTATCTTTACGTAAAGTCCTCTTTTCATTCCGATCTCATGTTTCAATCTGTCCGTCATTCATTTGGGAGTATTACAATTTTTCCGTATTGACTTCAGGGGGATAAATGTATTTTGTGCATTAATAATTAGATCAGTTAGATTGGTATACATTTCATCCAAATTGCTGAACTGTCTGTTGAGCCCCACGAGTCTTAAATGGATACTGCCCCCAAATATTGATGTCACCTCAGGGGCACCAAATGTAGTGTCACCAATGTTGGTTCCACTACTAGTGGCCCTTGTTGGAAGCGGCATATTTATCTCAACTTGTACTTGAAAAAGCTGTAATAAGCGAAACGTCGTACAAATAAAAGCTACTACTACTACTACTGGATTGGATAGGTAAGATGGAGGAGAGGGGGGAGGGGGTTGGAGGGTATGTGTGTAAAAGAAGTAAAGGAGGAAATGGAAGAAAGTTAGAGTTACAATAGATGTGGGGCAGACCCACTTGCTACTTTGATCATATATTTAATTATTAATTTTGTTTGCTGTGGAGCTATTCGTGTAATATTAGTTATTCGTGTAATATTGGTTGGAGGCTGGTCCATCTTCCGCAGAATCGGGTCGTCTGTTCTTCTTCTTGAGTTGTTATGATTGTTGTTAGCTAATTTTTAAAGGATACGACTATTTCTTTGCCTATAGATAGGTTTTGAATTTTTAGGGGTATGTATTCTTTTTATTTTTGTGTTTGTGATGGTGGAAGGTGTCTTGATTTCTACACGCCGTATACATTTTTTTTTTCTGTCCTCATATGGTGTTCAACTCGTCATTCATGACGAAATTCTTGACTCTTTGTGTTTAGCATACAATCATTTAAAATCTTTTTACAATACATATATAACTTTGTTACAGAATATAGAGGGATTTTTTATATTTTATTACAAAATAGATAAAGTTCCTGAATATTGTTATTTATATCAATATAGAATGATCGATCGCATGTTGTACTAAGGGGCGACCATATATTTATCCTGTACTTGGCGGTCACGAGTCTTAAAGGGGTAACTATATGTGTTGGCTGTAGAAACACTACAACATGCTCGACAATGCTCATGCTGATAGTTTTTCCACCGCACTTCTGGACTCGAACATAGGAACCATCGATACACCTCCATGGGATTCAAGAATGTGTGCCCGCCCCATCAAGCCCTCTCGGGACTTGACCAAACGCATAATTGCGAGGTACTACACGTTGCGTCGGGCTTTGACTAAGCCACACTAACCTTCCTAAATTGTAGTCTTCCACAGATACCGAGATAGACAGAGAGAGAGAGAGAGAGAGAGAGAGAGAGAGAGAGAGAGAGAAAGAGAGAGAGAGAGAGAGAGAGAGAGAGAGAGAGAGAAGGCGTAGAATGACAGAGATATATGGCATAGGTAGCTTAAATCATGCAAGGCCAACACGAGATTTTAGCATTGAAATATTGGTGGAGTACATACACATGTAATTTAGTGCAATTATTCATAGGGCAGCACCTGCGATCTACACACAATTTTGTTTAACTTTTCCTTTTGGTCGTTAGCTATGGAAACTAACTGACTAGGGCATCAAAAGTTCATGTGTTGCCAGCTATGGCTCACGATCAGTAACTGGAAACCACAATTGCATTTGTAGATTCAGATCTGCTTTCCATGATGACCGTATTTTTATGAAGTACCTTGAATCTTGGTCTCATTACATTGTAAATCAAAATAGGGCATGTGTGCTGATAATAGTCTATATAGCATACTCTTAAAAAACAAAATAGTTATGTTCATGCAATTTCGGTAGCATCAATAAAGACCTGCTTTTTGATTATTGAGTGTAACAGTGTTATTAAGCACGTGTATGCTCGACAAACAAAAAATTGCACATGTACACTTATACACCTTTTACTCAACGCTCACACTCACATATGGATGCACAAACATAGCCAAGTCTCTCTCCACCCCCTCAGGAAAAAAAATAGGTCATATATTGTTATGTAGGACTTACTTTTTCAGCGTCGCTGCGAAATTGTGCGGAAAATGTTTGCTGAAGGCATCTGCACAAGATGGGCTCATCAAGAACATGGATACCTTTCGCCTTTTCGGTGAATGTTTGCTTGCATTTTCGTGTTGTCTTGAAATCACGAGTTCATTTTCTTGTCTACGTATTACTAAAACATGTAATGCCTTAAACCAGTGTTCATTCTCAAAATGTTGCACACTGTAATGGCATGACTGTTGCATGGCTCCTTGGATGATTCAGACTTAAATTATTTGGTTGCGTCTTGTGTGCATATGTAATCGAGCTCATACTAGAAATCGCAAAAATTTTAAGTAATTTACCAGTAAACACTGTGTCAGGCGAGCGTGTTCTTGAGCAACTATTCAATTTTACACGCAGTTAGTCAGCGCAGTCACCTCGAATAACGAGAGAAGACAATAAACCTATTTCGATGGAACCATAGGTGCTTTCTAATCTGACATCATTTCTTTGGCTACCGTTAGACAGTTTGATTCATTTGAGAGAACCCCCCACCCAACCCACAACACTTTTGCTGAACAAAATCATTCGGTTTTATCTTGAACGTAAAGGAGAGAGAAGATATCGACAAGATAGACTATATCGAGCTGAAACTGGGTGCATATAAAGATTTTGTCTTCTGAATGTCAAGTAGAAGATGGAACTTATGAAAGTCATCATACTGAAGCAGTAAAAAGCGATATTTAATACGAACTCTGCCGTATTTGGTTCCTCAAGATTAGTTTGTGCTTCAAGCTGAAGAAAAAGGACTTTGATTCACTGCCGAATATTTATCGGCAGACACACTTCTTGTATTAATGTCTAAACGGTGGGGAGACAGTCAATCACATTGCCAAACAATTGGTCTGTACCATCAGTGGCCCATCAATCGCTTGCAAGTAATTAGGTACGGGATGGTTACTTCCATGTAAGCATACTATCATATTATGCTGATACACCTGTACTTCCGCAGATGTGTGTTTCAGTGGGACTCGCCCAGCCTTTCCTGCAAGACGATGGGTGACAGCAATTAACTCTGGACTTGGCTCCCAGAGATCATTTGACCAAATCCTCTGGAGACGAAAAAGGCAGCTCCTCTGGAAGCAAAGATAGCAAAAAATCTGGAAGTAAAGATAGCAATTGCCCTACAAAAGAAAAAGGCAGCTCTATGGAGACGAACAGTGCCTCTAAGGACGATGACACATATGAATCCTCGTTACCTTCATTAGATTCTGATGAAGACGATGTAGAGAGAAACTCCACATACTTTTCACTTTCGTGATGGACGGTGGCCCTTTTAGGTGTAGAGGGGCGGTGGTCCGGCGTTGTTACCTTTGTTGGTGTTGTTGGCTAGCGATACTGCTGTAGCAGCACAGACGTTGTGACTCGTTGCTGCGGCGGCGTGGGCGTCGGCGAGATGGTCAGCCCTCCAAGAACTTCGTTGGTGGCCATGCCCTCGGTGTTGCCAAGGGCAGATCAGACGGGCGCAGGTAGGCGCATGAGCCACAATTGACGAAGCATATCGACGTTCCTTCTGGTTCCGTTGGTTTGTGGGTGGAAGGCGGGTGATAGCCATCATCTCGAGGTATGTTGTACTTGGTTTAATGTCCCCCAGTGGCTGTGGCTGCGGCTGTTGGGAGAGTTGGAGGATATTTGCGGCTCTGGAGGCCGCTGGTGGCGTGAATTCCTGAAGTAGGTACTGTTTCAGAGCGTCATACTGGGTCGAGCCATTGTGGGATATATAGGAACATATTGTCGGGGATCGCCTCGAGAATATACCTGGATGAAGAAATGGTGAAGAAAATACCAATCACTTTGATAAGACCAAGATTGGAATATGCAGCAACGATGTGGTCACCATGTACAAAAAAAAATGTATAACAAAACCTGAAAGAATACAAAGAGCAATTACAAAATTGGCACCAACACTCTCAAAACTATCATATGAAGAGAGACTAAGAAAACTTGAACTACAGACACTAGAGCAAAGAAGGGAGAGAGGAGGTTTGATAACTATTTACAGAATCATGAAAGGCATAAAAATTATTGATAGAGGGGATCTAATAAAATGGGATGATAGAAATACAAGAGGATACGGAAAGAAAATCAAGAGAGACAGCTACAGAAGAGATCTGAAAAATAACAACTTTCCTCATAGAGTAATAGACGTTTGGAACAAGTTAGATGAGAAAGTGGTGTGTGCAAAAACAATACAGTACATGAATTTAATTTTTTTTTAGATAAAAGAAGATATGAAGACGGAACATCACGAGCATAACTCCCCTTCCCGTAAAATACAACTAGGTAAATACAACTAGGTAAACACACACACACACACACACACACACACACACACACACACACATATATATATATATATGTATAAATATATATATATATATATATATATATATACATATATATATAAATATGTATATATATATACATATATATGTATATACATACATATATACACACACACATATATATATATATAGTTAGTTATATATATAAATATATTTAATATATATATATATGTGTGTGTGTAAATATTATATATGTAAAGTATAATATATATAATATAATATATATATATATATTTTTTATATATAATATATTATTATATATATTATGACATATATATATGAGTGTATATCACATGCAATCATGATATATTTCATAGTTCAACGTCATCGAGCATGCTTCTGTTTAGGTTCCCAATAATCTTCGTGTGATTGATAGGAGCAAATTAATTTTCTTTGAGGGCCGACTATTGAGAGCAGTTGGTTTAAAAGCTATTACTGTTTGAAGGAAGTGTTATTTTCCGAGAACTGTTTCGACTCAATTTGTTTTGTAAAAACCGTGAATTAAACCTACTGTTGCACTCCTTCGGATGTGTTTCACTACCTTGTTGATAATTTGTTTATCGTTACCCTTTGTTGTGTAAATCTTCATAACTATCATGTCTTGTAAATAAATCTCAAATACACTTTGTACTGTTGTATATAGTTATCTTTGGTGTAAATCTTCGATAAATATTGTTTAGTAATTAATCCCAAATACACTTGGTACTGTTGTTTTACTTTGTATAGCTTTCAGATCCTGGGGCTAATATGAATCCTCTCCTGGTGAAAAATTGGTGGATTAAGTCCACCGGTTAGTGAACAAAATCCACGCAACATCCACGTTAGCACCGGACACGTTGACCTGAGGTCCCTCTTCCCTACCTGTTCACCTCACTACTTTTGTATATATACATTACTTTTCTCCACTCTGTAATCACATTTGCTGAAGAGAATCCACATATAGGGTATATTTTTTAAATTGCGACTATTCTTCTACGAATGGGGTCTATTAGTAATGATATATATGTTGTATATTATTTGATATATTGTCCAGGTGGTATGAAAAGAAGGGAGACGGAAAAAAAAAAAAAATGAGGAAGAACCTTAATATTAAAAAGATAAAAAAAAAAATAAAAAAATGAGGAAAAATAAACAGGTTAGAGGAAAGGGAATAAAATAAAAAGATTGTTTGAGGGTTTATATATAAAATAAAAAAATAGAGAAAATTACAGCGATGAATGTTACCCCATATGAATAAAGAGAGGAAAATGAATAATTAATAAATTAAAAGTTATAATATATATAATAAAAAATTTAAGTATGGAGGAATAAGAAAAATAAGGAAGGACAAAAGGGGAAATTAAAAAGTGAAAAGAATTAAATATTAATAATAATAATATATATTTTATATATAAAAATAAAATGTAAATAATAAAAAAATATATGTAAAGTAGAAGAGGAATATAAAATAAAATTATAATAGAATATTTTATATATAAAAAAAAAAAAAAATAAAAAAAAGGAAAAATAAAAATAAAAAAAATAATAAGGAAATAAAAAAAAAATAATATATAAAAAAAAAAAAATCAATAAAATAAAAATATATTTAAAGAAAAAAAATAAATTTTAAAATATATAAATAAATAATAAGAAATAAAAAATAAATAAGATTTGTAAGGAAAATAAAAAAATTATAAATAAAAAAAAAAGAAAGGTAAAAAATTATAAAAAAATAAAGAAAAAAAAGAGCGTAGGTGGTGAGAAGCAGCAGAGTTTGTTTCGAAGGAAAATAAAAAAATAATAATATATTTATTATATAAAAATAATATTAAAATATACAAAATAGGTTAATATTTAACGAAAAAAAGAGAAAAAAAGTGAAAAAGATAATATTAATATATAAATATTAAATGGAATATAAATATTAAGCAATTGAAAAAAATAAAAAGAAATATGTAATAATAAAAAATAGAAAAAAAAATATAAATTTAAAAAAAAAAAAAAAAAATCGGAAGAAAAACAAAAAAAATTGTAATAAAAGAAAATAAAAAAAATAAAAGGGATAATATAAATATAATATTGAAAAATCAAATATTGTGGTATTTATAAATATATTAATTAATATTTAAAAAAAAATAAAAAATAGATTTAATAGATTATTTAAAAATATAATATATTATTTTTATATATTATGTAATAATACTAATTCCATATATGGGTTTATATATTGATGTATAATATATTTTTTATATCTTCTATTTATTTAATAATTATGGTAAAATAATATATTTTTTTATATTCTATATTGGTTATATTAAGTTTTTTTTAATAAATATTTTTTTATTTTTTCATACTCGATCGGCGATTTGTGAGGTATTGTCGCGGCCCGCTAGGGGAGGTGGTGGCTGGCTGCTTTGTAAACTCCTGTGGGTGGGTTTGTGAAGTATTGTTATATACATAAGGGTATGAAACTGTGGATCACATTACCACTGTCCTATCTAGGCCTGCTGCATCGTCCCGCTGCCAGTACCACCATTGGTCATAACTTACACTGTGATACATTACAACAAACATATACATAAATTATATATTATTTATTATTTTATGTGTGTGTGTGTGTGTGTGTGTGTGTGTGTGTGTGTGTGTGTGTGTGTGTGTGTGTGTGTGTGTGTGTGTTTACCTAGTTGTATTTACCTAGTTGTATTTTACGGGAAGGGGAGTTATGCTCGTGATGTTCCGTCTTCATATCTTCTTTTATCTAAAAAAAAATTAAATTCATGTACTGTATTGTTTTTGCACACACCACTTTCTCATCTAACTTGTTCCAAACGTCTATTACTCTATGAGGAAAGTTGTTCTTTTTCAGATCTCTTCTGTAGCTGTCTCTCTTGATTTTCTTTCCGTATCCTCTTGTATTTCTATCATCCCATTTTATTAGATCCCCTCTATCAATAATTTTTATGCCTTTCATGATTCTGTAAATAGTTATCAAACCTCCTCTCTCCCTTCTTTGCTCTATTGTCTGCAGCTCAATTTTGCTAGTCTCTCTTCATATGATAGTTTTGAGAGTGTTGGTGCCAATTTTGTAATTGCTCTTTGTATTCTTTCAGGTTTTGTTACACATTTTTTTGTACATGGTGACCACATCGTTGCTGCATATTCCAATCTTGGTCTTATCAAAGTGATTGGTATTTTCTTCACCATTTCTTCATCCAGGTATATTCTCGAGGCGATCCCCGAGAATGTGTTCTTATATATTCACAATGGCTCGACCCAGTATGACGCTCTGAAACAGTACCTACTTCAGGAATTCACGCCGCCAGCGGCCTCCAGAGCCGCAAATGTCCTCCAACTCTCCCAACAGCCGCAGCCACAGCCACTGGGGGACATTAAACCAAGTACAACATACCTCGAGATGATGTCTATCACCCGCCTCCCACCCACAACCAACGGAACCAGAAGGAACGTCGATATGCTTCGTCAATTGTGGCTCATGCGCCTACCAGAGCCCGTCTGATCTGCCCTTGGCAACACCGAGGACATGGCCACCAACGAAGTTCTTGGAGGGCTGACCATCTCGCCGACGCCCACGCCGCCGCAACAAGGAGTCACAACGCCTGTGCTGCTGCAGCAGTATCGCTAGCCAACAACACCAACAAAGGTAACAACGCCGGACCACCGCCCCTCTACACCTAAAAGGGCCACCGTCCATCACGAAAGTGAAAAGTATGTACAGTTTCTCTCTACATCGTCTTCATCAGAATCTAATGAAGGTAACGAGGATTCATATGTGTCATCGTCCTTAGAGGCACTGTTCGTCTCCATAGAGCTGCCTTTTTCTTTTGTAGGGCAATTGCTATCTTTACTTCCAGATGTTTTGCTATCTTTGCTTCCAGAGGAGCTGCCTTTTTCGTCTCCAGAGAATTTGGTCACATGATCTCTGGGAGCCACGTCCAGAGTTAATTGCTGTCACCCATTGTCTTGCAGGAAAGGCTGGGTGAGTCCCACTGAAACACACATCTGCGGAAGTACAGGTGTATCAGCATAATATGATAGTATGCTTACATGGAAGTAACCATCCCGTACCTAATTACTTGCAAGCGATTGATGGGCCACTGATGGTACAGACCAATTGTTTGGCAATGTGATTGACTGTCTCCCCACCGTTTAGACATTAATACAAGAAGTGTGTCTGCCGATAAATATTCGGCAGTGAATCAAAGTCCTTTTTTTTCAGCTTGAAGCACAAACTAATCTTGAGGAACCAAATACGGCAGAGTTTGTATTAAATATGGCTTTTTACTGCTTCAGTATGATGACTTTCATAAGTTCCATCTTCTACTTGACATTCAGAAGACAAAATCTTTATATGCACCCAGTTTCAGCTCGATATAGTCTATCTTGTCGATATCTTCTCTCTCCTTTACGTTCAAGATAAAACCGAATGATTTTGTTCAGCAAAAGTGTTGTGGGTTGGGTAGGGGATTCTCTCAAATGAACCAAACTGTCTAACGGTAGCTAAAGAAATGATGTCAGATTAGAAACCAGCTATGGTTCAATCGAAATAGGTTTATTGTCTTCTCTCGTTATTCGAGGTGACTGCGCTGACTAACTGCGTGTAAAATTGAATAGTTGCTCAAGAACACGCGCGCCTAACACAGTGTTTACTGGTAAATTACTTAAATTTTTGCCTCGCTGCATTTCTAGTATGAGCTCGATTACATATGCACACAAGACGCAACCAAATCATTTAGGTCTGAATCATCCAAGGAGCCATGCAACAGTCATGCCATTACAGTGTGCAACATTTTGAGAATGAACACTGGTTTAAGACATTACATGTTTTAGGAATACGTAGACAAGAAAATGAGCTCGTGATTTCAAGACAACACGAAAATGCAAAAAGTATCCATGTTCTTGATGAGCCCATTTTGTGCAGATGCCTTAAGCAAACATTTCCCGCACAATTTCGCAGCAACGCTGAAAAAGTAAGTCCTACATAACAATAAATGACCTATTTTTTTTTTCCTGAGGGGGTGGAGAGAGACTTGGCTATGTTTGTGCATCCATATGTGAGTGTGAGCGTTGAGTAAAAGGTGTATAAGTGTACATGTGCAATTTTTTGTTTGTCGAGCATACACATGTTTAATAACACTGTTACACTCAATAATCAAAAAGCAGGTCTTTATTGATGCTACCGAAATTGCATGAACATAACTATTTTGGTTTTTAAGAGTATCCTATATAGACTATTATCAGCACTCATGCCCTATTTTGATTTACAATGTAATGAGACCAAGATTCAAGGTACTTCATAAAAATACGGTGATCATGGAAAGCAGATCTGAATCTACAAATGCAATTGTGGTTTTCAGTTACTGATCGTGAGCCATAGCTGGCAACACATGAACTTTTGATGCCCTAGTCAGTTAGTTTCCATAGCTAACGACCAAAAGGAAAAGTTAAACAAAATTGTGTGTAGATCGCAGGTGCTGCCCTATGAATAATTGCACTAAATTACATGTGTATGTACTCCACCAATATTTCAATGCTAAAATCTCGTGTTGGCCTTGCATGATTTAAGCTACCTATGCCATATATCTCTGTCATTCTACGCCTTCTCTCTCTCTCTCTCTCTCTCTCTCTCTCTCTCTCTCTTTCTTTCTCTCTCTCTCTCTCTCTCTCTCTCTCTCTCTCTCTGTCTGTCTCGGTATATGTGGAAGACTACAATGTAGGAAGGTTAGTGTGGCTTAGTCAAAGCCCGACGCAACGTGTAGTACCTCGCAATTATGCGTTTGGTCAAGTCCCGAGAGGGCTTGATGGGGCGGGCACACATGCTTGAATCCCATGGAGGTGTATCGATGGTTCCTTATATGGATAGGAACGTCCAACTCTACTGACCTCATTCCACATCGCAATGTCTTGTCTGAGTGTTAAAGGACCATCACGAGTCTGTTGACGTGAATGAAATGCAAGATACATCAATACATTGGTCTGTCAGGCCACTGAATGGTTTTCTGGTCGTGGATATTTCTTGGAGGAATGAGTAACTATTGATCATAAGTTGTTGTTCCTCAGAGTAAATGAAAAGGATGAGTCATTACGTCGCGTATATATATATCTCAGCATTGTTTGCTAGTAGAGGTAAAGGATTTGACGTTTGAATACGTCGGGTCACCTACCTGACACTTGTATGTTCGAGTCCAGAAGTGCGGTGGAAAAACTATCAGCATGAGCATTGTCGAGCATGTTGTAGTGTTCTACAGCCAACACATATAGTTACCCCTTTAAGACTCGTGACCGCCAAGTACAGGATAAATATATGGTCGCCCCTTAGTACGACATGCGATCGATTATTCTATATTGATATAAATAATAATATTCAGGAACTTTATCTATTTTGTAAATAAAATATAAAAAATCCCTCTATATTCTGTAACAAAGATATATATGTATTGTAAAAAGATTTTAAATGATTGTATGCTAAACACAAAGAGTCAAGAATTTCGTCATGAATGACGAGTTGAACACCATATGAGGACAGAAAAAAAAAATGTATACGACGTGTAGAAATCAAGACCCCCCACCATCACAAACACAAAAATAAAAAGGAAGATAAAAAGAATACATATCCCCAAAGATTCAAAACCTATAAATAGGCAAAGAAATAGTCGTTTCCTTTAAAAATTAGCCAACAACAATCATAACAACTCAAGAAGAAGAACAGACGACCCGATTCTGCGGAAGATGGACCAGCCTCCAACCAATATTACACGAATAACTAATATTACACGAATAGCTCCACAACAAACAAAATTAATAATTAAATATATGATCAAAGTAGCAAGTGGGTCTGCCCCACATCTATTGTAACTCTAACTTTCTTCCATTTCCTCCTTTACTTCTTTTACACACATACCCTCCAACCCCCTCCCCCCTCTCCTCCATCTTACCTATCCAATCCAGTAGTAGTAGTAGTAGCTTTTATTTGTACGACGTTTCGCTTATTACAGCTTTTTCAAGTACAAGTTGAGATAAATATGCCGCTTCCAACAAGGGCCACTAGTAGTGGAACCAACATTGGTGACACTACATTTGGTGCCCCTGAGGTGACATCAATATTTGGGGGCAGTATCCATTTAAGACTCGTGGGGCTCAACAGACAGTTCAGCAATTTGGATGAAATGTATACCAATCTAACTGATCTAATTATTAATGCACAAAATACATTTATCCCCCTGAAGTCAATACGGAAAAATTGTAATACTCCCAAATGAATGACGGACAGATTGAAACATGAGATCGGAATGAAAAGAGGACTTTACGTAAAGATAAAAAACGGAGAATCACACCTTAGATCAAGATATAACGAAATGGCAAAGCTGGTTAAAAAGAATACACGTACAGCGAAACGTAATTATGAAATTAAGGTTCCCAGTCAAGCAAGATCCAACCCAAAGGGTTTCTTTTTTCTCTACAGAACAAAAAATAAAGAAAGAATAGGACCAATTAAAAATGATGAAAAGGTCATAATAGAATCGGGAAAAAAATGAGTGAAGAGTTTAACAATTATTTTCTATCGGTGTTTACTAATGAGAGGTTAGATAAAGTACCTGACTGCGATCCGATTTTCAGATGGGATGAAGAAAGTAGTCTATCTAATATCAGCATTAGTCAAGTAGATTAAAAGACTTAAAGCTACAAAATCCCCGGGGTCCAGACGAAATTTTTCCAAGAATGCTTAAGGAGTGTAAATTGGAAATCTGCCACCAGTT
>NC_134783.1:65685280-65687780 GCF_046742065.1 Oratosquilla oratoria
ACCCTTTTTCTCAATTAAGGGTTCTCATTCTTGTTAAATCCTACTATACGGGGTAATAGAAATAAAACAACCAGATTTTAATGAAAATTCTTTATGGATTCATCAACACAAAAAATACAATTTATCGCTCAGGCCTGCATCAAGACAACACAGTATATATTCGTCAATATATTATGTATAAGTTGCAGATGTGCCCCATGAGGAAAGGTGTTTATGTAAAAAGCTCGTCCATATATTAGTATGAAGTACAGGGAGGAATGGGAATAGAATGGTATAAAACACTTGGCATGTTAGACTGGAGTTATCAGCTAAATGATGTGACCAAATTTTGAATGTGATATAGGGAAGGAAAAAACAAACGCTGAGTATAGCTCTTTGATTCGGTGTACAGGTTGAGTGAACGAGTGTGCAAAAATAGTTGCATATGGTGTGTGTGTGTGTGTGTGTGTGGGTGGGTGGTGTTGGTTGTGTGTGGTGTGTGTGTGTGTGTGTGTGTGGAGTGTGTGTGTGGTGTGCTTGTGTGTGTGTGTGTGTGTGTGTGTGTGTATGTGTGGTGTGTGTTTGTGTTTAAACATTACGGCATAACCTCCTGCATCCGGCCCAATCCCTATCCCTTCCCGGACACAGGACTAGATACACTTCAAACGCTATTCACTTAAAAACAGGTTTTTTATTAAACCTTTACTAAGGAAAGAAATGAGGATGGTGTGCTATTCTACTCACTTTAATACATACTGAATATAATGTATATTATATATATACATATATATACCTATATATATTATTTATAATATCTAATATAGATATATATATATTATATATATATATGATCATCAACCAAAGAGAGGACCAACTACTCAACCATTTCCCTCTTTGTATCGTAGGACTACCTGCGACTTTAACCGAGTCAGGCTGAACAATTCTGGTAAAGATTAATCGTCACTGATTTTCGACGGACACTGATTGGAGAAAGGAGAAATCGCCTGAACATTACATAAAAAGTGAACTGAGACTTCAATATGGTACTGAGAAATATTTTTTGGACTGCAAGTTTTTCAATCTACTATCAAACAATCTCTTTATAGAGTATATGTATAATAATACTTTTGCAGTTTTATTCTTTCTGTCAAGGTAAAGAAACTAAAACAAGTTGTGGAAACGTATGTCTGAACGATACTATTCATATATTGAAGTTCATTCCCTCGCTACTTACCCTCCATAATTTCGTATAACTCTTGAAAACGCTGAAGAACGGATTACAGTGACATTCAGCTATTTTAGGTTATTATTAAACTAACACCCAAAATTCCACCAGATTTCAGGAGTTTTATAAATAATGTCTCTGCAGTACCAGCGAGGCAGGGGGGAAGATCAACGAAGTTAAGGAGTTGGCTGTATTTACGGGACAATGATAAGCTTAGCGCATGCATGATGTGTCTACAACAAGTAAGTCGAATCACATTTGGAACATTGAAGGCCGTTCTTGTTTTCCCCACAGCCCAGTAGTCGTTCCAAATGAGAGGACACCCTTTTCCCTTCTACAAGATAAGACTTTCCCTCGCAACATGATTAGGTCACATTACTGAAGACCCTATTATATAAGCAATTGATCATATTAATAAGATTTATAGACGTATAAGAAAAATATAAGGGTTAACGATGAAAAAAGGAAAAAAATACCTCATCAGGGTAATTGGGGGACACAGTATGATCATATGAACTATTGTATCTTAATGCAATGTATGGTGCAGGAGACCCTATGCTACAGACCGGACACTTTTGAAACCAACGTCCATCGTCTCTAATACCAGGACAGACAGAAAATTAATTTTAAACGGCGTTCCTATTTAAGTGCCATCTTCTGAAAGGACAGAACATACTATCACCAAACAGATATGTGAGACTATAATCAACCACTCCACCTTCTCGTACTGATTCCTGTCGGTGAATATTCTTAACGAAAAAAGAATAATACATGAGAGTCAAGATATGTCAGTTCTGAAAATGACATTTGGTTCTTCCTGCAGAGCGAGTAAAATACCATTTAATATTCTGGGTACACACTTAATATGCTATAGAAGAGAAATAATCACTTACATTCAACTAATTACTAGAAATAATATCACCTATTACCTATTTCGAGCATTCTGGACAATGGTGCAAAAAAAAACAAAGTTTGAAGATATCTTTTATTCGATGGTTAAATGAAATAAATACTAAGCACAGTAACGGAAAAAATTGCTTTCATTACATATTTCGCCCAAGTGGGATAAGAATCTAAAAGACAAATATCAACCTTATATCCACTCCAACATGCCAAAGAGGTTACCATAAAAGTTTTGAAGAGATTTCAATATATGGACCAGTCATTTAGACGCCTTATCCACATTTTCAGTTTCTGTAGTTCTCTTTTCTTCATACATGACAGGATACAGGAATAACTGAAGTTAGTAAGTGTTCACATGCCATTCTGATAAACACTGAGCCCAAGGCACCTTTC
>NC_134783.1:65692780-65705280 GCF_046742065.1 Oratosquilla oratoria
GAAAATTTAGGTGTGGAGTACCCCCAAATCTGGTGAGGTTTGATGATATGAAATGACATCTTTAAGCTCATATTTGTAGAGCATGGGTGTCACATAGAAAAATCACATGAAAATGTAATCAACTAATTAATTAATTGGTTAATCAATTATTTCTAAAAGCTTGCAGGAATATGCAATGCACAAGTCAAGTCAAATTTATACTCTAAAAGCATAAGAATGAGCAAATGAAAAGAGGGGAGTGATTAATTAAAAGAGTAGAAGATATTGTCAGGTTAAAAAAAAAGAGAGAGATGGGGAGGGAGAGTGAGGGATGAAGGAGAATGACTGAGTGAGTAGGAACGATTGAGTAATTTATCATCTATTATTTCATTTATTCATTTACTATATTTATCATTTTATTATATATATATATACATATATATATATACATATATACATATATACATATATATATATATATATATATATATATATATATATATATATATATATATATATATATATATATATATATATATATTTTTTTTTTTTTTTTTTTTTTTTTTTTTTTTATGAATAACCATTGTTATTAAACTCGGGGACAATGTCGCATCTTACATGCGTTTGAGGCTAGGAGGGTGATGTAATAAGGAGAGGGAGAGAGGAGAGAAGGAGAAAAGGTGAGAAAAGAGAGAAAAAGTGAAGGAGTAAAAAGAGAGAGGGGTGACAAGTACGAGAATTTTACATGAATTGAGAAGACCTGTGGTTTGTTCAGGTGAAAAGCACCTGCATACTCTTATTTCCCTGTACCTGTGGGTGCATGTGGTAGGGGTCCATGTTGCTCATCTTGGCCCAGTAGCGCCTCTTGGTACGGTAGAAGAAGGCAAAACCAACGGCAGAGAGACCGAAGAGGAAGAGGAGGCTGAGGGCCATGGCCACCACTGTCGAAGTTGGTGTGCAAACGAAGCCTTCATCTGTGGAATACACAAGGAAAAGGGTAGAGGTTAGACCTAAAGCTAGGACAAGTGCTCACAACACTGTATACATTTCTTTATCACTCTCCTTGTTCATATATTCATTTATCTATCTAGTTTTAAATCATCTATTACTCTAAAGAAATAGACAGGGAGACGTGAACATGGAAGATAGAGATGAAAAAACAGAGGAACGGAAAGAGAAATAAAGAGAGTGAGAGAGAGAGAGAGAAAGAGAGAGAGAGAGAGAGAGAGAGAGAGAGAGAGAGAGAGAGAGAGAGAGAGAGAGAGAGAGAGAGAGAGAGAGCTGCACAGAGAGACAGAGAGAGGACAATAGATCCAAGTAGACAGAGAAAATGTTGACCTAAACACACCTTGTCCATAATATCCAGATGGCCCTCGCTTCTTCTCCCACTCGGTTGTGATCGCCTCCTCGCCCACAATCAGCTGTTAGAGGTTAAGTATGTAAGATCAGACTAAGCATATGTTATGTCTGAATAACATATTAAGTAAATGTCACTAGATACATGAAATAAACAGACTTATTTATTGTATACAGGGAGACTCATAATTATGCCAGTTAACAGTGTGATAGTTTAGATTAATGAATTACACACTTGAGGATCTAATGATGTTTTAAAATAATTAAGTACTCTGATAATGATTTATAACTTCAAAATTAGTTTGTCTATGCATGCAAACAGGCTATGCTTTACTATATCATGCAGGAAAAATGGAGGTGTTATCTGCAATGTTACATGGAATAAACCAGGCCAGCAACAAAGCAAGGACAAGAGGGGGAGATAATACCCCATCCTTGTAAAGTCTTAGCATACCCCTAAGAGACTGAGATTTTTTTTATGCCTTGGATCCCCAAAGCTTAGTTGCAAGCCTGGGATAAACAGTGACAGGAAGCAGTCAGACATTTTCAGATATTTATGACCCAGGACTTTCTTAAACACGGAGGTACTCTACCTTCATACAATCCTTTCTTGAAAGCTGTTTAGATGAGAAAGATTTTTAAAGATAATTATAAATGCTGTCCACTCATACACACGTTTTTTCTTTCTTTATTTGTTATTCCCCCTCAGAAGGTGAGAGTTACTAATCTGCTCTCCCTTAATTCTCTTGTGTATATTCAGAATTTTCTGTAAATTATTCCAACCATTTATCAGAGGGTCCTCTAAATTTCTCTTATTTTCTGTTCCATCTCTCAACTATCTGTTTTAGTTTATTCAACTGCATCACCTTTTTCTTATTTGTGTAATAGGTTGGTAGAAAAGGGTTGGTCGGGACAACCAAATGGTAGCTGCCGAGCTTTGTAAGAGGCTGGTAGAAAAGAGGGTAGAGAGTAATGTAGGAATCGGGTGTTTGCATTTTATAGGTAGGTTGTTTGTAAATAACAGCCCGAGCGAGCTGCCTGAGTCCACTTTCCCGCTTTGTGTATGAAATATTGTTTGTAAGTAACAGCCCAAGCGAACTGCCTCAGTCCGCTTTGTGTAGGTAATAAAATAGCTAGACTCAGGAGCTCGAATATATATTTATTTATTGCTAAAATGACATTCCTTTGTAAATTAAGTGAGAATTATGCAGAGACTCGAGATTATTCTGAGTAGACAATGTTGCCATAAAGACTTGAAACAAAGAATCTGATTGGTGAAAGGGTGGAGGGGGGATTCAACTGGTTCACGAATGTAAGATCACACCCTTTGGGGAGGTTCTTAGATATAATGATCATTGGACTAAGGAAATCACTACGTCACTGCAAAGCTCACGTAGGATATTGTATACGTGCTCTCGGGGGATTTCTTAGAAGAACTTGGGAGAGTGTGCTGTTTTCTATACCTGAACAGAAGAAAGATATTGAAAAATTTCTCCGTGTGTTCTTGAATTGTAATTTAAACATTTCCTTTTGATATTTTTAAGTAGAACTTCACTGCATTGCTAACATCCTTATATTTCTCTCTTAATTCACATTTCAATAGATTTATAATCCTACCCATGGGATCAGCCCCTAAAAGCTACATAACCCGATTTGCTTCCCAAACAAAGGAAATAAATTTTGATTCCTCACCGAAGATGCGATGGGATGATCGGGTGGCATTGGCACAGGAGTGGTGGTCTGGAAGGTCGAGGAGGTCGACGAAGCTGTAGTCGTACTCAGAGGACGCTTCCCTCTGGAGGAGCTGGTCTCAAAGGTCCTCCTCGAAGTTGTAGCTTCTGATGTACTGGTGGTAACTGGGAGAGAATGTGCTGTAGTCCTGTGGAAATGTTCAAGTGAGTGGATCAGAAAACGCTGAGTAAACCAACACTATGGAAAGAACAGTAACAACAATTATTGATAATGATAACAGTGATAATAAAGAATAATATTAACAACAGCAAAACAATGAGAAGAAAAAGAAAAAGAAGAAGAAGATGAAGAAGAAGAAGAAGATGAGGAAGAATGTGCTATGGGTATTAGTAAGCTGTAAAGAGGGTAATTCACAGCACCAGCACTAGCAAGGGCCAGTCGTTGGTCCCCACGTCTAAGAGACCGCATTTGAATCTTGAAGAAATTGCAAAAAGTGGTGTTGTAAACTCCTCTATGTCACTACTCACTCTTCAAGATCGTTTTCAACCGAAGACATCGAGTTGTTCTCGTAGATATTCGAAGTGAGATGTACCTCTGTGGTCTCAAACATTCCCATGATCTCGTTCTCGTGGTCGTTCTCGAAGTCCTCAGGCTGTGTCTCGTTCAAGGACCTACGGCGGCGACGTCGACGGCCGAAAGAGAAGACTCCTCCGGGGCAAGACACCTGAGAAAGTTATGTTGAGATTAAAAGAGTATATATAGAAATTATATATAATTCATAGAATAATGAGTGAAAGAGAGAGGGAGATGGGGGGAGGGAGAGGGAGCTTGAAGAGAAGTGGGGGGAGAAGAAAGAGATGAACAGACACTTGCTATATTTAACTAGGTTGAGTGAGTGTAATGGGATTTGAGATCCTGCCCTGCTTACCGGATCACACTCCTCTTGACAGAACCTGACCGTTGCCACGAAGTTGACTCGAGTCGTGGAGAGGAACCTGAAGGCCTTGAAGTTCGAGTAGAGGTTCTTCGTCCGGTCCTCCACCAGGAGTTCGGGGAAGACATTCGGGTAGCGCGGACACCTGGCGAAGAAAGACAATAATGCTTACACTGATATTCCTTTTATTCTACTCTCTCACTCTCTCTCTCTATATCTATCTATCTATCTATCTATCTATCTATCTATCTACCTATCTATTTCTATCTCTCTCTCCAGCTTGCTCTGACGCGTGCGCTGTCCATCACAATGACTGCTTACCCTACGTTATCGATGAGCGTCATGATCTCTCCCTGGTCAGTTCGAGCTTCCAGATTCCTGGCAAAGATGGCGAAGGCCGAGTTCTGCTCCATCTCGATCTTGAGGGTGAGGAGTTCGCCGAGCTCCACCTTGGAAGCTTCCCCTCCGGTGGCACGGTAGATGCGCATGCGCACAGCAGGCGTTGGGGCGTTGTTGCTCACGACAGAAGTTCCTCCGACGGGTCTGAAGACCGCGCTGCTGCAGTGGAAACGATACGATTAGTCTCAGGAGCTATCTATCCCCTTCGTCGGGGGTCTTCCTTCTCGTCGTCCCTCGGAGGTTGCGAAGAAGCAGAGGCCATTTGCGCTTTCAAACTTGCCGACCTTTCAGTTCTCCGAAAAGTGTTACAAATTCACTACAACTGCCATACTAATGCTATACATTTTGATTCAATATTGTTACGACATACCCTACAGTAAATTATGAAAATTCATGTTAAATCACCTTCACAATATATATCCTTCAAAAATCATAAACGATAATATATATATGTGTGTGTGTGTGTGTGTGTGTGTGTGTGTGTGTGTGTGTGTGTGTGTGTGTGTGTGTGTGTGTGTGTGTGTGTGTGTGTGTGTGTGTGTGTGTGTGTGTGTGTGTGTGTGTGTGTGTGTGTGTGTGCAAAGAAATCACAACCAACACGTGATTCATTAAATATGCAAGTAACCACTAGGAAAATGAGAACGTGGTAACCGAACGTTTTCGTCTATTTAACGTTCGGTTACCAAGTTCTCATTTTTCTAGTGGTAACTTGCATATACATACATATATATATATATATATGTATATATATATATTTATATATATGTGTATGTATGTATATACATATATATACATATATATATGCATATATATATACATATATATGTACACATATACATACATACATACATATATATATGTATATATATATCTATGTATGTATACATATAGTAATAACAGTAATGATAATGATGATAATAGTAATAATAAAAAGAATAACAGTAATAATGTTAGTAGCATACAGACGATTTTGTCATTGTTGCAGGACGTAGTAAACATGTTTGTATTCCGCAATTTTTCAGAGAAACCCCAGCATTCAAACCAATTTCCCCTTTGCAGTTTGCAGGCGAGTTAACCAGCAGAAGGTCCCTTTGGTCCCATAGAATCCTCCGAAAACCCTT
This sequence comes from Oratosquilla oratoria, assembly GCF_046742065.1. NCBI lineage: Eukaryota > Metazoa > Arthropoda > Malacostraca > Stomatopoda > Squillidae > Oratosquilla > Oratosquilla oratoria. The sequence continues at coordinate 65,698,262 of NC_134783.1, forward strand.
TGTCAGGCAGAGCCCAACAGCGAAGCACAAGAAGTCCGATGCAGGCACAGCGTTCAATGGCAGAGGAACAAGATACACAAGCCAGGACGTTGCAGGTCCCTGGATTTTTGTGCAATGAAGACCCACACTTGCTTTTTTATTTTTTTTATTTTTTTTCCCTTCCCTTCCTTTCGTACCTTGTTTTCTTTTTTGACAGTACAGTCAGGTTTTCCAAGTGGTTTGAATAACGTACAAACGAATACATGTACTGTACATGCACGCACAAACACACGCGTTGGCAAAGTGCGTGCAAGCAAGCGCGCATACACACACACATACACACACTCACACACTGGAAGATCGTGTGTCGAACTTTTTAAGCTTTTATCCGAGAGTGATTGATGTGCTGCAAGGGAAAGAGGAATGGATGGACTGTGTGTACATCGACACGTAGAGTGCGTATGATAAAGTACCTCATAGTCGACTTATGTGGAAAATGAAGCACATTGGAAGACTGAGAGGTAGACTACTTGAAAGGATGGAAGATTTTTGAGGGGAAGATACTTGAGAACAGTAGTAAAGGATAAGATGTCAAGATAGAGAGCAGTAACTAGCGGGGTTCCACAAGGTTCAGTGCTTGCATCAATGATATTTCTTGTCTATGTTGATGACATGATGGAAGGAACAACAAACTATGCCAACATATTTCCAGATGACGTAAAAAAATATGAAAAGAGTGAAAAACGAGGATGATTGTAAAATATTGCAAAAAGATCCAGACAACATTTTTGTATGGGGCCAAGAATTGGAAATGAATTTCAATACAAAAAAAAAATAATAAAGTACTGGAAATGGGCAGTACCTGCAGAAGACCATCCTTAAAATATTCCTTAGGAAGTGAAACCATTACAAAAGTGAAAGAAGAGAAAGATTTGGGAGTGTTAATAAAAGACAACCTACCACCTGGCAGACGCATCAGCAGAATCATGGGAGAGACGCATGCACTGCTGCAGAAATTTAAAGCGGCTTTACACTATATGAATGAAGAGATGATTAAAAAATCATCGAAACTTTGATCTGTCCAAGACTGAAATATGCGTCAGTAAAATGGTCCCCACACAGTGAAGAAAATAAAAAAGATCGAGGGAATACAAAGACCAGCAGCCAAACTGGTCTCTATCCTGGCAGATAAACCATATGAGGAGAGACCAAAAGCACTGGGTCTGCCAACCATGAAAGATCTAAGAGAAAGTGGTGATATGATTACAGTGTTCAGGTCACTAAAGGGGATAAATTACGTTGAAAGAAAAGATCTCTTGATTAAGGATGAGGGGAGCTTTAAGAGATCATGGGGTACAAATTAAGAAAGACCACATGTATAAGGGATGTGAAGAAATGCAGTTTTCGCTATAGACGTATAAATTGGTTCAATTGCTCAAAAGGTGACATAGCCCAAGCTCAAACAATACATGAGTTGAAATATTAGTGTGATAATTGGAAATTAAGGATATAGAATAAGTTGGACCTGCACGTGAATTTGAGACTAGATATGAAAAGATTGGAGAGTAGGAGACGGAACCCAGCGAGCGTTGCTCCTTTCCTGCATACTATCATTAGGTAAACACACACACACACACACACACACACACACACACACACACACACACACACACACACACACACACTCATACATACAAAGACAATGAATGTAGTCTACTAAGGAAGGGGGGAAACTTCAGCATGATGAACAGTTATTGTAGGTCTTTATGCACAACAGTCCAAGGGGAACCTCCAACTACTGCCTCCTCCAAAGCCCAACCACTCCAAGACCAAAACGCCTACCTGGACGTGGAGGAGGAAGAGGAGGAAGTAATGACAGTTCCTGTTGTGAGGAACTTCGACTGAAGACTTTCTTCATATCCTCTTTGGCAGCATGAACAGGAAAGATAATTATGTTTTTATTTCAGAAAGAAAAGAAATATTTAGTCCCACATACTTTTACTAGAAATCCACAATCTTACGAGAGTATTGATAATTCATTACATTTTAAAATATAATGAGATTAGGGTTTAGTTGATATGTTCAGACAATCTAGGTGGAGACTGACTTCGCTGGTGTTAATCACCTTTTGGAGAGTTCAATGCCTGTATTTTTTTATATGTATTGTTCTTCGTTCTTTTTTATTCATGCATGTGTATATGTACGAGTATGTAGTGTATGTATGTATGTATGTATGTATGCATGTATGTATGTATGTATGTATGTATGTATGTATGTATGTATGTATGTATGTATGTATGTATGTATGCATGTATGTATGTATGTATGTATGTATGTATGTATGTATGTATGTATGTATGTATGTATGTATGTATGTATGCATGTATGTATGTATGTATGTATGTATGTATGTATGTATGTATGTATACATGTATGTATATATGTATGCATGTATGTATGTATGTATGTATGTATACATGTATGTATGTATGTATGTATGTATATATGTATATATGCATGTATGTATGCATGCATGCATGTATGTATGTATGTATGTATGTATGTATGTATGTATGTATGTATGTATGTATGTATGTATGTATGTATGTATGTATGTATGTATGTATGTAAGTATACACGTATGTATGTATGTATATATGTATGCATGTATTTATGTATGTACGTTTGTTTATGTATATATGTATACATTTATGTATGCATGTGTGTGTGTGTGTGTGTGTGTGTGTGTGTGTGTGTGTGTGTGTGTGTGTGTGTGTGTGTGTGTGTGTGTGTGTATGCGTGTATTGTATGTGTGTATACGTATGTGTACATGTACGCATGTATGGTTGTATGTATACAAGAGTGTATGTTTCCATGCATATATGTATGTGCGCATACATGCATATATACATTCATCTCGGCTTATGTGTGTATTTGCTTGATAATGTTATTCAAATTCTCATTTCTCTTTCCTTCACCACATCCTGCTCTTTACTATAGATTTATTCTTTTACTATAAAATCTCCACCATGATAGTCTGAATAGGCTACAGCATCTATTTATAGAAACATCAGGCATGCAGTTAACTGAGGTAAATTGCTGGGCTATCTTGTTTCTATCTTGCTTCAACTCGTCTTTCAATTCTCTTTGGAATTCATAGTCGCTCATAATGTCGATAAGCCAGACGATCGGCAGAACTGCGGGATGCACGAGATTATGCCCCTGCAGTTCCTCGTTAGTAAGTTCGTTTGTTATTTGTCACAAAAATAAACAAATGAAAAAATAAAAATAAGAATATTATGAAATGAAAATGCATATGTACACCAGGAGGCCCTTTTAACCCTTATTAGGAGTGTAACCATTCCCTATCACCTTACATATTACAACATTACCCATGGAAAACTACATTACAACAGTCATACGAACGAAAACCTATCCACGCCCTAAGGCGAGCGACCATCACATGATCAGTGCGTGATAATGGCTAAGTAGCCAAGAACACACCTGCAAACACATATATACACCACATCTCCAAATAAACCTGAACACAAATTAAATCACAAGAAATAACCACATAATACATCTAAGTCTATTATAATATGTCATGACCTTCCATTTGTAATAAACAATAGGATTGAAGTTATGAAACTGTTAACTCCCCTCTCTGGATGCTGACCTCAGCATTTGAACTGTATAAAAACCAAGACCGGACCCGGGAGTGGCAGTTGCAGGTAAAAGTAGATTCCTTGTGAATCTACGCCGTGTACTCAAAGTGCCAAATATACATATACATACATACATATAGCAAGGCTTTTTCCCCCTTACAAGGGAGGTAGCCAAAAAGAAAAAGGCATAAAATCATTCCCACCCATTCCATCCCTAAATACACTCCACTCCCCTCCACCCTCTCTCCCATCTTAGCACCTCCTGGATGACGGGTCATTCCTGCACCTTGCCCACTGCCCTGGGAAATATAGTTAAGAAAAAGGCACCCGCGAGTTTCATTGAAAATACACGTCACCTGCTTAGCTCCTTGTAGACGAAGAGCCATCCCCGCAAAGCAGCAAAACACTGTACCTCCATGGCATATTCTAACAGCCGATGTTGGTTTACCCCCCACCTTTTCATTGTATGACGACCCTTCTCCCTCGCCCGCCCCATGATTTACCAAGTAGTAAAGTAAAAATGGGGTTAGTCAATCATTCAGTTACAAAACACTCTCCTCTCACCTCTATACCGTGCCTGTTTATACCCAAGCACCACCCCGGCTCCTTCACTCTGTCCATCCACCCGCCCATCCTTTTCACGGTCTTAACATTATGTTCGGTTCACTCCATCCAATGTTTTCCACACTTTTTTCTTATTTCATGGGAAGGGGGGAGGATATTCGTTTCAGGTAGGTGGTTGCCAATAACAACATCAGAATTTCTGTCCCTCTGATTTTGTTGTATATATTGTTTGGTATTTGAATATCAAAGATAGTTTTATTCTCTTGTTCTTTTCGGGCAAGTGCTTCCTCTTTTTGTAAATACTAAAATGCCGTATTTTCCCACAGTAGGGCAGATGACACAAAAACCAAATGCCAGATGCGCTACCATATTCGACATGCTCCGCTTGAACCCAAGCAAAAATGAAAAATAAAGCAAAATAAAAATAGACAAATACACAAACACATTAATCATTTAACAGGTATAACAGAATATAAAATGCACTTCCGCCATGCTATCCTTAAGCAAAAGATTGCCGATCGCCCAAGAGGAAAAAAAAAACGATAGAAAAAAGAACAGCGTGCTCAAGGGATTTCTGTTTTGCTTCAGTATTATAAAAAGAGGAAGAATTCTGACGAAAAGATACATTAGAATAAAACTTAGCAATATGAGAAAATGCAAGTTTTTCACCAAGATCATACTGCGAAAAAAGCACCAAGACATCAACAAATTAAAACCTTTTCGACTTTGGGTGACTTTTGTTTCTCTATGGGGAACAGATAACAATGGTAATATAATTAAATACATGAGGGTAAAATCTAATTAAGATAATAATACGCAATAGAAATATATATAATGCCAGCCTATTTTGAGCTTGTAATATAGATAAAAGTTCTCCATTAGTGAATCTTCCCTCCTAAGGAAACATATATATATATATATATATATATATATATTTATATATATATATATATATATATATATATATATATATATATATATATATGACATAAAACTATGATAAATACACAAATAAACAAGTAAACTGAATTAAGAAAGTATAGTTAAACGATACATCAAGTTATTTTCCCATAACATCCTTCCATTAATCCACCTTCTCCTTACCTGACATCAATGCCTCCTCCCGTTCTTCCGGCTCCAACCTGAGGGGCATAGCTGACGGTCTGGTCCCCAGCCTCAAAGGAGCACTCCACCCTGACAGTTTGGTCAGTGTCCTGCATGATGAGAGGGTGCTGTTGCACGACCACGTTGTTGACATAGACGCCGTTTGCCTGCAGGGAAATTGAGTTTATCAAAGAAAACGAAAAATCGTTGTGTTCACCAAAGAGAAAGAAGACTTTTTTCTCTTTTCTTTTTCTTTTTTTTTCATGTATATACTGGGTTACCTTTTTAGCTATTTGATCTATGTATCCGTCCTATCATTCTTTTATTTACTCATTTATATATCTAATTACACCGTATAACACATATTTTGTTCCCCGGTTTTAAGTGTCATTTCCTGGTTTGTTAAATCCCATTATCATAAAAAAGTATCATTTAATCAGAAGTTTGGGTTTGTGATCAGGACTTTGATATTTTGAAAATATCATATTTTTCAATATACTTTAATTTATTAGCTCATATAATTAAATAGAGTATACATTTATTTTATGACACAAGCTTATCAAAAACAAAAGAAATTATATTTTGAAAGTATCATATTTTTCAATATATTTTAATTGATTATCTCATATAATTGAATAAACAGAGCATACATTTATTTTGTGACACAAGCTTATCAAAAACAAACAAAAGAAATGATATTTTGAAAGTATCATATTTTTCAATATATTTTAATTGATTATCTCATATAATTGAATAAACAGAGTATACATTTATTTTGTGACACAAGCTTATCAAAAACAAACAAAAGAAATGACAGTTAAAAGGAAATCAACTTCGATACGATGTCGCATACGTAGGCGTCATGAGGAGCGAATGGGTATATAAAGATGACGACGTTGGCGTCTAGATTATATTTATTTTGTAGTCGTAGCTGAGTGACCCCTATATTCTGTGAACTTGCTTGATCATATTTTCCGTGGTTATTAATATTCAGAGCGAAAGAGAACGAGTAATACAGCTGTAACTTTATATCTTATAACGCGAGTACTGTGATACATCATCAAATCATCGTACATCAGCCAGCTGATGCTGCCCGCGAGGATTTGACTCCAGTCAGAAATGAGTGGATTTCCTGGATTTGCAGTTGTAGTCCAGGTCGCACTCCCACACCAACCCCCAGATATAGTCCCCTCCATCATTTTCTTATTGTAGTGGCCCTGGTACCTCAGTTCTATCTCCTTCACATCTTGGTGGAATCGCTCATCTTGTTCTTCTGAGTAGGTGACCATGTTGTCCTTGAATTTGTCCAGGTGAGCGCCCAGTATATGAAGTTTAAAGGACATCCTGCATCCCATGGCACCAAAAGCCTTTACCAGATGATACACCAGCTGTTGGTAGTTTTCAGCTCTGTGGTTACCCAGGAAGCCCTTGACAACTGCTATGAAACAGTTCCATGATGTTCTCTCAATTCTACTGAGCTTATTGGAGATTCGGTAGGCTTGAGCACCTTCTTTATCTGAGGTGCAACAGAAATCCTGCCTTTGATTTTGGCCTCAGATAACTTGGAAAAAAAATTACCTAAAAGCTGCTGATTCCTGGTTGAGAGCCTTCACGAACTGCTTCATGAACCCCAACTTAATGTGCAGTGGCGGCATGAGCACAATCCTGGGATCAACGAGTGACTCCCAGGGTCTAGCTCGAATGAGT
>NC_134783.1:65710280-65720280 GCF_046742065.1 Oratosquilla oratoria
TGGCACCAGTATGTGTCGATACTTCAACTCCTTACTCTGCTCCTACATGGTTTGGTGTTTTGATTTTCGTAGCAAACTCCGAAATTGACTGAGTAAACTTATTTTGCGAAGCTTTGTTTGCAATTACCTTGGCCGCTCGTACAGAGTGGTTTCTAAATATAAAAATATATATACACATATATTTAATTTAAGGTCATAACAGGCCTTAGAGACTAACAAACATAATTTCAGGCAGGATGCAACATTACCAACTCTAAAAACACTAAATTGTAGTATGCCATCCCAATAACACGACTATACTAAAATTCATTCATAGTAACCTACACTAACCCCTTAGTTAATGTGGAACACATAACAGATTTGTTGTACTAAACGCCAGACGATTTTATTAAACAGCTGAGTGGGGATTAAGGCCAACCATACCTGAAGGGGTCTCAGTCAAAAGACGCCTTATTCAGGTTGTGGACCGTCCACCCCTCAGCTGAATAATGGACTCGTCCATCGTTGACCATCATAGAATCTATATAGCATGTCATGTTACTTAAAAGATTCAAGGTAAGTTTTAAGAGTTAGTGCAAACACTAAGGTAATATAAAAAAAACGCTACAGAAACTCTTTATGATTTCTAACTTCGTGCAAAGCTAGGTTGTAATGCATTTGTTTCACTACACACCAAGAGAAAGGAATGGGATACTACAAACGTCAGCAAATGCAGGCTTCGATCCTTTATCTGTTCTTCTTTCTTTTTTCACACGTTTTCATATCGTCGTCTCCTCTGCAGCTTCTGGTGACCTCATCGTTGCTCTTCTTCTGTTCCTCATTATTTTTTGGTTTTCTTCTCTTTCTCTTGGTTAGGAAAGTATTGTAATTCATGACAAAGTATTTGTTTTTATTTTCAGCCATTTTTCTTTCATGCAAATTAATTCACGCATCGTGCTCATTGACTAGCAAGTAGTTCTCTATGTTCTACACACATAACGTCTACAGGATATCTGTTAAACTATTTTCATGCGGGAATGGATACCTTAGCTTCTAAACAGAACCTCGTGTCTGTTTCCCTGTTGAGTCTTTTGACTGAACATTCACTGCCTAAAGCTACGGTCACGTTTGCTATTATTAACGCTAGACTGGCTTTTGTTTTCCTTGGCTTGACAGCGATACGGGCAGCTGTCTGGTCACACCATTCGCCAAGTCCACTGGTACCGGAATCAGCTGATCATAACAACATAAGCCTTTGTCTAGCAATATGTCTGACGTTCCAGAGGACTTTATGCTCACAAACTTTCTCTATAATGTGAGACTTATGATAACCTCATGGAACCAATGAAGTTGACGTGGGATCTCTTCAGCCTTGTGAACACAGATTTGTTTCGCTTGCATACCACCGAGGTCATATGACAAGTAAATGGTATATTTCCATCAGATCAAAATCTATATTTGGGATTTTTCTTTTACGTTAGTCTATTCATTTACTTATTGTTACCCATTGAAAGTCCTTAAGAAAAAGAGTGATTCTTTTTAGTTTAATAAATGCTGAGTAACGATAGTTTCTTAATACCTCCCACTCATCTACTGATATCGCTAGCGAGAATCAGTAGCTAGCACAGGGTAAATGGCTGGCCAGTCAAGCCGTATTGCTGGATCCAGCAATTTTGGAAGTTGTGACCGAAGCTGAAGACTCAATTCCCTGGGACAAGGCTCCCTAGCAGGCAGAGAATCCTCTCCACAGGTTGTTGGTATCTATAAGAACTATGTTTATTCATAAACCACCAGGTTTGTTTATGCCTCAGGAAGGTTAATTTGGCGGGACTAAACTCTATTTGCTAGGGACGAAGTTTAATCTCCACTGGAGTTAAGGTTAAACAGCAGAACCCGTGGTTAAGTGGTCAAGACGAAATTTAGTCAGGTTTTGTACGAGGCACGGTTGATAACCTTCTGTATGAAACTGGCAGTTGGCGAGACGTCTACCAAAATAAACACCACAAGTGAGGACGGGGCCTTTATTAGTAGGACGTTCTGCTCGTTACAGATTCATCAAGTGCATGATACTGGATGAAGTTCTTGATAAAGTCGTATCAAACAAAACGTCGCACCAATAAAGAGTCCGTCCTCACATTGTGTTTACCTTGATAACCTTCTCGCTGCAGAAATCGACTCGCATGTTCTATTTTGGCTGACGTCAGGTGATTTCATTCAGTTGAGGAGGTCTTCCTGCACATATGGAGTTTGGTGCCAAATTCGACCAAAAAATCAGTCGAGTTTTACTTGACTGAATGAAAATGCCCGGACTCTGCCAGAATAGTCGCAGCGATTCTCTTGACTTGACCCCTTTGTTATGGTAACATTTCCTCTCGTGTTTTTTGTTCTGGCTAAAACAAGGCGATTTTATTCACTACACAGGGTGGGACAGACCGGGCCTCGGTCAACTGAGGTCCCGTTTTGGACTAAGTACGCCTCTCTGGTGAATAAAATCGTCTGGTATCGACTATTACTAGATCCTGTAAACCATGTCATCATTACGAAGGGGTCATGCCTGCCGTGGCAGCCAGGGGGCCAGAACAACCTCGCGGGGAACCTGGTCGTGGCGCTTCCTACCCGATCTCCTTCAGGTTGATCTGTGAGGAGGTTCCGTCTGCCCCGTCCTGGGCATTCAGGGAACCCTCCTGGCTGTAACTCTTGCTGCAGTTGCAGGGCGGCGCCTCGAGAACTTCCGAACTGGGGGACGTCCCCGAGTTCGGAGGCACGTCGTAGATCAGCGTCAGTTCCCGCTCGTCGGCTCCTGACGTGATGTTTATGCCAACTGACGTAAGGTTGACTCTTGCCGGCAGAGAGAGGGTGACCTCAGGCGGGGTGAGGGTGATGTGGGGTGGGGTGAGGGTGACGTCAACTGGCGCAGGGGTGACGTCCACCGATTTACCCCGGGTGCTTCGGGCGCGTCTAAATAGGATTTGGAGGAAGATCATTCGTATTTCTGTCAGTGAATACTTCACTTGCGTGGCGCTCTGTATAGATTCTATCATGATAAGCGTCTGACGATTTCATTAACCCGAGAAGACGACCTCATCCTGAGGTGGACCTCGAGGGGTCGAAAACCTTTCAGAACGGAGTTTGATCCCATCAAGACACCCCCCCCCCAAAAAAAAAAAAAAAAACACCCGTGACTTTTGACGATAGAATCTATACAGAGCTCATCGGTATTGAAAGAGTTAGTGGAAGTGGTCAAAGAGTACTAATGACCACACTGAACACTGGTATGTAAATGATCATATGGTGTAGTGGCAAACCAATTAACAACTCACACTAATTTACACAAACCATAGACGAATGCAGTAGACATAAATCAGCTGCGTAAATTCAGACACACTGCCGGTAAGGAAAAAAGACTGGATATACAGCAACAGAACCTTACAAAAACAGTATCTGTCACTGAACTGAAAGAGGAATTATTGTGAAGTATGACCCTTCGAGCTGGCCAATGACTCTCCAGATGTTAATAACAGACTTCATGTTAAAGAAATCATCGGTAGTACATATGAGAGATGGTCACCTAATCAAAGACTTTACATAACCTGAGGGTGCACGAAATGCTGACTGTGTCACTGTGTGAAGTGAATGGAATCATCGTGTTTACGAGCCAAGGTGTGAAGTAAAGGTACCGAAGACATTGTTACTTATATCCCCAAAGGGTGCAGACACATTCCACACAAACTGCTGCGTCGTGAGTCGCGGTTCGTCATGTTGGGTGGTAAGAGGCAAACTGTAGGTTGTGTCTAACGTAGGGATTCGCGCTGTCAGGGAGTGCAGCGTGCCCGCACCCTAAAGTATGCCTACCGGGCGACAGTCTGACAAATCTGGTGGGTGGTAGAGTATCCTACCACATCCACTGTGTGAAACAAAGGAAAGCAAGTGTATGCAAGAGATCATAAGATAAAGCTAAACAATCTGGTGGGTGGTAGAGTATCTTACCATATCCACTGTGTGAAACAAAGGAAAGCTAGTGTATAGCTAAAGCTAGGGTAAAGCTAAAGCATTCAGTGACGGCTGGCATTATAAGACATGTTTGCTAGTCAAAGGCTAACCAACCCTGGTGGTTCTGTGTGGATCCTAGGACATTGACTGAAACACTGTGTGGAAAATATGCATGTAGAAGCGAAGATGGAAAGGAAAGGTCCTGCAGCGGGCCATGAAAGTCGATCTCAGTAAATAGGATATTATGATGACCACCACATATTCATTCAGCTGAGGGTATTTGCGAAAGCAGCCCCCGACTTCCCCAAACCGATGGGGTTGCCCTCTTACCTCTGTGCCTGTCTCAGGTCAACTCCCATGACCTTGTCGTAGGTGGCCCCGTAACGGCAGTTGACGATTTCGTTACCTAAGGGTGAGAAGGTCAAGTCAGGTTAGATGAGAATAAATGTAACAGAAGTTCGAACAACGATGAACCGCATGATCCTTAACTTTTCTGTTTTTGTTTATTTTTATCTAGCTATTTTTATTACTATGTTTTTTTCTATTATTATCAAATGGGGTGCGTTAACATGAGAAGAAACCTCTACTTAGGAAGGTGAGTTTTATATATATATACATACATATACATCAGAGATGAGTAATGTCGTAGCACATTAGTAGAATAAGGCTCGTGTCCCACTATCGGAAAGTAAGATTAGAAGTAAATACAACTGTATATTTCAACCACTTTCTGTGGTCCTCTTCAAAGTGGTCGAAATATACAGATATAATTACTTCTAATCTTATTTTCCGATAGTGGGAGACAAGTCATACATATATAAATATATATATATATATATATATATATATATATATATATATATATATATATATATGTATATATATGAGCGAGGGAAAAGATACAATAGCCTTGTGAAATTGGCAAAACATTTTATAAATATTTGTTTTGTCGTACAACTTATTCACCTCGGAGCTGAATTTAGGGCACAGGGAGAATATGAAATTATCAGTTACGTTCTTCCATATCATATTAACTGGATATTACATTTCTTCATATTCTAATAACTTTACGTGGGTTCATCATATCCCTTTTTTTCTTCATGTTAAAATTTTTACTTTAACTATTATTTTCAATTTATATTTAGATCATTTTTTCTGAATTGTCCTTAATAAACCATACAGGACACCGTTATTAATGATCTACGTAACTGTACAAAAATGAGTAAATAAGTTTGCATAAGGAAAGTGAAATCCGGTATTTACAGAAATTGGTGCGGTGAATTCTTTTTACAAAGAAGCTACTCCCTAAGACGTATCTATTGATTGGTTTGTCTAATCTAAATTCTCTAGAAATGCAGTCTACATCTAATTCATGTCATACAGGATATGATTCGTGAAGATTATTCACAAAATTATCCAAGACTGTAAATAGTTCGTACAAGGTGTAGTGACTATATTTTTGTTTGACAGCTTCTTCAGAGGAAAATGGCGAAATCTCAATCAGGAGATTAATTTTCCCTCCCTAATACCATTCTCCTCAATATATTTCCATGTCTTGTTTGTAAAATTACTAGAAATAAACAGATAACTGAGTACACAAAAAAGTAAGTATACATACAAGTAATTAAAAAGAATTAATTAGATAATCAAAATGCTGAATAAAGGAAACGCTACATAAGCAAGTAAATAAAAAGATATATAGAAATTAAATCAAAACGAAGATGAACATCCTAGCACTGAGAATTTCTTTCCCTAATCTGCTAAACATCCCGGCCAAAGACGCCAGACCGACAATGGACCAAGAGGATGAAATTGTGGTGTTTATGGACAGTGATGGATGATTGCAGCATCCAGACTGGCGTGAGCAAAAATCCGCTTACAACTAAACGGTCTCGCTTACTGCAACAGCAGTGTCTACGGTATTCTCAAGCCTACTACATGCTGGTATCTTCGGTTATATAACGAGAGTATACCAAACAGGAGTACAGTATATCATGCAGTGGTGGGGGGACGGGGCTCCTCATAACACTTCAACCCGGTGACTGCTTTCTTGAACATTATTGTGGCCTTCGATAGACGATTTTATTCAATCCGGGAGTGGTTCCCATGCAATGGCATCCAAGAGACGTGACCATCCTCAACCTAGAGGCCTAATTTCCTTATGGCTGACGCCAGAGACGCTTTATGGACCAAAAGGGCTCTTATCAGTATGCTTTATCACTGTAAAGCATTATAATCCACTAACCAATTGGTCCCGGTCATCATGATTTTCAGATGTCCTCACCTGACCAAAATCAAAGACTTTCGTTAAGATGAACCTCATGGACTTGGTAAACATGGCCTTCAGTAGTCGTTCTTCTCTTAGAACTCAGACTACTTTCCTTGAGACCATGGGTACCATCCCGTCTCCCGCCCTCAGTGCTGTGACGGGACGTGTGGCTTTGTACACAGTGTGTATATGCAAAGTGGCATTAACCCCTTCAATACGGCGACGTGCAATTTAGGCTTTACCGTGTTTGAGGGACTCGTTTGTCCGTGCAGAGCTTTACATGCAACAGACACACCAAGACTTCCCATCACTCCCCTGTGACTCAGTTCACAGGGCTGTGTGTCTGGGAAGACACGGTGAGCCTGACACATCAGGACCTTATAAGTCTCTATAGCAACAGCAACGAAAAAATTACTTGGGCTCTACCAGGACGTGTATGTACATCATAACAGCTGAGTATCGCGTGGCGAAAACGACAAGAGTGGGGTACGTGGAAGACAACGCCGCAACACTAGTTTAACCCTCCTATGCGCAGACCTCTCCTTCTTGGTTGTCAGCTGACGAAAAGAGCTATGGAAGTCCCCTGGAGAACTCCACTGCGCCCCAAGGGAACACCTTGAGGTACTCCACTTCGCTGAGCCACAAAAGTGAGGTGAGGCATTTCAGCAGTTTTTAGCAACATAGCGTCTGCGTTGCTTCACTTAGGTTGCACGTACCACTTTGATATACTATGTAACAGGTGTACCCTGGAGTATTCTGTTACGGTACACCACGATCATGGATTACAGCTTTTCACTAAATGACGTCATGGTCGTGGCTTCGAGCATTCCACCAAACACGCCACGATCGTGGCTTGGAACGGGTCTCAGAGGACCAAAGGGTACTGATCATGTCAGCGCGTAATAAAGGCGGTCTCCATGATTTGCCTGGGAGCCCTTTTACTTGCATGCATGCATGCCGGCAGGGGGGGGGCGAGTGTCATGCTAACTACCCACCTTCCTTGTTCTCCTGCTCCAGCGCGTTTGTGCCTGAAAATAAGTTGGAGTCTTGATTTACATACTTATCCTTTTAGAGAGAACCCACTTCTGTCCCCGTGGTTGTGAGGGGGAGGGCAGCTGTCAACCTCGAGGGCAGAGGAACAATGGGAAAATTTGCCTCGCCAAGGATCCGAAAACGCATTACTAACAACAAGGAAATCTACTCTGACTAGAAATCTAGATCCTCGCGCTCCTAGAGACCTGGTCTCGCACCTACAAGGGAGTGTGATGACGTCATAGAACCCCTGCCCTATCTGATGGTGGGTAGATCCTCTTCTAAAGAAGACCCACGAAGAGGAGGATGTAACAAAAACGAGGGTCCTCAATCGGCCCAGAGCTCCCACATGAAGAATCGTCACCCCATGAGATCCCACCTGAAGAATCGTCACCCCATGAGATCCCACCTGAAGAAGTCTCACCCCAGTGCGCCGAATATCAACAGTGGAATAAAGGTTAGATTAGGTTAGGTTAAGTTGAATGAGGTTCATTGTTATCAATCTATGCAATCGAAGAATCGTGAAGCCAGAATGTCCCACGTGAAGAATCGTCACCCTAGAATAGCCCACATGAAGAATTGTCACCCTAGGAGGATAGCCCACATGAAGAATTGTCACCCTAGGATAGCCCACATGAAGAATTGTCATCCCTTTTCGAAGTCTGGGGTGACGATTTTTCATGTGATTCCTCAAACCTTCTGAAGAAAACTATTTTCATCACTAAATCACTAAATATTCACTAACACTAGATTTCGGTCTGTGGTCCCCATTCTGAAACTCTATGACCTCCCTTAAGAGGTCAAGGACCTCCCTCCCTCTCTCCCTCCCTCCTTCCCTCCCTCCTTCCTTCCCTCCCTCCCTCCCTCCCTCCCCTCCCTCCCTCCCTCCCTCCCTAGATGAAGAACTATTGTACCCATTAACTATATGACATTCACTTCTTGAGTATGGTGACATGCTTAATGGATATTGTTCTGGCTGAGAACAGGCGATTCTATTCAGCTGAGGGGGAAGGGGCGAGCCCAGCCCAGACCCCATACAGGCTGGGTGTCCACGTAAGATTGCCCGTTCTCATTAGGCAGAAAAAAATCATAATGCATGTCACCGTTATTCTCATTTATGCATTTACTTATCTATTTATTTCTTTATTCACTTACTTATTTACTCATTTATTTGTCTATTCAATCATTCATTTATTTGTTTACATTTATTTTTTCGTATTCATGTATATATATATATATATATATATATATTTATATATTTATATATATATTATTCTTGTTGACCTAAATTCATCCCATCATCCCCTCAATGACATCTTCATCTCAATCTACAACCTCTGACTGCAGGACAATAGTTCCCTACTGTATCTAAAACATAAAAAAAAAAAAATAATAATAATAAATAAAAACTCACCGCCACCAAAGGAGCTTCCTCCTCCTCCTCCTCCTCCTCCTCCTCCTCCTCCTCCAAAGTTTGCTCCTCCTCCTCCTCCTCCTCCTCCTCCGAAGTTTCCTCCACTGCCTCCGAAGTTTCCTCCGCTGCCTCCAAAGCCTCCTCCGCCGCCTCCAAAGCCTCCTCCGCCGCCTCCAAAGCCTCCTCCACCGCCTCCACTTCCGCTTCCACCGCCTCCACTTCCGCTTCCGCCGAAGAGTCCACCTCCGCTGCTACCTCCGCCGCTGAAGAATCCGCCTCCTCCTCCTCCTCCTCCGCCGACTCCTCCGCGGTCCCCGACTCCGCCTCCTCCGGCACCGGTCCCTAGATCTGGAAAGCCATCACTACTACTTCCGGTACTCGCTCCTGAAGGCGACACGGTGCCAAATCCGGTTCCAGAACCGGTGCTGGGGCCAAGCCCAACACCGAAGCTGGAACCGGGTCTGGGCCTACTCCCACTATCAGAAGTGGAACCAGTATCGATTGCGGTTATGATAGTGGAATCGGGTCTGAACCCGGTCCCGGTGGTAGAACCGGGTCTAGATCCGGTCCCGGTGGTAGAACCGGGCCTGAACCCGGTCCCGGTGGTAGAACCGGGCCTAGATCCGGTCCCGGTGGTAGAACCGGGTCTAAATCCGGGTCCGGTAGTAGAACTGGGTCTAGATCCTGTCCCAAAAGAAGAATCTGGCCTGAAACCGAACCCGATAGTAGAACCGGGCCTAGATCCGGGTCTGGTAGTAGAACCGGGCCTAGACCCGGGTCTGGTAGTAGAACCGGGCCTAGAACCGGCACCAGAGCTGAAACTCGAACCAAATCCGACACTAGGAACACCGTACGGGGAACTAGAGGTGAACCCAGATCCAGAAGTCGACCCGGAACTTGGGCCAGGGGTGGAACCAGGCCTAAACCCGGTACTTATCGTTGTTCCGGAGTTGAACCCGGGACCGAAAGTGGGGCCAGAACCAAATCCGGAACTAGAACTGAACTGGGAACCCGAACCGGAGCCAGCACCGACTCCTGAGTTGGGTCCTGTGCCATGAATCACGCCAACGCTGCTGAAGGGCCTTGAGGCTGCAAAAGGTTAAAGAAAATACGATAGAAATTCACGCCCACCCACGCCCATGAGCCAACGCCCATTCCTACCTATCCCTTTTTTGACAAAAATTATTCCTAAAAAGTCTTAGTTATTTGTTTAGTTTTAACTAAACATGCAGCTCTGGTTAGTGTCACATGCAGAGAAATAGTCAAGCCAAACCTAAGATATCCAGTCTGACCTAACCTAACCTAACCTGACCTTC
>NC_134783.1:65725280-65737780 GCF_046742065.1 Oratosquilla oratoria
AACACGTGGGACTTACTGCTCGAGCACTGGTTCTCAAGGTAGTCGACGTTGGAGGCCGGCTCGAAGTCAGCAACCCGCGTGTGGCGGTCGTGTTCGAAGAGGCGACAGATGCCCTGGGCGTACTCGTACGTGGCCGAACGACAGCTGATCCTCTTCTCCTTCAGACATCTGTTCTCACACTCAGACTTCCTGTAGACGAAGAGGGATTTTGTCACGGGTCGGGTGGAGAGCGAGAGGAGAGAAGGGAGACGTGGGGAGGGAACGGTGGAGAGCGAGGAGAAGGAGGGGGATGTGGGGAAGGAAAAGTCACGAAAGGGGACACGAACGTTCGTACAGTACGAAGACGGACTCATGCCAGATGCCATGCGAGCTAAGCGAGATACGCTTACAGTATGCTCGATTGCTTATGTTCTTTTTCGTCCGGCCTGATGGGAATAACACCAGAAACAATTTCACGACCAAACAGTTCGCGAATCCAGCTTTACATTGGGACTCCAAGAAACGAGCCCAATCTGGGAACACACGCTGGTTACCTAGACACTTGTGTTGGCAAAGATGTCTACTAACATAATTCAAGACACCTGAAACTCGCCATACAACTATATTCAGATCAGAGAAACCCCACTTATTATGGAACGGAGGTGAAGAAGAAGAAGAAGAAGAAGAAGAAGAAGGAGAAGAAGAAGAAGAAGCACTGCTTACCCGATGTTCTGGTACGTGAGGACCCCTTCGCCCCGCATGCGGAAGTTGGGCACCCGCTCGAAGGTCCACAGGCGCCCGCAGTCGGCTGGAAGTGAGAGCAAGCAAATCACAATGAATGTCAACAGAATCGAGTGGAATAAAAGTTAAAATAAGCAACACATAATAGAAATAATGAATTAAGAAGATAAACAGACGAATGATGAAGGTGGAAAAAAAGTCACGGGTCTAGTTCCAAGATTCTGAGTTTCTGACGGGATTCGCTCTATGCTTCTTCTGAGGAATGTGAAGAAACATAGAGCGAAACCGGTCAGGAATAAACTCAGAAACTCGGAACTAAACCCGTGACTTCTTTTTCCACCTTCATCAACTTGTCACAATGTACCACCAAACAGACGAATATGTAGATAGATAAATAGATGAACAAATTACAACATAGAAGCATTAATAAATAGGTGAATATGATAAGAATACAGATGAAAACAAATGAATAATTAAAAGCATATAAACTAAAACTACATGTAATTGAAGGCAAAAATTCAAGTGAAGATACTACGTGCACACACACACACACACACACACACACACACACACACACACACACACACACACACAATATTCAAAATTTTAAGAAAAAACTTGATGCTGAAAGATACAAAGACGGGTCACTACGAGCGTAGCTTCCTTCCTGTATTATGCAACTAGGTAAATACAACTAGATAAATACACACACACACACACAATATCCAAGATTTTAAGAAAAAAAATATGCTGAAAGATACAAAGACGGGTTACCACGAGCATAGCTCCCTTCCTGTGTAATACAACTAGGTAAGCACACACACACACACACCAAACTCACCAAGGTAACAGACCGACTCGAAGTAGCTGCCCCCAACGAGAGGCTTCAGGTCGTCGGGGTTGGAGGTGGCGGTCGTACTCAAAAGGTAGCACTCGGCCCGGTCGTAGTCCAGGTTGAAGGCGATGCATCGGTTGTCTGAGGCGCACCGGACCGTGCACTCCCGCGTGATGGCCGCGCGTCTCCTCGGGTCGCGGTCTGCGGACGAGGCAAGAACGAGGTGACCACGTGGTGGGACAGCCGGGACAAGTGACAGTCACCGGTATGGGAATTTTACGCTCACAAAGCGGGAGTGATACCGGTAACGGGCAAAGATTATTATTATTTTTTTTTTTTTATCGACTTATCTACTTAATCATTTAATGCAGAGCTTCTTAACCTTCCCCGACCTCACCATCCCCTGTAATTAGGTCTCTGTAGACCATCAGCCCCGAACATCTGGTTAGGGAGAATCCACCCTATAAAACGTTGAGCACTCCTTAATATTTATTACATCACCCTCTAAAATTTGATTCAGCATCTAAATTCATTTCAGCACCTAAATTCTATTTCAACACCTAAAACTTGTTTTGTCACCCTCTTAATTTTGTTCCTTCCACCACCACCAGACTCCTTAATATTTATTACATCACCCTCTAAAATTTGATTCAGCATCTCCTAAATTCATTTCAGCACCTAAATTCTATTTCAACACCTAAAACTTGTTTTGTCACCCTCTTAATTTTGTTCCTTCCACCACATCCAGACTAAGGAGAACTCGACTTCGAGCGAGAACGAAGAAAGTTGGACTTACTGTTGGCGGCGAAGAGAGGCGCACTCCTTAATATTAATTACATCACCCTCTAAAATTTGATTCAGCATCTCCTAAATTCATTTCAGCACCTAAATTCTATTTCAGTGCCTAAAACTTGTTTTGTCACCCTCCTAATTTCGTTCCTTCCGCCACCACCAGACTAAGGAGAACTCGACTTCGAGCGAGAACGGAGAAACTTGGACTTACTGTTGGCGGCGTAGAGAGGCGTCGAGCGAGCCCCGGAGAGCGCGTGTCCGGTGACCTTCTCGTAGGAGAGACGTCCATTCCGGCACCGGTCTGCAGCAAATAGAAAACCTCCTGTCGGGGACGCCGGGGGGGGAACGACAAAGATGGTCGGACCTTTAGTCTTGTGCAAGAAAGCCGAAACCGCGAAGCAGAAGAATACGCGAAAAAGGCCGACGAAGATGGCGGGCGAGCGTTTTTCAAGAAGAAAAAAAAGAAGAAGAAGAGGAGGAGGAGGAGGAGGAGGAGGAGGAGGAGAAGGAGGAAGAAGAAGAAGAAGATGATTTATTTTCACGGTATGACATATCCTTTGTTTTCTTTAGGTCAGAAGTAGAAGTATTTCGATGGATACATGAATCTATAGCCCTATAAAATTTACGAAAATAATTACTCTACCCTTAAGACATTTCATTGATCTTAACAATCACATTTTTCCTATTTCTAATGCATGATATATCTCTTGGAAGGCTGTATAATACTTGCATGTGTACCTTCTGGAGTGAAAGGAAAAAATAGTGAAGATCTTTATTCAATTGAATGCAGCAAATTGTAGGAGAGAGGCCAAACGCAGAGTATGGGTTCCAATATATTCGACGTTTCGCCTAGCAGGGCTTCTTCTGACGAAGCACTGCTGGGCGTAACGTCAAATATATTGGACTCCCATACTCTTCGTTTACCCTCTCTACTACAGTGCAGTTGCAGTCGTTGCTGCTTTTACTCGAATGCAGCAAATTTTTATGGAAAATGTCAAGGGTTATATTTTTCTCTTTTTTTCGAGAGCACGACTTCATCTTCAATAAATTTATGACCCACAATTCTAAACGTTTATATTCAGTTTAGGACAGCAAAAGACGCCATCTTCGTCTCCTCGGTTATAGATTTTAAAACAGCTAAAGGCAATACAACAGCAGAACACACTATGATCTAGTCTACACAATTTTTTTTAAAAGAAAAGAGTTTAGATTGATTAAATTAGTTAGTAAACAAAATTCTACAAAGACAAATTTTTAAATCTAACAACAAAAAGACATTAAATTACTGCAAAAAACTGTCCATATCAAAACGTGCGTTAGACCCCTTACGACGCGAAAGCAAATGTCATGGGTTTTCGTTCCAGATGGGGCAGAGAGCTTTGTCCAGGCGAAGAATCCGGGGAGGCTGGACGAAGTCCAGCTTAAGGACCTCGATCTCAGTCGATCAAGAGCTCCTTCAGACTCAGGTCCTTCCATTTAGAAAGCCTAAGATCGTCTCTTGCCTTATGCCGAAACAAAACACATGAAATATGCTTCCGTGTTAAGGAGTTAAAAAGTCAGTTTTGCGTGGTTATCAACCCCTTATCACTGGGTAAAGGTTATGATTTTCTCGTCATACAATTTTATCTGATTATGAGAGTGCCTTTTGCCCAAGAAAAGGTTAAATAAATCCCGATTCAACCTTTCATCTGACATAAAGCTTTTAATGATTTCTGGGGTGATTTGCCATTAGATTTTAGCCAGTGGTAAGTGTACCCTCTAACTGATAAGGGGTTATTTTAAGACAAGGTTTAGTCAAGTTTGGTTTCATCAGTGTTAGTTGTTAATTTAGAAAGTATATTCGAAGAGTCTACGTGGTAGGTAAAGGAAGTTCGTTCAAGTTGTTGTGAAAATATAATGTTCAAATATTTCAGGAAATTGTGATATAATTATGAATTGATAAATTCATATGAATGAAGAGATGTTTTGGAAGGAAGTTAAAAGAATTGCAGAATGCGAAGGAAGTTGGGGATTGGATGAGGAAGCAAAATGACAGAGCTATAGAAAAAAAATATTAAAAGTGATGAAAGCTAATGAGGCAACTGAGTATCATTTGGAGTGTTTGACAAAGGACTGGCTAAAGAGGTTCTCTAATAGAAGCCTAATGGGAAGGAATGTTCAGGGTGATCAGAGGAAAGTTTGCATATTTCTACTTTACAAAGGAAAGGGGGACAAATATGAATGTATTAGTTTTAGAGAGATCAGTCTGTTGGGTATAGGTGGTACACCACATAGGAGGATGTTAATTGAGATGGATGATTAGGAGCGAACAGAGGGTTAATTGGGAAGACTAGTGGCATGGATAAAATCTTTGTAGTAAGGCAGATTTGTGAGATTTTAGCAAAAGATAAGGATTTGGGGGGCTTTTATGGTCCTAGAGAAGGCTTATGGTAGTCGATAAAATTATGGGATGTGTTGCAGATGTATGGAATAGGAGGAAAATTGTTAAAAACATTCAAAAATTTTACATGAGTAGTAGATCTTATGTTAGGGTTAGAAATGGTGAGAGTAAATGGCTTGAGGTGAAGGTGGGAATGCGCCAGGGTTGTGTAATGTCATCATGGGTGTTCAACGTGTGCTTGGATAGGGCGATACGGGAAGTAAATGCGAGGGTGAGGGGTCGGTTATTACAGATAACTAGAAAGATAGAGGGGCGTAGGAAGTGAGCCAGTTGTTGTTTGCGGACGACACTACGCTTGTCGATGCGGCAGCTAGTGATGGAGTTCGTAAGAGTATGCGAGAGGATAAAGTTAAAATTAAATGTGGGTAAAAGTAAAGTGATGAGGCGTGAGGTTGGTAGTTAGTTGGAGATGTCGGAGAAAGGCTAGAAGAAGTTAATAGTTTAAAGTGTTTAGGGTCACACGTGCCCTATGAATGAATGGAGGAATTGGGGTGGAGATAGGCTGTAACAGGAGGGAAGCAAGTCAATGTTCAGGAGGAATGAAAAGTGTCATGAAGAATAAGTACATAGGGATAACCGCAAGGAGAAGATTATATGAAGGGGTAATTGTGTTTACGACACTGCGTGGGGCAGGGACTTAGAATTCAAGGTAGGTAGAAATGAGACATTCCACTGTGTTTGGATGGAAATCTTAATAAGTATGGCGGGGTTTCAAGGATAGGGAGGTGAGGAAAAAGGAGGTAAGATGGAGAACGGGGACGAAAAGGGATCTGGTAAATAGGTCTGATCAAAGAATACTGATATGGTTTGGGCATATGGAAAGAATGAGTAAAGAAACGCTAGCAAAAAGAGTGTGAAAGACACAGGTGGATGGATTGAATTTCAGGGGAAGTCCGAGAATGAATAAAAGGGGAATGTCTGTCGAGTAGGGAAGGGAGAGGTGCGAGTGGAGAAAGGATGTGAATGGATGATAAACTGATGCAACCAGAAAAGGGTTTCTCCTCGTCTTTTCTAATTACTCGTGAGTGGACGAAGAGAGAGAGAGTCGGCATGTGATGAAGAGAGGGGGGTAAACCAGCTACGGCTATCGAGTCCTACTGTGGATGTGCTGTGTCCTTCTTCGTTGCTTCTAACCCAGACAGTAAGCGGGAGAGTAGGGATGGCCCTTCATTCACAAGGAGATAAGATTAAAAGAAAAACAAGTGGCTATTGGATGGGTGGTGGGTGCTATGAAGAGTGGGCTCATCCCTTGGCTGGCTACCTTATAAGGTAAATAGGTAGTCATACAATTGTATAACACAAAACCCTTAAATGTTGCTTAGCCACGCGCATGAACATAAATCCCTCTGATTGTGTTTGTTGTGTTTGTGTATCTCATAGTTTTTTCTTTAAAACCAGACGATGTTATTCACCTGAGAATCAGACACTGAACTAATGAGATTCTTGTGTCTACTTTCCTCTCCTCAGGTGACCAAAATCGCTTGGAGTCGCCCAGTAAATAAATAAATAGATAAATAAATAAATAAATAAATAAATAAATAAATAAATAAATAAATAAATAAATAAAATTGAATAAAGAATCCCACTATGAAATAGGTACTTGCGTGAACAGTGGGACGACATGTACGTTTCCAAGGGAGGCAGGTTAGAAGGAGAAGCTACTCAGTGACCCAACGGAAAGAAATGCATTCTATAACTACTGACACTCTGCTATACGGCTACCAACACTATGCTCATGGTAGTTTAGGGGTGGCACACCAGTTTAAGAGGCGAAGACTACAAAGAAAATATATGACGCAAGACTTTGTACGGACTCAGAGCCGTGTTGAACGCCTAGAGAAAAGGTGTTTAAGATGATTTGCATGGTGGCTACGGAGTGAAAGACACCAACCTTAACAGTCAGCCCTAGTGGCCCTTGTAATAGTCGATAAGCTTAAAACCCACAACCAACCAACTAGGCAAGATTAAAAAGAATCAATGCTGTGCAATTGTGGTCCAACCTTTTTGTTTCCCAGAGTTTCTTCTTGTAGACAAGTAAGAAGAAGAAGAAGAAGAAGAAATCCGTATCCTTTCCCATCCGGAAAAATACACCGGATTCATCTCAGTCCCTCAGAATGATCACCCTTTAGCACTCTTAAGCCACCATCGTGGCTCAACGTAGCAAATGCTCCAAGTCATCTTAATGGCTCCAAACATCACCTGACAATCAGGATCTATGTCTTGGGGGAACATGACCACTGATTGGCGTATTGATACCAATGAGTCCCGTATTTTGACACCTGATCACTTAAATGTATCTTTCCCTTAAAAAAGAGACTAAATTTATCTCCATTTTTTCATACGAATTAACCAATAAATTTGTGTTCTAGAACTATTCTTATCATCTATTTTTAAATTACACATCTGAAACCTCGTTATTTTACAGAATGTGTGTCTGATGACTTGACATCACATGGGTGTGTATTCTAAAACAGGTAAGTTATTGATTAAGCATGTGAAATGAAAATTCTCTAGACATAGAATCCAGTAAAAAGTATAACTAAGGAAGTTAACAAATGCGTTGGCACCGCTAAGTCTAGAAATAAAAAAGTGCCATGAAAATAGATATATCATTTCCCCCATATCTAGGGCTGCCAACCTTTCCAAAATGAAACAGATTTACTTCTCTCTCCCAGATTTACCCATTTTTCTCCGACATTCATTCTCCCGAGTAAAGATGGTTTTTGAGTTATGAAAAAGAAGTTTGATTGTGAAGTCTCATCCCGACTATCGTGTCCCGAGTTTGCGTCGAGTCGAGTCAACCAGGGTCAATCTATCCATCAACTTCGTCAACAACAGCAATCCACTGAGAGTCCACTTACCACCTCCGACGCCTCCAAAACCTCCGGTACCTCCTGGGCGTCCATCTCCATCTCCGGTACCTCCAAATCCACCAGTGCCACCGGGGCGTCCGGATCCTCCAACGGAGCCTCCAATTCCTCCACTTCCACCTGGACGATCGGTACCTCCGCCAAATCCACCTTGTCCACCAAATCCACCTTGTCCACCAAATCCATCGCCGCCATCACCACCTGGTCGACCGAATCCATCGCCGCCATCGCCACCTGGTCGACCAAATCCATTACCGCCTGGGCGGTCGAATCCGTCGCCACCTGGTCGGCCAAATCCATCGCCACCTGGTCGACCAGATCCATCACCACCTGGTCGACCGAATCCATCGCCACCTGGTCGGCCAGATCCGTCGCCACCTGGTCGACCGAATCCATCGCCACCTGGTCGGCCAGATCCGTCGCCACCTGGTCGATCGAATCCATCGCCACCTGGTCGATCAAATCCATTACCGTCTGGGCCGTCGAACCCATTGCCACCTGGTCGACCGAATCCATCGCCACCTGGTCGACCAAATCCATCGCCACCTGGTCGACCAGATCCATCACCACCTGGTCGACCGAATCCATCACCACCTGGTCGACCGAATCCATCGCCACCTGGTTGACCGAATCCATCGCCACCTGGGCGGCCAAATCCATCGCCACCTGGTCGACCAGATCCATCACCACCTGGTCGACCGAATCCATCGCCACCTGGTCGACCAAATCCATCGCCACCTGGGCGGTCGAATCCGTCGCCACCTGGGCGGTCGAATCCGTCGCCACCTGGGCGGTCGAATCCGTCGCCACCTGGTCGATCAAATCCATTACCGTCTGGGCCGTCGAACCCATTGCCACCTGGTCGACCGAATCCATCGCCACCTGGTCGACCGAATCCATCGCCACCTGGTCGACCAGATCCGTCACCACCTGGTCGACCACCTCCCGGGCGGTCAAATCCTCCTCCACCGAATCCGGGTCGGTCGGTTCCTCCTCCACCAAATAAACCTCCGCCTCCACCAATTCCGGATCCTCCACTTCCTCCTAGTCCTCCAGAGCCGTCCCCACCTCCAAAGCCGGATCCGGTGCCGTCGCCTCCCGAGGTCGGAGGAGGGTCGCAGTTCCTCTCGTAATAATTGGTCCCCGCTCGATCAATTGTGGCACCTTCTTTCCCTGCCGAAGCTGTCGGAACAAAACAAAAAAAAATACATATATATGAAATAGCAAATGTGTATACATTGTGACGAATGTGGATAGGAGGTAAGGGAACACGGGCTGAGGGAAATACTTTTATTCCTGACTAGTTTCGCCTGAAGAAGCCACTCAGGCGAAACTAGTCAGGAATAAAAGTATTTCCCTCAGCCCGTGTTCCCTTACCTCCTATCCACGAAATAGTAAATTCTGTAGACAGAAAAATATCTAGATAAGTAAATAAATTGATGTATAACTAAATAAGGAATCGATTAACTACATGAAGAAATAAACAAATGGATAGATAACACTAGGCTGCATCAAAAAGCAACATAAATGGGAATATGATTTCCCTGACCAATTTTGCGTGCTGAACACTGTGGTGGTGTTCGTTTTGCTCATGGGGTTCTAGATTTTGTGTTACACAGCATGTGTTATCGTGCTAGGTGCATAGGCAGCTATATATGAGTTATTAATGTGTAATGTCCGTGTGTGATCATTGACTGTGTCTTATGTTTATTTCTTTTGTTGCAAATTAACCGAGGGATGGCGCAGATTTGCAAGAACCGTCCTGACTCGTTCTGCTACGTATGCGGAAAGTACGCACCTTCAAAACAGAAACGCACTATCACATCTTCGGTAAAACGTCTGTATCGTGCCTACTTTGCCATTGAAATAGGAGATCAGGACAAGCCATGGGCTCCTCACATCCCCTGTGTGAACTGTATTTCTGGGCTCAGCCATTGAAGTAAAGGGACACATAAGTCAATACCATTTGATATACCAATGGTTTAGCGGGAACCGAAAAACCACCATGATGACTGCTATTCCTGTATGGTGAAACTGCTAGGGATGAATGCTAAAAGCATGAAACATTAAACATCCAAACATTCCATCAGCTATGCGACCTGTGCCACACAGTGATGACGTCCCAGTACCAATTTGTCCTGAGAATGTGCACCGTAGCAGTTCAAGTAACTCTTCAAGTAGTGACCGTGAAGATGCAGATGTGTATGAAGAGTTTCACCCTACCGGGATCCCTGGGAAAAGCCCTCAGTTGTTTGAACAAAGTGAGCTAGATGACCTTGTTCGAGATCTTGGGCTGTCAAAAGAATCTGCACAATTGCTAGGCTCAAGGTTAGCAGAGAAAAATCTTTTGGGAAGCAGCACACGCTTTGCATGGTATAGGCATCGAGAGCAGGAATTTGTGCGGTACTTTACTATGGCAGATGACATGGTATATTGCCATGATGTTTCAGGTCTTGTGGGACACATGGGCAAAGAATACCATCCAGAAGAATGGAGGCTCTTTATCGACTCCTCTACAAGGAGTCTGAAAGCCGTGCTACTTTTTAATGGTAAAAAAGTAGCATCATTGCCCATTGAGCATTCCGTCACCCTAAAAGAAACCTATGCTACCATGTCAATTCTTCTTAACAACATATAATATCAGGATCACAACTGGCTTCTTTGTGATGACCTGAAGGTCCTAAGTATTTTGTTAGGGCAGCAGGGTGACTACACAAAACACCCATGCTTTTTATGCTTATGGGACAGCTGTGCAGATTCTGTACACTACCGACAGGTGCAATGGCCACAACGGACGGAATTTGTACCTGGCCGCCATAACGTCAAAGCTATACAACTTGTACCAGCGGACAGAGTGCTTCTACCTCCACTTCACATAAAGCTGGGATTGATAAAGAACTTTGTAAAAGCACTTCCTAAAGATGGAGAAGAGTTTAAGTACCTGTCCCACTAATTCCCTTCTGTATGGGAGGCTAAAATGAAAGCCGGCATATTTGTTGGGCCACAAATTCGTGAGCTTCTTTCAGATACAGGTTTTACTGAAGCATTACCACCTCATGAAAGAAGTACTTGGAATAATTTTAGGACAGTTGTAACAGGCTTCTTGGGGAACACAAAAGATGATGACTACAAGGAAAGAGTTGGGAACATGTCTCAAGCATATGAGACGGCCGGCGTACGGATGAGCATAAAAATGTATTTCCTCCATGTCCATTTTGACTACTTTCCTTCCAACTTGGGTGACATCACTGAGGAACAGGGGGAGAGGTTCCATCAAGATATATCCGAAATGGAGCACCGCTATCAAGGCAATTGGAGCGTGACGATGATGGCTGATTTCTGCTGGTCGCTTCAAAGAAGCTGGGCAACATTTGCTGATACACCGGCACACAAGAGAAAGTCTCGAAAGAGTGTCTTTCAGGGAGAATAGCTGGCCTCAACATTCACATATTTTAATAACATTGCGATTTTTGTAAGTAGATATGTACATGCCGTATGTGTGTAACGTACATTTATCATGATTTTGTTTCTTCTCAATAAAATAAAATGGCATGTCAACCTCTGTTTGCCTTTACTTACCTAAATCAATTTACATGAATTCTATAGACCTGGCTCAGGCATTTCTACATGATAAACCTAAATCATTTAGTTTCGGTTATTACAAAAAAAAAAATGAGAACCTCCCTGAAAAAAATACTATGATTTCAGGATTCACCATACAAAACTCTAATGGGAAATGCTAATGATGTCTTTGTTGCAAATAATTTTTTATGCAGCCAAGTGTAATAAGTAAGTAAATAATAACTAGATTAAAAAAAATGAATAAATAGATGATTGATTAATGACGGATAGCCGTTGAACTACATTTCGTGACATATTTTTTACTCTAGTCAACTGAATGAAGCCCCTTTGCACAACGAAGGGATTAAGTCTATTCACAAGGCAAAGGCTATCTTGAAAAAATCATAGAATATAGAAGACTGATTAGCCGTACATAATCTGGTCTTTCAGATTGATACCGATCGATCATCTCTTAGAGCCGCACTCTCAAAACCTTTCACCATACCTATCAAACGCTCTCTACCATTAGAAAGGAAATTTTTATCAGCTTTATTGGTTATACTTATGAAAAATCCTGCAAGTTTATATAAATGCATATACCAGCAATCCAGGTCAACTAAACAAGAAAATGGGTAGAATATGATTTTCTAATAGTAGACAGCTTTCGTTTGTCGAAGGGCTTTCGAAGCACGGCCCTTAATCGCGTTCTTTACCTGAGTCATCACCGGAGATGAAGCACTGGGAACCGGTGGCGTAGTAGGCGAAAGAGCGGCAGTGGAAACGTTCGTAGTTGGTGCAAGCGCGGTAACACTGTTCCTCCGAAGTGATGGCGCTGACGGTGGCGTCCAGGAAGCGAGGGTAGGCGCTCTCTGTCTTCGTGATCTCGCACGAAGTGTCCACTGCGGAAAAAGAGTTCGGGAACTTGTAGGGGTAGGCAAGTCTTTCTCTCTATCTATCTCTCTCTCTCTCTCTCTCTCTCTCTCTCACACACACACACACACACACACACACACACACACACACACACACACACACACACACACACACACACACACACACACACACACGTAATATATATAACAATAACCGATGCCTCGAGTATCACTAAGTGGAAAACCCACAGCCCGCCAGTGGCTGGCAATGGTCCTTGGGCCTTCCCACAGATTTCTCTGGGAAGAATCTTTGGACAGTTGTCTGTGTTGTATCAGTGTGGAACTCTTCCTATGAAAGTAGAGGGAGAAGGATAACAGCCGCCAGTTGTCAGCTCTCCATATGTGAAAAG
>NC_134783.1:65757780-65760280 GCF_046742065.1 Oratosquilla oratoria
GTGTGTGTGTGTGTGTGTGTGTGTGTGTGTGTGTGTGTGTGTGTGTGTGTGTGTGTGTGTGTGTGTGATTCACCATGGTCTTGGATTACGTGTTGGACTCATGATCGACAGCTACTACCCTCCCGGATGAGAACTCAGAGCTCATGCATGACCGATCTATGGGTAATGCTGTGACCTTACACGCACACACACACACCCAACTCCCCGCTCACGAGAGTTGGAGTAACTACCCGCATCGCAGCGATACTGAATTAATTTCAGCCCTGGGTGGGATTCGAACCCGGACCTCCGTAGTGGCAGTCAGGAATTCTACCAACTGCGCCACGAGCCGTGTGTGTGTGTGTGTGTGTGTGTGTGTGTGTGTGTGTGTGTGTGTGTGTGTGTGTGTGTGTGTGTGTGTGTGTGTGTGTGTGTGTGTGTGTGTGTGTGTGTGTGTGTGTGTGTGTGTGTGTGTGTGTGTGTGTGTGTGTGTGTGTGTGTGTGTGTGTGTGTGTGTGTGTGTGTGTGTGTGTGTGTGCAAACAATTGTAGGAGTGCCGTATAGAGGGCGCGGTTCATCGCATCCCTGGTGAGGGCGGAGACTAGCAGCAGTTGGCACGTCCTGGGCAAACAAATATGAGTGTCGACACTGACTCAATTTACTTTAGTTTCGTATGTCTACCAAATTATAAAGCACAATAATTCCCTTATCATATCGGTCAGAGCAGTGAGTACATCATAATATTCTTTGTTTTATTTACCTGAAACTAGATTCTTCTTTTTTCTATGTTGTTCCGGTTTTTGGTCTAATTTTGGATAGTTTTGGTGCAAGTAAGTGAAAAATCGAGAGAATTAGTGTGTTTTCGAAAATGCGTTCTGACGAATTCCAAAAATATTGCACCAAATATTCCTCATCAATCTAATTTCGGCAATTTATTGGTGTCAGTGAACTCAAGATAAATTCTAATTTTCTTTCCTATATATTTCTAAACCTGCAGTCTTAAAACTTATTTCTGTATCGTCCCATTTATCGCGAATCAATGAATTGAATTCCCTTGATGTAGCGGCCTTCGTGGTCTATTTTTTCGCTCAAGGTGTCTGATATTTTATCGAGGGATTTTTTGTCCACTTTTTTCAGTCTCATCTTTTATCACTGGTATTTGCAAACCATACACTCTTATATTTTTGCGTCAAATTTTCTCATTTCAAACACCTATTCTCTCTCTCTCTCTCTCTCTCTCTCTCTCTCTCTCTCTCTCTCTCTCTCTCTCTCTCTCTCTCTCTCTCTCTCTCTCTCTCTCTCTCTCTCATTCTCTCTCTGCGCGCGCGCGCGCGTGTGTGTGTGCATGTGTGTGTGTGTGTGTGTGTGTGTGTGTGTGTGTGTGTGTGTGTGTGTGTGTGTGTGTGTGTGTGTGTGTGTGTGTGTGTGTGTGTGCGTGTGTGTGTGTGTGTGTGCGTGTGTGTGTGTGTGTGTGTGTGTGTGTGTGTGTGTGTGTGTGTGTGTGTGTGTGTGTGTGTGTGTGTGTGCGTGCGTGTGCGTGTGTGTGTGTGTGTGTGTGTGTGTGTGTGTGTGTGTGTGTGTGTGTGTGTGTGTGTGTGTGTGTGTGTGTGTGTGTGTGTGTGTGTGTGTGTGTGTGTGAGTGTATATTTATATATCTGTCTATGTGTGTATGTATGTATGTATGTATGTATGTATGTATGTATGTATGTATGTATGTATGTATGTATGTATGTATGTATGTATGTATGTATGTATGTATGTATGTATGTATGTATGTATGTATGTATGTATGTATCTACCTACATTATCTATCTATCTATCTATCTATCTATCCAACTATCTATCTACAGTATCTATCTATCTATTTACCTCTATCTATCTATCTATATATTTATCTCTCTATATCTAATAAGATTTAGTGAGTTAATATTTCAGGGGCTTAGCAAGAGTCAAGCGACATTCTTTTATGACTGGACACTAATCTAAAAAGTAAATAAACAGATAAATTAATTAGTTAATGAATAGATAGATGGATTAATTAGTTAATGAATGAATAAATGAATAAATGAATGAATGAATGAATGAATGAATGAATGAATTAATCAATTAATTAATTAATTAGTTAATTTGTTTATTTATTTACTTATTCATTTATTTATTTATCTATTTATTTGTCTATTTGTTTATTTATTTATTTATTTATTTATTTTTATCTATTTATTCATTTGTTTATTTATTTATTAATTAATCAATTAATTGATTGTTGGCCTCGAGGATAGAAGCGCTGGTAATTGCCAGCGAAATGCAACCAAACATTTGCCGTCATTCCCAATACAAAAATAAAGAACCCCCCCCCCCATACACACACTATCGGTACTTGTACCGGATGCTTCCATAGAGTACCGCTGGGTCCGGCTGTGGCCTGCCCGTTTACAGGAAATGGCGTGCTGGGCAGACCATCTCTGAGTTGTGCTCATACGGAAACATAAATACCGTTTTCATTCAAGCAAGCGAGAATGCA
>NC_134783.1:65765280-65772780 GCF_046742065.1 Oratosquilla oratoria
CCAGCTGAATAAAATCCCAGAGGCTCCATTCACTTTACTCTGGCCAAATATTGACAATGCCAGAGCCCTTAAGTGCCTAAGTGCCGCTCCACCATCCCCTATTGCCTATTATAGCCACTGGCTTGCGAAATAATTGAATAGATTTTAAAAAAAATTATTTACTGTTCCTATTCCAAAAAGGACAAAGAAAAAATATTTCATACTCAGCTGATTCTAAAGCAAAATTCGTATATTACGGGTAAACTATTCAGGGCTCCTCTGACTTTTTTTTTATAATTATTTTGTCAGCCTTGTGGACGGCATGTCCAGACTGGAAATGCCCCGCCCCCCTTTAAATGTGCCGCCCCAGGGTTTATGCACCCCACACACACACACACATGCGAGGGCCCTGGTGAGTGCCCAGAACGGTGCTTTGAGACAACAATCGGTGCCTATATCATTAGAATGTTGTCTAAACTCGACCAGGTCACTCTTACTCTGATGGACAACGAGTATCTGCGCCATCTTGTTTCAAGAACATCGGGACATTACCCTGAGCCAACTTTCCCTCTAATTTTGTTGCTGTGAGAGAGCGCAGAAATTTGCTTGTTTGCAAACTTTGCCTACTCTTAAAAGTATGTGCGCGTGCACCAATGGCGGCAAAGCCATTTCGTTTGCAATGGAAGCGCTAGAGTTAGAAGAGGCAAAACAA
Source organism: Oratosquilla oratoria (assembly GCF_046742065.1). Lineage (NCBI taxonomy): Eukaryota > Metazoa > Arthropoda > Malacostraca > Stomatopoda > Squillidae > Oratosquilla > Oratosquilla oratoria. The sequence goes on from NC_134783.1 coordinate 65,765,972, forward strand.
AATGATTGGATTGACAGTTGGCAAGTTACCATATTTTTAGAGAATTTGTAAGTTGATATTTGAGTGGAACTTCTTTATTGGATGGATTTTGATATAATTTGAAAACCTTGCGTTCGCACTTTTTTTTCTATATGTGCGCTAGTTGGAAAACATACGTGCGCGCGCATGCGCAAAGCTTAGAGGGAACGTTGCCCAGGACAAATGGTACCAGGTGATGTTTCTCCTCTTTCCTTGAACAAGAACCTACAACGTTTACCATCCACTACAAATCCTCCACGACCTCTAATTACATAACGGGCTAACGGGCAATGAAGGACATTCTAAAATGACGCCCAAAAACCATAAACCCTTCCAGTAGGCTGAAAATTTTCATCTATTACAAATCCAGTATGACATCCAACCTTCTTTTACGAGACAACTCCACTCCCAGACTCATCTTCCCACCTCCTATGCAGTCACCTTGTGTATATGCTTTCTTGTCAGTACCTCATGGTTCATAAATAGGAACGACAATTATGAAATTATCTACAAAATTGCCTAGATGCTGTAATGATTATAATTTATTTCATATTATTTGTTTTTTGTTTTGTTATCATTTGTCTGTTTGATTTTCATTTATTATTAGTTATATGTCAATCTATTATTATTTACTATTTACCTGTTTGTTTGTTATTTAACTATACCTATGCATTTATTTATGTATTTCATTTGTTATTTACATTATTATAGTTTTTTATTTATTTTATTATTATTATGATTTTTCTTCGCATCCGACCTAGATATGGACCAAAAGGTCTCCTGTCGGCATGCCCCGCCTTTGTAATCCTTTGTAATCCTTAGTCATCTTCATAATGGAGCCCCTATGCACCAGCACAGCTAGATCTACAATTACAACCCACCAGAGACCACCTGGAAGAGGACATTTCTATATTAGCACGAGAGACCTAAGAATACCGTACATTAAAGATAGAAATGCACTATTAATCAGTTTTCAAAGTGACAACCGACTTGTCCCTACAAAATGTGTCCGAGCTAACATCCTTCTTGTCCAGGAGCTAAAACTCTGGTCACAGATTCAAAATTTTCGTCAAACATTGTGAGTTTCAAAATTTGAAAGACTACTTCGCTTATAGACTTCCCCAAGGACAGTTCACCAATGTGTCTAATATTCGTTTAGGTTTTTCTTAACTCATCATTCAGCTTCTCAATATTTAACGCAAAGGTGATTTAACATTTGGAGATTCGAAAAATAAGAAATGATAACCTAAGTCGTTTCTACTCAATCGAACTCACTCAAGTCGCGTAGGTGTGACCGGGGTTTAAGTAGAATCAAGCGTTATGGAGTGCTGTCTACCATGAGGCCCATCGTAAGGAATGACCTCATAGTTTATGAGCTCACCAGTACCACATTTACCGTAAATCTGGTCCATTCGCCATAGCCAGGCCTTTTGTTCCCGTTGGGGGGGACCGTTTCGCAACGGACTCGCGACGTCCCACGCAAGCTTCATCAGGATTCATAAAGCTTATGTTAAACAATCAGGACCTGTCATGATTTCTTATCTATCAAGAAGAGGTTTAATCCTTTTTAAGTGACGATGGGGGAACATGTAAGGGTCATGGAGCTGTTTCGTGCATTCGTTCAGAGCAGACGAAGCCGATGGAGAGCGATTGAGACAACGGGGGTTGGTGGTGGCAGCGCTTGTTGGGCGGGAGCTTGGGTCAACTTCCGCTGAGTCGTGCCGCTTGCTTTGTCACTTGTTCCGGCGATGCCGTGTGTATTAGTGTGATACGTGTGGACGTGGTCCGGTCCTCCCTCCTCCTCCCTCCCCCCCTTCCCCTCCCTCCTCCTCCTCCCTCCCCCCATTCCCCTCCCTTCTCGCCCTCCACCCTCCACCCATCCAGTCGTACACACGATTGCGTTATTTCTCGTAACTACGTTTGTCCTCCCCACTCTCCCCTCTCCCACCTCCTCTCCCTAATCCCCCTCATCGCGCGCGCGCGTGCGTGATTCACCATGGTCTTGGATCACGTGTTTAACTCGTGATCGACAGCTATTCCCCTCCCGGAAGAGAGCTCAGAGCTCATATATGACCGATCTATGGGTAATGCTGTGACCTTACACGCACACACATACCCAACTCCCCGCCCAAGAGAGCTGGAGTAACGACTCGCAGCGCAGCGATACTGAAATTATTTCAGCCCTGGGTGGGATTCGAACCCGGACCTCCGTAGTGGCAGCCGGGAACTCTACCAACCGCGCGCGCGTGTGTGTGTGTGTGTGTGTGTGTGTGTGTGTGTGTGTGTGTGTGTGTGTGTGTGTGTGTGTGTGTGTGTGTGTGTGTGTGTGTGTGTGTGTGTGTGTGTGTGTGTGTGTGTGTGTGTGTGTGTGTGTGTGTGTGTGTGTGTTAGTGCTTTTTATACTTGATATTATATACTATTGTATTTACGATTTAAGATTTAAAACTGATATTTAAAGAAACGATAACAAGAGTAGCACCACCAACAAGTTTGGTTTGCGTCCTACACCCAATGATATGTTTGAAAGCTAGAAATGAAGAAATCATTAAATGCAGAGACAAAATGGTAAAAAGAGTAGAAGAAATTTACCAGGAGCTTTACTCCTTGAAGACCGTAGTTGAGCCAGTAAATTAATCCGTAGACGTTAGTAGTGTACCAGAAGTTGCAAAGAAAGAAGTAGATTTTCCTCTATAAAAATATGAAACGGGGGAAAGCACCTGGGGAAGATGGTACATTGATAGATCCTTCGAAAGACGCAGGGAAATAAGTTCATATTAAGTTAGCTCAGTTGTACACAAATGATTACAAAGGATTACAAAGGCGGAACATGCCGACAGGAGACCTTTTGATCCATATCTAGGTCGGGTGCGAAAAAAAATCATATTAATAATAAAATAATAAATAAAAAACTATAATAATGTAAATAACAAATCAAATACATGAATAAATGCATAGGTATAGTTAAATAATAAACAAACAGGTAAATAGTAAATAATAATAAATTAACATATAACTAATAATACATGAAAATCAGTGCCTACGTCAAAAAGGCGCTCCTGAATCTTGGTGCAATGCTATAATAATTTTGCTTCATAAAAAAGGAGACCAGAAGGACCTTAGTAACCACCGACCGAATAGACTAAGTCAAGTTTTAGATGGAAACCAACCGAAAGAACAGACAGGCTTTAGAAGCAGATATTCGACTTTAGACCATTTGCAAGCGATGAACCAACTAATCGAGAAAACAACATAATACAATATACCTCTTTGTTTAGCTTTTGTAGACTACGAGAAAGCCTTTGACTCGATAAAACAAATAGCAATACTAAACTCGCAACGCAAGCAGAATTCAAACGAACAGGTCGTAAGGGTTCTAGAAAAGGATTATGCGAAAGGTACCGCTTTAATTCGACCAGATAAAGATACAGAAAATGTCAAAATCGAGAAAGAGGTACGACAAGACGATACAATTTCACCCAAATTATTTACAGCTTGAGTTGGGAAGAGAAAGGTTTGAAGATTAATGGCGAATATTTGAACAGAGAAGAAGATTTGCAAGATATGCTGAGTGATCTGAACAAGGAAAGTTTCAAAGTAGGTTAAAATGAATGAGAGTAAAATAAAGAGATTTTAATAGATGATGAGAGCCGTGAAGAAATTGAAGAGGACAATTATTTAGGCCAGATGGTGAAAGTGATCAAAGATCATGATAATGAAATATAAATGAGTACTATAATTGGTTGGAAAATGTTTGGTAGGCATAATATAATATATAATATGATATAATATAATATGATATAATAAAATATAATATAATATAATATAATATAATATAATATAATATAATATAATATAATATAATATAATATAATATAATATAATATAATACAATATATAATATAATATAATATAATATAATATAACATAATATAACATATTATAATATAATATAATATGGTGTAATATGATATAATATAATATAATATAATACATAACATAATATAACATAATATAATATAATACAATATAATATGATAAAGTATGATATAGTATGATATAACATAATATAATATAATATAACATAATATAATATGATATGATATAATTTAATATAATATAATATAATACAATATAATATAATATTATATGATGTAATATAATATAATATAATATAATATAATATAATATAATATAATATAATATGATATGATATGATATAATATAATATAATATAATATAACATAACATGATATAATGTATAACATAATATGATATAATAATTTATAATATAAAATAATATAACATAATATAACGTAATATAATATAATGTGATGTGAAATAGTATAATATAATATGATTTAATATTCATTATTGGAAAGAGGTTCCCGAGAGAATAAAGAATAGTAATGCATAAAGGATGGGGTTTGTGCGAAAACAAGTTGGAAACTCCTTCATTCGATGGATTTCTCCTCTCCACAGCAGCCACTGTCAGCCTTTTACCTCAAGGAACTCTTTACAAGTGGCTGGGATTTAAGTCACTCTTTGTTCACTGTTTCTAGATGGATTTTAATCGGCCGAAGGAGAGAATGACCGGAATTAGAGTCGAGATCAGACAAATTAATTTCTGAACATTACAACACACACACACACACACATATATATATATGTATATATATATATATGTATATATATATATATATATAAATATATATATATATATATATATATATATGATCATTTTTATGATCGTTCCGTAGAGGATTCGAACCTACTGCTCTGACGCCAAGAGGATTCTCAGTCAGTGCCTTAGACCGTTCAGTTATCGATGGTTAAAACTCTTCCAACTCGAAGCTCTACTGGCTTTCGAGATTTAGGAAAGGCCACTCTCTGCGTCCCCAAATTCCTATTCTCACAGAAGAGCCAACCACACTCGTAGCAGGGGGTAGCTGAGCGGTCTAAGGCACTGACTTGGGAGCCTCTTGACGCCAGAGCAGTAGGTTTGAATTCTCTGCGCAACGATCATAAAGATTATCTGATTGATGTCGCTGTCCACTAACGAATTACTCATATGTATAAATATATATATATATATATATATATATATATATATATATATATATACATATATATATATACATATATGTATATATGTATATACATACATATATATATATATATATGTATATACATAAATATATATACATATATAATACTCATTTATATATGTATATATATGTATATATATATATATATATATGTATATGTATACATATATATATATATATATATATATATATGTATTTACATATGTATGTATGTACACACACACATATATACATATATATGTACATATTTGTATATATGTATATATATACATATATGTATTTATATATACATACATATATTTGTATATACATATATATATGTATATATATATATCTATATATACATATATGTATTTATATATATATACATATATATATACAGTATATATATATATATATATATTTACATATATAGTATATATATATATATATATATATATATATATATATATATATATTGAGACATTCTGACAGGTTGACGTAAGTGGAGTAGGAAACACAGGAGTCTTAGTCTTGAGTTTATTCCTGACTAGTTTCGCAGGTATATTTTTTCAAAGGAAAAAGCATACCTACGAAACTAGTCAGGAATAAATTGAAGACTTAGACTCCTATGTTTCCTACTCCACTACTACTACGTCGTGTATATATATAATATATATATATATATATATATATATATATATATAAATATATATATGTATATATATACATATGTATATGCACATACATATGTATATATGTAAATGAATAGAAAATTAATAAATAGATAGGTTAATAAGCAAATGAAATAATGAATAAACACTTAAATGAATAAACAAATCATAAGATGCATAAATAAATAAGTAAAAAGGAAATAGATAAAGGAATAAATGAGTGAATATTTTGATAAATAGGAATATCAATAAAATAGAATACCAGGATAACGGAAGGTGGTGTGACTGCGAGAGCAGTGAGGCGGAGGACAAGGGTGCCTGATCCCGGCCTCAAGGTCACCCGGCCGGCAGGCAGGACAGCCAGCGTGCTGCTGCTGCATCAAGGTGAATGTTATCCAAGCCATTCCTGCCCATGATGACTCGTAGACCAAGCCCAGTTTACACACACACACATATATATGTGCATATATATATATATATATATATATATATATATATATATATGTATATATATATATATATATATATATATATGTATACACTGAATGGTTCCCAGTGCTCAATTAATATCTTTATTCAACCACAAATATCATTTAATTCCATGCCATCACAGTCGAGACTGAAGAATCGCTTGATGGAGGCATCCGTTCGAAATTGAAACGTGGACGAGCCGAGGATTCGAACCCAGCTAACCCGTAACAAAGTTACAGTGACTTAAACCAATACGCTATCAAGAGAGAATATATATATATATATATATATATATATATATATATATATATATATATGCATGAGAAATCACGTGAACTCGTGATTCTGAATATGCAGAAAAACCTCCAAGGAAGGTAATCAAATGTACCTTGATGTACCCTGAGGATGACTAAATGGACGAAAGCGCTCGGTCATCATTATATTATTTTACTTGGTGGTTTTTCTGTATATGTATATATATATATATATATATATATATATATATATATATATATATATATTCAAGGTGGAAGAAGACACGGATCTAGCTCCGAGTTTATTC
>NC_134783.1:65777780-65778967 GCF_046742065.1 Oratosquilla oratoria
GTCCACAAGAACAGAATTACTGGTAAATCACAGTCCATAAGAACAACAATTCACGGAAGGAAAATGGCAGACTCAGGTAAGAAATTACAAACTGTACTTAGGCACATCGTCAGTAAAATTACGTGGTGCCAGCCACAACAGAAGTCGTACAGTGAGGCACTGTACTGGAGGTGTACAGAGAAACAAAATTAGTTTGTCTCTAGTTGAGCCCTGGGGTTCGAGTCTGAGTTGTACCTCCACTGACTGCTTTCTATATCCCACTGTGGTGTAATTTGTCAGTGGGATTTTTATACTAATTTCGATGTCTATCCTATATACAGGTGGAAACAGAATGGATATCTTCGACAGTTCAGCAATGAAGACAACAGATTTCTGGGAACGTTTGCTGAAGTTGGCAACTTCTGCTGAGTTGTTTCTCGTTTTGCTTTGGATTCTGGAAACGTTTGCTGAAGTTGACTTTGGATTCTGGAAACGTTTGCTGAAGTTGACAGCTTCTGGTGAGCAGTTTCTCGTTTCGCTTTGGACGGAAGCGCTGAAGGGTGACTCCGGATGCAACAGTGGATCGTCGTGGATGAGGACCTCAGCGAGAACCAGCAGAGTACAGTCTGCTACAAAAATAACGTAACAGGGATCCAGATATGCCGGAAAGCGCGATTCGAATTTGCCGAGCATCAAAAGTCGATTGAACCACAAAAAAAAATTGCAAGGTAAATCATGAATCTACAAACAAAATCTCGTGAGCTTGAGTCGGCCTATACATTTGAAAAGATCAATTTTGATGACCAACACGTTCTGGTCGCTGTTGTGTCATTAATCAAACACAATAAAACACAATTAAGTCATTTTATACTGGCAAGAACGAAGTTGACAAAATACGTTATGAGGTCGAACAACACGTCAGAGTCTAAGTCCTTCTGTCCAAGGACTGGTATTAGACTTTGCGCAAAGTATGCCAGCTCCAACAACAGTCGACACTTTCTAGCAGACTTCGTATACACTCAAGGAAAAAATTATGAAAAAAGATTACAGCATGCAAAAAGAAAGACCTATCGGATTGATCCATCCTATCTATATTTTTTTTCTCATAATCCAAGAAGTTTTCTCGATCATTGAAGACACATTTTTGCAAAAAAAAAAAAAATAAAATAAGACTCAGCTTGGTGCTAGAGGGGTCAAGATAGAATGCA
>NC_134783.1:65786967-65789467 GCF_046742065.1 Oratosquilla oratoria
GCATAGAATTATCTGTTCAAGTATCATGAAGTGACTCACACTAACTGAAGGATGACTGCGTGTATGCAAAACTAATATCACTTAAAAGAGCTATAGTGGCTTGGCCTTCTGCAAAGCTGTGATGATAATATATATTTACACTAAACATTTACAATACTAACAGTGAGTAAAAGAATCCCCATACAGGATTTCGAACCCCGGACCTTGTGATTATGAACCTATGATTGAATAATTTAAACAATGATGGTGTTTTAAAAGGTCGGCTCCAGCTTGTGTTAAAGATCATTCTTCTGTCAGGTTAGAAGTGGATCCCTTTGTGAAATAATGATGATAACAAAACAGAAAATGAAAAAATGTAATAAGTAGTTTAGCACAGAATTATCTGTTCAAGTATCATGAAGTGACTCACACTAACTGAAGGATGACTGCGTGTATGCAAAACTAATATCACTTAAAAGAGCTATAGTGGCTTGGCCTTCTGCAAAGCTGTGATGATAATATATATCTATACTAAACATTTACAATACTAACAGTGAGTAAATGAATTCCCCTACAGGATTTCGAGCCCCGGACCTTGTGATTACGAACCTATGATTGAATAATTTAAACAATGATGGTGTTTTGAAAGGTCGGCTCCAGCTTGTGTTAGAAATTATTCTTTTGTCAGGTTAGAAGTGGATCCCTTTGTGAAACAATGATAATAACAAAACAGAAAATGAAAAAATGTAATAAGTAGTTTAGCACAGAATTATCTGTTCAAGTATCATGAAATGACTCACACTAACTGAAGGATGACTGCGTGTATGCAAAACCTTAGCCTTCTGCAAAACTGTTTTGAAAATATGTCTTTTCACTAAACATTTACAATACTAACAACTCTATTAGATTGTAGATTTGTTTACATCGTAAACATACAGCTAAAGTACATGCTATTTCGAAAACATCTATTAATGTAACAGTGAAGGCATCTATACAATTATCCTCAGTTGTTTTTATTAAGATTTACGATTCGAACAAAGCAAGTAGGTCTTAAATTACCCAATCGGGTCGTAAAATTACAACCCTTACACCAGTGGGATCTACAGCTGAAGCAACTGAATACTTGTAGCACTTGCTCTATCAACTCACTATACAATATTCAGCCCCCGTTGCCCATTAGCTGAAATAAAAGCGCATCTATTGAAGGGTATTGCGATGGGGATGGGGAAAGGGGGAAGGGGGAGAGGGGTAATAGGGAAAAGGGGAAAGGGGGGATCAAGTGCTAATAGTAACTCATTTGCATGACGTTAAGGTAAATGTAACTGTACGGGGACGCAATGAGATGTACGGTATTCTGAAATATATACGATGAAAACTAAAACTCGCCCTCTACGTTATTGCTCTGGAAAAGACAATGTGTTCAAATGAAAAATCTACAGCCATTAAGCAGTAGAATTAAGGTCATTGTCTGTGTCGAACTATAATTGCTTTACATAACGTATGAAATTAGTTAAATGTGATGAAGAAGTCGGAGGGGGCTTTCTCTCTCCCATCTAATTGGAGTTGTCTGGAGGCCTTCAGTAAAAATACATAGAAATGAGTTGACTTGAAATAGCTTATGACCTCTTTGCTATATGTGTCTTTATATATTTGGTGCTCTACCTGACACCAAATGATTTTGTTCAGCATAGTATGAGGATGAAATGTTGAGGCTCAAAAATCCACTTCTAGTCTATTGGGTTCTTTATATAGTCTTTTTGGCAAACGTTAAAGGATTATATTTAGCTTAGTGCTGGATGGGTTAGCTTTCAAAAGCTAAAAAAATTTCATTAGTTGAATCGAAACCGTAAGAAAGAGCCCAAAAATAAGCAAAAAGGACGTCTTACTCAATCACAAACTTTTGCTGTCAAATCGTTTCACGGCTGAAAAGAATTGCCTGAAGTCATGCAGAAATAGAATTATAAGATGAATAAAGAAAAAACTAATAAGCCAGGAGATGTTAAGCCCTTTACAGGACTTTCCTACAGCTAAATGAAATCCTTCAGCAAAAACCAGAAGACGTTGATGACGTCTTCATAACCAAAAACGTGATGACAATTTAACATAATGATATATCATACAAAGTTTAATTCTGTTTGATACCAGACAATTCTATTCACACAAGAGACTAAATCGTGTTCCAATCACCCGAAATCTCTTTTTTCCCTAAGCTGAATAGAATTACTTGGCATCATCAGGGAAAAAATAGAAGGCGTAACTCTACTGAGAAAACAAAGCCGAGGTAACCGTATCTTCCGCTTATTGGTTTGCTAACAATCTATTGTTATGTAAATTGCATTCGTGAAATGGACACCAAGAAAGAGCCAGAAGGAATCTTTTTCTTGCTCTCTAGACCAAATTCTACTCGAGTTAACCTTTATCTTTTCTATTTATCTGAAAAATTTGTTTACTCTCAAACCAAACACATTTGAGAGATACTACACCGAGAAATAGAGAATACGTTTTTGTTCGTCGATAAGAT
>NC_134783.1:65794467-65796967 GCF_046742065.1 Oratosquilla oratoria
ATTTTGTCTGTTAGTTCGTTCCTGCATTCTCAAAATCCAGTTTGCCATTTTATCTGGTCCATGCGATTTTCTAACATCGAGATTACTCAAGGAATTCATTATTTCATTCCTTGTTACTTCTATCTCTTTCATAGGGGGGGGACTTTCTCCTCCCACTCGACACCTCTAAGTTGTATGTTCTCCCTCGTAAACACTGATTTAAAATGCTTGTTCATGATTTCTGCCATTTCTATTTCCTCTGTGTGTTCAACTCCTCCTTGTCGTAGTTTCACTAATTCTTGTTTGTTCTTCAGTTTGTTGTTTACAAATCTTTTCAATAGTTTTAGCTGATCTTTACATTTTTCTATGATATCCTTTTCGTATTTTCTCTTATCTTCTCTGCGCACTTGTACATACTGATTTCTATAACTAGTATATATTTTCAACTTTCGGGTCTTTTGTCTTTCTTCCATTTTATCCAAGCTTTATAATTTTTGTCTTTTAACTCGCTACATATTTTGTTGTACCAACACTTTACATATCCTTTTTATTGTTTTTGTCTTGGAACATACTTTTCAGCTCCTTAATAATTTTTTGTCAAAATATTCCATTTCTCTTCAGCTGCTGTTTCCTCCTTGTGTATCCTTTCCTAGCCTACTTTTTGAAGGAATTCTCTTATTTTATGAAGAAAAAAAATTCCATACATCAATATTCCCTTTCTATATTGTTCGTTTTTTCATGTATTTTTCCTTATTTAGTTCCAGTTCAACCAATATGTGGTCACTTATACTTATTGGTGTTTTATATTCAATATTGTCCACTATTTCGGGTTCTGATGTGATTATTAGGTCCAGTCTCGATGGTTCTTTCTCATTTCTATACCTAGTATTCTCTTGTATCCATTGCGACATTTTGTGTTCTATAATCATATCAATTAGTACATTTCCCTATAGCCCATCTCCACCCTTCACTGTCATCTCTTCCCAGCAGATTTCTTTACAATTAAAGTCACCCATTATGACTATTCTGCCTCCATCTTCCATCATTTCAATTAGTGTTATCCTTGTGTCGCCTAACATATTTTTTAATTATTTCTCTTCCCACGAAGCCGTTTTAGGAGGCACATGATTTACTACAAACTTCCTGCTCTTCTCATCCTTGTCCTCCACTTCCATCATAATCATCTCTACTCTAGTCTTTCCATGTGTGACATTCTTCACATTTATATCCTTCTTAGTCAGGAACATAACTCCACCCCCTTGTTTTACCTCTCTCTTTCTAATCCAGTAATTATATGCACCATGTCCTAGACTTATGGGTGGTAGGCCTTTCAATTTTATCTCCACAATTCCCATTATATCCGGTTCTTTTTCGTTCAGGTAATCATTCAGTTCGTTCAAGCCTGTTATTAAGCCATCTATATTTGTGTAAGACACTTGTAATTTTGTGCTACTTCCATTGTGTTTTCTGTTTCTCTTCTGCTTTTCTCTGCTATGAACCATTTCTTCACTTTCATATTCATTACTCTCCAATAGAATTTCTCTTATTCTGACTCTTTTCTTTTTTCGTTTTTTCCCCTTAGCTTCTAGTCTTTTTGTTTTCTCATCCACTCTTTCCTATTTATTCATTTCTCTTCTTATCCATACCGGTTCATATTTCTCACTGTCTGCTAGTTTCCCTGTTTTTGCTAAGATGTTCTCTGCTTTTGTCTGTAACCCGAATTTAACCTTAATTGGTCTGGTCTTATCTGTATTGTATTTCCCTAGCCTATATATTTCTTCTATTTCTTTCCCTGTTTCTGGGTCATCTTCTTGAACTACTTCTTATATCTTATTTACTTTTTCCTTTTCTTCCTCTATTCTTGTAGTCCTATTTAGATTATACTTCTCTTCCATCCCTAATATAATTATACTTTTCAATTTATCCGCTAGGTCTCTTACTATATTATCCTTCTCCCTCATAACTTTAATAACTGTGTCCTTAGTTTGTTCTTTCATCTGCTGTTTCATTATATCTCTAAATTTCATTTTATTGTTCTATTGTACTTTTTTTCCAACCACTTACCTCTTATGTTATGGACTCTTTATTTTCCTTATTACTCCTCTTCAATTCCTCATTCTCATCCTTGTAAGGCAAATTTCCAACTCCATGTATCATTTTTGTCATTCTTCTCTGTACTGATTCTAGTGAATTTATGTTCATTCTGTAGGACGGAGACCAAAACTGTACCGCATAGTCAAGGATGGGTCTAACTATCGTTAGATAGGTTTTGATAATTACCTCTGCACTTCTATTCGTTACCGTCCTAGCAATGAAACCTAATGCTTTGTTAGATTTATCCTTGGCTCTAATGCATTATTTCCTGGATTTAAGGTCCGGACTCACCAGAACTCCCAAATCTCTTATCACTCAGTTTTCTCTAAAAATGTGTTATCTAAGTTGTATTTATTTTCGTGAATGTGTAGCCCTACGTTTAACACGCTACACATAGAGATATTGAAGGTCATTTGCCATTTCACCA
>NC_134783.1:65806967-65809467 GCF_046742065.1 Oratosquilla oratoria
TGTTTTGAGCTACGTCAATTATATGTTTTGGAAATTTTAATTTATTACCAATGTCATAAATGGTTTCAATTTTTAGACCGAGAAATTGAAACCATTTATGACATTGGTAATAAATTAAAATTTCCAAAATATATAATTGACGTAGCTCAAAACACAGCAAAGAAATATTTTGTACAGTCTTTCAAATAATCACCAATTCAGTTTTAAGAATATTCTAACCCTCCCTTTTCATCAAAATTTTGTTAGTTTAACGAGTATTTTTAAGAATTTTGGTGTCCAAGTTGTTTTTAAAAATAACAACAATGTTAAAAACAGGTTGATTAAAAATTCACCTGCTTGTAATGAAGGCTGTGTTTATAGTATCCCTTGCAAAAATTGTAACTTTAATTATATTGGACAAACAGGCAAGGATTTAAGATTGAGAATAAACCAACATAAATATAACATCAGAACAGGGCAAGTTTCATGTGGGTTGTTTTTGCATTTAAGGGATTTTAATCATTGAATTGATTGGGATAACACAAAGAAAATTGTCTTAAGTAAGGACATTAAGGAGAGGAATATCATAGAATCATGTTATATGAAAGCTTCATTTGAGAACAACATGAATATGAGTATGGGAATGCATAAATTAGATAACTTTGTAACAAATAAAATTGTTGACAGTAGCCGGGTCATACGCTCGGAAGTGCTGAGATAATGAGGTCACAATTGACCTGTCCTAATTTCCCCTCCTAGTGTTTCTTGTGCATATATATATAACGTCACTACCCTTACTCTGTACTTTGAAAATGTCTTGAATAGACGAAAACGTTCGGTCACCTTTCATTTTATTTTCCAAGTGGTTTTATTACACATTTTGTGAATCACGTGTTTTTATGATTTATTCGCATATATATATATATATATATATATATATATATATATATATATTCATGTGTGTGTGTGTGTATACATACACAAATATATATATATATATATATATATATATATATATATGTGTGTGTGTGTGTGTGTGTGTGTGTGTGTGTGTGTGTGTGTGTACATATATGTATATATATATATATATATATATATATATATATATATATATATATATACATATGAGTGTGGGTGGAGGAAGAATAAGAGAAGATGGATTGGAACTCCTTTATTGCTTAAACATTTCGACCGACTCGGTCTTATTCAGTAAGCTGCGAATTGCGAATTACTAGGTAAGACCACCCGCTTGCGTTGGATCGGTTTTTGTGGGAGGTAAAGAATGTCTGTAAGAAAATGAAGATATAGTAGTGTATAAAAGAGGGCTATTGCCACCGGGCGATTAAGCGAGCGATCAGGGGCTGTTGGTGGTCGTGGCTCGGGAGAAATGGACAGGGAACTAGGACGGTGGCGCCGACGCCGTGATTAGAATCACCAAAAGTTCAAAAAATGGTAGGAGGTATAGTAGTAGAAAAAGGTGGACAAACGGAAAAATCTTTAGTGGGAGGTAAACTGAAATGAGAAGATGTAGTATAAGAGAACGTTAGAAAGGAAGCGAATTTTAGTCGAAGAAAAAGTAAGTGTAGATGTTTGTGCGTGGGTCGTGGCTATGTTCGTGAGAGGTGTGTGTGTATGTATCTTACGGGAAGTGAGTAGAGTTCACTTCCCGCGTGTAGAGAGCACGTTCCTGTTTAGCCCCAGGTTAGGCATATAATGAGCTTTTCCTGTTTTTCCCCAGGTTGGGTTCGACCTGACTCGCCGTAATAAGAAGAGGTGCACTTACCGCAAAGGAATGCGATAAATGGTACTGAAGATGTTATGGGGCAGTGACTCTATTTCCTTGGTCTTGACAATTTCTCCTATATTAGAATTGGAAGTCCTTGCTATTTTCACCCCACTTTTCACAAGAAATCTGTCTACGCCCTCATGAGACCAAATGTTCAATCGTCCGAGGGTAATAAAATACAATATTTTTTGGTTCCTAACTCTAGGAAAACCGAAGGCGTAGACAGATTTCTTGGGAAAGGTAGGGTGAAAATAGCAAGGATTTCCAATTCTAATATAGGAGAAATTGTCAAGACCAAGAAAATAAAGTGACTGCCCCATAACGTCCTCAGTACCATTTATCGCATTCCTTGCGGTAAGTGCACCTCCTCTTATTACGGTGAGTCAGATCGAGGCGTCGAGAAACGCATAGTCGAGCACAAACGAGACTTGAGTTCACACAGGACGTCTAACTCACTCGTTCAGCACGCTGACCAATCTGGATATGTGCCCCACTGGGATGGAGTCAAAGTCTTACACATGAGATTAAAAAGACACATGAGGAAGATTGTTGAAGCTGCCTATATTAATTCTTATGAAAATAACAATGACAGGGAAGGTTTCGTTTGTTTATCGAAGGCAGCAAGTAAATTGGAAATAAATACAATTGGTAAACATATACATGGTACGGGAAAGGGAATCCCCAGACAGCCAGCGGGATGACCTGTTCGTGTCCCCGTCTTCGAATGTATAATTG
>NC_134783.1:65811967-65814467 GCF_046742065.1 Oratosquilla oratoria
AAGAGTAGAAAAAAGCATCAAACGTAACACTAACGTGAATACTTCAGAACATAGAACAAGGACCAAATGTCCCCAAAGAAATGTCAAGGGCAAACGGCTAAATTACATACATAAATACATACATATACCAAGGCTTTTTCCCCCTTACAAGGGAGGTAGCCAAAAAGGAAAATGCATAAAATCATTCCCACCTATTCCATCCCTGAATACACTCCATACCCCTCCACCCTTCCTCTTATCTTTGCACCTCTTATCTTAGCACCTCCTGGATGACGGGTCATCCCTGCACCTTGTCCACTGCCCTGGGTCAGAAGCAGTGTCGCAAGACACAGCACATCCACAGTAAGGCCGCTTCATTAAATCGGCGACCCCCCTCTCCGTCCCCCCATGCATAAAAGGAGAAGACGGGGAGAAATCCCTTCGGGCTGCGTCAACTTTTGCTCACACATACTACCTCACCCCCCATCCTCCCGTCCATTCCACCTCATGCATCACAACATCATCCATATACAACAATTCTTCATTCACCCCTATCTTCTGTCCTCTCCCGTCCTTCCTCAACAGACATTCCCCTCTTCCCCAAAGCCCCCTTTACCCCATCCATCCACCTCATCCTAGGACGTCCCCTCATGTTCACTCCCTCCACATCTGCCTTCTATACCTCTTTTATTAGTCTTTCTTCACTCATTCTTTCCATGTGTCCAAACCATCCTAATACTCTTTCATCAACCTTATCTCCCAACTCCCTTTCCACTCCCGTTCTTCTCCTCACCTCCTCGTTTCTCACTCTATTTAGCCTATTAACCCCCATCATACTTCTCAGACACCTCATCTCAAACACATTCAAACTCCTTCTCTCTTCCTCTCTTATGTTCCATGTTTCTGCCCCCATACAGTGCTGTTGGCACAATCACTCCTTCATACAGTCTCCTCTTAGCATCCATTTCCAAATGTCTATTCCTCATTACACTCTTCAATCCACCAAGGCATTTACTCGCTTCTCTCAATCTACATTCTACCTCCACCTTCACTCCACCTTTTCCTGCCACATTTGCACCCAAGTATCTAAAACTATCCACTTCCTCCAGTCGCTCTCCCTTAATGCTCACTTCCAGTCTACTGCCATTTTCACCCTTTGTACATATCATCACCTTACTTTTACCCACATTTATCTTTAGCTTTCTTCTATCACATACTCTCCCAAACTCTGTCACCAACTTCCTCAGTCCCTCCTCCGATCCTGCCACAAGCGCAGTGTCGTACGAAAACAACAGCTGGCTCACCTCCCACTTTTCTCCATTTTCTTTAACCATCTCCAATCCCTGACCCACTACCCGTGCATTTACCTCTCGCACTACCCCATCCATGTATAAGTTGGACAGCCAGGGCGGCATAACGCATCCTTGACGAAGTCCCACCTTTACCTCGAACCACTCACTCTCTCCATTTCTAATCCTGACATAAGCTCTACTCCTCTCATAAAAACTCTTGACGGCTCCTAGAAGATTTCATCTTATCCCATATATCTGCATAACCTCCCACAGTGCCTTTCTGTCTACCCTATCGTAAGCCTTTTCCTGATCCATAGAAGCCCAAAAAACATCCTTCCCCAAACAAATAAAACCAAACAAAATAAAAAGAGTAAATGGCAGTGAACATAAAGCAAGTGTGACAAAAAGAAAAAGAAAAAGAAAACATCAAAACGTCACCCAAAAGTGTCTATGGGTTACCAAAAGTCCACAAAGAAAATATTCCCCTTCGACCCATAGTGGCTTTTAGAAATTCTCCGACATACCATCTTGCTTCGTACTTGGCTAAACTTCTCAGACCTCTAGTGAGCAATTCACCACACATGCCTCAGAATTCATCTGACTTCATTGAAAGAATCAAAGGACTTAACTTAAGGAGAGGAGATGTCTTGGTTTCCTTCGATGTTCGGTCCATGTTTACGTCCATCCCACAAGATTTGGCTAAAGGTGCGCTGAAGTCGGCCATGGAGGAGAACCGGGGATTCTTGGATAACCAGAAACTTTCCGTGTCAGAACTCATGGGACTCATCTCCCTGTGCCTTGACTCCACATACTTCCGCTTCAGGGATCACATCTATCACCAGCGTAAGGGCACACCGATGGGATCGCCTATTTCAGTTGTGGTGGCTGAAGTAGTGATGCAACGACTAGAAGCTCAACTTCTAAGTGCTGCACCTTCTTCGCTTAAACTGTGGACTAGATACGTCGATGATGTGTTCGCCATTTTGGATATCAAGGACGTGGAGCCTTTCTTCAGTTACATCAGCAGTATTGAACCGGCCATTCAATTTTCAATGGAACTGGAGAAAAATTTCCAACTGCCGTTCCTGGACGTCTGCGTCAAGCGCTAAGGTGACATCCTTGGTACAAGTGTCTACAGAAAGCCCTCCCACACAGATAGACTGTTGACTTTGATTGCCACAAAAGGAGTGTGATCAGGACTTTATGGAACAGAGCAGATAAAGTCTGTT
>NC_134783.1:65836967-65839467 GCF_046742065.1 Oratosquilla oratoria
ACAAAAACAAAAAATCAAAAGTCACCGGTGTGAGTTGTTCCAGAAATACTGGGAATAATCACCTGGCTGAAAAAAGGAGAGATATAGAGGAGAGAAAGCATACGCGCCCGCGAGAGAAGCAAAGGCCGGCCCCAGAGTTTACAACACTTCACAGTTCAAAGTGTTTTTGGAGTACTTTTTAAAGCATAAACAAAATGTTCACATAATAGCAAATGTTTTATAGCACTGCCACAAATTTATGTATAGGATGGCTAATGAAACGAAATCGAATTGAATTTATAAATTATTTAGCACTACAGACACTAAACATGCGCTCACTAGAAAGCGAAATCAAGACTACTCGCTTAGGGGACGCTAAGCCCCCGATCTAGCGCGGGAAACATACACGATTCGCCTTGGTTCTTCTTACAAAAACACACACGGAAATATACAATAGCAATAACAAAATCAATATACAATACATCTATGACAATGATGCAATTGAAAAATACAACCACATTTACAAAGGATTACAAAAGCGGATGTCGGATGTAATATACATACATATATATATATATATATATATATATATATATATATGTATGTATATATATGTATGTATATGTATATATATATATATATATATATATATATATATATATATATATATAATGACAAATAAATTAATAAACGAATAAAAGTTATAGTAATAATAAATAAAGTCAATAAGTGAATAGGTATAGTTAAATAATAAACAAACAGGTAAATAGTAAATAACAATAAAATAACATAAATAACAATAAATGAAAATCAAACAAATAATAAACAGACAAATAATAACAAACAAATAAACTAATAATATAAAATAAATGGCAGTCATTACAGTATTTTGCTTAGATGCTTGTCTAAGCGAATCGTAAATCTTCGAACTGAACTATATTGTTCTGCCTCTGCAGGAAGTTTATTTCATTCATTAACTACACGGTTGGCGAAGTTGCTTCTACCTACTTCTAATTAAGTATATTTTCTGACAATTGAGAGCATTATTTCTTGTCGGATTCTCATTCAGTGTAAAAAAAATTTGTCACTTTTAATGTTGTCAATTCACTTTAGAATCTTAAAGACCTATATCAAGCCACCTCTGAGTCTACACTTTTTAAGGAAAACAGATTCATATGTTTTAGTCAATTTTTGTATGATTTATTTTTCATATTTGGAATCAGTTTTGTGGCTCGCCGTTGTACTTTTTCCAATCTCTCAATGTCTTTAATGAGATTCGGTGACCATACGGAAACAGCATATTCCAAATATGAAAGAACTAATGATTTATATAGCTTGTTAATGAGTGATGGACTTTTGAAGTCAAAAGATCGCGCAATCAGTCCTAGAATTATATTTGTTTTCTCAGAGTTTAGATGATTTGAGATCGTTACTGATAATTACGCCGAGATCCTTTTCACTCTCCACTTTGGTTAACGAATTTCTAAATAAGTTGTAATCGTACTTACTGTTATTTTTACCTATGTGAATAACCTTCCATTTACTTGTGTTAAATTTCATTAGCCATTTTTCAGACTATTATTGTAATTTATCTGAATCTTCTTGAATATCTAATTGATTTAAATGATCAATTGCCATTCTGTACAATTTTGTATCATCAGCAAATTTAGAGACAACGGATTTTAGTCCGTGGTCTATATCATTTATATATACTATGAATAGAAGTGGCCCAAGAAGGGAACCCTAAGGAACTCCACTCGTAACATATTTCCATTCAGAATTTTCTGTGTGAAGCTAATTTAGTAAGTAGCCTTTCGTGGGGGATGGTATCAAAAGGTTTTGCAAAGTCTAGATATACTAAATCTATATTGTTTCTTTTGTCATAATTCGAGATGACTATGTTGTAGAATTCGAGTAAGTTAGTCACGCAAGAACGTTTCTGTCTGAATCCATGGTGGCTATCATTTATCAAATAGTTGATTTCTAAATTATGTTCGATAGCATCTCTGATGATATTTTTCATCACTTCGCAAGTAAAATAAATGCTACTTGTACAGTACAATGTTGTACGTAATTATAATATGTACACAATGGTGCCATACCATTACAATAGCCTGTATCAATACTTTGGGTGAGGGGATAGATTACGTGATGTTTATTGTGGCTAACGTTAGATATGATTGTTCAGTGAAATGACATCACAGTGTTGATGGTGATCAGCGTTTGGCAAAATTAAAAATATATATGTACAAATAGCCTGTATCAATACTTTGGGTATGGGAACACATTACGTGATGTTTATTGTGGTTAACATTAGATATGATTATTCAATGAAATGACCTCACGGTGTTGATGGTGATCAACATTTGGCAAAAAAAAAAAAAAAAGATAATCAGCCAGATAAGAAAAAATCTACCAAATAGAAAGAATATCTGCCAAAATAATCTGAAATATATATATATATATATATATATATATATATATATACATACATATATATATATATATATATATATATATA
>NC_134783.1:65844467-65846967 GCF_046742065.1 Oratosquilla oratoria
GTGAACCAGACAGGATGAGGAGAAAATGCCTCGAAGCGGCCGCCATTCAAAGCTTCAAAACCATTGAGCAGAACAGAGGCATGTTTAACATCGCCCCTCCTATAATCCATCTGTTACCCGCATTAAATAAATGTATGAAATATCCCCCTTAGTCCACTTCAACAAACTGTCCGAAATGTCCTCCTTTGTCTCCACCAAGTCCCACCCGTCCCCCTCCTCCCCCTCCACCTACCACCCACCCGTCCCCCTCCTCCCCCTCCACCTACCACCCACCCCTCCCTGATAACCTCTCCCAGTTCCTTCCCTGTTGGCTTATATGTGCTCAGAGTGTGTGTCATGTCTGTACTTGAAAAAGCTGTAACAAGCGAAACGTAGTACTAATAAAGGTTTCGATCTCACAAGGTGTTTATTCTCACAGTCTTGTCGGCTTTTGCCATTGTGATTCATCTTGTCACGACACCGAGATCAACATGGAACCTTTATCCGGACGTTACGCACGCGCTCTGAGAAAAGCTTATAGCCTTCGGAATAGACGGGATTTCCTACGCAGCTGTATCGAAGAAATGGTCACCCCAAGATCCACGCCGAAGCAGCTTCTCCAGTTTGACCATCCTTTCCCTCCCCCCGCACAGACCTACCTCACAGAGTGCTGTAACCTCCTTTCCTCCCAGTCCAGCCAGGCTTTTGAGAAAGCCAGGAAATTAGGTTCCCAGCTCCGTGGTATCATGTCCAACTCTCACGCTGAGGCCATTAGAGACGACGTAGCGAGTTGCAACTTCCAACAGAAGGAGAGGCTCGCGCGTCAACTGTCCAGTCTATGTGCCAACAGCCGTTGGAAGAGCATGGGTAGACCAGATATCATCACCAACATCTCCAGCAGGCCGCTGTCCGACTTCGAAACTGAAGTGCTCAGCTTGGGACTCAAATTCGCCACCGGCATCCCGAAACCTAACCAGAACATCGACCTCGTCACGAAGAACTACAGGTACAAAGACAGCGAATTCCAGCAGGGCTACATACAAGGACTACTAACCTCGGCACTTTGCGACCCTCCCAATCCTACTTTACCCAAGAGATACTTTCGAGCGTTGGAGGCACTCGCCAAGGACCCCGCCGTCAGGATCACCACCGCGGACAAAGGTGGAGGAGTGGTGGTGATGGACGCATCGTCCTACCTACATAAGATGACTGACCTCCTCAGCGATGAAAATACTTACACCAAAGTCACCCAGGCGAAAGTGGACGTCGAGACAAATAACTTCCTTAAGGCAGCCAGGAGGATTCTAAGGAAATCAGAAACTGGTAAGTGTTTACTACACCTCCTGCCAAACCTCCCACGTCCAGCCACCCTGTATGGGCTCCCAAAAACCCACAAGCCCAATATACCCATGAGACCAATTACATCAGGGATCGGGAGTGCACCACACAAACTGGCAGGTGCGCTGGCCAAACATTTGTCTCGCCTTTTGGGTACCATCAGCGGTGCTCATTTGAAACACTCAGGGGACCTATTGAATAGAATTAAGGACGTTCCTGTTCGCAACAAAAAGCTGGCCAGCCTGGATGTGACCTCGTTATTCACCCGTGTCCCGACCCTTAAAGCGATTGACCTCCTTAGGGCTAAAATCACTAGTTCCCACACTGACCTCCCTATTCCCCCCAATGACTTTGTGGATTTAGTACAGCTTTGTGTCCAATTTAATTACTTCAAATTCCAGGACCAGTATTTTCACCAAAGGTTTGGCATGGCCATGGGCTCTCCTTTGAGCGCTGTCCTTGCCAACCTGTTCATGGAATTCTTAGAAGCAGGGCCTTTCTCACATATCGTTCCTGGCAACGTAATATGGCTTCGCTATGTGGATGACATACTATTAATTTCCCCCAGACGATTTGACATCCCCAAACTCCAAGCGGCTCTGAACGAGGTTGAGCCATCCATCCAGTTCACCTTGGAGGAAGAAATTAACGATTCCCTTCCATTTTTGGATACCCTTATTATCAAACATGATAATTTTTTTTAAAATTTACAGTCTACAGGAAACCAACCAATAAGGACGATTTGACTCACTTCCTATCCCACCATGACCTCAGTATTAAAAAAGGTGTAGTCATAGGTTTCTACCTCAGAGCTCTCAGAATATGTAGCCCTGAATTCTTAGAGGACGAGTTTAGGCACATAAAGGAGGTTTTTCATAAATTGAAATATCCAGAGTGCATCATCCACCAGTGTAAGAAAAAGGCACTCAAAATAATGGAAGGGCGGGAACCAACAAAAGATCCAGCTAGGAGGCTTATCCTTCCAGCCAGCAGCGTCACCGCCACCCTCACCCGGACACTTGGGCGTTGTAACATTCAGGTAGTGGGCCAGTCCAGCAGAACTATCAAAGAGCTTTCAAGAAGGAGTGACAGCAAGGACGAGATGTGGGGAAAAAAACGCTGGTGTCTACCGCATACCCTGTGCTGGATGTGATAAAGTATACATCGGCGAGACTTCCCGTGA
>NC_134783.1:65861967-65866967 GCF_046742065.1 Oratosquilla oratoria
CTCTCTCTCTCTCTCTCTCTCTCTCTCTCTCTCTCTCTCTCTCTCTCTCTCTCTCTCTCTCTCTCTCTCTCTCTCTCTCTCTCTCTCTCTCTCTCTCTCTCTCTCTCTCTCTCTCTCTCTCTCTCTCTCTCTCTCTCTCTCTCTCTCTCTCTCTCTCTCTCTCTAGTAATTTTCTGAGGATTTCCTAACCCACTAATGTTCGCTCTGAAATCTTCAATCGTTCCATCTTATTGTACTTTTCATAACTTATATCAGTAAAGCACGTGTACATTCACAAATTGATCAGATGAAGTTACGCCACATGAAAGCTTTCTATATATCTATAGATAAAAAGTATTTCCAAATTGATAGTATAAAATGTCTATGAATTTCATTTGGAAATAATGGAAGCTCTCTAAATGCATAGTCCCTATAGCAAGTTCATTGGGAATCTTTATGTGTTCCTTTTATATCTATGCGTATTTATATAACATTCAGTGTATACTGTAGGATAATACTATAAGATTCCCATTTGTCTATTGCGAGGCTAGATTGAAAATTAATACTATAATCTAAACATCTTTTTTTCACTGTTGTCATGCACTATATAGTATATAGTTCTTCCAAGTGAAGATCTCTTAAAATGTTAAAACTTCAATATTTGGAGAAAAAAAAATGGAATCGTCTAACGGCAGCTACAGAAAAAAAATGTCACCCGTTATGGAAGGGAGGCTGTTGTCTAAGTTTTCTACACAGTAGAATAAAGAATATTCTATTTTGGGTCTCCACAAACTAGTGAGAAACGACAGGGAAAATGTACAAATAAATAGATAAATAAATAAATCTTACATTCCAAGCGTAGGAGGAATACCTGCGGGAGTTGACATCACGTAACCATGACAACCAAGAGAATCCTCACCACCTTATTTAAGGGTTACATCACATGTTTACTACTCCATTTACTTGCTTCAACTACTGCGGACGCCTCCTCAACCAGACCTCATTGTTTGTGATCGCTGCATTTCAAGTTAATGGATCTCGTAGCTGAAGGGAGAAGGGGCTTGTTTTCACCATCGGTTCAATGTCTGGATGTGCAGCTTGGGTTAAGTTCACCAAGTCTTGTATGAATAGAATTTGATGCCTAGATGAAGGTCGACCTCCGAAAATTCTAGAATTTCTATAAAATAGGAGCATGGGCAGGGGTTTATCATTTCTCACAGATTCTAGATTGTCGGCAGTTGAGGATAAGTTAATTTCACTTAGTCTAGGACCTAGAGGTACAGTAGTGTGGATTTCAGTAAATTTGAAATGGGTGCAATAGAAAGCCAAAGGTTAGGATTGCTGTTTCTTAAAAGAATGAATAAATAGAACTAGAACTTAGAAGAGAATAAAACGCACCAGGTTAAAAAAAAATCATTATAAGTACTATGTATCACTATTACTAGAAAAATTACAGTCAGAATTGAGAAACTAAGTTAGAATAGGTCAGTCAATTTTAGAATATTAGGTTTTACAGTCAGAACTGGTTTCGGTGAATCTAAAACTGCTAGGACGTGTAGAGGTATGAATGGTTTCACAATTTCTAAAACTGGTCCACTACAATGTCAGGACTAGAATGTATTGATCGAGAAATCTAGAATGATTTCGACAATTCGGCTTAACGTCGCGAACACCCCCCCTCCTATCAGGAGATAGAACAGTGCACCTTACAGAAAAATATATAGCGTGTAATATAATGAACCATGTCATTGCCTTAATTCGCTGGCGGCCGTATTAGAACTGCCGTCACATCGAATTCCGCCGCAAGTAGCGACGCTTTAACTCGCTCAGTCACCGAACATCTTTAGAATTATTTCAATAACAAGAATAGAATTGTTCATTTCGGATCCCTTCCCCGACATAAGAACCAATACAAATTTAAGCCTAACATAACTAAATATAAAGTAACGTAACCTAACCTGACCTAATCTAATCTAGGCCGATCTAACCTAGCCTAACCTAACCTAACCTAACCCAATCTAACCTAACCTAACCTAAACTAACATAGATTAAAGAAACAACTAAGATTCCATAGAAAGTCCTCTAGAAGTCAACCATCTAATGATTTATAGACGTAAACGCTCTTGCGTGAGTAGTCTTCCTGAATTTTAGAACATAGTCATCTCAAACTCTGATATATGGAATTGTAGGAGGCCGGTAGATAGAGGTAGACATTTGGGTAGATAGAGGGGTAGGTGGAGACGAATGTAAATTTTATGACTAAAGGTTTAAAAACAACGGCCGACAGAAATGGCTTAGTCATACTCGCGCTCGCTCGCGCCTTGTATATTGTAAACAATGCTGATGTGGCAAATTGTAAGCGCATGAGCCATTTCCGTTGTGACATAATGCTTACGTAAATAATATCGCTTGAAACAGTATAACAGCCTCTCTGATTGAAGAAAAAGGTGGAGGAAGGGAAAAAAATATTGGCACATGGAGGTAAAGTCACGCCCTTAAGGAGTGGCACTTATTTGAGAAGTAAAAGGATATTGGATGAATGAAATAGTGACATCAGAACAAAGGTGGCTTGACGTATTGTATAGGGATCCCGAGAGGGAGTCCCTTGGTGTAACCAAGTGTAATCACTTAGTAAAAAAAAAAGATAAGAAAATTATATTCCCATTTTAATTCAACCCATCACGAAACTTTAATAACTGGTTATAGAAGAATTGATGGAAACATACTTAAAAGAGGAAAGAGGCATGGGGCCTATAGGGGAGTGACTTACAGTATTGCAATGATAAAAAGAAAGTGAAGAAAGTTGTGAATGAAGAGTTATACTATTACAGAAGAATAATAACTTATTTAGAGAATAGTGCCACAGGCGCTAACAGGAATAGTGTAACTTTATCAGGACTTTGTAGAACCTTTTGATCTGTCCCGCACAAGCAACCACTAACTAGATTCGTTTTCCAAAGCAAGTTGCTCATAGTAGTAAAACTTCTGGATAGAAAGATGTCACAGGTGGAGTTCTTTAGGACTGTTCTCGGGCCACTTCTGTTCGGAATATTTATCAGTGACATTGACTATGTTCTGCAATCTACACACCTCCAAATTCACTGATAATACTAACCTATGCTAAATAACAAACAATCACTCGAATCAAGTAGATATTCAAAGAGATCTCTAAAATGGTTAATGGAATTTAACCCAAATAGTTAGAAATAGTAACAGAAACAATTATAAGTCATCTTGAATTGTTTTACCCCATATGTACAATACAACTTCGTGTAATTGTCAGTAAAGAACATCTACATATTGTATTTCTGCCTCAGAGAAAAGGAATTAGATACTGAGGTATTATCAACCAATCATATGAATCATTGGTCCACCAACATTTAGAATATGCAGCTTTCATACGATCTCACTAAAGTTTAATAGATTGAAAAGAGTATAGCGGCGACACAAAAACTCATAACAACTACAAGAAATAAAGAATACGAAAAACGTTTAAGTTATCTGAACCCATTCCTTCTTAGAAAATATAGATAAATAAAAGAGGTAGAAACTCATAGAGGACATAATACAAAGCTATATGATCTTAAAGAGAGTAGATAACATGAATCTTTTAAATATGTGCCACTAAAGTACTAACCGGGCCACAAATAATGACTTCTGGCTGTATGACCGTAGATTTAACCTAAAAGTCGGTATAAATAAAGTCGATGATTGCATCGTCAGTAAAAAGAATAAGGCCAATAGCTGAGACAACTGAATGATATACAGTTCGAAGCTTTAAGCTTCAGTTAAGATAAGCACCGACTTTGTTATGGACCAAAAGGTCTCCTATCAGCATGCTTTATCATTGTAACTCTTTCATAAAAATATCTAATATCGAGTATAACATGTATTGAATATGTTATAGGTGTAATATACAGAATAGTATGAATTTGTTATATGTGTGGATATAACTAAGAATAGGAAAGGGAGTGAACAAGTGAGTAAATCTGCTGTGAATGATACTGACTTATAATCACACAGCCTAAGAGATGAATATAACCAGTAGTGTATAAATGAATAAATGAAGAGATGGAATAATTCTATCGTGTATAGTACTGGTTCTTAATCCTAATCGTGCAGCTCAAAAAGTCCAGTCACGCAACAATCTTTTGTAATTGGAGACTTGTCTTCACTCAAAAAAGGTATGCTGACCACTTTTAACTTCTGCTAACTAACCTTTCTGGTGGCATCATTAGTCTCCTTTCCTACCTTTATGACTCCACCTCATCGCCGCAACATTGTCCTCACGTATAGAAGCGCTGGTGATTTATTGGAGACAAAAATTCAGCCCAAACTGTTTACGAGTCTACAACAAATATAATCCAAAAGACGAAAGAACTTGCAATCATACCAGAAGCTTCCATTCGTGATATTTTCTTTTTTACCAAAATCCTTCCATCACCCCTCCTCACCCCCCTCTCTCCACTCCCCACTCCTTTCCTTTGTCCCTTTCTTTGTCTCATGCTGGAGTCATTTCTTTGCCTCCTGTAGCTCTATTTTTCCATGGCTGTTGTATTTCCATACCATTTCATGCTCTGAGGCTCGTAAATAAAAATGTCACTTTTTCTCGTCTTCGGACACGGTTCGTGTTCCTTCGCTGTCCAAGATTCTTTCCCAAAACAATTTCCTGAATTTTTGGAGTTCTTGGAATTATCATCCTAAAACCCTTTAAATATTTTCCAAGCATTCTTAGGAATCCTAAGAGTCTTCTTATCCCTTTGCCGTCGTAATCTGACTAATGTATATTCTAACTGTCGTCAAGTTGTTTTATTTAACAAAAGGAAGATTTTTTTTTTCTATCAATTGTAATTGACGCTTGACATGAGCCAGGTAATTTTCTTCTCCAAAGAGATAACCCTCACGACACGACATCAACATCTGGAGGAGGAGGAGCAGGAAGAAGAGGAAGAAGAAGAAGAAGAAGAAAAAGAAGACGAGGAAGAAGAAGAAAGCGAAGAAGAAGAAGAAGAAGAAGAAGA
>NC_134783.1:65874467-65876967 GCF_046742065.1 Oratosquilla oratoria
TCTCCGATTTAATGAAGCGGCGTTGCTGTGGATGTGCTGTGTCTTGCGACACTGCTTCTGACCCAGGGCAGTGGACAGGGTGCAGGGATGACCCGTCATCCAGGAGGTGCTAAGATATGAGGGAGAGTGGAGGGGTGTGGAGTGTATTCAGGGATGGAATGGGTGGAAATGATTTTATGCCTTTTCCTTTTTGTCTACCTTCCTTGTAAGGGGAAAAAAAGCCTTGGTATATGTATGTATGCTTACAAATCTGTAAATTATTTTTGGTTGATCTTTACATTTTTCAATCACATCTTTTTCATATTTTCTCTTTTTCTCTCTGCACACTTGTACATATTCATTTCTATAACAAGTATATATTTTCCATTTTTCAGGTCTTTTGTCATTTTTCCAGGCTTTATCTCTTTTGTCTTTTAACTCCCTACAACTTTTGTTGTACCAGCACTTTACATATTCGTTTTCTTGTTTTTGTCTTGAGACATATTTTTCCACTTCTTTTTTATAGTTTTGTTTTCCAAATTATTCAATTTCTCTTCCTCTGTTATTTCTTCTTTGTATATTCTTTCCCAGTTTTCTTTTTGAAAGAATTCTCTTATTTTATAAAAAAAAAAAATCATACATCATTCTTCCTTTTCTATATTGTTAATTTCTTTTCATGCATTTTTCCTCGTTTAGTTCCAGTTCAATCAATATGTGGTCACTTTTACTTATTGGTGTCTTATATTCAATTTTTTCCAATATTTTAGGTTCAGATGTGATTATTAGGTTTAGTCTCAATGGTTTTTCTTCATTCCTATACCTAGTGCTCTCTTGTATCCATTGTGTCATTGTATGGTCAATAATCATTTCGATTAGAACATTTCCCCATGAGTCGTCTCCACTCTTTAATGTCATCTCTTCCCAGCAGACTTCTTTGCAATTAAAGTCGCCCATCATAGCTATTTTTCCTCCATCTTCCATTATCTTATTTGATGTTATCCTTGTGTCTCCTAATATACTTTTATGTTCACTCTCTTCCCACGAGGCTGTTTTTGGAGGCACATAATTTATCACAAACTTTCTGTTCTTATCTCTATCTTCCACTTCGATCATAATTATCTCTACTGTATTCTTTCCATATGTGACACTCCTCACGTTTATATCCTTCTTAGTCAGGAACATAACCCCACCCCCTTGTTTTGTCACTCTGTTTCTAATCCAATAATTATATGCATCATGTTCTACACTGTTGGGTGGTAGTGGACCTTTTAATTTTGTCTCTACACTTCCCATTATGTCCGGTTCTTTTTTCTTTGGATAATCATTCAGTTCATTCAATCCTGTTATTAATCCATCTATATTCGTGTAAGACACTCTTAATTTTCTACTACTTCCATTGTATTTTTTTTTTTCCTTTTGTTTTTCTCTGCTATGGCCCATCTCCTCACTTTCATATTCACTATTCTCCAATAGAATTTCTCTTTTTTTTTTTGTCTCTGTTCTATTCTCATTTTCCCCTTAGCTTCTTGTCTTTTCATTATTTCCTCCTCTCTTTCCTATCTATTCATTTCTCTTTTTATCCATATCTTTTTGTATTGTTCACTGTTTGCTAGTTTCCCTGTTTTTGCTAAGATATTCTCTGCTGTCCTTTGTGACCTCAATTTAATCTTATTTTGTCTGGTCTTATCTGTACTATATTTTCCGAGTCTATATGTCTCTTCAATTTGTTTCATGATTTCAGGTTCATCTTCATGGACTAATTCTAGTAAACTGCTTACTTTTTCTTTATCCTCTTTGATTCTTGTGGTTCTATTAACATTATACTTCTCTTCCATTCCTAATATAATTACACATTTCTTTTTATCTGCTAATTCTCTTACTATATTCTCCTTCTGTCTCATCACTTTAATAAATGAGTCTTCGGTTTGTTTTTTCATTTGCTGTTTTGTTATGTCGGTAAATGCAACTTTACTGTTCTCTTGGATTTTTTTTCCAACCCTGTGCTTCTTTTGCTATGGACTCTTTATTCTCTTTACTATTCCCCTTTAATTCCTCATTCTCATCTTTTACTTCTTTTAACTGTCTTTTTAATTCTTCTATTTCTTTAGTTAGGTTTTTGTTCACCTTCTCTAATTCTTCCAATTTTTTCAACTCTCTGTGTAATCTTTGTTTTTTTACCGAACCTACTCTCCCAATGTTCGGTCATTTTCTCAAGTTTTTCCTCTAGTCTTCCTAATCGGGGGAGGTTGGTATCCTTCCCCCTCATTAAATTCCTGGAATTTATCATCCTCACCTTCCATTGTGCTGCTCTTACCTATATGTCTAATCTTTACATTTTTGTTAATCCCTTCTTCTCCAAAATCATCGGTCCTTCGCTTGTTTACAAGACGCCTGGCCTCCTGGACTAAGTCCTCCCCTTCCACATTTCCTTCCATTTCCCTTAGTAATCCCTCCCCTTCTCCTTTTTCCTCACCTTCCCACTACACCACGAGCTGTCCCCTTCCCTCTAAACACAATAAGG
>NC_134783.1:65879467-65881967 GCF_046742065.1 Oratosquilla oratoria
TTTATGTAGATATGTATATATAAATATATATATATTTATATATATATGTGTTGTATGTATATATATATATGTTGTATGTATATATATATATATTTATATATTGTATATATATATATATACATACAATATATATATATATACATCACTGTCCCAGTGTACAGAATTACATATATCGTGTATGTATATACAACTCCAGCATACAAATATGTAAGAAAAGTTGCGCTCACTCTATATCTCTCTTGATGGCGCAGTCGGTTAAGTCACTATCACTTGTCACATGCTAGCGCAGGTTCGAGACTTGGCTGTACTATATTATTTCTGCATGCATGCCTCTTTGAGTGTCTCGATGTTGATGGCTTAGAATTAAAGTGAATTGTAGTTGCTAAAGGTAATTATGTTCACTGGGACCCTTTCAGTGTTGTAGAGATTCTTTCCCGCGTTGTATACATACAATACAAAATATATCGGATGACCTTAATCGAAAAGTTGTCCGTGATGGGGGAAATTTTAATTTTGATAGGAGAAATGTTAATGAGGCATTGAATGTCAATGAAGGACCAAATAATAATAATATAGAGCAAGGCATAAATAAAAAACAAAATGATAATATAAGACATGATATTGAAACTCAAAATGTGGCAAAAAGAAATAATCACGAGTTTCTTAAAACTATGTAATTTAATGCTCGTAGTATTAGGAACAAATTTCAAGAAATACAGGCGTATGTCAAAAGCGAAAATCTCGATATGATAGGAATAACTGAGACATGGTTAAATGGTACAGAGTTCGAAGCTGAATTTAATATTGCGGGATTTAAACACTTTCATCAGGATAGAAACCACAAGAAAGGTGGGGGTGTTCTATTGTACGTTGTTAAAAACAATGTTCATGCTTGTGTTTTAGAGAAAGTGAAACAGGATGCATATGACAGTTTGTGGGTTGAGTTAACCCTAACAAATGGACAAAAAATGAATATAGGTGTAATATATAGGCCAAAGACATTATCATTAGCAGACGACAAACTGTTATTTCAAGAACTGTCTAGTTTCTGCAATCGGGATTTATTGATAATGGGTGATTTCAATTTTACTGACATTGATTGGATGACCCTTGAACATGGCCATATAGGTAGTCGCTTGATTGATTTTCTTGGTGACAATTACTTAATTCAGCATGTAAAAGAGCCCACAAGATATGGAAACTTGCTCGATTTATTGATCACTAGCCGCGAAAGCATGGTAACTGATGTAGAAGTCGGTGAATCTGTTGCAAATAGCGATCACAATTTAGTCAGATTCAAACTCCTAAACAATTTTAGAATAGATACTTGTGCTTCTAAAATACCCGATTTCAGTAAAGCTCAGTTCATAGAACTACGTCAGGAGCTTCAGCTTACAGATTGGGAGGCAAAATTAAACGAAAGGCCTGTAGATCAGATGTGGGAAATATTTCAAAATACGCTCACTAAGATGATTCAAACTTACATTCCTTTTAAGGACAGACGTCCCCCAAATCAGGCTCGCCCAAAGTGGCTCGACAAAGAAACTGGAAAAAGTATTGCTAAAAAGAGACAGGCTTATAAGAAATATAAGTGCTCGGGTGCATCTAATGACTATGAAAGTTATGTATCAATACAGAGAGATTTAAAAAAGACAATAAGAAAAAGAAAACGACAATACGAAATGAACATCGCTGAGAAATCCAAAGAGAATCCCAAAGAATTCTATAGTTACATTAGAGATAAAAAGGTTGTTAGGAATCACATTGGTCCACTATTATCTGCTGACGGTCAACTTGAATATTCAAATGAAGGAATGTGTAATATCTTAAACAATTATTTTAGCTCGGTATTCGTAAACGAAACACCTCAAAGTGAATTCCAAACTGAAACCTGTGAAAAGTCTGGGGTAAACTTACTCACTACGGTAAATATAACAAAAGAAAAAATTAAAAGGTGTATAGACAAACTCAAAGTTAATAAAACACCAGGGCCTGACGGTTGGCATCCAAGAATCTTAAAGGAAATGAAAAATGAGATTGTTGTTCCATTAGAAATTATTTTCAAGAAATCCATCATATCCGGAGATGTCCCAAGAGAATGGAAGCTAGCTAACGTTACTCCCATATTCAAAAAAGGTGACAAAAAGAAACAAAATAACTATAGGCCTATAAGTTTGACTTCGATCGTAGGAAAATAATGGAAACTATCATCAGAGATGATATCGAATATCATTTAGAAAGTAACCGTT
This sequence comes from Oratosquilla oratoria, assembly GCF_046742065.1. NCBI lineage: Eukaryota > Metazoa > Arthropoda > Malacostraca > Stomatopoda > Squillidae > Oratosquilla > Oratosquilla oratoria. The sequence continues at coordinate 65,881,717 of NC_134783.1, forward strand.
TGATAAATGATAGCCAGCATGGTTTCAGACGGAAACGTTCTTGCGTGACTAACTTACTCGAATTCTACAACACAGTTATCTCGAATTATGACAAAAGAAACAATATAGATTTAATATATCTAGACTTTGCAAAAGCTTTTGATACCGTCCCACACGAAAGACTACTTACTAAATTAGCTTTGCATGGAATAAGTGGTAGCCTATTAGGTTGGACTAGTAATTGGTTGAAAGGTCGAAAACAGAGAGTTGTT
>NC_134783.1:65886967-65889467 GCF_046742065.1 Oratosquilla oratoria
AAATATATATATATATGTATATATATATTTATATATATGTAAATATATATATATATAGTTTTATTTTTTTCTTTTTTTTATTTTTTATTTTTATTTTTTTCTTTATAACACACTTGTTCTTGTTTGTGAAGTCTTGATAACACTCACTTCCAGTCTGCTGCCACTTTTACCCCTTTACATCTCATCACCTTACTTTTACCCTCATTTATCTTCAACTTCCTTCTTTCACATTCTCTCCAAAACTCTGTCACTAACTTCCTCAATCCCTCATGTAATCCTGCTACAAGCGCATTGTCGTTCGCAAACAACAGCTGGTTTATCTCCCACTTTTCTCAATTTTCTTTAACCATCTCCAATCCCTGACCCATCACCCTTGCATTTATCTCTCGCACCACCCCATCCATGTATAAGTTGAACAGCCAGGACGACATAACACATCCTACCTATATCTCGAACCACTCACTCTCTCCATTACTAATCCTGACACACGCTCTACTACTCTCGTAAAAACTCTTCACAGCTCCTAAAAGCTTTCCTTCTATCCCGTATATCTGCAAAACCTCCCACAGTGCCTTCCTGTCTACCCTGTCATAAGCCTTTTCCAGATCCATAAAAGACCCCCAAAAACATCCATACCTTTTCCTATGGCTTTCTCATATTTCTGTCTTACCCCCAAAAAAAAAATTCTACGCAACCTCTACCTGTCCTAAACCCACACTGTTCCTCATCAATTACTCCCTCTGTTTCTCTCCTAATTCTCTCAATCAAGATCGGTATCTCACTTGTCTCACTATACAATATACTTACTTGGTCTTGTAGACTTTCTATTGCTTCTTCTAAGTAAGCTCTGGCCGAACTTCCATAAGGGTGTTTTGTGTTTCTTAGTTGTTCTGGTGCTGATTTTGGGAGAACTTGCTCTTCTAGGCAATTTTTGAGAAATTGTCCGCGTAGTGTATAACTTTCCATTTGTAGCTCTATTCTCTCCATATTTCCTCTCTTCTACCACCTTTCGACAAATTGACTATATTATGAAAAATAAGACTGAAGGTGGAGGAAGCAGACGAGGAGTAATGGGAGAGTTTCACGCTTTAACGTTTCGATCCGCAGGGTCTTGATCACAAAGCTAACAACTCAAACATAACAGGAGATTCTATACATAGACGGGTCATCTCATGTGACGCTTCGGAGAGATTGTTATTCTATTTGCGTATTCTTTTCTTATTTATAAGCTTGTGGCTTTTGCTAGACATATAAAGCCTTCTTTGTGGTTCATGTAAATGTATGCTGCCTCAATGGCCTTCCTCAGTTTCTTGAATGATCCTTTATTTGATATGGTTGTGCTGTTCCAATCTGGAAGGTGGTCATGCCTATCCACGTGCATTACTATGGGTTTGATGATCTATGGGCTTTTACGTCATTTTTATGTTCATATATCCTTTTATTAAGTCCGCGACCAGATTCACCAAAATATGAGGAGAGACAGCTTTTACATAGAATTTTATAAACAATACTATTTTCGTTAGTGGGATTATTGTAGCTACGTGTGACCAAATGTCCTTCTTTGTTACCTGATGTCCTGGCTATTTAAATGCCAGCTTTTAGAAGAAAAATGTCTAGTTGTGAATTGATATTAGAGTTTGGTACTGCAATGTATCTAGTTTCATCATTACATTTATTATAATTTTTATTTTATCTTTACTTTTGTTAATTATTTCTTTGGCTTTCTTTTTCAATCTACATAAGAGACCTTTTGGATATTTGAGTTTGATGAAAGTCTCTGTGATATGTTGTAATTCAAGATCTAGAAATTCTTTACTGCATATACGAAATGCTCTGAGGAAGAAACCTATTATAATACCTGTTTTAGTTCTGTCATTATGTCCTGAATAGAAGTGTATGTATATACATACATATATATATATATTATATATATATATATATGTATATATATATATATATATATATTAATATATACATACATATATGTGTATATATATATATATATATGTATATATATACACATATATATATGTATATATATATATATATATATATATATATATATACATACATATATGTGTATATATATATATATATATATATATATATATATATATATATATTATATACATACATATAAATTACTGCCCCACAGACTATAGTCATATTGAATTATATTCTATGGAAGCTCATCAATAGAAGCTATGCCGTTAAAAAAATTCATCTAAAGAGAGAAAAGTCATAGAATCAGAAAACAATATACGAGTTTTCCTATGTAACTTACCCTGCTTTGTATATCTTTACTTCTACTTTACAATAGGAAATACCTTACGTAAAGACAATAGTTTTCTACAATATCACTGTACACCTCATAATCGTCTTTGTACATATTATGCTACTGTCATACAGTTTCCTAGAATGTTCCTTTCTTATCGTGTCTGGCTGGCAACGTTGAGAAGCTTTTTTATGGTTGTTTATGTATGTATGCGTGTGTGTGTGT
>NC_134783.1:65896967-65899467 GCF_046742065.1 Oratosquilla oratoria
AAATAACTAGAAACAGGGAGGAAGAATCATGTTCTTGGCCAAGAAAAACTTGAATGTGACAATGATTACGGAGGGTAAAAGCAAAGTAAAACTGATCATGATAAAAGTCGAAGACATAGACATGAGAAGTAAAAAGTTTGTGGTGATTTATGTGCCCCCAAAAACGAGTTCTTGGAAAGAGAACACGCATATGAAAATGCTAGAAGATACAAGGCATTTATTAAATGAGATACTGATGGGCGGAGGTAACCTGGTAATATGGGAGGCTTTACTGCAAAGAAATTTGTTGTGATGAAATGACAGTGAAAGGCGAAGAAGACTTGTGGGGTAATGTATTGCTGGACATGACCATGGAATATACAATAACACAGTGGGTCAATGAAAACACCAGATACAGAAGTAATGAGAAACCGTCGAGACTGGATTTAATATTTACTACAGAACCTGAAATTGTGGATAAAATTGAATATAAGACACCACTTGGAAAGAGTGATCATATACTTATAGAGACTGAACTAAAGGAGGAAACATGTATGGAGAGAAATGAAAAGTATAGAAAAGGAAGACTGGTGTACAAAAAAACGGACTTTGGAAAAATGAAGAAATTCTTTCAGAATGCAAATTGGGAAACATTCTACATGTAAGAGACAAGAGTGAAAGGGAAATGAGATATCTTGATGGATAATAATAATGAACGAGTGAATAGGCACGTACCAAGACAGAAACAAGAGAGAGTGTACATTATATGCTGGTTCAAGAAAAGATGAAGTGAGGCAAAAGACAGAAGAGACATAGCTTGGAATAGATGGAGAAAAGATAAAAAAAAATGGAAAAGGGCAAATATGTATAAACTATAAAAATGAGTATGTAAAAGTGCGAAGAGAGGAAAATGGAACTATGAAAAAGACATTATAGAAAAATGCAAGGAGCAATCCAAACTATTCTATAGCTACGTAAATGGTAAACTTAAAAATAAACAGGAAATGATGAAACTTCGCCAAGGAATCCTATGGAGATGAGTGCGGGAGTTTAACCCACAACTAAGGGAATGCGAGGCCAGCCCGCTTCTGATTGATTCACCAGTGTGGCCCAAAAGTCACTAAGGGGTTTTAATCTTTATTAACTGCCTTATTGTTACAAATACATGTAAGGAATCTTAATGCAATACATAGGTGATAAAAAGGACGAATGCAAACTTATTTCTATCATCTATCAATTATATTCACATTCCTTCCATATTTGTAACATTAAAGCAGTTATTAATAACTAAAAGACGTTAATTAATTTTCGGTCAACCTGTATTCTGAAATCCTTGGTAACTGTTGACTGCCAATTCGCGTCGTACGACTGAAACAAATTCACCTGAAACAAAGAAAAATGAGGCATACAGCAAGATAGAAAATAGAGATGAAATGAAAACAGATTATGCAAAAATTAGTACATATGTAAATAGATAATCAGACTCTTGAATTCATAGATAGACTTTAACTTATACCCCTATGCATACAGCTACTTAACTCATTATCTATCTATATCATATATGAATAAATCTACCTATCTACCAATCTATGTTAATCAATAAGTTTGTTAAGTTGTCTACCTTCTTTTCTTTATGCTTACCCATCTATTCATTCATTAATGTATCTCTTTATCTGACAATTTGCATTAATATATGTTTTTATTAACGTGGCGAAATATTCAAAAAAGGAATAAATGAATACATAGACATCCAAATAAATAGATATAGAATTAAAGGAAAAATTACATAACTAGTTAAATATAAGAATAGATAAAAAATAATTGTTTATATAAAAACAATAAATTAATTAATTAACTAATTAATTAATTAATTAATTAATTAATTAATTAATTAAAAAGTAAATAAATAAATAAATGATTGAATGAATGAGTAAATGAATATGTGAATAGATAAGAAAATAGATTAATAAACAAACAAAGGAAAGTAAGTGAATCAATAAATAGATAAACAAACAGATAAATCAGTCAATCAATAGATACATAAATGAATCAACAAAACAGGAGAACATATGAATGAATAAGTATATAAAGAAATAGATCAATGTATCCTTCACCATTATTAATCATCACCCACCACGCACGTGATCCACATGCTTGCAACAGAGCGAGACTTCCTCTTGCTTACCTTGCATTTCCCACGACATGCACCCCTAACACAGCACAATTTGAAGACAAACAAGTATAGATACCTAGTGTCACCAGACACGTATCATAAATCCTTTTATTATAACTGCCCTAGTGTATTACGCATAAACTAACATAGATATAATATACCTAACAATATCCACCAATTATACAACTAACCCTTATATATCTAAACCGTCCCCAATCCATAGATTAACGAGACTAACGCCCTTGCTTACAGCAACCCTTCTAACCCTATATATTCTATGACATCCATGTAATGTAGGAGAGCTGGAGTAGGTGAAGAACCTACTGCCAGAGGCTGGGTAGGTCACGA
>NC_134783.1:65904467-65906967 GCF_046742065.1 Oratosquilla oratoria
AGATTACAAAATGAATAAGCGAATAAATGAATAGATAAAAAGTTAATAAGTAAATAAATAAACAGATAAATAAATAAATAAATAAATAAATAAATAAATAAATAAATAAATAAATAAATAAATAAATAAATAAATAAATAAATAAATAAATAAATGAATAAATAAATAAATAGATAAATAAATAAATATGTAAAAACATACATACGGATACAAACGGCTTTTCCTCCTTACAAGGGAGGTGGCCAAAAACAAAAACACAAAATCCACTCACACCCAATCCATTCCCACATACTCAACTCCCATTCACCCCCTCCCTCCCTTTTATGTTGGTTGTCCCTGGATGACGGGTCATCCCTGCATCTCGCCTACTGCCCTGGGTCGGTCAGCAGTGTAGCAAGACACAGCACATCCACAGCAAGGCCGCTTCATTTAATTAGCGACACCGCCCTCTCAGTCCCTTCATGCAGAAAAAGAGGAGACGGAAAGAAATCCCTTTGGGTTGCGTCAGAATATCATTCACACATACTCCCTCAACCCCCATTCACTCCCTTCCATGCACAACCATTCTCCACTAACCTCTATCTTCTGTCTTCTCCATTCCTTCCTCAACAAACATTCCCCTCTTTCCTAATGCCCCTTTTACACCCATCCATCCATCTCATCCTTGGTCGCCCCTCATGTTCACTCCTTCCACCTCTGCCTTCCACAGATCTTTTACTAATCTTTCTTCTCTCATTCTTTCCATGTGTCTAAACCATCCCAATGCCCTTTCATCAACCCTATCTCCCAACTCCCCTTCCACCCCCGTTCTCCTCCTCACCTTTTCGTTCCTCATTCGATCCAGCCTAGTAACCCGTGCCATAATTTTCAGGCATTTCATCTCAAATACATTCAAACTCCTCCTCTCGTCCTCTCTTATGTTGGGGGTTTAAAAAAGTGTAATAAGAAATAGACATTTGGGAATGGATGCTAAGAGGAAATTGTATGAAGAAGTGATTGTGCCGACAGCACTGTACGTGGCACAAACATAGAACATAAATACGTAAATAAATAAATAGATAGATAATTAAATAGATAAGTAAATAAACAGATAACTAGAAAATCAATTAATTAATTATTCAATTAAATATAAATTAAAAACAAATTAAACTATAAATAGATAAATAAACAAATAAATAGTTAAATAAATAAATAAATAAATAAATAAAAACTAAATGAATAAATGAATAAATAAATAAATAGATAAATAAATATATAGATAAAATAATGAATGAATTATGTATTTTGTTAATTATTAGAAATAATAAACTAATCAATAAGTAAATAAAATTCATAGATAGATTAATCAACAAATAAATAAAGATAAATAAATGAATAAATAGATAAACGAATGGTAATAAAAATAAATAAAATCAAATAAAAGGACAAGATGACATTGATAAATAAGAATTACAAAGAACTGGGGAAGAGCCAACGTTAGAAAGAAAATATTCAGTAAGACCAAGAGACATAAGCAGAGGAGCTGAAGGAACAAATAGAGAGCGAGTAAGAGGGGGAATAGGAAAGGGGAAGAGCTGGAGGAGGAGAGAGTGAAGGACGATGGGCAGGGAGGTGCGGTATAAATAAGAAGGAAAATATTGAACAGAGGAAAAACTAAAGGAGAGGAGGTGGATGAGAAGAAGCGGTCGGATGAGAGGAAAGAAAGGAAAAAAGAAACATGAAAGTAGGAAAGAGGAATAAAAAGGAAAAATAAAAGAGAACGAGGATGAACTAGAAGATGAAAAAGGAAAAGGAAAGAAAAAGACGAATAGTAAAGCAGGGGATTATGAGGAAAATTATATCGAAGGAGTACATACATACATATACCAAGGCTTTTTCCCCCTTACAAGGGGGGTAGCCAAAAAGAAAAAGGCATAAAATCATTCCCACCCATTCCATCCCTGAATACACTCCACACCCCTCCACCCTCCCTCTTATCTTAGCACCTCCTGAATGACGGGTCATCCCTGCGCCTTGTCCACTGCCCTGGGTCAGAAGCAGTGTCGCAAGACACAGCACATCCACAGCAAGGCCGCTTCATTAAATCGGCGACCCCCCCTCTCCGTCCCCCCATTGCACAAAATGAGAGGACGGGGAGAAATCCCTTCGGGCTGCGTCAAATTTTGCTCACACATACTACCTCACCCCCCATCCACCCGCCCATTCCACCTCATGCTATCCCAACATCATCCATATACAACCATTCTCCATTCACCCCTGTCTTCTGTCCTCTCCCGTCCTTCCTCAACAGGCATTCCCCTCTTCCCCAAAGCCCCCTTCACCCCATCCATCCACCTCATCCTAGGACGCCCCCTCATGTTCACTCCCTCCACATCTGCCTTCCACACCTCTTTTACTAGTCTTTCTTCACTCATTCTTTCCATGTGTCCAAACCATCCTAATATTCTTTCATCAACCCTATCTCCCAGCTCCCTTTCCACACCCGTTCTCCTCCTCACCT
>NC_134783.1:65911967-65921967 GCF_046742065.1 Oratosquilla oratoria
GCATCTTGCTTAGATGATTATCTAAGCGAGTCTTAAGGCTTTGCAGGAAGTTTATTCCATTCATTAACTACACCGTTGGCGAAGTTGTTTCTACCGACTTCCAAATTAAATCTATTTCCTGACAGTTTGAGACCATTATTTCTTGTCGGATTCTTATTCAGTGTAAAAATTTTGTCACTTTTGATGTTGTCAATCCCCTTTAGAATCTTAAAGTTATGTATCAAGTCACCTCTGAGTGTACGCTTTTTTAGGGAGACATTCATGTTCTAGTCGATTTTCGTATGATTTATTTTTCATATATGGAATCAGTTTTGTGGCTCGCTGTTATACTTTTTTCAATCTGTCAATGTCTTTAATGAGATTCGGTGACTACGAAAACAGCATATTCTAAATATGGACGAACTAACGATTTATATAGCTTGTTAATGTGAGATGGACGCTTGGAGTCAAAAGATCAGTCCTAGAATCTTATTTGCTTTCTCATAAGCTGAAATACACTGCTTATATGGTTTGAGATCGCTACTGATAATTACCCCAAGATCCTTTTCACTATCCACTTTTATTAACAAATTTCCGAATAACTTGTAATCGTACTTACTGTTATTTTTACCTATGTGCATAACCTTTCATTTACTTGTGTTAAATTTCATTAGCCACTTTTCAGACCATTGCTGTAATTTATCTACTATTTTTGAATGTCTAATTGATTTAAGTGATCATTTACCATTTCGCATAATTTTGTATAATCAGCAAATCTGGAGACAATAGATTTTAGTCCATGGTCAATATCATATATATATATATACTACGAATAGAAGTGTCCCAAGAACGGAACCCTGATGAACTCTATTCGCAACATTTTTCCATCTGGAAGCTTTGCCATTTAAAACAATTCTCTGTTTTCGATCATTCAACCAATCTCTAGTCCAATTTAATAGGCTACCACTTACTCCGTGCAAAGCTAATTTAATGAGTATCCTTTCGTGGGGTACGGTATCAAAAGCTTTTGCAAAGTATAAATATATTAAATCTATATTGTTTCTTTTGTCATAATTCAAGATAACTGTTTTGTAGAATTCGAGTAAGTTAGCCACGCAAGAACGTTTACGTCTGAATCCATACTGGCTATCATTTATCAAAGAGTTATTTTCTAAATGATGTTTGATAGCATCTCTGATTATAGTTTTTATCGTTTTTCTTATGATTGAAGTCAAGCTTAAAGGCCTGTAGTTATTTGGTTTCTTTTTGTCACCTTTTTTAAATATGGGAGTAACGTTAGCTAGCTTCCATTCTCTCAGATATGATGGATTTTTTTTATATAATTTCTAATGGAACAACAATCTCATTTTTCATTTCCTTTGAGATTCTTGGATAATAACCGTCAGGCCCTGGTATTTTATTAACTTTCAGTTTCTATATACATTTTTTTCTTTTGTTATAGTTACCATAGTGAATAAGTTCACCCTAAGTTTTTCACTGGTTTCAGTTTGGAGTTCATTTTGAGGTGCTTAGTTTAGGAAAACTGAGCTAAAATAGTTGTTTAAAATATCACACATTCCTTTGTTTGAATACTCAAGTTCACCGTCAGCAAATAATAGTAGGCCAATGTGATTCCTAATAGACTTTTTATCCCTAATGTAGCTATAGAATTCTTTGGAATTTGCTTTGGAATTATCAGCGATATTCATTTTGCTATTGTGTTCGTTTTTTATTGTCTTTTTTAAATATATCAGTTTCTTTGTCGAGCCATTTTGGGTGAGCCCGATTTGGTTGGCGTCTGTCGTTAAACGGGAAGTAAGTATGAATCATTTTATTAAGCGTATTTTGAAATATTTCCCACATCTGATCTACAGGTCTTTCGCTTAATTTTGCTACTGACGTAATCTTATGAACTGAGGTTTACTAATATCAGGTAATTTAGATACACAAGTGTCTATTCTAAAAATTTTAGCAGTTTGAATCACACTAAGTTGTGATTGCTATTTGCAATAGTTTTAACAACTTCTACATCGGTTATAATGCTTTCATGGCTAGTAATTAATAGATCTAGTAAGTTTCCATGTCTTGTGGGCTCTTTTACATGCTGAACTAAGTCATTGTCACCGAGAAAATCTATCAAGCAACTACCTACATGGCCATGTTCAAGGGTCATTCAATCATTGTCAGTAAAATTTAAATCATCCAATAGGTCCCGTTTACAGAAACTAGACAGTTCTTGAAACAACAGCTTGTCGTCTAATAATGATAGTGTTTTTGGCCTATATATTGCACCTACATTCATATTTTGTCCATTTGGTTGAGTTAATTTTACCCCCCCAATATATATATATATAAATATATACATATATATATATGCAAAGTAGACCACTTGGAAAAAAGAAACTAACGAAGCAGAGCGCTTTCGTATATTACATCTTCAGTGCAACAGGTACATAGTGATAGGAATGCATAGAAAATATATACATGATACAAAGGAACAAGGACAGTTTGAATAAGCGTAGCGACCAATTACCCCCTGGAGAGCGGAAGGTCATTGTCAATTATCTTAAGATGGTGGGGCGACATCAGGCCACAGTCGCCAGGGTCACTGTTTCTACTAATGATATAGGGCGACATTAGGTCAATTCGTTGGGTTACATTTTACCTGATATTATCTTACTAATTTCTTGACAAATGAAATTATCAAGCTTGTACAAGCCTTTATGTAGGTTGGTATTTTGATTACTGGTGGTATGAATCAAACTGCACTCTATTAAATTTCTTGTTGTTGGTATAATAGATTGCCTGGGCATTACCCCAACCAACTGGATGATTATTTAATTCAATATGCTTGAATATACCACTAGAATGATTGCCATCCCTAACATTTTTCTTATGTTGTTCAATTCTAATGTTTAAGGGTTTGGCAGTTTGACCTATGTAAAATTGATTACACGTTTTTGCATTCCTATCACTATGTACTTGTTGCACTGAATATGTAATATACGAAAGCGCTCTGCTTCGTTAGTTTCTTTTTTCCAAGTGGTCTACTTTGCATAAGTGAACACACGTACCCGTGTTCTTATTAGCATATGTATATGTATATATGTATAGGTATATATAGATATATATATTATATATAAATATATATATATATATATATATATATATATATATATATATATATATGATACATAATATATATATATGTATATATATATATACATATACAAATATATATATGTATATATATATACATATATATATGAATATATATATATATATATATATATATATATACATATATATACATATATATGTATATATATATGAATATATATATATATATATACATATATATGAATGTATATGTCTACATATATATATATACATATATATATATATATGTATATATATGCATATATATATATATACATATAAATATATGCATATACATATATTTATATATACATATATACATTGTATATACATATATGCATACATACGCACATATATACATACATACATACATACATACATACATACATACATACATACATACATACATACATACATACATACATACATACGTATATACATACATACAAGGTCTGTTAAAAAATACGTGGACTGACGTCATAAAGCAAAATATACTTTATTTAGAAGTTACAGATATGGATCCCCTTCAAAGTACTCTCCTCCCCAACGCACGCATTTATCCCAACGGTGTTTCCACTTGTTGAAACAGTCCTGATACACTTCTTTTGTAATGTCCTTCAGCTCCTTCGTCGTATTTGTCTTAATCTCGGGAATCGTCTCAAATCTTCTTCCTTTTAAGGGTCTTTTGAGTTTGGGGAACAAGAAAAATTGCAAGGAGCAAGGTCAAGTGAGTTGGGGGTGGGGAGGAAGAGCAGTGATCGAGTGTTTGGGCAAAAACTTACGAGTTCTGAGGGTTGAATGGGCTGGAGCGTTTTCGTGATGGAAAAACCAGTCACCACTCCTCCACATGTCTGGCCTTTTGCGACGGATGGCGTTCTTCAGACGTTTTAGAACTTTAGTGTAGTAAGTTTGGTTCACTGTGGAGTCTTCGGGGAGGTACTCGTGGTGAACAAGACCCTTAGCACCGAAGAAAACTGTCAGAATCACCTTGACCTTGGATCGAACTTGGCGAGCGTTTTAGGGGTCTGGGGGATGTTTCATTCACCAACTGGGACGATTGTACCTTCACTTCAATGCCAAACCATAGACTTATGATTCATCCCCTGTTATGATCCTGGACAAGAAGTTTTCATCTTCTTCTGAACGATCAAGCAGTTTCTGACAAATCTAGACGCGATGAGCTTTTTGTTCGTCCGTCATCAGGCGTGGCACAAATTTCGCAGCAACGCCTTTGTTTTAACCAGCGTACATACATATACCAAGGCCTTTTCCCCCTTACAAGGGAGGTAGCCAAAAAGAAAACGAAATAAAATCATTTCCACCCATTCCATCCCTAAATACACTCCACTCCCCTCCACCCTCCCTCTTATCTTAGCACCTCCTGGATGACGGGTCATCCCTGCACCTTGTCCACTGCCCTGGGTCAGAGGCAGTGTCGCAAGACACAGCACATCCACAGCAAGGCCGCTTCATTAAATCGGCGACCCCCCCTCTCCGTCTCTCCATGCATAAAAGGAGAAGACGGGGAGAAATCCCTTCGGGCTGCGTCAAATTTTGCTCACACATACTACCTCATCCCCCATTCCCCCACCCATTCCACCTCATGCAATCACATCATCCATATACAACCATTCTCCATTCACCCCTGTCTTCTGTCCTCTCCCGTCCTTCCTCAACAGACATTCCCCTCTTCCCCAAAGCCCCCTTCACCCCATCCACCCATCTCATCCTAGGACGTCCCCTCATGTTCACTCCCTCCACATCTACCTTCCATACCTCTTTTACTAGTCTTTCTTCACTCATTCTTTCCATGTGTCCAAACCATCCTAATACTCTTTCATCAACCCTATCTCCCAACTCCCTTTCCACCCCTGTTCTCCTCCTCACCTCCTCATTTCTCACCCTATCTAGCCTAGTAACCCCCATCATACTTCTCAGAACCTCATCTCAAGCACATTTAAATTCCTTCTCTCTTCCTCTCTTATATTCCATGTTTCTGTCCCATATAGTGCTGTCGGCACAATCACTCCTTCATACAGTCTCCTCTTAGTATCTATTTCCTTTAAAACTAGGAGTTTTAACCAGTGTAGATTCTCTAAATGTAGATACTTTAGAAATTTGAAATCTTGAAGGCCTTCTGAACTGAAGACGTGATCCCTTAGTTAAAGGTTTCCAAAAAAAGAAGTCCTTCTTCGTCCTGAGCTCAGGGAAATCTGATTACTGCTCCGACGTTAGTGCGCACAGTATTCCAAGGTACTCTTACGAGTTCGAAAAGAGCTCAGAAGGCCACGGGTTAATATTTACTTTAAGGAATTTCTCAAAGTTAATTCCCGATTTATGAAAACAAAATTTGTTACATAGATTTAATAAGCATAATAAAGAGGAGGACAGTTTAATCGTATGTTATTTAAAGTTACGATAGGTGTTGTTCGAAGTTTCAGGAAAAGCCCCTGAATTAAAGATATTAACACTTTGAGGGAAAGTTTTCCAAACTAACGTAAACACTAAGATTCCCAATAACAATTACCACACAACAAAAGGCAGAGATCAGAGAAAAGAAAATCATTAATGAAATAGAGGAAACTATTCGGAAAGGTAAAAGTATTAAAAGGACTGAGCGTAGCCATGCTTTAGGAAGAAAGCAAATGATATGTTTGAAAGATAGAAATGGAGAAATCATTATATGCAGACAGAATGGTAAAAAGAGTACAAAAATTTCAGCAGGAGCTTTACTCGTCGAAGATCGTAGTTAAGTCAGTAAATTCATCTCTAGACGTTAGTAATGTACCAGAGATTACAAAGGAAGAAGTAGAATTTGCTCTAAAATATGAAAAGAGGAAAAGTACCTGTGGAAGATGGTATATCGATAGATCTCTTGAGGGACGCATTGAAAGAAGTTCATATTAAGTTAACTCAGTTGTACACCCACTTCTTACGTCAAGAAAGAATTCCTGAATTGTGGTGCAATGTTATAGTGATTTTGCTTCATAAAACAGAGACCAGAAGGGGACGGTATCAAAAGGTTTTGCAAAGTCCAAATATATTAAATATATATTGTTTCCCTAAAGTAAGTATAGATGTCTTTGGGATTATCTTTGGATTTATCAGCGATATTAATTTCGTATTGTCATTTTCGTTTTTTTTATTGTCTTTTTTAAATATCTCTGTATTATTACATAACTTTGATAGTCATTAAGTGAACCCGAGCACTTGTATTTCTTATAAGCCTGTCTCTTTTTAGAAATACTTTTTTCAGTTTCTTTCTCGAGCAATTTTGGGCGAGCCTGGTTTAAGGGGCCTTTGTCCTTAAACGAGGTGTAAGTATGAAGCATCTTAGTGAGCGTATTTTGAAACATTTCCCACATCTGATCTACAATTCTTTCGCTTAATTTTGTCTCCCAGTCTGTAAGCTGAATTTCCTGAAATAGTCCTATGAACTGAGCTTTACTAAAATTGGGTATTTTAGATACACAAGTATCTATTCTAAAATTGTTAAGTGTCTGCATATATATATATATATATATATATATATATATATATATATATATATGTATATATATATACATATATATATGAGTGGCAGGGTGGTGAGATAAACACCGAGAATCGTTGAAGTTTTATTAACTGACGTTTCGCTCTTAACAGAGCTTCTTCAGAGTGTACAAACATGATCGGGAAATCAACAGTTATATATCTTACATCATTCCGCGTTCCTTCCTTAACCCACCCCCTCCCTCCCTCTCGTACCCTTCAGCTCCTATAAGACCATCCAGCCGGACGTTTTGGACAGCTTAATAAAACCATCACGATGGTTACAGCAGGGCTGGGATGCTATAAAAGCTGCATCTACTATTTTCCGACGTTAGTGCGCACAGTATTCCAAGGTACTCTTACGAGTTCGAAAAGAGCTCAGAAGGCCACTGGTTAATATTTACTTTAAGGAATTTCTCTAAGTTAATTCCCGATCTATTAAATCAAAATTATTACATAAACAAAATCAAGAGGAGAGGAGTTTAATCGTATCTTATTTAAAGTTACGATAGGCGTGGTTCAAAGTCTCAGGAAAGGCTCCTGAATCGAAGGAATTAACACTTTGAAGGAAAGTTTCCCGAACTAACGTAAACACTAAGATTCCCAATAACAATTACCACAACCTCCCCGACAACAAAAAGAAAGTGTTTAATGAATACAACACTTTCGAGGAAAACTTACAATAACCTTTTAACAGCTAGACACCTTACTAGGTCTCTACAGGCTAGTGTAGTCTTACGAGAAGGTCTCAAAGAGGTATATTCCGGAGCGACACTGTCGTTTTCCAGAGAAATAACCTCCACCAAGTTTGAGGCCTCTTCAAAGGGCTCCAACTCGCTAGCCTGCAAAATAGGATCCCCAGGGGATTAATCCTAATGACAGGAATGTAACTCAGCATGGAGCTCTAGAGGGATTAAAAGTCTAATGTTGATTTTGATAGAGTTTCCATCGGGCTTAAAGACAGAGACTGTACGTATCACATGGTTTTGGTCAGGAAATTTTTCGACAACACGAACTAAGGGCCAGAAGGATTCTGGTCTTAAAAGGCAGTTTCAAAAAAGCAATGTCACCCTTTTCCCAGCTTCTAGAACTGTGGTACGCAGCTATATCCCTTTCTCTTAAGCTGACCAAGTACTCTGTCAGCCATCGTTTCTTAAATTCTTCATAAAAATAATCCCTACAGTCCTTGACTAAGTGAAGAGAAGGATAGTCTCCTCCTGATTCCCATTCAGGGACTTGTTACAAGTCGCCTAACATCAAGAAAGGAATGATCATTCCTATAAGGAAATGATTAGGGATAATAATATCCACTTCGTTTTCTCAGGAACGATAAGTAAGAGGTTTATTGTTCAAAAATTTTTGAACATCGAAAAAGAGAGTGGTAATCTCTGCCAGGGAAGGAACAGACCTACCCAATATCTTATAGAGACATTGTTTCACCGTCTGAATCGACCTTTCCCAAGTGTCACCATACCATACAGCATAAACATGGATGGTTCTGTGCTGAACAGGGGAAGTTTTATACTTCTCCTCAAATTCAGATGATAAAAGTTGTCCAATAATACTTCCTGCTTGTATAAAGGATTTGGCATTATCAGAATAAACTACTGAAGAAATTCCATATATGTTAGTAAATCTAACGAAAGCCAAAATGAAGTCAGCAGTGGATATAGAATCAACAACTTGCAAATGGACAGCTTTAGTATTAAAACAAGTAAATATCAAAATGTAATCCTTGACCTTTTTTCAACTTCTGTCTCTAACCCATAAATGCCCCATGTAATCCACACCAGTATAGGCAAAGGCACACTTAAATTTACTCTAGAGGCAGGTAAAGAGGAAGGAGAAGGATAGCTAACCCTTCAAAATGTTTAAAATACCTTGTCTGGCCTAAAGATCCAGAATCCATGCATGCGAAGGAAATTAAGAGTAACTTGCAGTCCCATGTGTATTACTTGGCAATGAGCAAAGAATATAAAGAGTTTAGTCAAATTATGGGATTTGGAAAAAAAGGGGATTCACAACCTCATATCTCAGGTCAATGTTCTTGCCAACTCTGCCCTTGGACCTTATCAAACCATTCTTGTCCAAAAACAATTTCATTTGACTTACTAAAGGAGGTATGTCATTAGTATTGGAGTTCTGTAAATAAGCCAATTCAGCAGGGAAGGAATCCCTTTGCATTATACCCATCAAATAATTAGAAGCGGCCTTAACTGGGTCAGCATTAGACTTCTTAAAAAAAAAAAACAGCCTTAAAGATCAAAGAAGTGTGATGTAAAAGTTTGCTGTAAGAAGAAAACTTTAAGACATCAATTAGAGGAGGAGTGTCAACTTGCACAGCAGCCGCATTGACAATGTCTCCCTTGATGCTGGAGGGAATACATCCCAAGTGACCCTTAGGCCAAGCATGAGGTGGCAACAACAGACATTCCGGTCCATAAACCAATCATTCGAATTTTTCCTTGAACACCTTAGCACTGCAAGGTTTGGTTACAAAATAAGCAATATTATGTGCTGAGGCTGCATCTTTCCGTTTAACTGCCCACTTGCGTTCTTCAATTCTAGGTCAAGGACAGAAGCACCCACCCAGCAGGCGGGTGTAGTGTACCGCATTGGCTGTTTGGATTGTGATGCAGATTACATAGGAGAAACACAGAAGAAACTCGCAACCAGAATTGAAGAACACAAGCGGGCAGTTAAACGGAAAGATGCGGCCTCAGCACTCTACAAACACATTAACGAATCACAACACAATATTGACTGGGAAGGAGCCACAGTGGTACATAGAGACAACTCAAAGAAAAGGAGACTATTCTTAGAAGCATGGACGACTAAAGAGGTTAGCGTAAACAGGTGCATAGATTTAACCCTATATACCTGGGCGCTAAAAACACAAACACAGACGTAGTTTAATTGGCCTCCTTCCAAACTACGTGAGCGAGAGTAGACGAGGTGAACAGAAGTCACAGTATCGGAGATCAGGTTTTGATTTATTTCCTTTGCCCACAAGTGCGTAGTGCACGTTCAATTGTCGCATAGTACCATTTTATTTTATTTCATTTCATTTTATTGCATTGTTTTATTGTACTTTATTTCACTTTGTTGTATTTTATGTTATTTTATTATTTTATTTTATTATATTTATTTCCTCCGCGTACAAGTGTGTAGTACATTTTTCAATTGTTGCACAAGTGTCAGTTTATTTTATTTTATTTTATTTTATTTTATTACATTTTATTTCATTGCATTTTATTATATTGTATTGTACTTTGTTGTATTTAATTTTATTATATTGCACTTATTCTTTGTAAATTTAAATATGTAAGGT
>NC_134783.1:65926967-65946967 GCF_046742065.1 Oratosquilla oratoria
GCTCTGAGTTTTGTTAATAGTATTATTCTTGGCCTTGACAAAGAATACTGTATTATCATTAAGGGTTTGAGGTATGTTACACAGCCATAGATTAGACTATTTGCGTCAGCAAACTCAATGAGCATGTAGAAGTCATTCCGTGATCCAAAATTTTGTTTTATGGCAATTAGAGGGGATGCATTGGTTAGTTTGATAATATTCTTCCATTCCTTAAGTCGTTCGGGAGAAAACTTTTCCCAAACGATACTTTGGCTAACCTGCAATGTATCCATAAAAAGTCTTGCTCGATTCATCATGAGTCCATTACAACTAAACACATCAAATTATGATGCTATAGTGAACAGGATAGATCTCTAAAGTTGAGCTCCTGGATCCAAGGTGATAGGTTTAAATAGTATTTCATTATCAGCTTTGTTTCATTGTAACCCCAGCAAGACAGTAGTTTCCTCCTGCTGTTCTAACTTTTTATTCCGCTTCTGATCATTTGATATGATTTTTTGAAGAGGTATCTCATATGGCTTGAATACATTCACGATCATTTCATACCTCCTCTGTAATTTTCATAGCTATCCACTGTAAGGCCTCCATTATCCATGTTCAGCAATTTGTACAGTTCTTTTTTAAGTTCTTGAAATTATTAGAATCAGAGCATGCATCTATCATCAATATCTTGTACAATGCTATAATAAGTAAAGCCGGGGAGCATTTCAATCCAAAAGGAAATCTTACATTGACCCATAGGAAGAGCGACCTGTTCTGGTCCACAATGCATACACACATATACCAAGGCTTTTTCCCCTTACAAGGGAGGTAGCCAAAAAGGGAAAGGCATAAAATCATTTCCACCCATTCCATCCCTGAATACACTCCACACCCCTCCACCCTCCCTCTTATCTGAGCACCTCCTGGATGACGGGTCATCCCTGCACCTTGTCCACTGCCCTGGGTCAGAAGCAGTGTCGCAAGACACAGCACATCCACAGCAAGGCCGCTTCATTAAATCGGTGACCCCCCCTCTCCGTCCCCTCATTGCATAAAAGGAGAGGACGGGGAGAAATCCCTTCGGGCTGCGTCAAACTTTGCTCACACATACTACCTCACCCCCAACCCCCCTGCCCATTCCACCTCATGCAATCACAACATCATTCATATGCAACCCTTCTCCATTCACCCCTGTCTTCTGTCCTCTCCCGTCCTTCCTCAACAAACATTCCCCTCTTCCCCAAAGCCCCCTTCACCCCATCCATCCATCTCATCCTAGGACGTCCCCTCATGTTCACTCCCTCCACATCTGCCTTCCATACCTCTTTTACTAGTCTTTCTTCACTCATTCTTTCCATGTGTCCAAACCATCCTAATACTCTTTCATCAACCCTATCTCCCAACTCCCTTTCCACCCCTGTTCTTCTCCTCACCTCCTCATTTCTCACTCTATCTAGCCTAGTAAACCCCATCATACTTCTCAGACACCTCATCTCAAACACATTCAAACTCCTTCTCTCTTCCTCTCTTATGCTCCATGTTTCTGTCCACAATGCAGAGTTCTAAAATATGAAATGCTTTGACTACAGTATATCGTAGCATAAAAATTTTGCTCCCAAACTCAAATTGAGGATAGAGGTAGAAATATTTGGTTTAGGCATGACCCTCCAAACATGGCCTGGTTATGGGATACCACATTCTCTTGGTCACCTTTGGTTTCTCTTAGATTCGTCAGGAATACAAATCTATATTTTGTAGTGCCCTTTTCAGGTTTGTATATTGGCATGAATGCCAAGAAGCTGGGTTAAGGGTTTTCAACTAAGAATTAAGTAGTCTTGGAGACTACTTCAATTCAGATAAAGTGTTCAAGAGTCTATATCTGTTTAAGGTACTTAGCAATATTTTGTAGACTATATTATAATTATGGTCTAGAAGATGAGAAGATCTCTGATTCCACATGAGAAGTACGACAAGACGTCCATCGTCCTTTCTGTTCATTAGGTCCAGAGTATCTAGAATCAATTTTCGTGAAGCTCGTGTTTCTCATCTTCACGCAGATTATCTTGGTTCAGCAAACTGTGACAGGTTCTCTGTAACTCTTTTTAAGTAGCTTCTTGTAGTATATTTTATTTCAGAGAACCGTCAGCATTGACATCTTCCAGAGATGCCTCTGGAATCATCGTGGTCTGATCTGTGATAGTACAATAATTTATTGGATTCACTAGCTCTGGTAGATATGGATTGTTTCTCAATATTTCATCAACGTCCCATTTTAATTAAACTCCATGGAGGGTTTCCAAGTATGAAGACGACAGATATTCACTAAATAGAACATCTTCTGGAATTATATGGGTGGAGTTGGATTCTATAATAAGTTCTATATTTCTGATGGCATCTTCATTATGTAATTCATGGCCTGCCAGTCTATATTCTTCCTGAATAAATGCCTTTGCACCGTCTCTAAGTCTAGGGAGATAGAGATTGAAATTGATCGTCGAAATAACTGCACATTCCAATTTGTAAATATTGGTTTACGAATAGAGTGGTAGAAGAAAGATATTGGTATTATAGTCTTGAGAATGGTTAATTTCATTGATTGCAAGTCTAGCTCTTCTTCGTGGTTTAGGTAGTTCTAACCTTTCATCTAAGTCTTGAGAAACTAGGTTACTCTGGCAATACCTATTCTTTGAGATTCTGAATTCCCGTCCTTTAACTTGGCCAGTAAAGGTTGGCAGTATGACTCCATTAGATTTCAACGGGTGAGGAGCTCTGGTTATTACGGAGAAAGACGCACGAGATTACAAAGGATTACAAAGGCGGAGCATGCCGACAGGAGATCTTTTGGTCCATATATAGGTCGCATGTGAAATAATCACAATAATGATAAATAAATAAATGAATAGATAAAAGTTATAACAATGTAAATAATAGATAAATGCATACGTATAGTTAGATAATAATCAAACAGGTAAATAGTAAATAAATTGACATATAACTAATAATAAATGATAATCAAGCAAATAATAATAAACAAACGGACAAATAATAAAAAGCAAATAGATAATATAAAATAAATTATAGTCATTACAGCATCTTGCTTAGGTGTTTATCTAAATGATTCTTAAAGCTTCTAACTGAACTACGTTGCACTGCCTCTGCAGGAAGTTTATTCCATTCATTAACTACACGGTTTGCGAAGTTGTTTCTACCCACTTCCAAATTAAATCTATTTCCCGACAGTTTGAGACCATTGTTTCTTGCCTGATTCTCATTCAGTGTGAAAATTTGGTCACTTTTGATGTTGTCAAGTTCCTTTAGAATCTTAAAGAAATGTATCAAGTCACCTCTGAATCTATGCATTTTTAGAGAAAACATTCATATGTCTTAGTCGATATTCGTATGATTTGTTTTTCATATTTGGAATCAGTTTTGTGGCTCGCCGATGTACTTTTTCAAATCTGTCAATATCTTTAATGAGATTCGGTGACCATACGGAAACAGTATATTCCAAATGTGGAAGAACTAAGGATTTATATAGCTTGTTAATGAGTGATGGACTTTTGAAGTCAAAAGATAGCGCAATTAATCCTAGAATCATATTTGATTTCTCAGAGGCTGAAATACACTGTTTGGATGATTTGAGATTGTTACTGATAATTACCCCCAAGATCCTTTTCACTATCCACTTTTGTTAAAAAAAATCCAAATAACTTGTAATCGTATTTACTGTTATTTTTACCTATGTGCATAACCTTGTATTTACTTGTGTTAAATTTCATTGGCCACTTTCTAGACCATTGCTGTAATTTATCTCAATCTTCTTGAATATCTAATTAGTTTAAGTGATCCTGTGCCTTTCCGCACAGTTTTGTATCATCAGCAAATTTGGAAATAGTAGATTTTAGTCCATGGTCTATATCATTTATATATGCAATGAATAGAAGTGTACCAAGAATGAAATCCTAAGGAACTCCACTCGTAACATTTTTCCGTCCAGAAGTTTTTTCCATTTAAAACAACTCTCTGTTTCCGATCATTCAACCAATTACTAGTCCAACTGAATAGGCTACCACTTATTCCGTGTGAAGCTAATTTAGTAAGTAGTCTTTCGTGGGGGACGGTATCAAAAGCTTTTGCAAAGTCTAAATATATAAAATCTATATTGTTTCTTTTGTCATAATTCGAGATAATTATGCTGTAATACTCGAGTAAGCTAGTCACGCAAGTACGTTTCCGTCTGAAACCATGCTGGCTATCATTTATCAAAGAGTTATTTTCTAAATGATGTTCGATAGCATCTCTGGTGATAGTTTCCATAATCTTTCCTACGATTGAAGTCAAACTTATATGAGTGTAGTTATTTTGTTTCTTTTTGTCACCTTTTTTGAATGTGAGAGTAATGTTAGCTAGCTTCCACTCTCTTGGGGCATCTCCGGATATGATGGATTTATTGAGAACAATTTCTAATGGAACAACAATCTCATTTTTCATTTCCTTCAAGATTCTTGGATGCCAACCGTCAGGTCCCGGTGTTATATTAACATTGAGTTTCTCTATACACCTTTTAATTTTTTCTTATGCTATATTTACCGTAGTAAGTTTACCCTAGACTTTGCACAGGTTTCAGTTTGGAGTTCACTTTGAGGTTTTTCGTTTACGAATACTGAGCTAAGATTTTTTTTTTTTAGAATATCACACATTCCTTCATTTGAATATTCAAGTTGACCGTCAGCAGATAATACTGGACCAATGTGGTTCCTAACAACCTTTTTATCTCTAATGTAACTATAGAAATCTTTGAGATTCTCTTTGAATTTATCAGCGATATTCATTTTGTATTGTCGTTTTCGTTTTTTATTGTCTGCTTTAAATCTCTGTGCATTAATACATAACTTTGATAGTTATTAGATGCACCCGAGCACTTGTATTTCTTGAAAGTCTGTCTCTTTTTAGCAATACTTTTTCAGTTTCTTTGTCAAGCAATTTTGGGCGAGCCTGATTTGGGGGACGTCTGTCCTAAGGAATGTAAGTATGAATCATGGGCCTGTGGCTTATTATAAGTTTTAGGTCTGTCTTCGTGTATAGCCGATTTGGGTTTTTGAGTCTGTTAAACATCCTGTTTATTACTTGAAGGTTTAGACTGAATCCGGCAATTACCAGCCTCCACTGCCTAGAAGGCACAGGAGGAGCTAGGACTACCATCTCCTGTTTCGGCAAGCTACGAATACACAGGAGTGTTAAATGGCATTGGTGGCAACGATACCATCTCTGTTGAAATTTGTAATAACATAGCTCAGCAGTATGGTTGAAGATTCCGCATTTCGTACATCCATTCATTTGTCTTATTTGATCAATTTTGCTGGATTCTGAGAAATAGTCTGAACATTTCTTCAAAGAATGTGATACTTCTTTCTTACCCTTACTCTTACTTTTACTCCGCTGGTCTTCGGGCCACTTGGTGATCCATAACCGCTTTTGAAGCGTCTCGCCATGTCTTTCTGTCCTGTGCCACCTCCTTCCATTCTCTTGGTTCTATTCTACATATCTGCACATTTTCTTCAGCGCATCTCCTCCAGTCTTTTCTAGGTCGTCCAAGTGGTTGTCTTCCACGCACTCCACTATTGAGCACTTTCTTTGGCCATCTATCTTCTTGCATCCATGTGACATGCCCTTCCCATATCAGTCTTTTTAATCTTATTATATTTTTAGTATGGGAAGAACATCTCCATATCACTCAGCTCCGGTCTAGTCTTGTTTGTAATGTTAATCAATTCTGTGCGGTATTCTTCTATCAGAGCAGTCCATATGAAGTACCGAAATATGGTTTCAGAGTCTATTTTTTTTTTCAATAGTTTGTTTAGCCTTCGAGATAAGTTTCCGCCGACATTTTCAGTGATGATAGAAATTTAATCGTATTGAATTTTTGCTTGTCAACTGATACAAATGCTTGGATGAGGAGTTCTTTAGCCTTCGTATAGCCTAGATTTTCAGTCTCAAGAGACTACCAATATTGATGTGCTGCCTCTAACTTGTTGTTCTACTAGCAAAAGTATTTCATAGTCTGGGTACGGTCTTTTTTGTATAATAGTTTCCAATTGATACAAGAATTTGCTTAGCTTTTTCTTCTCCTTACTACTGAAGGTAGGCAAGAGAGCAACTGGAGATCTTAGTTGTGGTTTATCAGGAATTTCTACATAGTTGGCAAGTGGCAATGCATCTTCTCTTTTAAGAACTCCTAAACAACTCCTTAGTTTGTCAGAGTACTCTTCAAATAAATTTAATTCTTACTCTAGGCCTTATTCTTCCGCACTGAGGTATTTGGATTTTTGTATGGAAGCGTTCAGATTGTTTAATTTGGTTTGATGTTTCTGAATTTTGTCTAGAAAATTTGCTTTTTCATCTTCACTAAGATCGCAAAACTCACTTACCCTATTGAAATTTTCTCTTTATAACTTTTCTGATCAACTTTCTGGTGTTAATTAGAAACGTTATTTCATTCATTTAGTTGGATTTTGATTGAGCAATTTTGTAGACAAACTTCAAGGCAATCAAAATATTTAACTACTACGTTTCGGTTAAGATGAACGTCTGTAATTCTCGGAATTGTCTAGTTTTGAACTACCTTGGATATACAACCTGGACTGTTTAAAGCTTTGACGTAATAGTCACTTGTTGAAATTGAGAGTGATTTATACAGTTCCTTCAAGGGGATGTCAAAGCGTTGATAGCAATCGTCTTCTTGCAGGTATCTAGGTTCTATCTGCGTAGCGATAATGTGTGCTAAAGGAAAGGTGGCACGATGAGATTGAAATATTCTTTACAACAGTCTTTGGCTTTCCTGATATGAGTAAAGTTCTTTAATCGTTACCGGCCAATACGACAACGATAGCACAGTTAAGAGCGGGTTAAATGAAGCACCGGGAAAGGCAAGAACACTTAGCTCGTTTTCACTTCCAGGCACTTTGAGACTATACGGCTTTTAGATTAAGTGTATATTTCCAAGTCTTGTACATCTGAGTGCCCAATTATTAGATTTTTCTTTGCTCGTATTAGATTGGATAATAATTTGTATAGCTGAAATCAATGTACTAGAATACTTCAGATCGAGGTTAGATTTGGTTTAGATATGCATGAAGTACTCACGGGTGTTGTCCCACAGTGGAGGTTCAAGCAGCAACCCCAGTCACCGGCGTTCTGTCACGGTCGCCATATAAAAATATGAGCTTTTCTCTGTGTTCTTATGCTTTTTTTTTATTTGCCAGATGAATTTTTATAAAACTTTAGGTTGGGTAAAACTAAGATTTTCATGTTTCAAGATTTGATAGGAGTTTACGCTTAGGTTTCGACAAGCAAATGTTATTTTATGCAGCATATTCATAAAGATCTTGGTGCTCCCGTTGAAACTCCACCGGTAGGAATCGACCTGGGAGCAAACGAAGATTATTACCATCTTAAACGGGCTACCCGTTTAATCACAACAAACACCAGTTGAGTATTAAGAACAAGTAAGGTGACCTATGCATCTTCAATATGGTCAAGGAATTGATAGGACTAATCTTTGTACAATTTCAATAATGTTGACACCGTTGACATTTTAAAGTGAATGAATGATGACACTCTTACCCTGAAAACATAGTACGTTGTTCGCACCAACTCCGGGCCAAGAAGGTGGATACATGGATTAACTTGAGTCTTCCATCCGTCGGTTTCTTCAATGTTTGATGGGAAATTTGCTGCCGCCTCGTCCTCCTCTACGCAGAACTTCGTGGGGGTTGTATTAAGGGCTGATACGAGCGGTAGGCATTCGCCTGTGTAGTTGTGTGAGCAATCGTGGCTGTAAACGATGACTGCTCCTTGCCGGTAATTTGTTTTCCAATTTCCGTAAATTTTCGAGGCATGGAACATAGATATGGTTCCCGAATAAGTAAACTTTCTGTTTAATCTAGATGGAAACAAGAAGAACTGGAATTCATCTTGGTCAACAGCTCGAAATACCGTCATTCACTATATTCTTTAGATTAATTATTAAAGGTAATTTGAGTTTTATTATAGTATTAAAATTTGAATCATCGATTGGTTTCAATGGTAACACATGGCAACTCCACTTATTCTGGAAACTTCTACGGTTTCCGGTAGTACATAATAAAGGATAACCGAACACATATACTAATTTTCCTGGATAAGATGGCAAATTATATTACATATTGCAATACATCGATTTATGTAACTATATATATATATATATATATATATATATATGTATATATATATATATATATTCATATATGTATATATAATGTATATATATATATATATAATATATATATATGTGTATATGTAATGTATATATATGTATATATATGTATATATATACATATATTTATATATATATGTATATATACATATATATATATATTTGTGTGTATATATATATTAAATATTATATATATATGTCTATATATTTTTATATATATACATGTATATATGTACATGTGTATATATATATATGTATATATATACATATATGTATATGTATATATATATATATATATATATATATATATATATATATATAATGTAATGATAAACCTGTGTTCATGACTATACATGGAATAAAAAAAAGAAGATGGGAGTCTTTCGGAATAAGATGTTCGAGATGATTTTCTCGTCTGTTTCTTGGTCTTTTGATCGGCGAATTATTTTCTCTTTTTCTTACAGGAACAAAGCTTCACAGGCTTTTTGTTTAATCACAATTTTCATCTCCCATTCTTTCTCGTCCTCCCGTTCCCCCTCTTCCTCCTCCGCCTCCTCCTTCCTCTCCTTTTATTTCTCCTCCTACCCATCCTTCTCCTACTCCTTCTCCTATTTTCCATTCTTCTCTTCCTCTCCATACTCCTCCTCCTCCTCCTCTTCTTCCTCTTCTTCCTCATCTTCCTGTTCCTCTTTCTCTTCTTCCTCCTCTTCCTCTTCCTCTTCCTCCTTCACTTCCTTGTCCTCTTCTTTTTCTTCTTCCTCTTCCTTATCCTTACGCTCTCCTTCTTCTCTTCTTATTCCTTCTCTTGCGTCTTCTCCTCTTCTTACTCCTACTTCTCCTTCCTCTCATCTTCCTTATCCTCTTTTTTTCCCTCCTCTTCCTCCTCTTTCTTATTTCCACTTTTTTCTCTCGTTTTCTTCTTCCTTCACCTTCTTTTCATCATCCTCTTCTTCCCTTTTATCTTCTTCTCATCCTCATCCTCCTTTTTTTTTTTTTTTTTTTTCCACCCCGGACACGGACTGCGGTAGTGCCTGGAGGGAAAGTCCCCCGGCGAGACTCAAAAAACGCACAAGAAACAAGGCCACAATTAAGATGCGCCTCTGGACTCCCCTCGTCCTCTTCCTCTTCCTTTTGCGGTGGCGTGGTGACGGTGGCGGTGGCGGTGGCAGTGGCGGTGGCGGTGGCGGTGGCGGTGGCGGTGGCGGTGGCGGTGGCGGTGGCGGTGGCGGTGGCGGTGGCGGTGGCGGTGGCGGTGGCGGTGGCGGTGGGGGAGGCTGTGGCGGTGGCGGTGGCGGTGGCGGTGGCGGTGGCGGTGGCGGTGGCGGTGGCGGTGGCGGTGGCGGTGGCGGTGGCGGTGGCGGTGGCGGTGGCGGTGGCGGTGGCGGTGGCGGTCGTGGCTGTGGTGATCGTGGTGGTCGTGGCGGTGGCGGTAGCGGTGGCGGTGGCGGTGGCGGTGGCGGTGGCGGTGGCGGTGGCGGTGGCGGTGGCGGTGGCGGTGGCGGTGGCGGTGGCGGTGGCGGTGGGGGGGGGGGTGGCGGTGGCGGGGGCGGTGGCGGTGGCGGTGGCGGTGGTGGCGGTGGCGGTGGCGGTGGCGGTGGCGGTGGCGGTGGCGGTGGCGGTGGCGGTGGCGGTGGCGGGGGAGGAGGCGGTGGCGGTGGTGGTGGTGGTGGTGGTGGTGGTGGTGGTGGTGGTGGTGGTGGTGGTGGTGGTGGTGGTGGTGGTGGTGGCGGTGGCGGTGGCGTTGGTGGTGGTGGTGGCGGTGGTGGTGGTGGTGGTATTGTTGGCGGCGGCTACGGTGGCTGTGACGGTGATGATGGCGGTGGTAGCGGTGACAATGGCGATGGTGATGGTGGATGTGGTGATGTTATCGGTGATGTAGGTGGCGGTAGTGATGGCGGCAGTGGCGGTAGCGGTGGTGGTTGCGGTGATGGGGGCGGTGATGGCGGCGACGGTGACAGTGGTGGTGGTGGTGGTGGTGGTGATCTGCACTGTCATCGCTTTTTGAGGCCCCCTTCCCTAGTTCATCTCCTGAGAGCCCCTTTGGAAGGTTCCTCCTCTGTACCTTCACGTCTTCTTTGTCCCTGTACTCGAGAGCAATTACATCTTTCATGGATCTGTGTTCCCTAAGAAGAAACAACTTTATTCAGATGAGGTGGAGGGGAACAGACTCTAAACCTAAACGTATATATGGTTCTTGGTCGGTCAATTGAACCCACAAATTGTCACAAAATCACCCATCAACTCTGTAGAAAATTAATCTGTTATAAGTAAGTGTAATGTTTTATCGAAATGAAAAAAATTCCCACCACTGATATTGATAAGAGAATCCAATGAATATAAATGAATAAATAAATAGATTTAATAAATAAACATTGAATAGATACTTAATTGAATATATAAAAAGATGAATAAATAACTGAATAAATAAATAAATACATAAATAAATAAATAAATGAATGATTAAGTAAAGCATAAGATAAAAGAGGCAAAGAAAATAGAAGATATAAAATGGGGTAAGATTATGACAGAAATTTTGCAAGTAATAAAAAGATGTTTTGGAAAGAAATTAAGAGAAGAAGAGTAGACGAATCAAGCAGAGAAGAAAAGGTAAAAGGTGCAGATGGAGAGATGATAATCGAAGAGAAGGCAGTGAGAGAAAGGTGGGCAGAGTATTTTAGGGAGTTGCTAAATGTGAAGGATAGGGAGGAAAAGGTAGTTGTAATGGGAAGCGCTACGAAAATGACCGTGACGAGTGAGGAAAATGGAGGAGAAATAAGGAAAGATGAAGTGAAGGCAGATGTTAAGATGATGAGAGCAGGTAAGGCTGGATGGATGTCATGCAGAATGTCTGAAAAAGGAGGTACAATGATTGTGGACTGGCTGGTGAGGCTATTTAATGTTTGTTTAAGAGAGAATAGAATGCAGGAGGACTGGAGGAGTGCCTGTATAGTTCCACTTTACAAGGAAAAGGTGGACAAGTGTGAGTGTAGTAGTTTCAGAGGGATTAACTTATTAAGTGTAGTTGGGAAGGCTTATGGAAAAGTCTTAATTGAGAGGAAAGGAGAAGAACAAAGGAAGTAATTGGTGAGGAACAGTTTGGGATTAGGACAAGTAGGGTTGCGTAGATCAGATTTTTGGGGTATGACATATATGTGAGAAAGCTATAGGAAAAGGAAATGATGTAATATAGGATTTTATGGATCTCGAAAAGACTTATGACAGAGTAGACAAGATGGCATTGCAGACATATGTGATAGAAGGAAAGCCATTGAGAGTAGTCAAGAGTTTTTTGTTTTTGTTTTTTGAGAGAGAGAGTATTAGAGCTTGTGGTAGGATTAGAAATGGAGAGAGTGAACGGTTTTAGATAAGGATGGGACTTCGTCTGGAATGTGTTATGTTCCCCTGGCTGTTGAATTAATGTATGGATGGGGTGATGCGAGAGGTAAAAGCAAGGGTAGTGGGTCAGGGATTGGAGATGGTTAAAGAAAATGGAGAAAAGTGGGAAATAGGCCAGTTGTTGTTTGCTGACGACACTGAGCTTGTAGCAGGATCAGAGGAGGGATTAAGAAAGTTAGTGAGAGAGTTTGAGAAGGTGTGCTAAAGAAGGAAACTGAAGATAAATGTGGGTAAAAGTAAGGTGATGAGATATACAAAGAGAGAAAGTGGCAGCAGACTGGGAGTAGGGAGAGGGACTGAAGGAGATGGATAGTTTTAGATACTTGGGGTGGAGGTAGAATGTAGATTGAGAGAAACGAGTAAATGCCTTGGGGAATTAAAAACTGTAACGAGAAATAGGCATTTGGGGATGGGTGCTAAGAGGAAATTGAATGAAGGAGTGATTGTACCGACAGCACTGTATGGAACAGAAACATGGAGCATAAGAGAGGAATAGAGAAGGAGTATTAATGTATTTGAGATGAAATGCCTGAGGGGTGGGAGGGGTGGAGAGGGAGATAGGAGATAGGGTTGATGAAAGAATATTAGGATTGTTTGGACACGTAGAAATAATGAGTGAAGAAAGACTAGTAAAAGAGATGTGGAAGGCAGAGGTGGAAGGAGTGAACATGAGGGAGCGACCAAGGATGAGATAGATGGATGGAGTCAAAGGGGCATTGGGAAAGAGGGGAATGTCTGTTGAGGAAGAACGGTAAAGTACAGAAGGTAGGGGTGAATGTAGAATGGTTGTGTATGGATGATACTGTGATGCATGAGGGGGAGTGGGTGGGGGATGAGGGGTGAGGGAGTATGTATGAGAAACAAATTGACGCAGCCCGAAGGGATTTGTTCCCGTCTTCTCCTTTTCTGCATGAGGGTACGGAGAAGGGGGGGTCGCCGATTTAATGAAGCGGCCTTGCAGAGGATGTGTTGTGTTTAGCAACACTGCTTCTAACCCAGGGCAGTGGACAAGATGCAGGAATGACCCGTCATCCAGGAGGTGCCAAGATAGGAGGGAGAGAAGAGGGTAGAAGGAAGTGGAGTATGTTGGGGATGGAATGGGTGAGAGTGGTTTCTATGCCTTTGTTTTTTGTCTACCTCCCGTGTAAGGCTACGGTTACTATGATTTTATAATTCCACCATGGATAACGATAAATTGATCAGCCTTGTGTACAAGAACAGGGGTTTGTGGGATATGAGAGACAAAAATTACCATAACAGAGATATTTCTCGGCAAAAGTGGAAGTGGAAGTAAATAATTGAATTATTTTTTGCAAGTGCCATTCGTTTAATTTTGTTCAATTGTATTTCACCTGTTTGGATTTTCATTTTTGAATATGTATATCAAATCTCATGGAAATAAATAATTTAATTTTTGAATATGTATATCAAATTTCATGGAAGTAGATAATTTAATTCAGTATAAATTTTTTCTTACCTTAAAGTTACAGCCAATCTTTGTTTTGCCGAAATACATTCACGAAAATTTGAGAACTTTAAGATGCTTTCTTCTATCCCCTTCAGTATGTATTCAAATGTTGCTGGTCTCATCCTGAAATAGTCGAAAAACTTTTCCGGTTGGTCCCACAATTCTTGAAATAACATTTGGAACACTCCTTTGTCGTCTCTATTAGAAAATAACTGGTTGACATGTTCAGTTTTTTTTACCATTTAACAACACTAACTTTATTAGCGGACTTTCAAGAAAAAAATATTGATCAAGTTCGTCCATCTTTGCTGGGCGGCAGAAACGTAATGACTATCAGAATATCAGAAAACGCGTACAGTGTAACCACCTTGTTCTGACGAGAATTTCTGACGTATTCCTCAGAACACATTTTCGTCAGAATTCGCATCCATAGTAACCGTAGCCTAAGGGGAAATTTTTTTTTGGTATATGTAAGTAAATATATAGAGAAAATAAATGAATAAATGAATAAATGAATAAATGAATAAATGAATAAATGAATAAATGAATAAATGAATAAATGAATAAATGAATAAATGAATAAATGAATGAATGAATAAATGAATAAATGAATAAATGAATAAATGAATAAGTGAATAAATGAATAAATGAGTAAATGAGTAAATGAATAAATGAATAAATGAAAGAATTAATTAATTAATTGATTAATTATTCAATAACATTTCTAATAAATTGATAAATCAGCAAATACATAAATAAGTAAATAAATAAATAAATGAATCAATCAATAGATAAACAAACAAATTAATAAATAAATGAAATAGACATCAAAGAGGTCTGATTATGTAAGTCATCTAATGAAACATCAATGTAGTCTCTTGTGTTAGACCATAACACCTGCGGTAGCGTTCCCACCTCATGAACCGAAAGCCCAATGAACAATTCCCCACAAGCATCGGATATCAATACTTTCCCGACTTTCCAAACATATATGGCAAAACTGCCGGCCCCAGCCATAACAAAACGTCTCTGTGGACGATACTTACCTTACCCTTTTGATATGTGTATACTTCGTAGTTTCTCAATGGCTCCTGACATCGCTCCCCACAAGTTGTGTTGACATCTCCCCGACAAGTTCTTTTCGCCAAGTTTAAATTTTGCTGTCGGTACCGCCCATCGACTCTGTTTACCCTTTACACTTCTCTGTGCCCTCGCTGGAACTTGCTGCTGAAGAGCTCCCTTCCATTCGTTCCTAGATGGTGCCTGCTGACGGTGTGTGTGTGTTGGGGGGAGATCTAACCTACTAAACCGAGTTTTTTTTCTGAACTGATGTCTTACCTGATTCTTACGTGTTTGGGCCTTACCTACTGAGTTGGGGTTTTTTACTTGCCGAACTGGGGTCTTACCTTTTTTTCCTTTTGGGGCCTTACCTGCTCTGGGGTCATATTTGTTCCTGCTGTAATGTTTATCCTACTAGGGCCTTTCCTCTTGAATTTAGGTTTTAGTTATTTCTGCTGCTAAGGTCCTACCTGCTAAATTAAGGCCTTGCGCGATTCCTTTCTTGGTGTCTAGCTGAATTTTTTTTTATTTCTGCACTTGTGGTTTTACCTGCTGAACTAAGGCCTTACATGCTAAATTAGTTCTACTCTATTTGCTTGCGGTTATACCTGTTGAACTGGTCTCTCTCGTCCTATGTGGGTCTTATCTACCACATTAGGTCTCACCATACAACGCCTTCAGATCTCTTTTAATGACCTCCGAGAGGTTTCTGCCTTCTACTTCTATATAAAGTCTCAGGATCTTTTTCTACTTCTGTTTCCGCATTTGCTGAGGTCTCAACTTTCTTGCTTATATAATCTCCTGCATCTGTTTCTGCCGAGTTCTTCAATAGCACCCCAGCTACTATTCCTGCTATTGTCATATACTGCTTCTGTAACTTAAGTACTAATGGTCACATGATTAAGAACCTAAAAAAGACCTTTATCGTCCCGAAGGGAATGATCATATGATTAAGAACCTTAAAAAGACCTTTATCGTCCCGAAGGTCATTCGTTACTCGTACATGATTTGTTTGCTCCTCTCTCTTCACAGGATCCCACCTTGGACCGTCCGGAAGTCAATTAACCTTTGCACTGACCAAGAGTTCCCTTAGATGAAGGGATTCGTCTATAATAATTCAAAAAACAGTCCTTAATGGCGCCAAGTTAATATCATTAGACACGGTAAAGGTTTAATTGAAGAAGAGTTAAATCACGGGTTTTAATATTTTACAGACAAGGAATTCCTCTAAATTAATTAAGATTGTCTCACGACTAATTAGAAGAAATTTAGGCCTAGATTTATCCAGACTCCAGACTTCCAGTGCCGTTGGGTCTGGTGGTAAAAAGAAAGAAAGAAAAAAAAAACACGCTAATTGCAGACTTTCTACTTTTCCATCTTACCCCTTTTACGTCCTCAGCAAAACTTTTCGAGTCTTCTGTGTTAAAGTTAGTTTCGCACACTCAACACGGACATTCTCTCTCTCTCTCTCTCTCTCTCTCTCTCTCTCTCTCTCTCTCTCCTCTCTCTCTCTCTCGTTCTCTCTTTGTCTCTCTCTCTCTCTCTCTCTCTCTCTCTCTCTCTTCTCTCTCTCTCTCTCTCTCTCTCTCTCTCTCTCTCTCTCTCTCTCTCTCTCTCTCTCTCTCACTCTCTCTCTCTCTCTCTCTCTCTCTCTCTCTCTCTCTCTCTCTCTCTCTCTCTCATCTCTCTCTCTCTCTCTCTCTCCTCTCTCTCTCTCTCTCTTCTCTCCTCTCTCTCTCTCTCTCTCTTGCTCTCTCTCTCTCTCTCTCTCTCTCTCTCTCTCTCTCTCTCTCTCTCTCTCTCTCTCTCTCTCTCTCTCTCTCTCTCTCTCTCTCTCTCTCTCTCTCTCTCTCTCTCTCTCTCTCTCTCTCTCTCTCTCTCTCTCTCTCTCTCTCTCTCTCTCTCTCTCTCTCTCTCTCTCTCTCTCTCTCTCTCTCTCTCTCTCTCTCTCTCTCTCTCTCTCTCTCTCTCTCCTCTATCCCTCTCTCCCTCTCTCTCTCCTCTGTCTCTCACTCTCTCTCACTCTCTCTCTCTCTCTCTCTCTCTCTCTCTCTCTCTCTCCTCTCTCTCTCTCTCTCTCTCTCTCTCTCTCTCTCTCTCTCTCTCTCTCTCTCTCTCTCTCTCTCTCTCTCTCTCTCTCTCTCTCTCTCTCTCTCTCTCTCTCTCTCTCTCTCTCTCTCTCCTTCTCTTCCTCTCTCTTCTTCTCTCTCTCTCTTCCTCTCTCTCTCTCTCTCTCTCTCTCTCTCTCTCTCTCTCTCTCTCTCTCTCTCTCTCTCTCTCTCTCTCTCTCTCTCTGGGCAAGTCCACATATGGGGGGGGGACACATGCAGTCGCTCCTGAGAATATAACACTTACCCGTATGATGACATCACGCTCTGTGAAGAAGAAAAAGACACCCCACAAAACCATCATTTTTATTTGGCGCCTGCTCTCTCGTCGTAGTTACCAGATAATATACTTTTTTTCCGAAGGTCCGATGTAGTTTTTCGAGCTACTAATATAGTGTCCCATGATTGTGAATATAATGTGATTCCTTTAGTACACACTTGAATAATGAGAATTGCCATATGAATCTGGTTCTGAGTAAGATAAGTGACCAAACAAAGGAAAATAACTCCTTGAGGTGTGAAGGAAATGTTTGTTGTCGGGGCCCATGCATACAAGGGCGACCCATACAAGTTACTTCTTGATGTGTTTTTTTTATTATTTTCTTCTTTTTTCAAAATAAGTGATAAAATATTACCAAAATAAGTATGATGAAATAACATACCAAAACGAAAATTGCGCCCGAGAATCAGTGAAACTTTTTTTTTTCCTAATATATTCTTAAGTTCAATGAAATTACATTCTAGATGCAATATAAGGTGTCAGTTAAATTGTAATTGTCGCACCACACCCATTATGGGTCGCCCCCATATGGGGCGTGACCCGTACAAAATAGAAAATATTTTCAAATATTTAAAAAATATGCTTGCCCTAAATATCTATATATGTACCTAAATATCGATCTTACCTTTTTATTCGTATGCATTGTTTAATAAATAATACCAGGTGCTCCCGTTGCATTCTCCATATGTGTCACAGAGCCCATAAATGCATTCCAGGGAATTTCTATGACGTCATTTGTTCTTGAGCGGTAGGGAGTCGATGCATGACGTCATAAACAAATGCCGTCATAGAAGCTTAGAGTTTACTCTTGCTCTACTGATATTGTCATACAGCTGTAATAAATATAGAAAAAAAATAAATACGTAAGTAAATTAGTGAATACATAGGTAAATAGTTAAGAAATAAGATTATGATAAAAATAAATGCACATGTAAATAGATGAATAGATAAATTAAGAAATAGTTAAGTAGATAAATAAATAAATAAATAAAAATATAAGTACGTAAATAAATGAATGAAGAGATTAATAAATGAATAAATATATATTTGGATGACTAAATAGATATATAGATATATAGTTAAATAAATCATGAAATAAGAAATTAATAGAAAGATATACAAATAAATAGATAAATAAACAAAAATAGATAAGTAAATAAGTTAATTCATGAATTAATAAGCAAATTTAATATTTGATATATTATCTCAATCTTAGGGATAAGTTAATATTATTTTATATGATAGCTACTGTCAGACAATGAAAGGACTGAATAAAAGCTAATCTCTTTAAACCCAGATAAATTATCTACATATTCTTACTTTGTTTCTAACAGCAAGCAATTTTATTCAGCTGCGTGAGGACCAAGGTCACTGCAGCTCTGCCTTTCAAACTCTTTGGCCACAAGATCCTCCAGCCGCCCCCTCCCTTTTCATGTTCCAGTTGTTTCGGCCCAATACCTTTCAATGAGAAATGGTGCAGGTTGCAATATTTTGGCACAGGGTTATGACATGCCACATGTTCAATACGAGTAGAATGTAGAAGGAAAAAGTGAGGAAAACATGAGGGGGGTTAGATGAACCATGAGAAGGTTGTATACACACACATACACACACACACACACACACACACACACACACACACACACACACACACACACACACACACACACACACACACACACACACACACACACACACACACACACACACACACACACACACACACACACACACACACACACACACACACACACACACACCACACACACACGCACGCACACAAACACACATACACACACACACACACACACACACACACACACACACACACACACACACACACACACACACACACACACACACACACACACACACACATGTGGTTAGAGCTCTGGCCTGCCACTACGGAGGTCCGGGTTCGACCCTCGCCCGGGGCTGAAATAATATCAGTATCGCAGCGCTGAGGGGTGTTACTCCAACTCTCGTGGGCGGGGAGTTGGGGGTGTGTGTGTGTGCAAGGTCATAGCATTACCCATAGATCGGACCTACGAGCTCTGAGCTCTCTTCCAGGAGGGAAATAGCTGTCGATCACGAGTCCAACACGTGATCCAAAGACCAAGTGAATACACACACACACACAAACACACACACACACACACACACACACACACACACACACACACACACACACCACACACACCACACACACACACACACACACACACACACACCACACACACACGCACGCACACGCACACACACACACACACACACACAATTACACACAGACATGTATACACGTACAGTATATGTATACACATATGCATATGTATAAAAAGTAATAACTGTTCCTCCAATCAAGGTTGTAGAATCAGCTGGCCCAGGCCTTCACCAGATGTTTGTTTTGCTTAGCTAATGCTCTATCCAGCTGCTGCAAATGCCACCTGCAACGTTTGAATGAGAAACTCTTCTGTCGCATTTTTTTCTTCTCCTATTCTGATTTTTTTTTATCTTGTTTTTGTCCTCTTTTCCGTTTTGTCTTCTTTAACATAATTTTTTCATCCACTCTCTTCATTCCTCTTCTTCTTCTTCTTCTTCTTCTTCTTCTTCTTCTTCTTCTTCTTCTTCTTCTTCTTCTTCTTCTTCTTCTTCTTCTTCTTCTTCTTCTTCTTCTTCTTCTTCCTCTTCCTCTCTTCTTCTTCTTCTTCTTCTTCTTCTTCTTCTTCTTCTTCATCTTCTTCTTCTTCTTCTTCTTCTTCTTCTTCTTCTTCTTCTTCTTCTTCTTCTTCTTCTTCTTCTTCCTCTTCTTCTTCTTCTTCTTCTCTTCTACTTCTTCTTCTTCTTCTTCTTACTATTATTGTAATTAGAAATAGTAGTGGAGAGATGATGGTGGAGATGTGTCTAGATAGTTGATGATAGCAAATACAGTGTTTAGGAAGAAAGTGAAGCATAAGTGCACATGGGAGAGGGTGGTGCATGGAAGAGTGGTGGATGGGGCGTTAATGGACTATATTCTGGTAACCGGGAGAGTTTTTATGTACATGTTCTACGAGGAAAGAGTGGAGGAATATCAGATAATTTTTTGTTGGAAAGTAAGTTGAGAGGATAGATGATAGTTGAGGACAGATGATAGATGATAGTTAAGAGGATAGATGGAGAAAGAGGAAAAGGACAGAAGGTAGGGAGGTGCTTAGAGTAAAGTGCTTAAATCAGAAAAAAAGGAAGAGTATAAGAAGAAGCTGAGAGAGGAGTGGGATGGAGTGAAGGATAGAGTAGAACTAGGAGTGGAGGTTGAATGGGGATGTTTGAAGGAGGGAGTCATAAGGTGTGCAATGATGCTGTGTAGAACAAGGAAGACGGGAGGAAATAGAAGGAAGGGTAGTGAGTGGTGGGATGATGAAGCAAAGAAGGTCGTAGAAGACAAGAAA
Organism: Oratosquilla oratoria; assembly: GCF_046742065.1. Lineage (NCBI taxonomy): Eukaryota > Metazoa > Arthropoda > Malacostraca > Stomatopoda > Squillidae > Oratosquilla > Oratosquilla oratoria. The sequence continues at coordinate 65,946,943 of NC_134783.1, forward strand.
CAAGCATTCACAGGCTGGCTACAAA
>NC_134783.1:65951967-65961967 GCF_046742065.1 Oratosquilla oratoria
GGCTTTAATCTATATTTTCGGAACCTCAGTATTAATCTATATATTTTTCAATTAATGATTTTTGTTCATTTTCTTTTGGTCTTCTGTGGACTACACAGATTATATTTGTTACCACTATTTTTTTTTCCATAATACCCTTCAGAAGGAATAACTTTCTTCCCTCATTATCGTTTATTCTGTACACTTAATAATCTAAATAAGATTCTTATAAACAAAATTCCATCCCATAATTAAGGATCTTTAACACAATCATGATGTGTGTGAAAGTATATAGGATCTCTTTTCGTCACTCATATTGAAGGCAGTCTCTGCTTTACCCTAGGATAGGGGTGGGCAACCTTTTAAAATGTGGGTGCCAAATCGTTTATACATATTTTTTTCGCGTACCAACGGAGCATGAATATAGGCTTCCTAAGAGTAGGGGCTCACTGCCTCCATGTCCTACGGCCCCAATCTACCGCCCAGTGCGCTCATGTTGTTATAGGTGGTTATACAAAAGAAGTTGGAGATTTACTGGTTACTGATTTAAGGTGAGCTATGGGTTTTGCGAGTACGATTAAACCAATAGTGTGCCAGATTTTCCACGCGTGCCAAGGGTTCCCCACCCCTGCCCTAAGCGTTCTCTACAGGGAATTTACCATCCCCTACATTCTTTATATCAACGTCTTCAGTGCTAACCTCTGGTGATAAGGACTCATTATAATCGAACCCGCGCGCTTGGCAATAACCGATCTCCAAGATCCAGATCAACTAAGATGGGTGAATTTAGTTATAGAAAACCCATGAAAAAGAGTATATTTGATCACCATTGGTCATTATTGAAGACTGATGTGACAGAAGTCTCGACAAATTCTTCTCGCAATCTGTCAGATTTCACTGATGCCTGCAGAAATTCTCCATATCCTCTTAACGTCTTGACGACTTCCATGTTTCGAAGTGTATAACAAAGGATTACAAAAGGATTAAAAGGAGGAGCATACCGACAGTGAGACCTTTTGGTCCATAACTAGGTCGGATGCGAAAGAAATTATTATAATGATAAGATAACTAATTAATTAATTATTGTTTCTTTTGTCATAATCCGAGATGACTGTGTTGTAGTTAATTGATTAACTGAAAATATAATAATATAAATAATAATAAATAGAATAAATAAATAAATAAATAAATAGGTAAAGTTCAATGACAAACAAACAGGTAAATAGTAAATGATAATAAGTTGACAGATGATAATAATAAATGATAATCAAGTGAGTAATAATAATAAACAAACATACAAATAATAACAAACAAATAATATAAAATAAATGTTAGATATTACATCATATTACTTAGATGTTTATCTAAACGAATCTTAAGGATTCGAACTGAACTACATTGCACTGCCTCTGCAGGAGGTTTATTCCATTCATTAACTACACGGTTGGCAAATTTGTTTCTACGCTCATTCAGTGTGAAAAAAATTTGCCCCTTATGATGTTGTCAATTACCTTTAGAATCTTAAAGGCCTATATTAAGTCACCTCTGAATCTACGCCTTTTTAGGGAAAACAAATTCATATGTTTTAGCCGATTTTTTTTTTATTATTTTTTTTATATTTGTAACCGGTTTTGTGGCTCGCCGTTTTTTTTTTTTTTCAATCTGTAAATGTCTTTAATGAGAATCGGTAACCATTCGGAAACAGCATATTCCAAATATGAACGAACTAATGATTTATATAGCTTGTTAATAAGAGAGGAAATTTTGAAGTCAAAAGATCGCGCAATCAGTCCTAGAATCTTACTTGCTTTCTCAGAGACTGAAATACACTGCTTAGATGATCTGAGATCGTTACTGATAATTACACCGAGATCTTTTCACTATCCTCTTTGGTTAACGAATTTCCAAATAACTTCTAATCGTACTTACTGTTATTTTACATATGTGAATAACCTTGCATTTACTTGTGTTAATTTTCATTACCCACTTTTCAGACCATTGCTGTAGTTTATCTCAATCTTCTTGAATATCTAATTGGTATAAATGATCATTTGCCATTCCGCACAATTTTGTATCATCAGCAAATTTGGAGACAATAGATTTCAATCCGTGATCTATATCATTTATATATACTATGAATAGAAGTAGCCCAAGAACGGAACCCTGAGGAACTCCATTCGTAGCATTTTTTGCATATAGAAATTCTGCCATTTTGAACAACTCTGTTTTCGATCATTCAACCAATTACTAGTCCAACTTAATAGGCAACCACTTATTCCGTGTGAAGCTAATTTAGTGAGTAGTCTATCGTGGGGGACAGTATCAAAAGTTTTTGTAAAGTATAGATATAATCTATATTGTTTCTTTTGTCATAATCCGAGATGACTGTGTTGTAGTTAATTGTGAGTTGTAAGATAATCACCCAAGAACGCTTCCGTCTAAATCCATGCTGGCTATCATTTATCAAACAGTTACTTTCTAAATGATGTTCGATAACATCTCTAATAATAGTTTCCAATTTTTTTTCTACGATTGAAGTCAAGCTTATAGGCCTGTAGCTATTTGGTTTCTTTTTGTTACCTTTTTTGAATATGGGAGTGATGTTAGCCAGCTTACATTCTCTTGGGACATCTCCCGATATGATGGGTTTCTAATTGAAAAACATTTTTCATTTCCTTCAAGATTCTTAGATGTCAACCGTCAGGCCCTGGTGCTTTATTAAATATAATTTTTTTTCTATACACCTTTTCATTCTTTCTTTTGTTATATTTACCGTAGTAAGTTCACCGTAGACTTTTCACAGTTCTCAGTTTGGAGTTCACTTTGAGGTGTTTCGTTTACTGAGCTAAAATAGTTGTTTAAAATATGATACATTCCTTCATTTGATTATTCAAGTTGATCGTTAGCAGATAATAGTAGGCCAATATGATTCCTAATAACCTTTTTATCTCTAATGATACTATAGAATTCTTTGAGATTCCCTGTGGATTTATCAGCGATATTCAATTCGTATTGTCGTTTTCGTTTTTCTTTTATAATATCTCTGTATTATTACATAACTTTGATATTCATTAGGTGCACCCAAGCAATTGTATTTCTTATAAGCCTCTCTCTCTCTCTCTCTCTCTCTCTCTCTCTCTCTCTCTCTCTCTCTCTCTCTCTCTCTCTCTCTCTCTCTCTCTCTCTCTCTCTCTCTCTCTCTCTCTCTCTCTGTCTCTCTCTCTCTCTCTCTCTCTCTCTCTCTCTCTCTCTCTCTCTCTCTCTCTCTCTCTCTCTCTCTCTCTCTCTCTCTCTCTCTCTCTCTCTCTCTCTCTCTCTCTCTCTCTCTCTCTCTCTCTCTCTCTCTCTCTCTCTCTCTCTCTCTCTCTCTCTCTCTCTCTCTCTCTCTTTCTCTTTTGGGGGGGCGAGCCTGATTTGGGGAATGTCTGTCCTTAAATGCGATGTAAGTATGAATCATCTTAGTATGCGCATCTTTAAATATTTCCTACATATCATATGATCTACAGGTCTTTCGCTTAATTTTGCTTCCCAATCTGTAAGCTGAAGCTCCTGCTGTAGTCCTATGAACTGAGCTCTACTGATATCGGATATTTTAGGTACACAAGTATCTATCCTAATTATTTAGCAGTTTGAACGTAAGTTGTGACTACTACTTCTACATCGGTTATTATCATGCTTTCGCGGCTAGTGATCAATAGATCGAGTAAGTCTTCATGTCTTGTGGTCTCTTTTACATGCTGAACTAATTGTCACCGAGAAAATCTATCAAGCGACTACCTATATGGTCATATTCAAGGGTCATCCAATAAATTTTAGTAAAATTTAACTCACCCATTGCACTGGTCAACAAAGAATTTGTTCGAAGTAAAACAATAGATGTATCTTATATATTTTTGCATGCAGAATCCAAATATAATGCCCAATTCTTCTATCACCCACAGTTTTTCTGTTCCACAGTGTGTTACGATACGTGTGTTATGTGGGATGAATTTCAATCAAGTGATTGGCAACACTAAATTTTACAATGCTGCGTAAGATTTTATGCACTTTCAGCCAATCTGTTCTTCAAATGAACCACATTTATTGAGTCAGGGAGATCTGAATGATCTTTTGCGGGATTTAAATCTGTCAAAAAAGCAATCTTAACTTCTTGTTTCCAGGTTAAAGGGCTGAAATCTTCTCCAGAATCTTGATGAAGAGCTAAATGATCTTGAAAAGCTGCATGGCTGTCCTTTAAGAAAGTTTGCGCCAAATTTTTGGGGAACCACAAAGTAAATAACTATTCTGAAATCATAAAAGAGCTACTGACACCATACAAGGCCTTGGGATGCAATTTGAGACTAAAAATCCACTTCCTAGACTTTCACTTTGACTTTTTTCCTTCAAATCTTGACACCGTCAGTGACGATGGGAGGTGTCACCAGGACATCCTGAACATGAAAACCCAGTATCAAGTGAAATGGAGCTCTTCAATGTTGGTTGATAACTATTGGGCAATAAGGGATCTCCCAGAAGGAAAATACACTAAACAATCATATATTTCTACATTTTAAAGGTAATTTTCATTGAAATATTAGCCTCATTTATTAGTTATAATTTTTTAAAAACTAATATGCTATCACAGAAAAACTATGCCTGATTGAAAAATTCTGAAAACATATTTGAAATCAGCAGAAAATAATCTATCAAGTTCACCTCATTTTGCTTGTGAACAGGTATTTTAATACATTTTGTTGATCAGTGTTATGAATAAGTCCGGCTTGCAGAAACTAGACAGTTCTTGAAACAACAGTTTGTCATTTGATAGTGATAAAGTTTTTGGCCTATATATTACACCTACATTCATTTTTTGTTCATTTGTTTGGGTTTATTCTACCCGCATATATCATATGCATCCTGTTTCACTTTCTCTAAAACACAGGCATGGACATTGTTTTTAACTTACAACAGAACACCCCCAGCTTTTTTTGTGGTTTCTATCTTGATGAAAGTGTTTAAATTCCGCAATATTAAATTCAGCTTCAAACTCTACCATTTAACCATATCTCGCTTATTCCTATTAAGAAACTCCTGATCATTTCTTTTTGACTCGTTTAAATTTTCAACATCACGCCTTACATGATAAATTTGTTCTTTATTGACATCTTGCTCTATGTTGACATTTGGTCCTTCATTGACATTCAGTGCCTTATCATTTGCCCCATCACGGAAATTTGGTCCCTCACGGTCATCCGATTTCTTATGTACACTTTGCCCCCCTCCATCACCGCGTCCTACACCAGCCATCCGTCGTTCATTGACGTTCTGTCCGGCATCACTTCCTAAAATCATATTCTGTCCTCTACTGACATTATATCCTACCATGAAGTGGAAGAGGTGGAACACTGTTTGGATTATGGGGAAGATTTACTCTTTTCACAGAGCGCACTCTTTTGAAAACGAATTTCCTCCTCACACATCCTGAAACGGTCCTCCTAGTTCACACAAGTTTCACAAGCCATTTCGCTCTTCCTTCGATAATATAAATGGCAAAGAGAAAATATAAATCAACATAAGAAACAAAAGCGGCAACTCCTAAATTTGGAGTACAGAAACAAACTACTGTCTTGATTCTAAATTACTAGAACACTACACTTTATCTTATACCTGTAACTGTATAACTCTATACTAAACAATTACAGAAACAAAACAAAATCACTTGTCACTATTTCAAGATATAAACTACACAGGAATTAATAAACTTAACAAGAAGTATTCGCTAGCTGGTGTCTCGTGTTGGTTTTGTCCGGCAACAGATTTCCTCCTCATGCTCGGTAGCGCTAACAGGTCGGACATTTGAATGTCATATCTTTGATTAATAGCGATTCCAAGATGCGTAGGCGACGGGTATCTTGGCAAGTCGTTATGATGTCCGTATTTTTCACCATTATATCTCTTGTGAGAATTGTTTGATGTTCCTGTCTTAAATGTTTTTTCGGGGCTCCAGATGTGAGATGGCAAGTTATGTGGTTGCTTAGCTTAGTCGTAGTCAAAGGATTACAAAGGACTACAAAGACGGAGCATGCCGACAGGAGACCTTTTGGTCCATATCTATGTCGGATATGAAAAAAAACATAATATTAATAGATTAATATATAAAAACAATAATAATGTAAATGATAAATAAGATACATAAACAAATGCATAGCTATAGTTAAATAATAAACAAACAGGTAAATAGTTAATAATAATAAACTGACAAATAACTAATAATAAATGAGAACCAAACAGACAAATGATAACAAAACAAATAAACAAATGATATAAAATAAATTATAATCATTACAGCATCTTGCTTAGGTGTCTGTCTAAATGATTCTTAAAGCTTCGAACTGAACTACATTGCACTACCTGTGCAGGAAGTTTATTCCATTCATTAACTACACGGTTGGCGAAGTTATTTCTACCGACTTCCAAATTGAATCTATTTCCGGACAGTTTGAGACCATTGTTTCTTGTCTGATTTTCATTCAATGTGAAAATGTTGTTACTTTTGATGTTGTCAATTCCCTTTAGAATTTTAAAAACCTGTATCAAGTTACCTCTGAGTCTACGCTTTTTTAGGGAAAACAGAGTTCATATGTTTTAGTCGATTTTCGTATGATTTATTTTTGATATTTGGAATCAGTTTTGTGGCTCGCCGATGTATTTTTTCCAGTCTGTCAATGTCTTTAATGAAATTCGGTGACCATACGGAAACAGCATATTCCAAATGTGGACGAACTAACGATTTATATAGTTTGTTAATGAATGATGGACTTTTGAAATCAAAAGATCGCGTAATCAGTCCTAGAATCTTATTTGCTTTCTCAGAGGCTGAAAAATACTTCTTGGATGTTTGAGATCGATACTGATAATTAATGCGAGATCTCTTTCACTATTCACTTTTGTTAACGAATTTCCAAATAACTTGTAATCAAACTTACTGTTATTTTACCTATGTACATTACGTTGCATTTACTTGTGTTAAATTTCATTAGTGAATGGAGAATGGTTGTATATGGATGATGTTGTGATTACATGAGTTGGAATGGGCGGGGGGATGGGGGGTGAGGTAGTATGTGTGAGCAAATTTTGACGCAGCCCGAAGGAATTTCTCCCCGTCCTCTCCTTTTATGCAATGGGGGGACGGAGAGGGGGGGGGGTCGCCGATTAATGAAGCAGCCTTGTTGTGGATGTGCTGTGTCCTGTGACACTGATTCTGACTCAGGGCAGTTGACAAGGTGCAGGGATGACCCGTCATTCAGGAGAAGCTCAGATGGGAGGGAGATTGGAGGGGTGTGGAGTGTATTCAGGGATGGAATGGGTGGGAATGATTTTATGCCTTTTCCTTTTTGGCTACCTCCCTTGTAAGCGGGAAAAAGCCTTGGTATTTGTATGTATATATGTAAATTTTAATAGCCACTTTTCAGATCATTGCTGTAATTTATCTAAATTTCCTTGAATATCTAATTGGTTTAAGTGATCATTTGCCATTCCGCACAGTTTTGTATCATCAGCAAATTTGGAAACAGTAGATTTTAGTCCATGGTCTATATCATTTATATATACTATGAATAGAAGTGGCCCAAGAACGGAATCCTGAGGAACTCCACTTGTAACATTTTTTCATCTAGAAGTTTTTCCATTAAAAACAACTCTCTGTTTTCGATCATTCAACCAATTGGTAGTCCAACTTAATAGGCTACCACTTATTCCGTGCAAAGCTAATTTAGTGAGTAGTCTTTCGTGTGGGACGGTATCAAAAGCTTTTGTAAAGCCTAGGTATATTAAATCCATATTGTTTCTTTTGTCATAATTCGAGATAACTGTGTTGTAGAATTCGAGTAAGTTAGTCACGCACGAATATTTCCGTCTGAAACCATGTGGCTGTCATTTATCAAACGGTTACTTTCTAATGATGTTCGATAGCATCTCTGATGATAGTTTCCATTATTTTCCTACGATTGAAGTCAAACTTATAGGCCTGTAGTTATTTGGTTTCTTTTTGTCATGTTTTTTGAATATGGGAGTAACGTTAGCTAGCTTCCATTCTCTTGGGACATCTCCGGATATGATGGATTTCTTGAAAATAGTATCTAATGGAACAACAATCTCATTTATCGTTTCCTTTGAAATTCTTGGATGCCCTGGTGTTTCTTTAACTTTGAGTTTCTCTATACACCTTTTAATTTTTTTTCTTTTGTTATATTTACCGTAGTAAGTTTACCCTAGACTTTTCACAGGTTTCAGTTTGGAGTTCACTTTGAGGTGTTTCGTTTACGAATACCGAGCTAAAATAGTTGTTTAAAATATTACACATTCCTTCATTTGAGTATTCAAATTGACTGTCAGCAGATAATAGGGAACCAATGTGATTCCTAACAACCTTTTTATCTCTAATGTACCTATAGAATTCTTTAGTATTCTCTTTGGATTTATCAGCGATATTCATTTCGTAATGTCGTTTTCTTTTCTTTTTTATTGTTCTTTTTAAATTTCTCTGTATTGATACATAACTTTCGTATTCATTAGATGCACCCGATCACTTATATTTCTTATAAGCCTGTCTCTTTTTAGCAATACTTTTTTTCAGTTTCTTTGTCGAGCTACTTTGGGCGAGCCTGATTTGGGGGACGTCTGTCCTTAAAGGGATTGTAAGTATGAATCATCTTAGTGAGCGTATTTTGAAATATTTCCCACATGCCGATATAGGTAGACAGTAGGGCTTCACAGTTCCCTAGTGTGTAAGTGACTGTTAGATTGGTTCTTTTTTAACGTTAGGGCTGTTATGTAATAGTAAGTGGCTATTTTTTTTTTTGTAATAACTTATGATGTTTAATGTTTTTTTGGGTTTGCTGGTTTTACGTTTCTCTTTACAATTTGTTTCATTAATCTATCTTCTCTGTATTATGAAGAGAAGTATCCTTTTCTATATATTTCTTTTTTCTTTTTTTGCTTTGTGCCAATGGTCGATTGTATTCTTAGTGACTTCATCTATATATTTTGGGGGTGAACCCGTTGTTTAATAAGACAAGTGTAGACCTTTTTTTTCTGTGTGAACTTGTTCCCATGTGCTGCAATGGGTGAGAGCTCTACGTATGTATGCGCTCTGTTGCCGGACAAAACCAACACGAGCACAGGGAGAGATCACCCGATAAGACGAACCAATCAACACCAAGAACGAGTGCACAACACAGCTAGTCCAGCCCATAGATACCACCCACCTGGCATTTTCAGTCCAGTAACAACTCTAACATAGAGAAAGCCATTATACTAACCCACTGAAGAAAAGTTAGTTTACATAACCAATGCCTTTAAGAAATTAAAATATCCAGGGGGGATGATTAACAAGCTAAAAGGAGTAGCTAGGAAAAATTTTATGAGACCAAATGTCCAATCGTCCGGGGATAATAAGATACAGTATATTTCGGTTCCTAACTCTAGGAAAACTGAAGGCATAGACAGATTTCTTGGGAAGAGTAGGATAAAAATGGCAAGGACTTCCAATTCCAATATTGGAAGAATCGTCAAGACTAAGAATATAAAGGGACTGTCCCAAAACGACCTCAGCACCATTTATCGCATTCCTTGAGGTAGATGCTCATCTTCATATTACGGCGAGTCAGGTCGAGGCGTCGAGAAACGCATAGCAAAGCACAAACGAGACTTGAGGTCACACAGGACGTCTAACTCGCTCGTCCAGCACGCTGATCAATCTGGACATTTGCCCCCCTGGGATGGGGTCGAGGTTTTACACACAATACAATTGGGAAACATATGCATGGTAGGGGAAAGGGAATCCCCAGACGGACAGCGGGAAGACCTGTCCATGTCCCGTCCTCGGATGTATAAATGTGAGATCCAAACTGTTTGTAGACAGCTTACTGAAGAAGACCGAGTCGGTCGAAACGTATAAACAATAAAAAAGTTCCAGCCCATCTTCGCTTATTCTTCCTCCACCCGCTCTCCTATATATATATATATATATATATATATATAT
>NC_134783.1:65964467-65969467 GCF_046742065.1 Oratosquilla oratoria
TGTGTAGATCAGATTTTTGTGGTAAGACAAATATGTGAGAAAGCTATAGGAAAGGGGAAGGATATTTTTTGGGCCTTAATGGACCTGGAAAAGGCTTAAGACAGGGTAGACAGAAAGGCACTGTGGGAGGTTATGCGGATATACGGGATAGGAGGAAAGCTTCTAGGAGCTGTCAAGAGTTTTTATGAGAGTAGTAGAGCTTATGTCAGGAGTAGAAATGGAGAGAGTTAGTGGTTCGAGGTAAAGGTGGGACTTCGTCAAGGATGCGTTATGTCGACCTGGCTGTTCAACTTATACATGGATGGGGTAGTGCGAGAGGTAAATGCAAGGGTAGTGGGTCAGGGATTGGAGTTGGTTAAAGATAATGGAGAAAAGTGGGAGGTGAATCAGCTGTTGTTTGTGGATGACACTGCGCTTGTGGCAGGATCGGAGGAGGGATTGAGGAAGTTGGTGACAGAGTTTGGGAGAGTGTGTGATAGAAGAAAGCTGAAGATAAATGTGGGTAAAAGTAAGGTGATGAGATGTACAAGGGGTGAAAGTGGCAGTAGACTGGAAGTGAGCATTAAGGGAGAGCAATTGGAGGAAGTGGATAGTTTTAGATTCTTGGTTGAAAATGTGGCAGGAAAAGGTGGAGTGAAGCTGGAGGTAGATTGTAGATTGAGAGAGGCGAGTAAATGTCTTGGTGGATTAAAAAGTGTAATGAGGAATAGACATTTGGGAATGGATGCTAAGAGGAGGTTATATGAAGGAGTGATTGTACCAACAGCATTGTACGGGGCAGAAACATGGAACATGAGAGAGGAAGAGAGAAGGAGTTTGAATGGGTTTGAGATGAGGTGTCTGAGAAGTATGATTACAAAGGATTACAAAGTCGGAGCATGCCGACAGGAGACCTTTTGATCCATATCTAGGTCAGATGCAAAAAAAAAAATAATAATAAAATAATAAAAACTATAATAATGTAAATAACAAATAAAATACATAAATAAATGCATAGGTATAGTTAAAATAATAAACAAACAGGTAAATAGTAAATAATAAATTAACATATAACTAATAATAAATGAAAATCAGACAGACAAATGATAACAAAACAAAAACAAATAATATAAGATAAATTATAATCATTACAGCATCTTACTTAAGTATTTATCTAAATGATTCTTAAAGCTTCGAACTGAACTACCTTGCACTACCTGTGCAGGAAGTTTATTCCATTCATTAACTACACGGTTGACAAAGTTGTTTCTACCTACTTCCAAATTGAATCTATATCCGGACAGTCTGAGACCATTGTTTCTTGTCGGATTCTCATTCAATTTGAAATTTTTGTCACTTTTGATGTTGTCAATTCCCTTTAGAATTTTAAAGACCTGTATCAAGTCATCTCTGAGTCTACGCTTTTTTAGGGAAAACAGAGTTCATATGTTTTAGTCGATTTTCGTATGATTTATTTTTGATATTTGGAATCAGTTTTGTGGCTCGCCGATGTATTTTTTCCAGTCTGTCAATGTCTTTAATGAAATTCGGTGACCATACGGAAACAGCATATTCCAAATGTGGACGAACTAACGATTTATATAGTTTGTTAATGAATGATGGACTTTTGAAATCAAAAGATCGCGTAATCAGTCCTAGAATCTTATTTGCTTTCTCAGAGGCTGAAAAATACTTCTTGGATGTTTGAGATCGATATTGATAATTAATGCGAGATCTCTTTCACTATTCACTTTTGTTAACGAATTTCCAAATAACTTGTAATCGTACCTATGTGCATTACCTTGCATTTACTTGTGTTAAATTTCATTAGCCACTTCTCAGACCATTGCTGTAATTTATCTAAATCTTCTTGAATATCTAATTGGTTTGAGTAATCATTTGCCACTCCGCACAGTTTTGTATCATCAGCAAATTTGGAAACAGTAGATTTAGTCACTAGTGTATATCATTTATATATACTATGAATAGAAGTGGCCCAAGAACGGAACCCTGAGGAACTCCACTTGCAACACTTTTCCATCCAGAAGTTTTTTCCATTTAAAACAACTCTCTGTTTTCGACCATTCAACCAATTACTAGTCCAACCTAATAGGCTACCACTTATTCCATGCAAAGCTATTTTAGTAAGTAGTCTTTCGTGTGGGACGGTATCAAAAGCTTTTGCAAAGTCTAGATATATTAAATCTATATTGTTTCTTTTGTCATAATTCGAGATAACTGTGTTGTAGAATTCGAGTAAGTTAGTCACGCAAGAACGTTTCCGTCTGAAACCATGCTGGCTATCATTTATCAAACGGGAGTTACTAGGCTGGATAGAATGAGAAATGAGGAGTTGATGAGGAGAACAGGGGTGGAAAGGGCGTTAGGAGACAGGGTTGATGAAAGATTATTAGGATGGTTTGGACACATGGAAAGAATGAGTGAAGAAAGACTAGTAAAAGAGGTATGGAAGGCAGATGTGGAGGGAGTGAACATGAAGTGACGTCCTAGGATGAGGTGGATGGATGGGGTGAAGGGGGAAGAGGGGAAGAGGGGAATGTCTGTTGAGGAAGGACAGGAGAGGACAGAAGACAGGGATGAATGGAGAATGATTATATATGGATGATGTTGTAATGCATAAGGTGGAATGGGCGGGGGGATGGGGGGGGGGTGAGGTAGTATGTGTGAGCAATTTTTGACGCAGCCCGAAGGGATTTCTCCCCGTCTTCTCCTTTATGTACGAGGGGAAGGAGAGGGGGGTGTCGCCGATTTAATGAAGCGGCCTTGCTGTGGATGTGCTGTGTCTTGCGACACTGCTTCTGACCCAGGGCAGTGGACAAGGTGCAGGGATGACCCGTCATTCGGGAGGTGCTAAGATGGGAGGGAGGGTGGAGGGGTGTGGAGTGTATTCATGGATGGAATGGGTGGGAATGATTTTATGCCTTTTTCTTTTTGGCTACCTCCCTTGTAAGGGATAAAAAGCCTTGGTATATGTATGTATGTATGTATGTATGTATGTATGCATATTCTGGGGTAGACTAAACTTGAGTATACTAAGACCTACGGTATATTAACACTAATCATGTATACCACGGATCTCGGTAGACTCGTGTTTAATGAACCACGGAATATAAGAAACATATAAGAAGAATGGAGAAAAGGGTTAAGAAGATTTTCTAAACTGAGTTATCACTGGCCTTTAACAAGACATCCCTATAAGAAAATTTACTTCCAAAATATACTAGTACATATATGTATATATATGTATATATATATATATATATGTATATGTATATATATATATATATATATATATTCATAGTGTAAATGGGCAGGAGGTTTTCCCTCAAGCATACTTCATTAAAATGAATGGCAAGCTTGTTATGACAGAGCTTCTTGTCGTATTTTTCTCTCTTTCTTAGAGTGATCTTGCCTTCTGTAGGCAGTAACCTTAATAAATCTCCGTATGTCATGTTGTGGAATAACATACATAATCTATAAATAAGCCAAAACGCGTTTTCACACCTCTTGGTGCTTCCTCAGTGGCAGGTACGAATCTAAGGGCTGGGCTGGTGTGTGTGGGTATATATGGGACAGGCTGTGGGATTTTGTCTAGTCGTCGGTGTGGGATTTTGTCTGGTCGTCGGTGTGGGATTTTGTCTGGTTGGCGTCGCCGGAGCTCCGTGTCGTTCTGTAGGTTGGAGGGTGGCGTGCATCTGTGTTTTTTGTCTCATTTTCACTGGGGAATGATCTTCTCACACTTGGTAGGATTTTTAAGTCCTCGAGTTGGGTATTCATTCCCGGGGATAGATCCTTGATATACAAAGCCTCTAATATAGGTAAACGTCGTGGGTCTTTGTTGTGATCTATAATCTCCGTATTCTGGGTTAGGTCTTCTCTTCTTAATTTTGCTTGATGGACTTCGCTATGATGATTTTTAGGTGCTCCTGAGTTTAGGTGATATGACAGACGACGCGAGAGCCTCATGGTGGTCATGCCGATATAGGTAGTAGGATGGGTTTCACAGTTCCCATATTTGCAGGTGTACCTATATACGACATGAGATTTTTGAAGCTCATCGACGATCTGCCTGGTGTTGTTCCTTAGGAGTAGGTTCGATGTTTTTTTTTTTTTGTTTTGATAGTAAATAATGAAATTAATTTTGGAGCTTGATTCAGTGGGCTTGATGTTTCTCTTTATGATTTGTTGCATCACTCTCTCATCCTCCTTGTATGCAGTGGAGAAGAAGGATTTGTAATATATATTTATAACGTTCTGCGCTGGATTGTCTGATGCATTTGCTGATTTAATTTCCTCGTACCAATTTTCCATTATTTTCTTGGTCACTTTTTCAATGTCTCTATTGCTAAAACCGTTGTTGATTAGGACTTGTGATGCTCTTTCTAGTTCTAGGTGCACATTTTTCCAGCTACTACAATGGCTAAGGGATCTTCGTACATATGCACTAATTGTTGAGATCTTGTACTTTTGTGGGCATTCACTCATTCCTAAGGAACAACACCAGGCAGATCGTCGATGAACTTCAAAAATCTCATGTCGTATATAGGTACACCTGCAAATATGGGAACTGTGAAACCCATCCTACTACCTATATCGGCATGACCACCATGAGGCTCTCGCGTCGTCTGTCATATCACCTAAACTCAGGAGCACCTAAAAATCATCATAGCGAAGTCCATCAAGCAAAATTAAGAAGAGAAGACCTAACCCAGAATACGGAGATTATAGATCACAACAAAGACCCACGACGTTTACCTATATTAGAGGCTTTGTATATCAAGGATCTATCCCCGGGAATGAATACCCAACTCGAGGACTTAAAAATCCTACCAAGTGTGAGAAGATCATTCCCCAGTGAAAATGAGACAAAAAACACAGATGCACGCCACCCTCCAACCTACAGAACGACACGGAGCTCCGGCGACGCCAACCAGACAAAATCCCACACCGACGACCAGACAAAATCCCACACCGACGACTAGACAAAATCCCACAGCCTG
>NC_134783.1:65989467-65996967 GCF_046742065.1 Oratosquilla oratoria
TGTAAAGTGGAACTATACAGGCACTCCTCCAGTCCTCCGGCACTCCACCCTCTCTCCAGCAAACATTAAATAACCTCACCAGCCAGTCCATCATCACTGTACCTCCTTTTTTTTTAGACATTGTGCATGGCATCCATCCAGACCAGGTGCTTTACCTGCTCTCATCATCTTAACAACTGTCTTCACTTCATCCTTCCTTATTTCTCATCCATTTTCCTCACTCGTCACGGTCATTTTCTTAGCATTTCCCACTGCAGCTATCTTTCCCTCCCTATCCTCCTTCACATTTAGCAACTCCCTAAAATATTCTGCCCATCTTTCCCTTACTGCCTTCTCTTCCATTATCATTTCTCCATCTGCACCTTTTACATTTTCTTCCCTACTTGATTCGCCTCCTCTTACTCTCTTAATTTCTTTCCAAAACATCTTTTTATTTCTTTCAAATTTTTCTGCCATACTCTTACCCCATTTCACATCTGCTCTCCTCTTTGCCTCCTTTACCTTTTGCTTTACTTCTCTTTTCTTTTCTTTGTACCTCTCATATGACTCCCTCGTCCTACTTGTAACCAAACTGTGCAAGCTCGCTTCTTCTCTTCTACAACCTTCTTTGTTTCCTCATCCCATCACTCACTACCCTTCCGTCTATTTCCTTCTGTCCTTCTTGTTCCACACACCATTCTTGCACACTTTGTGACTCCCTCCTTGAACCATCCCTATTCCTCCTACACACCTAGCTCTACTCTATCCTTCACTTCGTCCCACTCCTCCTTCAGCTTCTTCTTGTACTCCTTCTCCCTTTCCTTACATATGAATGTATATATATATATATATATATATATATATGTATATATATATATATATATATATATATGTATACACACACACACACACACACACATATATATATATATATATATATATATATATATACATATATATATATATGTGTGTGTGTGTGTGTGTGTGTGTGTGTGTGTGTGTGTGTGTGTGTGTGTGTGTGTGTGTGTGTGTGTGTGTGTGTGTGAATATATATATATATATATATATATATATATATATATATATATATATATATATATATATTATATACATACGAATAGCAAAGTTTTTTCCCCTTACACGGGGGGTGGCCAAAAAGAAAAAGGCATAGAAATCACTCCAACCCATTTCATTTCCCATATATTCCACTCCTCTCCACCTCCTCCCTCCCTCCTATCTTGGCACCTCCTGGATGACGGGTCATCCCTGCATCCTGTCCACTTCCCTGGGTCAGAAGCAGTGTCGCAAGATACAGCACATCCACAGCAAGGCCGTTTCATAAATTCGGTGACCCCCCCCTCTCCGTCCCCTCATGCAGGAAAGGAGAAGACGGAGATAAATCCCTTCGGGCTGCGTCAATTTTTTCCTCATACATATTTCCTCACCCCCCATCCCCCACCCACTTCCCCTCATACATCACAGCCTCATCTATACACAACCCTTCTCCATTCACCCCTATCTTCTGCCCTCTCCCGTCCTTCCTCTACAGACATTCCTCACCTTTTGTAAAGCCCCTTTCACCCCATCCATCCACCTCATCCTAGGACGTCCCCTCATATTCACTCCTTCCACCTCTGCCTCCCACACTTCTTTTACTAATCTTTGTTCACTCATTCTTTCCATGTGTCCAAACCATCCTATCACTCTTTCATCAACTCTATCTCCCAGCTCCCTTTCCATCCCTGTTATCCTCCTCACCTCCTCATTTCTCACTCTATCTAGCCTGGTAACCCCTATCATAATTCTCAGCCATTTAATCTAAAACGCATTCAAACTCCTTCTCTCTTCCTCTCTCATGTTCCATGTTTCTGCCCCGTACATTGCTGTTGGCACAATCATTCCTTCATATAACCTACTCTTAGCATCCATTCCCAGATGTCTATTTCTCATTACACTTTTTAATCCACCAAGGTATTTACTCGCTTCTCTCAATTTACATTCTACCTCCACCCCCACTCCTGCCTTTTTTGTCACATGCGCACCCAAGTATCTGAAACTATCCACTTCCTCCAGTCGCTCTCCCTTAATGGTCACCTCCAGCCTACTGTCACTCTCTCCCCTTGTACAACTCATCACCTTACTTTTGCCCACATTTATCTTTAGCTTCTTTCTTTCACACACCTTCTCAAACTCTGTCACTAACTTCCTAAATCCCTCGTCTGATCCTGCTACAAGCGCAGTGTCGTCAGCAAACAACAACTGGCTCACCTCCCTCTTTTCTCCATTTTCTTTAATCATCTCGAACCCCTGACCCACTACCCTTGCATTCACCTCTCGCATCACCCTATCCATATAAAGATTGAACAGCCAGGGCGACATAACACACCCCTGACGAAGTCCCACCTTTACCTCAAACCATTCACTCTCTCCATTTCTAATCCTAACGAAAGCTCTACTACTCTCATAAAAACTCTTGACTGCTCCCAACAGCTTTCCTCCTATCCCATATATCTGCAGTACCTCCCAAAATGCCTTCCTGTCTACCATGTCGTAAGCCTTTTCCAGATCCATAAAATCACAAAAAACATCCTTACCTTTTCCTATAGCTTTCTCACATATCTGTTTCACCACAAAAATCTGATCTACACATCCCCTACCTGTCCTAAAACCCCACTGTTCCTCACCAATTACTCCCTCTGTTCCTCTCCTAAGCCTCTCAATCAAGACCCTCACCATAAGCGTTCCCAACTACACTCACCAAGCTGATCCCTCTGTAACTACTACACTCACACTTGTCCCCTTTTTCCTTGTAAAGTGGAACTATACAGGCACTACTCTAGTCCTCCGGCACTCTACTCTCTCTTAAACAAACATTAAATAACCTCACCAGCCATTCCACCATAACTGTACCTCCTTTCTTCAGACATTCTTCATGGCATCCATCCAACCCAGGTGCCTTACCTGCTCTCATCATCTTAACAGCTGCTTTCACTTCATCCTTTCCTATTTCTCCTCCATTTTCCTCACTCATCACTCTCATTTTCTTAGCGCTTCCCACGGCAACTACCTTTCCCTCCCTATCTTCCTTCACATTTAGCAACTCCCTAAAATACTCTGCCCACCTTCCTCTCACTGCCTTTTCTTTCATTATCATCTCTCCATCTGCACCTTTTACATTTTCTTCTCTATTTGATTCGCCTCCTTTTCCTCTTTTAACTTCCTTCCAAAACATCTTTTTATTACGTTTAAAATTTTCTGTCATACTCGTTCCCCATTTCACATCTGCTCTCCTCTTTGCTTCCTTTATCTTATGCTTAACTTTCCTTCTCTTTACTTTGTACCCCTCATACGATTCCCTCGTCCGAATATGTAGCCAATCTATGAATGCCTGCTTCTTCTCTTCTACACCCTTCTTTGCTTCCTCATCCCACCATTCACTACCCTTCTTTCTATTTCCTCCCGCCCTCCTTGTTCCACACACCATCTTTCCACACCTTATGACTCCCTCCTTGAACCATCCCCATTCCTCCTCCACTCCTAGTTCTACTCTATCCTTTACTCTCTCCCACTCCTCTCTCAACCTCTTCTTATACTCATTCTCCTTTTTTTCCTCATTTAAGCAGTTCACTCTAAGTACCTCCCTACCTTCTGCCCTTTTCCTCTTTCTCCAACTATTCTCCAATCTCAATTTACCTTCCACCAGGAAATGATCTGATATTCCCCCACTCTTCTTACTACCAGGCCCATACGCACTTACAAAAACCCACATCTCCTTTCCTAGCTTCACCTTCATCCACATCAACCTTGTTGACACCTCCTTCCACTCCACTACCCGCTTACTTATCTTTTCACTTACTAGTATAGCCACCCATTCTCTCCCTCACCCCCTCTCCACTCCTGAGTACCTCCTAGCTACATTCCCAAAATCACAGTTGCCCTTTCCTTTCATTTTAGTTTCACTCAAAGCCAGTACATCCATCTTTCTTCTCACAAACATACTGCCTATCTCTTCCCTTTTACTCTCATCTGTACCACATCCACGCACATAAAATGACCCAAACCTTAGGGTACTGGTTGGAAAACTCCCAGGCCCTCTTATGCCTTTACTTTCTTTTTTAGAAATGTCTTCTTTTGGGGCTACAGGTAATAGGAGTCCTAATCCCATCCCCCGTCCCTTTTTTGTCGCCTTTTACGACTCAGGATATAAGAAGTTCGTCAAAAAGGTGCAAAGTCTGATCACAGGAACTTATAGATGTATTTCTCTTTCAAAATTATTCTGAAATGACCTCAGTGGTGACGGTGTTTGGGGGACACTTTCGTAAGGCTGACTTACTATACAATATGGACTACCGATACGATGCCAAGAGACGAAACGGCGAAGAAGGGTAGACTACATCATATCGAAATGTATAATTTGTAGCGACAGATCATGAGTCCCCTTGAATTCATGGGATGGCTTCTTTGGGGGCCCCATGGTTCCCTCGAGGCCCTCGTGGCTCCTCTGGGGGCCTTGCGGCTCCTCTGGTGGCCCCCGCAGCTCCTCTGGGGGCCCCCGCGGCTTCTCGGGGAGTCCCCGCTGATCCTCTGGAGGCCCCCGCCGATCCTCTGGGGACCCCCGACTCATATATGTCAATGTGTATATAAATATGTGTATGTGTATAAGTAGTTGGAAAGCATACTGACAGAAATCAAAGGTATGAGTAATGAAGACACGGATGGCGGGTAGAAGACACCAAAACGTAAATCAATAAGCGTGGATAAATACGCTGACGGGACAGACGACGAAGAATGCAACCCTCCTGCGGCTAAGAAACGTAATATTACATGTGTGACTTCTTTTATTTACACATCTGGGTTAGCAAAGGGGCGGAGCCCCAGGGTGCGAAGCGCCGCACGCCAAGGAACATGGCGTAGCCAGGTGCGGCGAAGCCGCTGCTTGTATACACACACACATACACACATATATATATATGTATATATATATATATATATATATATATATATATATATATATATACCGTAGTGAGTAAGCTTACCCCAGGCTTTTCACATTTTTTAGTTTGGAGTTCACTTTAAGGTGTTTCGTTTACGAATACTGAGCTAAAACTGTTGTTTAGAATATGACATATTCCTTCATTTGAATATTCAAGTTGACCGTCAGCAGATAATAGTGAGCCAGTGTGATTCCTAATAACCGTTTCATCTCTAATGTAAATATAGAATCCTTTATGATTATTTTTGGATTTATCAGCGATATTCATTTCGTTTTCGTTATTATTGACTTTTTTAAACCTCTCTGTATTTTTACATAAATTTGATAGTCATTAAGTGAACCACAGCACTTGTATTTGTTATTAGCCTGTCTCTTTTTGGCAATACTTATTTTAGTTTCTTTGTCGAGCCATTTTGGGCTAGCCTGATTTGGGGGGCGTCTGTCCTTTAGCGGGATGTAAGTATGAATCATCTTAGTAAGCGTATTTTGAAATATTTTCCACATCTGATCTACAAGTGTTTCGCTAATCTATCCATGTACTCACTTAAATCCATCCAAAAAGCCTCCCTTTCCTCTATGCTCTTTTCACTACCAGGCCCATACGTACTTACAAGAACCCACATCTCCCTTTCCAGCTTCACCTTCTTCCACATTAATCTTTAAGAAACCTCTTTCTACTCCACTACACGCTTACCTATCTCCCCCTTACTAATATAGCCACCCCTTCTCTCCCTCGTCTTTTCTTCAGTCCTGGAAATCTCCCAACTACATTCCCAAACTCACGCTCTCCCCTCCCTTTTAGATTAGGTTCACTCAATGCCAACGCATCCATCTTTCTTCTCACAAACATATTGCCTATCTCTTCTCTTTTACTCTCATCTGTATCACATCCACGCACATTAAAACACCCAAACCTTATGGTACTGGTTAGAAAACTCCTAGACCCTCCTGTATCATTTTTTTTTCCTATCTTTTCTTTTAGGAATGTTCCGTCCCAGTTTTTTTTTTTTTTTTTTTCTCCTCGGACGACTCGAGTGTAAAGACTATGTGTCATCATTCTTTTCCCCCATCACAGGGTATATATGTGTATATATATATATATATATATATATATATATATATATATATATATATACATATATATATATATATATATGTATATATAAACATTTATATAAATATCATATATACGTAGGCTTCGCTGCGCAAACAGCGGCCTACGGCTGCAGTGCTCCGCCCTCAAATCCCTCGTTTTCCCCTTCGGCCTCGGGGTGGAACCCCAACACGGGATCCCCAGTACAAAGAAGAACACGAAGAAAAACGCGAGGAAGAACGAGAAGAAGAAAGCGAAGAAGAACGCGATGAAGAACGCGAAGAAGAATGCGAAGAAGAACGCGAAGATGAACGCGAAGAAGAATGCAAAGAACGCGAAGAAGAGCAAGAAGAAGAAGAAGAAGAAGAAGAAGAAGAAGAAGAAGAAGAAGAAGAAGAAGAAGAAGAAGAAGAAGAAGAAGAAGAAGAAGAAGAAGAAGAAGAAGAAGAAGAAGAAGAAGAAGAAGAAGAAGAAGAAGAAGAAGAAGAAGAAGAAGAAGAAGAAGGAAAAAAAGAACACGAAGAAGAAGAAGAAGAAGAAGAAGAAGAAGAAGAAGAAGAAGAAAAAGAAGAAGAAGAAGAAGAAGAAGAAGAAGAAGAAGAAGAAGAAGAAGAAGAACGCGATGTGGTGGATGTGATAGGAAATATATCGGTGAAACTAGCAGAGGCTTAAACACCAGAATAAAAGAACATCGAGCAGATGTAAGATACCACAGAGTTAGCATTGCAATAGTAAACCATGTCGACGAAAGAGGCCATCTACCGAAATGGGACAAGGCAAAAATTCTCTTGGATAACATCACGCGACAAGAAAGAAAGGCAATGAAGTCAGTTTTTATCAACACCCATGATAACATCAATAATAGGACTGGAGATTTAATATGGGCTAAAGCAGCAGCACGCTTTTCGCCATGAACAATAAACACAGATCCCCTGATCCAGACGGACATTTCAGACACGTGAATACCAACAGATGGATAAAATTGGTCCACCCGCTGCGATAACTCGTCACACCGACAGATGAGGTCGAGTGGGGGACAAACCTGACACTTTGCCACATTCCTTTTTTTATGCCATATATATTGACCAACTTCACTTCAAACTCTATTCCTCTGAAGAAGCCACTCAGGCGAAACTAGTCAGGAATAAAAGTATTTCCCTCAACCCGTGTTCCCTTTACCTCCAATCTATATATATATATATATATATATATATATATATATATATATACATATACATATATATATATATATATATACATATATATATATATATATATATAATGTAATGTGTATATATGGCTCGGGTTCCGAATAGCGACTGTCATAACAGCGACTGTCAATAGAGCGACTTCACAATCGCGATTCTTTTAAAACAGCGACCATCACAACAGCGACCACATGATAGCGATTGTATTATAAGAGCGACTGTCATAA
>NC_134783.1:66004467-66006967 GCF_046742065.1 Oratosquilla oratoria
TAAAACAAGGGGGTGGAGTTATCTTCCTGACTAAGAAGAATATAAATGTAAGGAATGTCACATATGGAAAGAATAGAGTAGAGATGATTATGATGGAAGTAGAGGACAGTGATTGGAAGAGCAGGAAGTTTGTAGTAAATTATGTGCCTCCTAAAACGGCTTCGTGGGAAAAGAAAGAATACAAATAAATGTTAGAAGACACAACGATAACACTAAATAAGATAATGGAAGATGGAGGAAGAACAGTTATAATGGGTGACTTTAATTGTAAAGAAATCTGCTGGGAAGAGATGACAGTGAATGGTGGAGACGACCTATGGGGAAATGTATTACTTGATATGATTATAGAATATGCAATGACGCAATGGATACAAGAGAATACTAGGCATAGAAATAAGGATGGATCATCGAGACTGGACCTAATAATCACACCAGACCCCAAAATAGTGGACAAGATTGAAAATAAGACACCAATGAATAAAAGTGACCACATATTGGTTGAACTGGAACTAAATGGGATAAAATACATGAAAAAATAATATAAAAAGGGAAGATTGATGTATGATTTTTTTTTTTTTAATAAAAGAAATTATTTCAAAAAGCTGACTGGGAAAGAATACACAAGGAGGAAACAACAGTAGAAGAGAAATGCAATGTTTTCAAGAAATATATATAAAGGAGTGGAAAAGATGTCCCAAGACAAAAGCAAGAAAAAGAATATGTAAAGTGCTGGTACAAAAAAAGATGTAGGGAGTTAAAAGATATAAGAGATAAAACTTGGATAAAATGGAAAAAAGAAAAAAGACCTGAACAATGGAAAATATATACTAGTTATAGAAATGAATATGTACAAGTGTGCAGAGAAGAAAAGAGAAAATACTAAAAAGATGTCATAGAAAAATGTAAAGATCAGACAAAACTATTTTACAGATTTATAAACAACAAACTGAAAAACAAACAAGAATTAGAGAAACTACGACAAGGAGGAGTTGAATACGCAGAGGAAATAGAAATGGCAGAAATTATGAACAAGCATTTTAAATCGGTGTTTACAAGGGAAAACATACAACCTAGAGATATTGAATGGGAGGAGAAAGTCCCCCCTATGAAAGAGATAGAAGCTTCAAGGAATGAAATAATGAAAAACTTTATTAATCTCAATGTCAGAAAATCGCATGGACCAGATAAAATGACAAACAGGATTTTGAAAGAAGGAAAAGTTCCAGAAGATTGGAAAAAAGCAAATATAGTACCAATATATAAAGGGGGAAACAAGGAAGACCCTTTTAACTATAGACCGGTCTCTCTTACAAGTACGATAGCTAATATTTGTGAAAGAATGATCAAAATTAGATGGGTAAAGCATTTGGAAAAAAACAACGTACTAAATCCAAGACATTTGGATTCAGACAAGGACGATCATACGTCACAAACTTAATGTGTTTCTATTCAAGGCTAGATGTAATACAAGAAAGAGATGGATTGGCTGATTGTGCATTTCTAGAACTGAAAAAAGCTTTTGATAAGGTGCCACATAAGAAGTTGCTTAAGAAATTAGAAACTGCAGAAGGAATACAGGACAAACTGCTGAAGTGGATGGAAGACTTCTTGCATGAAAGAAAAATGAGTGCGGTGATAAGAGACAAACACTCTAATTTGGATGCAGTAATAAGTGGTGTTCCACAAGGAACCGTTTTTGCCCCAATAATGTTTGCTATATCTATACTAATAATATGGATAAAGGAATTGAAAGTTATATGAGCTTCTTTGCGGATGATGCAAAATTGTTGAAAAAAGTGAACACTGAGGAAGATTGTGAGTCGCTACAGAGTGATCTCAATAAAGTATGGGAATGGAGTAGGAAGTGGGAGATGGAAGTCAATATCAAGAAGTGTAGTATAATGGAATTTGGAAGAAGCAAAACAAAGAATAGTGGGGTCATATAAATTGGGAGAAGAAGAACTAAAAAAGTAGAAAATGAGGACCTGGGAGTCATTACTATGGATAATGTGTCCCCTGAGAAACATATAAAAAAAAATTGGAGAAACTTATGATTTAGTAGGAACAGTCAAAGTAGCATTTACATACCTGGATGAAGAAATGGTGAAAAAAATAATAGTCACTTTGATAAGACCAAGATTAGAATATGCAGCGACGACGTGGTCACCAAGAACAAAAAATATGTATATATAACAAAACTTGAAAGAATACAAAAACCAATTACAAAATTGGCACCAACACTCTCAGAACTATCATATGAAGAGAGACTAGCAAAACTTGATAACTATTTATTGAATTATAAAAGGCATAGAAACTATTGATAGAGAGGATGTAATAAAATGGGATAGTAGAAATACAAGAGCACACGGATAGAAAATCAAGAACGACAGTTATAGAAGAGACGTGAAAAAAACAGCTTTCCCCACAGAGTAATAGACATTTGGAACAAGTTAGATGAGAAAGTGGTGTGTGCAAAAACAATACATGAATTGTAGATAAA
>NC_134783.1:66016967-66019467 GCF_046742065.1 Oratosquilla oratoria
TCAATTCCTTTATCCATATCATTAATATATATAGCAAACATTATTGGGGCCAGAACTGTTCCTTGTGGAACACCACTTATCACTTCATCCCAATTAGAGTGTTTGTCTCTTATCACTACTCTCATTTTTCTTCCATGCAAGAAGTCTTCCATCCACTTCAGCAGTTTGTCCTGGATTCCTCCTGCAGTTTCTAATTTCTTGAGCAACTTCTTATGTGGCACCTTATCAAAAGCTTTTTTCATGTCAAGAAATGCACAATCAGCCCATTAATCTCTTTCACAGTTTTTTGCTATCGTACTTGTTAGAGAGACCGGTCTATAGTTAGTAGGGTCTTCCTTGTTTCTCCCTTTGAAGCGATGGTTGCTACGAGGAGGGTGGGGGTAAGCACATTCGAAAGGGCGGGGCGTAAAGTTGTACTGGGCCGTTTTTTTCAGTTAGCATCATGGGGTGGATGAAGGTGGAGCACGCCTTCTCTGTTGAGGCATACTTTTCCAGCGGTCGCTCAATCATAGTCACATAACGGTTTTCTGTTTTGCGATCCCCTCAACGCTCTGCCCGCAAACATGCAGCTGCTGTTGGGTTGTCTACTCGTTCTCTGAAGCGAATCCTTCATGAAGAACTAAAATTTCATCCTTACAAATTGTCTGTGGAGCAGGAACTTAATCCAAGCGATTTTGTTGCTCGAGAAAATGCATGTGAGGTGCTTCTTGGCATGCCTCACGACACACTTGTTTTCAAATTGTGAAGAGGTTCACTTCCATCTTTCGGGATCAGTAAATAAGCAGAACATGTGCTATTGAATCCCTAATAACCCCAGAAAACTTCCTCAGCGTCCCCTACATTCACAACGTGTAACTGGTGTGCATTATCGCGAGTTGGGATAATTGGTCCATGTTTTTTTTTTAGAAAACAAACAAGCAGTTTCAGTGACTTCTGACTGTTATGTCCACATGATTCAGGAGTTTCCCTGCCAGCACTCAACCAGATGGATGTGGGAGATGTATGGTTCCAGCAAGACGGTAACACTTCCCAGGACGCCTCATCTCCTTGAGGGGCGATCTGCAGTCGCCAGATTTAGCACCCTGCGACTATCTTTTATGAGGCTATCTAAAATCACTTGTTTACAACAATCGTCCTAGGACCCTGGCTCACCTGAAGAACAACACTCGTCAAGCTGTCGCCAACATATCCGTCGATGTGCTGGACAGGGTTGAATGAAACTTCCGATTTCGATTAACGCAGTGTATTGAGAACAATGGATGCCATCTACCTACCTGATATCATCTTTAAAACTAGAAAAATATAACCTTTAAATGTTGAACTTGATGCTGTTTGAAAAATTAAATATATATCTACATTACTTTTGTTTTCCAAATAAGCAAGTTGCTCTGCCCCACTCTGTACTAGATTTGTTTTTTTCCTAATCTTTTGGAACTTTTCCTTCTTTCAATGAACTGTTTGTTAGGCTATTTATTTTGTCTGTTAGTTCATTCCTGCATTCTCTCAAAATCCAGTTTGCTATTTTATCTGGTCCATACGGTTTTCTGGCATCGATATTACTCAAGTGTTTCATTATTTCATTCCTTGAAGCTTCTATCTCTTTCATAGGGGGGACTTTCTCCTCCCATTTAATATCTCTAGGTTGTATTTTCTCCCTTATAAACACCGATTTAAAATGCTTGTTCATAATTTCTGCCATTTCTATTTCCTCTGTGTATTCAACTCCTCCTTGTCGTAGTTTCTCTAATTCATGTTTGTTTTTCAGTTTGTTGTTTACAAATCTGTAAAATAGTTTTGGTTGATCTTTACATTTTTCTATGACATCTTTTTCGTATTTCCTCTTTTCTTCTCTGCACACTTGTACATATTCATTTCTATAACTAGTATATATTTTCCATTATTCAGGTCTTTTGTCTTTTTTCCATTTTATCCAAGCTTTATCACTTATATCTTTTAACTCCCTACATCTTTTGTTGTACCAGCACTTTACATATTCTTTTTCTTGCTTTTGTCTTGGGACATACTTTTCCACTCCTTCTTTATAAATTATTCCATTTCTCTTCTACTGTTGTTTCCTCCTTGTGTATTCTTTCCCAGTCTGCTTTTTGAAGGAATTCTCTTATTTGATCAATCTTATTTTTTCCTACATCAATCTTCATCTTCATTTTTTCGTGTATTTTTCCTCATTTAGTTCCAGTTCAACCAATATGTGGTCACTTTTACTTATTGGTGTCTTATATTCAATCTTGTCCACTATTTTGGGGTCTGATGTGATTATTAGGTCCAGTTTTGATGGTTCTTTCTCGTTTCTATACCTAGTATTCACTTGAATTCATTGTGTCATTGTATGTTGTATAATCATATCAAATAGTACATTTCTCCATAGGTCGTCTCCACCATTCACTGTCATCTCTTCCCAGCAGATTTCTTTACAATTAAAGTCACCCATTATAACTATTCTTCCTCCATCTTCCATTATCTTATTTAGTGTTATCCTTGT
>NC_134783.1:66026967-66029467 GCF_046742065.1 Oratosquilla oratoria
GCATGCCGACAGGAGACCTTTTGGTCCATTTCTAGGTCGGATGCGAAAAAAAATCACAACAACAATAGAATAATAATAATAATAAAAAACTATAATAATATATGCAACAAATAAAATACATAAATAAATGCATAGGTATAGTTGAATAGCAAACAAACAGGTAAACAGTAAATTATAATAAATTTGCACATAACTAATAATAAATGAAAATCAAACGACAAATGATAACAAAGTAAAAACAAATAATATAAAATAAATTATAATCATTACAGCATCTTGCTTAGGTGTTTATCTAAATAAGTCTTAAAGCTTCGAACTGAACTACATTGCACTACCTGTGCAGGAAGTTTATTCCATTCATTAACTACACGGTTGGCAAAGTTTTTTCTACCTGCTTCCAAATTGAATCTATTACCGGATAGTTTGAGACCATTGTTTCTTGTCTGATTCTCATTCAATGTGAACATTTTGTCACTTTTGATGTTGTCAATTCCCTTTAGAATTTTAAAGACTTGTATCAAGTCACCTCTGAGTCTACGCTTTTTTAGGGAAAACAGATTCATATGTTTTAGTCGATTTTCGTATGATTTATTTTTGATATTTGGAATCAGTTTTGTGGCTCGCCGTTGTACTTTTTCCAGTCCTAGATCTCTCCTAATGTACCTATCTTTGTAATATATACGTATATATTTCTTTCTGAATAAATTACCAGAAGATACCTAATGCATAGGCGAAACGTCCTAATATGTTAGTTTTCCATGGACTCGTTTGGAAGTATTGTATACCTTCTCCCTCCTTTAGAGAGAAAAGTTATTAGAAGAGTAGAAAGTCTCAATAAGAAGATACCTAACGCCCAGTTTGCTGTGTTATTTAATAACAAATATATATATATGTATGTGTGTGTGTGTGTGTGTGTGTACACACACACACACATACACACACACGACACACAAACACACACACACACACACACACACACACATATATATATATATATATATATATATATATATGTGTGTGTGTGTGTGTGTGTGTGTGTGTGTGTGTGTGTGTGTGTGTATGTATATATATATATGATGATTATTCATACATATATATGAATATATATACATACATATATGTATATATATATATATATATATATATATATATATTTTTATGTACATATATATATATATATATATATATATATATATACATATATATATAATATTGAAGGTGAAAGAAGTAGACGAGGAGTAATGGGAGAATTTCACGCCTTAACGTTTCGACCCGCAGGGTCTTGATCACAAAGCTAACAACTCAAATGTAACAGGATATTTTATACACGGACGGGTCATCTTATGGGACGCTTTGGAGAGCTTGTTATTTTATTTGCGTATTCTTTTATTATTAATAAGCTTGTGGCTTTTGCTAAACATATAAAGCCTTCTCTATGGTTAATATTGTTATTAGTGTTGATATATGCTGTCTTAATTGTCTTCCTTAGTTTCTTGGATGATCCTTTATTTAATACGGTTGTGTTGTTCCAGTCTGGAAGGTGACCATGTTTATCCACATGTATTACTATGGAGTTAGATGTCCTATGGGCTTTTACGTCATTTTTATGTTCATTTATCCTTTTATTAAGTCCGCGACCAGATTCACCAAAATATGAAAAGGGACAGCTTTTACACGGGAATTTATAAACAACGCTGTTTTCGTTAGTGGGATTATTGTCGCTACGTGTTACCAAATGTCCTACTTTGCTACCTGACGTCCTGGCTATTTTGATGCCCGCTTTTAGGAGAAAAGTGTCTAGGTATGAATTAACATTAGAGTTTGGTACTGTGATATATCTGGTTTCATTATTACATTTATTATCATTCTTATTTTTATTTTTATCTTTACTTTTGTTAATTATTTCTTTGGCTTTCTTTTTCAACCTACATAAGAGACCTTTTGGATATTTGAGTTTGATGAAAGTCTCAGTAATATGTTGTAATTCAGGATCTAGAAATTCTTTACTGCATATACGAAATGCTCTGAGGAAGAAACCCATTATAATACCTGTTTTAGTTCTGTCATCATGTCCTGAGTAGAAGTGTATATAGTCTTCTCTATTGGGGGGTTTCCGGTATACTGAAAATTTCACATTTATATCTATTCTATGGATAATTGTGTCTAAGAAAGGTAATTTTCCGTTATTTTCATTTTCTGCAGTAAATTGTATATTTTCATTTACACTGTTTAATCTCCTGAGTTTGTTGTTAATGTCTGTATCCTTAGGTACAATTACGAGTATGTCATCAACATACCTAAACCATTTACTATTCCTACCTATTATAGTCATGTATTCTTCTGTTTCGAGTATTTCCATGTATAAATTTGCTAACACTGCAGAGAGGGGACTATCCATGGCGAGGCCAGAATGTTGTCTGTATTCAATATTATTAAAAGTGAAAGCGCCAAATCCTACACAAAGGGAAATAAATTCGAGGTAATCTTTTTTGGGTACGGG
>NC_134783.1:66034467-66036967 GCF_046742065.1 Oratosquilla oratoria
GATCTGGCTAAGGCGTGGAAGCATGTAATTACACCTTGCTTGAAACCTCTTTCAATGTCGCTGTCACCCCATCTATAGTTAGATTCCACATACTCTGTAAAATCTTTCTTTTGAAATCCGATATCAAATTTGAGGCCCAGGGAGAGCGCTTGTTTCTCTGTTGCTGTTAAGATCCTGTTAGATAAATTCACGATCAGTTCCTCCCGTCCCACTCTATTCCACTCACTGGACTCGCATAGATTCGCCAACTTTCTTTCAAGCTTCTCTTTTTGTATAACACTATCACGTTGGAGCCTCTGTGCCAAGAATGGTGGTAGTTGAATGTTGTTGATGACACTTTTTAACTTAACGGCTGTATTTTGCAGGTCTTCACACGCTTCTTGTAAAAATATCCTCGCACAATCACTGAACGGCATTCCCCCTCTCTTGAGCTGCTTAGGTGCTTCTCTCGGCAGAACTTTCTCCTCCAAGCAATTAATTAAGAATCCTCGGCTGTCAATTCTTCTCTGTGCACGAAACTCCCTCCAAATAGTTCCTGATCTCTCACCACCACTCGACATGTTGAAATATGTAAGACAGATGAGTGGATGGGTGGTGAGATAAACACAGGGAACCGTTTAGGGATTTATTCTGACGTTTCGTCCTTACCAGGACTTCTTCAGAGTACATGCACATTCATATTAAATTAACAAAGACGGCCAGCCGCTTGATACATCGCGAGGCAGAGCGTAGGAGGACGAGAGGTCAGGTCGATCATGGTGGAACGCGGATAGATTCGGCGGGTATTTAGGGGGTGAATGATTTGAATGTGCATGTACTCTGAGGAAGTCCTGGTAAGGACGAAACGTCAGAATAAATCCCTAAACGGTTCCTTGTGTTTATCTCACCACCCATCCATTCATCTGTCTTACATATTTCAACATATATATATATATGTATATATATATATATATATATATATATATATATATATATATATATATATATATATATATATATATATATATATATATCACATATTATTAACAGTTGGAGTAATATACAAGTTAGGATAATGTTCTTTTGTTTTCCTTTACTCCGACAGTGAGTCATTTTTCTCATACATGAATTTGTTACTATATTTTGCTGAAATGAATATACAAATATATATGTATATATATATACATATATATATATATGTACATATATGTACATATATATATTTATATATATATATATATATATATATATGTATATATCTATCTATATATATGTTGATATATATATATACATATATATGTGTTCGCATAAATACTTATGCGTACATATTATTTACGTATATATGGTCATGTGTCATGTAGTTCTCATATATATATATATATATATATATATATATATATATATATATATATATATATATATATATATATATATATGAGAGTAATTCGCTAATAGCAGCGACATCAAACCAATAATTTTTGTGACAGTTGCATGCAGGATTCGAACCCGCTGTACTCGGCCATCCGTAAATTACCTTCCCAGTGCCCTAACCACTAGACCACAGAGGCTATAAAATCCTTGAAACCTGGAATCGGACTGATTCCCGAGGGAAGGAAGATCACTACAGGAATTTCGGATCGCAGTAGTGATCTTCCTTCCCTCGGGAATCAGTCTGATTCCAGGTTTCAAGGATTTTATAGCCTCTGTGGTCTAGTGGTTAGGGCACTGGGAAGGTAATTTACGGATGGCCGAGTACAGCGGGTTCGAATCCTGCATGCAACTGTCATATATATATATATGTATATGTATATATATATATGTATATATATATATATATATATATATATATATATATACATATATACGCATATATACATATATATTCATATACATATATATATATATATGTATATATATATATGTATATATATATATATATATATATATATATATATTGAGGTGTTTTGAGATATACATATATATATGTATATATATTAATATATATATATATATATATGTATATATAAATATATATGTATATGTATATATTTACAAAGGATTACAAAGGCGGAGCATGCCGACAGGAGATCTTTTGGTCCATATCTAGGTTGGATGCCAAAAAAAAATCATAATGATAATAAATGAATAGATAAAATCTATATCATTGTAAATAACAAATAAAATACATAAATAAATACATAGATATAGTTAAATAATAAACAAACAGGTAAATAGTACATAATAATAAATTGTCATAGTCCACAAAGGTACTTCGATACCATTATCATTATTTGGTGACTCGAGATGCAAATGTCTGCGTGTTTGCATCGATGTCAAACCGAAATAAGGTTTGCCAGAAATCTACATACCGTGTGTTATGTGAAGTCCCATACCCCATGATAAGATGGATAAGCAAATTTGTATATATATGTATATATATATATATATACTGTATATATATATATATATATATATATATGTATACATATTATATATATATATGTGTGTATATATATATATA
>NC_134783.1:66046967-66054467 GCF_046742065.1 Oratosquilla oratoria
TCTGATGTAGTTAGTTGCCACATCATGGTAAATGGGTATCGTTCTTAAGAGAAGGATTAATGAAAATTCAAATCTCTTCAGGACTTATTATTGCATTGCCCGTCCGCCATGACATAAATTATACATACTGAATATTCTAAAGCTTTGTACAGGGTATGCAAATAATTTTACATATAAATATATTTTACAATATAAGGGCTATCCTTGCATGTGCCACGATATTTACAATATATACTTTTGGCTATAATTGACATATGCACTAACCAAGATTACAAATTATATTATACAACAATGATATATGCGTTAAGGGGATACTGCAGTAGTGGCGTGTTGCCACATTATTCACCCACCCCAAGTGTGGAGTACAGGAGTTGGAGTGAGTCACGTCAGCGACGAATTCTCCGGGAAGCTTGACGGTGGTGCCGAAAACGAGTTCAGCAGGAGAGTGGCTAATGTCAACCTTGAGGGAGGTTCTGATGCCAAGGAGCACAAGGGACAGCGCCACTGACCAGAGCACGTTGTTAAGAGCATGGGCGTAGAGGGCGGCCTTGAGCTGGCGATGAAAACGCTCTACCATGCCGTTGGCCTGGGGATGGTAACTGGCAGTACGGTAACGGCGGATACCAAGGAGGACCATTACCTTGTTCCAAAAGGTCGACTCGAACTGGCTGCCTCTGTCCGAGGTTAGGTTGGTCGGGACATCGAAGCGAGCAACCCAGTTGTCGACGAACGCTCGTGCAACGGTGTCGGTGTTGATGATAGGAATGGGAATCGCCTCTGGCCAACGGGTGAAGTGGTCAACACAGTTGAACACGTACTTGAAGCCGTTGGAGTATGGGAGTGGGCCGACGATATCGACGTGTATGTGGCTGAGCCTGGTAGAGACAAGTGGGAAAGGAGTTAGTGGGGCAAACGAGTGTCGTGTTACCTTGGAGGCCTGGCACTAGAGGCAGGTGCGGGCCCAGTGCCTGACGTCCTTGTTGATGCTTGGCAAGATGAACTTGGAGGTTAACATCCGTTGGGATGCACGGATGCTAGGGTGTGCAAGGTCATGAAGGTGGCGGAAGAGTTGATGCCGGAATGACGTAGGGATAAAGGGGCGAAGGTTGCCGGTGGAGATGTCAGCATATAGACGGATATCTGTGCCACGTACTTGAATTTTCTCCATCTTGAGGGAAGGGTTGTCCAACAGTTGCTGCAAGTCGTCGCAGTTGCCCTGTGCTGCTGCAATGGCGGCGTAGTCGATGACAGGAGACTGCGGAGAGACGGAATTAATGTTCCTGGAGAGGGGGTCAGCGGGTGCGTTGTCAGTACCTTAGACGTAACGAATATCTGTGGAGAACTGAGAAATGTACTGTAAATGGCGGAGCTGACTAGGGGTATAGCTGGCTTTGTTAGCGTGGAAAGTGGTGGTGAGGGGTTTGTGGTCTGTGAAGATGATGAACTGTCGACCTTCAAGGAAATACCTTAATCGTTGGACTGCCCGATAGACAACAAGCAACTCCCTGTCGAATGCGCTGTAATTCTCAGCCTTGCTCAGTTTCTTGGAAAAGAAGGCGAACGGCTTCCAAGCACTGTCGATGTATTGTTGCAATACGGCGCCGATGTCGTCGTTGGAGGCGTCAGTGGCGATGAATGTGAGGGCCTCCGGGGCAGGGAAACTAAGGGTGGTGAAGGTGTCCAGTGCATTCTTCGCAGAAGCGAAAACTTCGTCGGCTTCAGAACACCAAGCGAGCTTTATGGACTGACCACGCTTGCAAAGCCCTAATGAGAGAATACAAAGGTTATAACATGAGGGAACACGTAGGGATGAAGCGATTGTAAAAAAATGATCATACCTAAGAACACCTTGAGTTGTCTCTGGGTGGAGGGCTTCGGGAACTGGCGGATGGCATCACACTTGGTACGCAGCGGTGAAAGCCAGTAGAGACAATGTGTTCGAAGAAATCTACGGACGGCAATCCAAAATTTGACTTGGGGGAGTTGATTTGGATAGTTTTAAATAGAATAAGAAATAAAGTGAGAGAACAAGTTTCATGGGAGCAATTTGGTTTCATAGAAGGGAAAGGAACAGGAAATGCAATTTTCATAATAAGAACGATTATGGAGAGGATGATAGAAAAACAACAAAATATATATCTTTGCTTTGTTGACTACGAGAAGACGTTTGATAGGGTAAGACATGAGGATTTGATAAATATTTTGGAAAGAGTGGATATAAATAGCAAAGACATGAGTATCATCAGAAATTTGTATTGGAAGCAAAGAGCAGCGGTGAGGGTACGGGGAGGAAGAACAGAATTTCAAGCTATAAAGAGGGGAGTGCGTCAAGGCTGTGTTATGTCTCCAGATTTATTTAATTTATATGGGGAGATGATCCTTAGGGAACTACAGGGAATTGAAGGGATTAAAATTGGAGGATTTAATATAAATCATATCAGATATGCTGATGACACGGTATTGGTGGCTGACTCAGAAGATAAACTGCAACATCTGTTGAATGTAACCGTAAGAGCTAGTGAGGAGAAAGGTTTAAATGTAAATATGGAGAAAACTAAAATACTAGTGGCCAGTAAAACAGATCCACCAAGAGTGCAAGTACAAATAGCAGGGAGAAGAATAGAACAGGTAACCAAATTTTCGTACCTGGGAAGCGTATTGACAGAAGATTGTAGATGTGAAAAGGAAATAAAATCAAGGATAGCGATAGCTAAAAGCACGTTTCAGAAAATGAAAGGGGTTTTAACAAACAAGAAAATGTCTACAGATATAAGGAGAAGAACAGTTAAAACATTTATATGGTCAACACTATTATATGGTTCAGAAGAGTGGACAATCAGCAAAAAATTGCAGGAAAACTTAGAAGCAGCAGAAATGTGGATATGGAGACGAGTATTAGGAGTACCATGGACAGCGAAGAAAACAAATGAAGAAGTATTGAGAGAAATTGAGACAGATAGGGAATTGATGACAACAATAAGGAAAAGACAGTTGCGATACTTAGGACATATAATGAGGAAGGAAGGGTTGGAAGAGGTGGTGATGACGGGAATGGTAGAGGGAAGGAGAGCAAGAGGAAAGCAGAGGGAGAATTATATGGACGGGCTGATGAGGGCAATGGGAAAACAACTCAAACCAGCACAGATGTTACAAGTAACTAGGGACCGTGAACGGTGGCGCTCCAAGGTTGCCGAAGTCCAAGAGGATATGGCACGACGGTAAGGTAAGTCTCTTAGACGGGTGAGGACTTCTTCGAGGTGACGGCGGTTGGATGGCTTCATCAGGACTGGCGACGAGGAGGTCATCTATGTAGGCGAAACAGAAGGGTAAGCTACGTAGAACTTCGTCGATGAAGCGCTGGAATGTCTGTGCTACATTCTTCAGGCCGAAGGGCATCCGGACGTACTTATAGAGGCCAAATGGGGTGGTAGTGGCCGTCTTCGTGATTTCATCGTGGTGGACAGGGATCTGATGGAAGGCTTGAACAAGATCCACCACAGAAAATATGGTACAGCCGAAGAACTGGAAGCCAAATTCTTGGAGGTTGGGGATAGGGTATCCATCGAAGACAGTTTGGGAGTTCAGTGCACGGTAGTCACCGCACGGTCGCAAATCACCACTCTTTTTAGGTATGACGTGAAGCGCTGAACACCAGTTGCTGTTGCTGGGTCGAATGATCCCTTGGCGCATAAGGGACTCGAACTCAGTCTTGACGATGCGTTGTCGTTCGGGTACAAGGCGTCGTGGCTTGGCGTGGGTTGAGCGGCCAGAAGTGACGATGCGATGCTCGACGTGGTGACGTATCGGCGGTGTGCATGGATGCGGCTGAGTGAAAGTGTGAAGGTAGGAAACTGGTGCAGTAGGGAAGCAAAAGGGGTGTTTTGACTGGTGACAGAGATACTGGTGCTAACGCCAGGTCGAGTGTGGCCGTAGGACGAGAGGCGCGTTGAGACATCGTAGTGGCGACGGCGCTGTATGTCTACGAGAAGGCTGTAGTGGTTGAGGAAATCGGCTGAAAGGATTGGTTGAGATACGTCAGCGACGTAGAACGTCCACTCGAAAACACGACGGAGGTTGAGGGAGAGGGTTAAGGTAGATTTTATGAGGACGTCGTTCTTCGTCTTGTTAGATGCTTAGAAGGAAGTGAGTGGTGGTAACATCCTTGAACTGGCTGTAGCAGGAAGTATGCTTTCTGCAGCACCGGTGTCAATAAGGAATAGGTGGCGCGTCAGAGGTCTCTTATGTAGAGGAGTTGTAAGGAGGAGGGACGAACATTATGCACCTCTAATGTTCGCCGCTGGAGCTTAAAGTGGGGAAATGGGTGAAGGCGCAGGGTTGGTTCCACTTGCGTGCCTTAGAACTGAACTGTGCATGGTAGTAACATACTGCTGGGGAGCGGTCCGTGCTCTTGGATCTTGGTCTGGATCTGGAACGTTGCCTGCGGGAAAAATTACGGCGGTCTGCTCCTTGAACTTGTTCCTTGAGCTCGCTAACTTGCAGTGTGAGTTGAGTCACAACGTCGACGAGGCGCTCGTAGATGGGGTCTGTCTTGATGTGTGAGACGAAGGGCGAAAAAACAGTCTCAATGAGCTTGTCGGCGAGTGTGGCGAGTTTCTCCACGGAAAGCTGGTCCTTCACAGTGAAGAGGCTACGCTGGATAATGGCGGGCAGACATTGGTAGAACAGCTGGAGAAAATGGGTCTCATCAAACGTGTCGTACTTGTCTGCCAGTAGATTCTTCATGCGGTATAGCAGGTCTGACGGTCTCTCGTTGCCTAGTTCTTCATTAGAGAGAAGCTCTTGAAGGTGTGTAGCGACGGATGACTGGAATCGGGCGAGGATAACGTCCTTTAAGTCTTCGTGCGGAGTGTCGGATATTAACACTATAGAAATAGTGTCAGATACACGAGAAAGGACGTCCGGAGAAAGAAAGGAGCAGGCGTTGATGAATTTGGCGAGGCTAGTAGAGATACGCGAGGACTTGAAATTACATTCAAGAATGTTGAACCACACAGTCGTGACTGAGGAAAAGTGGTGCACGAAAGGCATTGACGGCAGATAGGGTTTCAGGTTGCTGGGGTGGGTCGGTGGGTGGTTCATGCATAGGAACCACGTCCGCTGAGGTAGGAACAGGCTGGTCCATGATGGTTACGGCGTCAATTCTGCGGCAGTGACTGGGGCGGTCTACGTCTACTGCAGCAGCGGCTGGGGCTGGCGGCGGTCCATTCCGACAGGTGCGGCAGGCGGAGGCTGGGGCCGGCGAAGGCTGCTGGGGCGACGGCGGGGTAGGGGTGGTCCGCGGCGACTGTGGCGGCAGGACAGGGGCGGTCCACGGCGACTGCGACGGCGGCAGGGCAGGGGCGGTCCACGGCCTGCATTACTACCTGGGTAGTCAATAAATTATTGCCATCTTTGGTGAAGTCGGGTGACTTGCCCCGCAAAGCATTGGACGCCACTTGAGCCCTACCCATGTTCCTTCTTCTTTCTCTGTATATAAGACATGCCTTTTGCTCCACTACTCCGTATTCTACTGAAGAGGATCACAGTCCGTGATCGAAATATATGGATATCATCTATTTCATTTCTTCTTA
The DNA here is from genome assembly GCF_046742065.1 of Oratosquilla oratoria. NCBI lineage: Eukaryota > Metazoa > Arthropoda > Malacostraca > Stomatopoda > Squillidae > Oratosquilla > Oratosquilla oratoria. The sequence continues at coordinate 66,052,559 of NC_134783.1, forward strand.
TCCAACACAGTGGGTTCTTGTTGAATTTTACGAATGTGTTACGACATTACTTTGTAGTTATATATATATATATATATATATATATATACACATATATGTATATGCATATATATATGTATATATGAATATACATATATATATGTATATATATATATATATATATATATATATATATATATAGAAATATATATATATATATATATATGTATATCAAGGACTACTAAAAACAGGACATGCACACCCAAATTCCTGAATCCGCTAGCGGAGGCCACCGTTTTCTCTGTAACCTAGCATTTTATACTGGACAAATATATCAAAAATAGAAACCTAACATTGTAAATAGGACAAATATATCAACTATTGACTTATTCAATGCAGTACAAGTTAATATAAACTTTTATAGTGAAATAAGAAATTATTTTTAAGCCACTGTTATGCTTTGAAACACCAATTTTAGCCGGACTTAGCATGTATTATTCTATGAGGTTAGTGGACACTTTAAAGGAACCCAAGTTGCTGTTGTTTTACATTTTACAAAATGGATTATAGTTAAACCTTTGTGATTGCAAGCAAACAAACATTCACACAGATAAACAGACATAGAAGCAAAAGCTTACTAGACTGCAGCGATTGATCAGCGAGCCAGGCCTTCTTTACAGAGGTCTGGAGAAGGACTGCATTCTTCTGCTGGTCTTTCTCTAGGTTGTTGAGTCCATTCAGAAGAACATTTGCCAGACGACGGAACATCTTGGGACAGTCAATGTCAATCCCACTGAAGCTGGCCAGTGTCAATATGATCTCCATTAGTCTTTTCTGGCAGCAGGAACGGTGACGGGCTTCCTTGATTAAACACAGTCTACATCTGACAAGATCAAAAGTGCACACATGTGGAGTTGTCAGGGAACTTCTGGACATTGTCTCGATAAAGTCCTTAACGTCACTGGTCACAAGAGGTTCCTCGGCGCTGAAGGCCACATCGTCCACGCACTTCGTCTCAAGCCACCCCGCCACATAGGCCGCACTGCACTCTTCATTCACAGTCAGTGTCACATCTGTAGTGCACCTCTCAATAGACTCTGCATCCTCTAGGTCAATTCCAGTCCCCAAGCAGGTACGTTCCTTCGACACAGGGTGGACATCGATGGACTGGAGGTTTACGGCAGCATATCTTGTGAGCCGCTGCTTGCATGCGGAGAACACATCCCCAGTGGTCATGAAAGAGTTTGCACCATTTGATTGAGGGTAGAATGAGAACTCCCCCTCAAGCCGGTCACTCTGGATCTCATCCAGTAGGACATAATGGAAGTCAGCGTTTCTGAACAATTAGCGGCAAACGGCAGTCAGTCCCTGCATAGTCTGCACTAGTGCATTCTGGGTGTCATGGGTGAAACACTTGATTCGATTTGCTCCATATCCTGAAGAAACCTCTTGGAAAATCAACAGGAAAGTCTGCAGGCTAGTTGACTGGGGATCCTGAACAGTTCGATATGGATCGTTCATGCGCTGATATTGCCCCTTCCCAGATACATACACTAAATTCCACCAGTGGAGGATAATTTGGATGAACTTAGCAGTGTCATGACATCCTCTGAACTTCAATGAAGCCACAACCTTTTCATTGAAGACCTTCAAGACATGCTGCCTTTCTCTGACTCGTACAGTTCCTTGACGTCAGCAAATTATGCCGTTGTTGTATTGTCAAGACTGATCTTCTGGCACTTCTCACTGATCCAGTTGTTGTGGATGCACTTCAGAAGATGCACTGTGTCAAAAAGGAGAAACCAGACACGATCTTTGTCAAGAGGATACTTGGCTGTGGCACGGCAATCACACGGAAAACCAAACAGCTTACAGTACTGCTGGTTTATTTTGGGATTGTCTATGATAGACCCGATGACACGCCCACCTG
>NC_134783.1:66066967-66076967 GCF_046742065.1 Oratosquilla oratoria
AGTGTCCGAAAAGATAATTAGATTTAGTACATAAACTTCAATTGCAGTTCTACATACACTCTCTGAAGAAGTTCTACGCGAACGAAACGTTAGAGTGTTTAGGGTTCCGAGCCTTCCCCTGTGTTCATGTTCTCTATCATCAAAATAATTTGTCTAAAGTACTTATCAATATATACATACATACATACATACATACATACATACATACATACATACATACATACATACATACATACATACATATACCAAGGGCTTTTTCCCCCCTTACACGGGGGGTAGCCAAAATGAAAAGGCATAGAAACCACTCCCACTCATTCCACTCCCTTCATATTCCACTCCCCTTCATTCCACCCCCCCACACTCATTCTGGCACCTCTTGGATGATGGGTTATCCTTGCAACATGTTAAATGATCTAGGTCAGAAGCACTGTCGCAAGTCACAGCATATCCGCAGCAATGCTGCTTCATTAATTCGACGACCTCCCCTCTCTGTCCACTCTTGCAGAAAAGAAGAAGACGGGTAGAAATCCCTTCGGGCTCCATCAAATTATTCCTCATACATACTTCCTCATCCTCCATCCCTCACCCACTCACCCTCATGCATCACAGCATTATCAATACACAACCCTTCTCCATTCACATCTATCTTCTGTCCTCTCCCGTCCTTCCTCTAAAGGCATTCCTTTCTTTTGTTTTGCCCCTTTTACCCCATCCATCCATCTCATCCTAGGACGCCCCCTCATAATCACTCCTTCCACTTCTGCCTTCCACACCTGTTTTACTAATCTTTCTTCACTCATTCTTTCCATGTGTCCAAACCATTCTAATACCCTTTCATCAACCCTATCTCCCAGCTCCCTTTCCACCTCTGTTTTCCTCTTCACCTCCTTATTTCTCACTCTATCCAGCCCTATCATACTTCTCAGACATTTCATCTCAAACACATTCAAACTCCTTCTCTCTTCTTCTCTTATGGTCCATGATTCTGCCCCGTACAGTGCTGTTAGCACAATCACTCCTTCATATAACCCCCTCTCAGCATCCATTCCAAGATGTCTATTTCTCATTATACTTTTTAATTCACCAAGGCATTTACTCGTTTCTCTCAATCTATATTCTACCTACACCCCCACTCCTTCATTTCCTGCCACATTCGCTCCCAAGTATCTAAAACTATCCACTTCCTCCAATCTCTCTCCCTTAATGCTTACTTCCAGCCTGCTGTCACTCTCCCCCCCTTGGACATCTCATCACCTTACTTTTACCCACATTTATCTTTAACTTACTTCTTTCACATACTCTCCCAAAATCTGTCACCAACTTCCTCAATCCCTCCTCTGATCCTGCTACAAGCGCAATGTCGTCAGCAAACCACAACTGGCTTATTTCTCACTTTTCTCCATTTTCTTTAACCATCTACAATCCATGACCCACTACCCTTGCATTCACCTCTCGCACCGCTCCATCCATGTATAGATTGAAAAGCCAGTGCGACATAATACATCCCTGACGAAGGCCCACCTTTACCTCAAACCATTCACTTTCTCCTTTTCTGATCCTAACACAAGCTCTACTACTCTCGTAAAAACTCTTTATTTCTCTTAACAGGTTCCCTCCTATCCTATATATCTGCAATACCTCTCACAGTGACTTCATGTCTACCTGTCGTAAGCCTTTTCCAAATCCATAAAAGCCCCCAAAAAACATCCTTACCTTTTCCTATAGCTTTCTCACATATCTGTCTTACCACAAAAATCTGATCTACACAACCCCTACCTGTCTTACATCCACACTGTTCCTCACCAATATGTACTTCTCCTAATCCTCTCAAGCAAGACCCTCCCAATAAGGGTTCCCAACTACGTTCAACAAGCTGTATATATGTATATGTATATATGTATATATACATTTACACTTATATATATATATATATATATATATACATGTATATATATAAATATGTATATATATATATAATATATATATATATATGTATATGTATATATATATATATATGTGTGTGTGTGTGTGTGTGTGTGTGTATGTATATATATATATATATATATGTATATATATTTATATATATATATAAATATGTATATATATAACGTAGAAACCAATGTTGGAGTAGAAAAGACTGGAAACGGGGAATCTATATATTTCGATTGCAAACTGCAATCCTCTTCAGTAGATACAAATAAGAGAGAGGGCGTACTGTTTAAGTAGCACCCTTAACAAAAGAAAGGGGAACATGGGAAGATATCTCTACCCTCTTCTCACTCCGTATGTGAGGTCAGGAGGCAAATGAGCTTTCACTAGGTTGGAGATGAAGAGTCCGGACATTATGTCCGGGGACCATTGCCCCTTTGAAATATTCATGTTGGGCTGAAATTCAATGATCGTAGATTCTACCATTTTCCTCCTGAACTCACATCTGGATTTATAAATAAGCTCAGCTCTGTCCCAATCTAAACAATGTGAGTGAGTGTGTGTGTGTGTGTGTGTGTGTGTGTGTGTGTGTGTGTGTGTGTGTGTGTGTGTGTGTGTGTGTGTGTGTGTGTGTGTGTGTGTGTGTGTGTGTGTGTGTGTGTGTGTGTGTGTGTGTGTGAGTGTGTGTGTGTGTGTGTGTGTGTGTGTGTGTGTGTGTGTGTGTGTGTGTGTGTGTGTGTGTGTGTGTGTGTGTGTGTGTGTGTGTGTGTGTGTGTGTGTGTGTGTGTGTGTGTGTGTTTGTGTGTGCATTTACCTAGTTACATTTACCTAGTTGTATTTTACGTGAAGGGGAGTTATGCTCATGGTGACCCGTCTTCATATCTCATTTTATCTAAACTGTTTTTAAATTCATGTATTGTTTTTGCACACACCACTTTCTCATCGAACTTGTTCCAGATGTCTATTACTCTGTGAGGAAAGCTGTTCTTTTTCAGATCTTTTCTATAGCTGTCTTTCTTGATTTTCTTTCCGTGTCCTCTTGTATTTCTATCATCCCATTTTGTTAGATCCTCTCTATCAATAATTTCTATGCCTTTCATTATTTTGTAAATAGTTATCAAATCTGCTATCTCTCTTCTTTGCTCTAGTGTCTGTAGCTCAAGTTTTGCTAGTTTCTCTTCATATGATAGTTTTGAGTGTTGGTGCCAATTTTGTAATTGCTCTTTGTATTCCTTCAAGTTTTGTTATACATTTTTTTGTACTTGGTGACCACATCGTTGCTCCATATTCCAATCTTGGTCTTATCAAAGTGATTACTAATGGTGAGGAAAAGACTAATCATTGATTAGTATTTTCTTCACCATTTCTTCATCCAGGTATGTAAATGCCACTTTGTTCTTATTAAATCATAAGTTTCTACAAAAATCTTGTTTATATGTTTCTCAGGTGACATATTCTTCATAATAATAACTCCCAGGTCCTTCTTATTTTCTACTTTTTTATTCCTTCTCCCAATTTATATGATCCTATTATTCTTTTTTTGCTTTTTACAAATTCCATTATACTACACTTTTTAGTATTGAACTCCATCTCCCACTTCCTACTCCATTCCCATACTTTATTGAGATTAATCTGTAGTGACTCACAATCTTCTTCCGTGTTCACTTTTTTAACAGTTTTGCATCATCTGCAAAGAAGCTCATATAACTTTCAATTTCTTCATCCGTATCATTAATATATATAGCAAACATTATTCGGGTCAGAACTGTTCCTTGTGGAACACCACTTATTACTTCATCCCAATTAGAGTGTTTGTCTCTTATCACTACTCTCATATTTCTTTCTTGCAAAAAGTCTTCCATCCATTTAAGCACTTTGCCCTGTATTCCTCCTTTAGTTTCTAATTTCTTAAGCAACTTCTTACGTGGTACTTTGTCAAAAGCTTTTTTTAGGTCTAGGAATGCAGAATCAGCCCATCCATCTCTTTCTTGTATTATATCTATTAGCCTTGAATAGAAACATATTAAATTGGTGACGTATGATCGTCCTTGTCTGAATTCAAATTGCCTTGGATTTAGCACGTTGTTTTTTTCTAAATACTTTACCCATCTACTTTTGATAATTCTTTCACAATTTTTTTTTATTGTACTTGTTAGAGAGACTGGTCTATAGTTGGTAGGGTCTTCTTTATTTCCCCCTTTATATATAGGTACTATGTTTGCTTTTTTCCAATCTTTTGGAACTTTTCTTTTTTTCAAGGAACTGTTTATTATGCTATGTATTTTGTCTGCCTTTTCATTCCTGCATTCTTTCAAAATCCAGTTTGCTATTTCATCTTGTCCATGCGATTTTCTGACATCAAGATTACTCAAGTTTTTCATTATTTCATTCTTTGTTACTTCTATTTCTTTCATAGGGGGGACTTTCTCTTCCCATTCGATCTCTCCAGGTTGTATGTTCTCCCTTGTAAACACCGATTTGAAATGATTGTTCATAATTTCCCCCATTTCTATTTCCTCTGTGTATTGAACTCCTCCTTGTCTTAATTTATCTAATCCTTGTTTGTTTTTCAGGTTGTTGTTTACAAATCTGTAAAATAGTTTTGGTTGATCTTTACATTTTTCTATGACATCTTTTTCATATTTTCTCTTTTCCTCTCTGCCCAGTTGTACATATTAATTTCTATAACAAGTATATATTTTTCATTTTTCAGATCTTTTGTATTTCTTCAATTTGGTCGAAGCTTTCTCTTTTGTCTTTTAACTCCCTACAACTTTTGTTGTACCAGCACTTTACATATTGTTTTTCTTGTTTTTGTCTTGGAACATACTTTTCCAATCCTATTTTTTTTTATAACATTTTGTCAAAATATTCCATTTTTCTTCCACTGTTGTTTCTTCTTTGTATATTCTTTCCCAGTTTTCTTTTTGAAAGAATTCTCTTATTTTATACAAACTAGTTTTTTTTCGTACATCATTCTTCCTTTTCTATATTGTTCATTTCTTTTCATGTATTTTTTTTCTCATTTAGTTCCAGTTCAATCAATATGTGGTCACTTTTACTTATAGGTGTCTTATATTCAATCTTTTCCATTATTTTAGGTTCAGATGTGATTATTAGGTCTAGTCTCGATGGTTCCTCTTCATTTCTATACCTGGTGTTCTCTTGAATCCATTGTGTCATTGTATGGTCAATAATCATCTTGAGTAGAACATTTCCCCATGAGTCGTCTCCACCCTTTACTGTCATCTCTTCCCAGCAGACTTCTTTGCTATTAAAGTCGCCCATCATAACTATTCTTCCTCCATCTTCCATTATCATATTTAATGTTATCTTTGTGTCTTCTAACATACTTTTATGTTCACTCTCTTCCCACGAGGCTGTTTTTGGAGGCACATAATTTATCACAAACTTCCTGCTCTTCTTATCTCTGTCTTCCACTTCGATCATAATTATCTCTACTGTATTATTTCCATATGTGACACACCTCACGTTTAAATCCTTCTTAGTCAGGAACATAATTCCACTCCCTTGTTTTGTCTCTTTGTTTCTAATCCAATAATTATATGATTCATGTCCTACACAGTTGGGTGGAAGTGGACCTTTTAATTTTGTCTCTACAATTCCCATTATGTCAGGTTCTTTTTCCTTTAGATAATCATTCAGTTCATTCAATCCTGTTATTAATACATCTATATTTGTGTAAGACACTCTTAATTTTCCGCCACTTCCATTGTATTTTCTGTTTCACTTTTGTTTTTCTCTGGTATGTCCCATTTCCTCACTTTCATATCAACTACTCTCCAATAGAATTTCTCTTTTTCTGACTCTGTTCTGTACTCGTTTTTTTTTCTTAGCTTCTTGTCTTTTCATTTTTTCCTCCTCTCTTTATTCATTTCTCTTTTTATCCATACCTTTTTATATTGTTCACTGTTTGCTAGTTTCCCTGTTTTTGCTAAGATATTCTCTGCTGTTGTTTGTGACCTGAATTTAATCTTAATTGGTCTGGTCTTATCTGTACTATATTTCCCGAGTCTATAAATCTCTTCAATTTGTTTCACGATTTCAGGTTCATCTTTCTGAACTAATTCTAGTAAACTGCTTAATTTTTCTTTTTCCTCTTTGATTCTTGTGGTTCTATTTAGATTATACTTCTCTTCCATTCCTAATATAATTATACATTTCTTTTTATCTGCTAAGTCTCTTACTATATTTTCCTTCTGTCTCATCACTTTAATAACTGAGTCTTCAGTTTGTTCTTTCATCTGCTGTTTTATTATGCCATTAAATGCAATTTTGCTGTTCTCTTGGATTTTTTTTTCCAACCCTGTGCTTCTTTTGCTATGGACTCTTTATTGTCTTTACTATTCCCCTTTAATTCCTCATTCTCATATTTTACTTCTTTTAACTGTCTTTTTAATTCTTCTATTTCTTTAGTTAGGTTTTTGTTCACCTTCTGTAGTATTTCCAGTTTTTCAACTCTTTGCACAGTCTTTGTTAGTTGACCGAGCCTACTCTCCCAATGTTCGGTCATTTTCTCAAGTTTTTCCTCTAGGCTTGCTATTCGGGGGAAGGTTGGTATTTCCCCTCCCCTCATTAAATCCACGGAAATTATTATCTTCACCTTCCACTGTGCTGCTCTTATCTATATTTCTAATTTTTTCATTTTTGCTAATCTCTTCTTCCCCAAAAACATCATCCGTCCTTCGTTTGTTTACAAGTCGCCTGGCCTCCTGAACCAAGTCCTTCCCTTCCTCATTTCCTTCTATTTCCCCCAGTAATCCCTCCCCTTATCCTTTTTCATCACCTTCCTACTACACCACGAGCTTTCCCCTTCCCTATAAATACAACACAGGTACTTCCTTGTCGTTGTGATCCTCGAAATTCTTGGATAACTCCGGAGTCCGAACTTCGCTGTCACTTCGACCGACGTGTGTGTGTGTGTGTGTGTGTGTGTGTGTGTGTGTGTGTGTGTGTGTGTGTGTGTGTGTGTGTGTTTACCTAGTTGTATTTACCTAATTGTATTTTACGGGAAGGGGAGCAATGCTCGTGGGGTCCCGTCTTCATATCTCATTTTATCTAGACTGTTTTTAAATTCATGTATTGTTTTTGCTCAAACTACTTTCTCATCTAACTTGTTTCAAATGTCTATTACTCTGTGGGGAAAGCTGTTCTTTTTCAGATTTCTTCTACAGTATACCTGTCTTTCTTGGTTTTCTTTCCGTGTCCGCTTGTATTTCTACTACCCCATTTTATTAGATCCTCTCTATTAATAGTTTCTATGCCTTTCATGATTCTATAAATAGTTATCAAGTCTCCTCTCTCTCTTCTTTGCTCTAATGTTTGTAGCTCAAGTTTTGCTAATCTCCCTTCATATGATAGTTCTGCGAGTGTTGGTGTCAATTTTGTAAATGCTCTTCGTATTCTTTCAAGTTCTGTTATACATTTTTTTGTACTTGGTGACCACGTCGTCGCTGCATACTCCAATCCTGCTCTTATCAAAGTAACTAGTATTTTCTTCACCATTTCTTCGTCAAGGTATGTAAATGCCACTTTGATTGTTCTTATTAAATCATGAGTTTCTCCAAAAGTTTTGTCCATCTGTTTCTCAGGTGACATATTATTCATAATAATGACTCCCAGGTCCTTCTCATTTTCTACTTATTTATTTCTTCTTCTCCCAATCTGTATAATAACACTATTCTTTTTTTATTCCTCCAAATTCCATTATACTACACTTCTTAATATTGAATTCCATCTCCCATTTCCTACTCCATTCCCATACTTTATTGAGATCACTCTGTAGCGACTCACAATCTTCTTCAGTGTTCATTATTTTCAACAATTTTGCATCATCCGCAAAGAAGCTTATATAACTCTAAACTCCTTTATCCATATCATTAATATATATAACAAACATTATTGGGGCCAGAACTGTTCTTGTGGAACACCACTTATCACTTCATCCCAATTAGAGTGTTTGCCTCTTATCATTACTTCCATTTTTCTTTCATGCAAGAAGTCTTCCATCCATTTCAGCAGTTTGTCCTGTATTCCTCCTGCAGTTTCTAATTTCTTAAGCAACTTCTTATGTGGCACCTTATCAAAAGCTTTTTTCAGGTCTAGAAATGCACAATCAGCCCATCCATCTCTTTCTTGTATTACGTCTATTAGCCTTAAATAGAAACAGATTAAGTTTCTGACACATGATTGTCCTTATCTAAATCCAAATTGCCTTAGATTTAGTACGGTTTTTTTTTTCAAATGCCTTACCCATCTAATTTTGATAATTCTTTTACAAATTTTTGCTATCGTACTTGTTAGAGACCGGTCTATAGTAAGTAAGGGCTTCCTTGTTTCCCCCTTTATATATTGGTACTATATTTACTCTTTTCTAATCTTCTGCAACTTTTTCTTCTTTCAATTCACTGTTTACCAGGCTATGTATTTTGTCTGTTAGTTCATTCCTGCATTCTCTCAAAATCAAGTTTGCTATTTCATCTGGTCTATGCAATTTTTTGATATCGAGATTACTCAAGTGTTTCATTACTTCATTCCTTGATACTTCTATCTCTTTCATAGGGGGACTTTGTCCTCCTCTCTATTAATAGTTTCTGTGCCTTTCATGATTCTATAGATAGTTATCAAGTCTCCTCTCTCTCTTCTTTGCTCTAATGTTTGTAGCTCAAGTTTTGCTAGTCTCCCTTCATATGATAGTTCTGAGAGTGTTGGTGCCAATTTTGTAAATGCTCTTTGTATTCTTTTAAGTTTTGTTATACATTTTTTTGTACTTGGTGACCACGTCGACGCTGCATACTCCAATCTTGCAATTATCAAAGTCACTAGTATTTTCTTCACCATTTCTTCGTCAAGGTATGTAAATACCACTTTGATTGTTCTTATTAAATCATGAGTTTCTCCAAAAGTTTTGTCAATCTGTTTCTCAGGTGACATATTATTCATAATAATGACTCCCAGGTCCTTCTCATTTTCTACTTATTTATTTCTTCTTCTCCCAATTTGTATGTTATTCCTTTTAAACACCGATTTAAAATGCTTGTTCACAATATCTGTCATTTCTATTTCCTTTGTGTATTCAACTCCTCCTTGTCGTAGTTTCTTTAACTCTTGTTTGTTTTTCAGTTTGTTATTTACAAATCTGTAAAATAGTTTTGGTTGATCTTTACATTTTTCTATAACAGAATTTTCTTATTTTCTCTTTTCTTCTCTGCACACTTGTACATATTCGTTTCTATAACTATTATATATTTTCTATTTTCAGGTATTTTGTCTTTTTTCTATTCTATCCAAGTTTAATCTCTTTTGTCTTTTAACTCCCTACATCTTTTGTTGTACCACCACTTTACATATTCTTTTTCTTGCTTGTGTCATGGGACATACTTTTCCACTCCTTTATAAATTTTTGTCAAAATTTTCCATTTCTCTTCTACTGTTGTTTCATCCTTTTGTAATCTTTCGCAGTCCGCTTTTTGAAAGAATTTTCTTATTTTATCATTTTTTATACATCAATCTTCCCTTTTTTATACTGTTCATTTTCATGTATTTTTCCTCATTTAGTTCCAGTTCAACCAATTTGTGGTCACTTTTATTTATTGGTGTCTTATATTCAATCTTGTCCACTATTTCGGGTTCTGATGTGATTATTAGGTCCAGTCTCGATGGTTCTTCCTCATTTCTATACCTAGTATTCTCTTGTATCCATTGTGTCATTGTATGTTCTATAATCATATCAAGTACTACATTTCCCCATAGGTCGTCTCCACCCTTTCACTATCATCTCTTCCCAGCAGATTTCTTTACAATTAAACTCACCCATTATAACTATTCTTCCTCCATCTTCCATTATCTTATTTAGTGTTATCCTTGTGTCTTCTAACGTACTTTTATGTTCTCTCATTTCCCACGAGGACGTTTTAGGAGCCACATAATTTACTACAAAGTTCCTGCTCTTCCCATCCCTGTCCTCCACTTCAATCATATTCATCTCTACTATATTCTTTCCATATGTGTCATTCCTCACATTTATATCCTTCTTAGTCAGAAACATAAC
>NC_134783.1:66079467-66081967 GCF_046742065.1 Oratosquilla oratoria
TGTGTGTGTGCGTGTGTGTACAACACTGAATGGTTCCCAGTGACTAGAGACACATTTTTATCTACCACAATCGGTCTGAAAATATAAAAAAACACACACACACAAAAGCAGAGGTTTGGTAAAGAAGAGATGTCGAAAAAAAACAAGACAAATAATATACAACATAGCAAGGCACTACAAAAAGAGTAAAACTTAAATGGCTCATACAGTACTAGATGAGCAAGGAGTTAATCCTCTGACAAAATCAGAATAAATATTAGAGATGAAGAAGGGATTTCTATAATTTACATAATTTAGATAGCATAAGCAACAATAAAGATAAACAGGAAATGCAAGAAGAAAACTTAATAGTTTGAAGAGGATATAAACTTTAAAAAAGTTAGAAGTGTCACGGAGAGAATGAAGTATGGCAAAGTTCCGGGAGAAGGAGAACTACCAATAGAGAAATGGGCATAGTTTGGTACAAAGAAACTCAACAAACAATGATTCAAGACCAAACAAGGGCTATTTTTTACCCTATTAAAACAAAAAGAGAGATCAAACCACCTCGTGAAATAACTACAGGCATTTCTTTGTTGTCAAATGGTGTTGAAATTTATGAGAGAATCTCTGATTAAAGTCTGACTGCCGAGAATGAGAGAGGAATGCAGGAATAGAACCTAAAAGTATAGTTCACCTTAAGGTTGGAGATACAGATTGGTTTGAGTTAGACCAAGAAGAGTTATTTCCCCATTCTTGTTTGAATAAGAGTATAAAGGAAACCATAACTAATAACGATAAAGTAGTATTGGATTATGCAGATGATGTATCGTAAACAGGTGTCTGCTTTGCAGTGAAATAACAGGATGATGGAAAGTGGGATGAAGATGAGATGACCGTAATAAAGGAGACTAGTCAAAGACATGAAGTAAATATATATTTGAGGAGGGAGAATAAAATAAATGTACAATTTCCAGTATCTGGGAGAGTAATTCAACGATAGAAATAACCAGGAGGTATAGATTAATAGTAAAATAATAAAGTACAATAACAAAATAAGGGTTTTGTGCTCGGTACTAAAAGAAAGAATGTACCAAGGAACTGTAAAGTTTACATCCTTACGTTCTTCAAAGTGTTATTGTACGTTTTTTTTTTTTAACAAAAGACCAAATCCTATGTACAAATAAGAGAATCTCATTAAAGACATTGACAGATTGGAAAAAGTACTACGGCGAAGCACAAAGCTGATTCCGAATATCAGAAATAAATCGTACGAAAATGGACTAAAACATGAATCTACTTTTCCAAAAAAGCGCAGATTCAGGTGGCGATTTTATACAGGTCTTCAAGATTCTAAAGGGAACTGACAACATCAAAAGTGACAAAAATTTCACACTAAATGCAAATCAGACAAGAAATGGTGGTTTTAAATTGTCAAGAAGTAGATCTATTCCGGAATTGGGCAGAAACAACATCGCCAACTATGTAGTAAATGAATGGAATAACATTCCTGCAGTCGCAGTGCAATGTAGCACAGTTCGAACTTTTAAAATTCATTTAGGTAAACACCTAAGCAATATGCTGCAATGCCTACCATTTGTCATATCTTATTTTATATATTCATTTATTATTATTATTTACTTTATAATTGTCATTTATTATCAATATTCATTTTATCATTATTTACATGAGGGGACGAGGAGGAAGGGTCGCCGATAAATGAAGCGGCCTTGCTGTGGATGTACCGAGTCTTGCTGCATTGCTTCTGACCCAGGGCAGGGGACGATATGGAGGGGTGATTCGTCATCCAGGAGGAACCAAGAAAAGAGGGAGCAAGGGGTAGTGGATGGGAAGGGAGTATGTGGGGATGAAATGGGTGCGAGTGGATTTATGCCTGTGACTTTGGCTACTTTCCTTGTAAGGGGCAAAAAGCCGTTGTATATTTATGTATATGTATGTACTTATTATTATTTATCTGCTTGTTTATTGTCCAAAGAATAGGAAAAAAGGGGAGAAGCGAGGAGATGAGAGAAGAGAAGAAAGGATGGAAAAGATGGAACAAAAATAAATGTACAATGTACGGACAGAGACGGCATGAGAGAAATCGTAGACAGAGTATCGGGGATTAACAGATTTCACATACTAAACGCAGGATAAGATGGTGAGTAGTAGTGGATGACCCATTTGATGGTAGAATAATAAAATACGGTGCGCCTCGATGTGTATGTTGAAAAAATTGGTGATTGCTAATGCCGCGTTCAAGAAGAAATACATAATAAGTTTATGTGGATCAAAGTGGTTCATGGAAAGATAGAGGATAGATCGTTGATGGATTATGGGGCAGTTTACAAAAGAATTTGTCAAAAATACTCGATGTGTGTTGAAGAGAGAGAGCAGTGGAAATTAAAGAATGAAAATAAACAAAGACTTGAAGTGAATCATTATAGTTCTTCATCAACTTCTACACGGTGGCCCAAAAGTCACAGAGGGTTGGAATTAATTCTTTATTAATTGACCTTAG
>NC_134783.1:66089467-66096967 GCF_046742065.1 Oratosquilla oratoria
TTCCCAAATGTCTATTTCTCATTACACTTTTCAATCCACCAAGGCATTTACTCGCTTCTCACAATTCACATTCTACCTCCAACCCCACTCCTCCCTTTCTTGCCACATTCGCACCCAAATATCTAAAACTTCCACTTCCTCCAGTCGTTCACCCTTAATGCTCACCTCCAGCCTGCTGTCACTCTCTCCCCTTGTACATCTCATCACATTACTTTTACCCACATTTATCATCAGCTTCCTTCTTTCACACACCTTCTCAAACTCTGTCACTAACTTCCTCAATCCCTCCTCTGATCCTGCTACAAGCGCAGTGTCGTCAGCAAACAACAACTGGCTCACCTCCCACTTTTCTCCATTTTCTTTAATCATCTCCAACCCCTGACCCACTACCCTTGCATTCACCTCACGCACCACCCCATCCATGTAAAGATTGAACAGGGTGACATAACACATCCCTGACGAAGTCCCACCTTTACCTCAAACCATTCACTCTCTCCATTTCTAATCCTAACACAAGCTCTACTACTCTCGTAAAAACTCTTGACTGCTCTTAACAGCTTTCCTCCTATCCCATATATCTGCAGTACCTCCCACAGTACCTTCCTATCTACCCTGTCATAAGCCTTTTCCAGATCCATAAAAGCCCAAAAAACATCCTTACCTTTTCCTATAGCTTTCTTACATATTTGTCTTACCACAAAGATCTGATCTACACAACCCCTACCTGTCCTAAACCCGCACTGTTCCTCACCAACTACTCCCTCTGTTCCTCTCCTAATCCTCTCAATCAAAACCCTCCCATACGCCTTCCCATCTACACTTAACAAGCTGATCCCTCTGAAACTACTACACTCACACTTGTCCCCCTTTCACTTGTAAAGCGGAATTATACAGGCACTCCTCAAGTCCTCCGGCACTCTACCCTCTCTCAAACAAACATTAAACAACCTAACCAGCTAGTCCACCATCACTGTACCTCCTTTCTTCAGACATTCTGCATGGCATCCATCCAGACCAGGTGCCTTACCTGCTTGCTCTCATCATCTTAACAGCTGCTTTCACTTCATCCTTCCCTATTTCTCCTCCATTTTCCTCACTCATCACTTTCATTTTCTTAGCGCTTCCCATTGCAACTAGCTTTCCCTCCCTATCCTCCTTCACATTTAGCAACTCCCTAAAATACTCTGCCCACCTTCCTCTCACTACCTTCTCTTCCATTATCATCTCTCCATCTGCACCTTTTACCTTTTCTTCTCTACTTGATTCGCCTCCTTTTTCTCTTTTAATTTCCTTCCAAAACAACTTTTTATTGCTTTCAAAATTTTCTTTTACACTCCTACCCCATTTCACATCTGCTCTCCTCTTTGCTTCCTTTATCTTATGCTTAACTTCCTTTCTCTTTACTTTGTACCTCTCATACGATTCCCTCGTCCTAATTTGCAGCCAATCTATGAATGCCTGCTTCTTTTCTTCTACACATTTCTTTGCTTCCTCATCCCACCACTCACTACCCTTCCTTCTTTTTCCTCCCGCCCTCCTTGTTCCACACACCATCTTTGTACACCTTATGACTCCCTCCTTGAGCCATCCCCATTCCTCCTCCACTCTTAGTTCTATTCTATCCTTTACTCCCTCCCACTCCTCTTTCAGTTTCTTCTTAAACTCACTCTCCTTTTTTTCCTCATTTAAGCAGTTCACTCTAAGTACCTCCCTACCTTCTGTCCTTTTCCTCTTTCTCCACCTATTCTCCACTCTCATTTTACCTTCCACCAGAAAATGATCTGATATTCCCCTACTCTCTCCCCTTAGAACATGTACATCCTTAACTCTTCCTACCATACTCCTGGTCACCACTATATAGTCCATTAACGCTCTATCTGCCACCCTTCCATCCACCACTCTCTCCCATGTGTACTTATGCTTGACTTTCTTCTTAAATACTGTATTAGCTATCATCAACTCTCTTTCAAGACCATTTCCACCATCATTTCTCCACTACAATTTTTACTGGGAACTCCATACTTCCCGATCACTCCATCTATTGGCTCATTTCCTACCCTAGCATTAAAGTCTCACAATACAACTACATTGACATTTCTCCCTAATCCCACTATACACTCATTTATATCTACTCAAAGAGCCTCCTTTCCTCTACGCTCTTCTCACTACTAGGTCCATACGCACTTACAAAGAGCCACATCTCCCTTCCCAGCTTCACCTTCATCCACATCAACCTTGATGAAACCTCCTTCCACTCCACTACCCGCTTACTTATCTCTTCACTTACTAGTATAGCCACCCCTTTTTCTCCCTCGTCCCCTCTTCACTCCTGAGTACCTCCCAGCTACACTCCCAAACTCACAGTTGCCCTTTCCTTTCATTTTAGTTTCACTCAAAGCCAGCACATCCATCTTTCTTCTCACAAACATACTGCCAATCTCTTCCCTCTTACTCTCATCTGTACCACATCCACGCACATTAAAAGACCCAAACCTTAGGGTACTGGTTTGAAAACTCCCAGACCCTCTTATGCCTTTTCTTTTCTTTTTAGGAATGTCCCCTTTCGGGGCTACAGGTAGTAGGACTCCTAATCCCATCCCCCGTCCCTTTTTTGTCGCCTTTTACTACTCAAGTGGGAAAACTTGGTGGTAGTATTCTCTTCCTCCACCACAGGGTCGGCGAAAACAGAAGATGAATACTCAGAGAAGTGGTACAGGACAGCAACAAGGGGTTGGGGGACAGCATAACGGAGAGACAGTCGTAGTATAAAAGTGTCATCATTTCTCTATGAACAGTTTTCCACTGTCACAAACAAAATGATGTGTGGCTCTGGTCCGTAGGGGCGCCCCATATAGACTCTAAAGTATCAACTGCATGCTACTTTGCCACAATAACATGCAGCCAATACCCCAGACGGGGTATTGGTGTGTGTGTGTGGTATGTATATATATATATATATATATATATATATATATATATATATATATATATATATATATATATATGCAAAAAGATCACAACACCACGTGATCCAAAAGATTGCTGATAACCACAGGGAAAAAACGGAAAAGAAAACTAGAATTCCCAAGCGCTTTCGTGATATTTCACGTAATCCCCTGAAGATGTGAAATATCACGAAAGCGCTTGGGAATTCTAATATATATATATATATATATGTATATATATATATATGTATGGATATATATATATATATATATATATATATGTAATATATATATGTATATATATATATATATATATACTTATAGAACTCTGATAATCTTGTTTGTCATCTTGCTTTCTTGAAACCGTCACCCAGCCAATCAGAAGAGACATGACGTCACGACGGAGGACCAGCCAATCAAAAGAAGAGATATGACGTCACGACTGAGGACCAGCCGAGCAGAAGAAGAGATCAGAAGAAGAAATATGACGTCATGACTGAGGACCAGCCAATCAGAAGAGACATGACGTTACGACATCATATGATGCGTTTATGTTCCAAGCAACGACGACATGACGTCACAATCTTCTGCATTTCACTTCTTATAACAACGTATCATTTAAATCTTTATTTGACCCGACGTACATATATATATCTATTTATATATACTTAGAAAATGTTCATATTCAGATTTAAAATTATAGTCAACTCCTGAATTAGCATCTATGAGGCATAATGAGTTTATTAATCTTAATCTTAAATGACTTATTAAAATCCCTGAGTGGGGCCGAAGTTGTTGTTGCGAGTACGTGTGTTTAAGTGTCTCCAGTTCAAGAGTTCGCAATCGGTGCCGTGAATAGTGTATACACGTGAAAATTTACGACATGGCGTCAGGGACGACCGGTATGCTTTTAGCCCTGCTGGGAGCGGTCTTGCTGATCAACGTAGCTGCAAGTGGTCAATCTTCATACGTTGCAGTCGGCATTCCTGGTTATCCTCCGCTCCTCTCTAACATTATGGTGAGAGATAGAAGCTCTAGGATCTCTTTTAACCACCATACTCTGTGCCAGTTCCTTCCCCCGCCTACCTCAACAACAGAAGGCAGAAAGTGGCGTCGGATTCGATTGGCTAAACAAAGGGGAAGTTCTCATATAACACTGAAGAGAAAAATTAACACTTCCAAGTTTCTGGTGTCCTACGCCCTCCTTCTCTGTGGTAATATACTTCCCTGTCCTGGACCATCTGCAACGAGAGTCCCAAAAACACCAATGTGTAAGCTGTCTAAAAGGAGTCCGTCGCAATAGCAGAGCCATCAGCTGCAAGTCATGTGGGGAATGAACTCATATCAAGTGTTGTGGAATTTCTCTCGAAACCTACAATGCTGCCTTGGTGAATGAGGACATTCTCCACTTCACTTGCAATGGGTGTACACTCAAAGAACTACCAGGACCCATGTCCGATGGTGAGGTTGACCCTACACCTGTTAACCCCGATCGCTGTGCTTCGTCCCAGTCAACATCCGGGGACGATTTCAACTGCTTCAACAAGCGGGGCCTCCACTTTGTGCACTTGAATGCCAGAAGCCCTCTACCTAAGATAAACGAGTTCCGTGTACTAGCGCGGCGGACAAGGGCAGCAGTCATCGGTGTCTCCAAAACTTGGCTAGACAGTACCATCTCCGACTCGGAAATTGCGATTCCGGGTTATAGTGTTGTGCGTAATGATAGAAACAGGACCGGAAGAGTGCTATGTACTTTCATTTGCAATGATTTAGCATTCAAACCCCATACAAACCTTATGTGTAACAAGGGGCTCGAAGCTGTGTGGGTATAAATATCGTTACCTAATCCACATCCCATCTTATGTGGGGTCTGTTACAGACCACCGAAACAGATGTCCTTCCATAACTAAGATTACTATACATAAGACCATTCAAAAAGAAATGTTTAAATTACTGGCTAGCATAAGCGCCAATAAGGCTACAGGGTTAGACGACATTCCTGTGAGGTTTGTTAAGGATGAAGCCACAATTATAACTCCTCCAATAACCCACATGATAAATATGTCTATCAATTCAGGATTGATCCCAAGCGACATGAAAAGGGCTCGGGTAACACCTCTTTACAAGAAAAACGCAAAAACTGAGACAGGTAACTACAGGCCTGTTTCAATTCTAGGTATTATTTCCAAGGTTTTGGAACGTACCGTATACAATCAGTTAGATACCTACCTCAGGGAACGTAATCTACTATACGTCATGCAATCTGATTTTAGAACGAATTACCAAACAGACACCAGCTTAATATACCTTTACGATCTGATAAAACAGGAATACGACAGAGGTAACTACACGGGTTTAGTTTTGTTGGACCAACAAAAGGCATTTGACGCAATGGATCATGATACTTTACTAAAAAAAAAAAAAAAAAAAAATCAAGCATTAGGAGTGGCGAATGTTGGCTGGTTCAAGTCCTACCTTACAGGTCGCAAACAACATGTACAGGTACATGGAGCCTGCTCAGGTGACAGAGAGATAAATTGTGGTGTAGCGCAAGGTTCAATTCTAGGACCGCTACTGTTCCTGGTCTATATTAACGAAATGCCAGGTGCGGTGGACTGTAAGTTACTGCTACATGCAGACGACTCTGCACTAATTGTCTCAAGTAGGGATCCAGTTGAAAGAGAGGCACTGAGTGTCGAACTGTCATCAGTCCAGGACTGGCTCATAGATAACAGGCTGTCTTTACACCTCGGTGAAACGGAAAGTATTGTCTTCGCATCAAAACCCAACCTCAGGAAACACCGCGATGTACAGGTCAGATGTGGGGTTAATGTCTTGGAATCAAAACAAAAGGTAACCTATCTTGGAATACTCTTAGATCAGTCCTTCTCAGGGAATGCCATAACGGATAAGATTGTATCCAAGTGTTCACATAAAGTCAATTTTTTTTTTACAGAAAAGCCAGAAATTTTGATTTGGAAACAAAGAAGCTTCTGGTCTCAGCCTTGTTACAGCATCACTTTGATTACGCTTGTAGCTCTTGGTACAGTAGTCTGAGCAAAAAAATAAAACAGTCTCGGCCACAGGTTGCACAAAATATGATAATTATATTCATGCTAAATTTACATGAACGTGGTCATATTGGTATAGAAGAATTTAACAAGGTAGGAATGTTACCTGTAAAATATTGTGTCCAGCAGCTGAAACTAAACCAGGTTTACAATGTCGCTCATGATTCTTCTCCCACATATGTGAGCTGTAATTTTACGTTATCGGCTGAGAACCGAGCCCGGAACAGTCAAGGGTCTTTTATTGTATCTCATGCAGGTCCCACCACCAAAAACAGCTTTCACTTCACAGGTGCTCAACTATGAAACTCACTACCTGTGTCCATTAAGAAGTCAAATAGCAAGGTTAACTTCAAGAAAAAAGTCAAGGGTTACTTTATGTCTCAGCTATGGACAGAGAACAGCCTTGATTTTATGTACTACTAACTTAGTGAGGGATACCTGACTCTATGAGTAATACCATCCAAATCTGCGTTCACTCATAACTGTTCTGACCTCCCCCACCCCTTTTTTTTTTTTTTTTTGTCCTTCAGAAGTTTAGTATAGTATAACAATGTTTGGTGTTACAAATTGGTTTCCACCTTTGTTTTGCTAGTCATAGTATGGTATATGTCTCATGTAGGGTCCGAGAACAGTTATGATTTGATCATAATACAAGCCTGGTGAATCAGGGCACCAGACAACGAGGTAATTGGACTTTTTCCTCGTTCTCCTTGTTGTTTTACTCATACGAGTACTGGTCCCCTGTACCCTACTCCTGGTGATTCAGGTTATAATGTAATACTTCTTAGTACTCATACTAAGTGCCCACTCCGTCCTGAAATTCAGGTAAAATTTTATAATTAATTAATAGGTGACCCTAGCTGCAGTGTAGCATTCACTCTAACATGTTGATACAGCTGTAAAAAGCATATCATTAATGGTACTACTCTGATATAGTACTCACTCATATTGTTTTGTTACAATTTAACATTATTTTGTTGTTCCTTTGCTTAATGCAATATTCCTTATTGTGATGGTGCTCAATTTTTGGTCTCAATATCCTATGTGTTACGAACATTTTAGTAATATTAGCAAAACTATAACAATGTTTATGTGTCATATGTGTACTGACTGGTATTACGTATGTTGTCTGTGTGACTTAGTGTAGAATAACAATCTAATGAGGACCATAATGGAAATATGCGTACGTGTTTTTTGTGTTATCTTCGGCAATTTGCAATTATTATTTCGAACTATGTGTTCTTGTCATTATCTGCACTTCATGTATATTGATTCTTTGCCAAATAAAGTCTATCTATCTATCTATCTATCTATCTACCTATCTATCTATCTATCTATCTATCTATCTATCTATTAAAATATTACAAACCGTATGAATCATATGATGCGTAGTGTTCCAAGCAACGACGACATGACGTCACAATCTCCTACATTTCACTTTTTATAACTAATCAAGTCACCACCTTCGTCTACTGAATAGAGGT
>NC_134783.1:66101967-66114467 GCF_046742065.1 Oratosquilla oratoria
CTTACAACAACAACAAAATTGTATTCTATGTGTGCACATCATTTGAGTGAATTTAAAGTTGCATCTGAACTAGAAATGCATTGACAGAGAATGTGAACAGTGAAATGAACCTGGTACACAAACGCTAATGCTGAAACGTGCAATGTTAACTACTAAACGTGTTTAAAATCGAAGAAAAAAGAACAGATAATATATGTGTACTACCTGTCCCCAGACGAAATCTTCCATTGGTTATTTTGTCACTTAAACCTCAACAGGTAAGATTAATCACGATCAAGAAAATTATAATATATTTCCTATGATTTTTATATAATTAGTTATAATTGTATTTTGAAGTAATATTCACGTTCTGTGTAATTATCTACTATCAATATTATCTGTCTTATATTTTAAATCTGAGTACATACGTATTCATTTGAACCTACACCAACGAAGAGGAAGATGAAAATAAAAGCAAGGAAAGGAGGAAAAGGAAGAGGAGGAAAAGAATGACGAAAAAAAAAAGGATAAAGAGTGTAGTGATTCCTTTATTTTCTTAATTATTGCATATATTTATTGTATACGTAACTCTCCTATATTGTATATGTAATACTCATCTATTATACATGTAGCACGCAATCCCAACATATATTTATTGTAAATGTTTTGTATAAGTAAGCCTATGTAGTCATTACATTATATAAGTGCCCTATACACAATTGTATAACCGATTATATATACGTCATTAGGCGTACGCTATGCCAATTGTACGTGTCATAGCATTAAGGTATTTAGTATAATGTAACCCTTAACCATTTTGCATGCGTATTCCTCATTATATGTAATTGTTTTCTTGTTTCTGTATATTCTTACGAATATACCTAGATATGTTGTCTGTATTGATTTGCCAGGTCTTTTCTCCGCCTGGCACCAGTGTACCAGAAAAGGGGTCGGGAGAGCGTGCTCATGCCCAAGGCTAAGCCTCCCTAGCATCCGCTTGGAAGCAGATCACTTCCTGCCATACTTGTGTGTAGACCTACGTAATAAACTCCCAATAGAAAAACCGTGTGTTTGCACTTAACCACACTGGTGACCTGAGTGACTCGTGCCCAAATGACCCTAATACCCAAGTGCTCCGTACCTAAGTGATTTAGGGTCATACAGATTACGTGGTTAAGTGTCTATGAAAATCAGACAGACAAATTATAACAAAAGAAAAACAAATAATATAAAATAAATTATAATCATTACAGCATTTTGCTTAGGTGTTTATCTAAATGATTCTTAAAGCTTCGAACTGAACTAATTTGCACTACCTGTGCAGGAAGTTTATTCCATTCATTAACTACACGGTTGGCAAAGTTGTTTCTACCTACTTCCAAATTGAATCTATTTTCGGACAGTTTGAGACCATTGTTTCTTGTCTGATTCTCATTCAATGTGAAAATTTTGTCACTTTTGATGTCAATTCCCTTTAAAATCTTAAAGACCTGTATCAAGTCACCGCTGAGTCTACGCTTTTTTAGGGAAAACAGATTCATATGTTTAAGTCGATTTTCGTATGATTTATTTTTGATATTTGGAATCAGTTTTGTGGCTCGCCGTTGTACTTTTTCCAGTCTGTCAATGTCTTTAATGAGATTCAGTGACCATACACACACACACACACACACACACACACACACACACACACACACACACACACACACACACACACACACACACACACACACACACACACACACACACACACACACACACAAACACACACATACACACAACTCCCCGCCCACGAGAGTTGGAGTAACAACTCGCAGCGCAGCAATACTGAAATTATTCCAGCCATGGGCTGGATTCGAACCCGTACTGCCGTAGTGGTTGTCGCTACCATGGAGCCGTCAAGAAGTGTGTGTGTGTGTTTGTGTGTGTGTGTGTGTGTGTGTGTGTGTGTGTGTGTGTGTGTGTGTGTGTGTGTGTGTGTGTGTGTGTGTGTGTGTGTGTGTGTGTGTGTGTGTGTATGTGTGTGTGTGTGTGTGTGTGTGTGTGTGTGCGTATGTATGTGTGTGTGTACTTAGTTCTATCTAGTTGTATTTTATAGGAAGAGAGCTATTCTCATAGAGACCCGCTTTTGTATCTTTCCGCATCCAGTTTGTTCTTAAAGTCATGTTTAGTTTTAGCGCTCACTGTTTCCTCATTTACTTTGTTCCAGATATCAATCACTCTGTATGGGAAGCTATTCTTTTTCAGATCTCTTCTGTAACTGTCTTTCTTAAGCTTCTCGTGTCCTCTTGTTTTTCTTCAGTTCCACTTTAGTAAGTTATTTCTATCGAGAATTTCCACCCCTTTCATAATTCTGTAGATGGCTAGCAAATCACTTCTTTCTCTTTGTTATTCCAGGGTTGGTAGATTTAGTTGATCAAATTGGAGAGTGTTGGCGCCATCTTTGTCGTTGCTTTTTGAATTCTTTCTAGTATCTTTAATATTTTTGGAACTATGTGTGTGTGTGTGTGTGTGTGTGTGTGTGTGTGTGTGTGTGTGTGTGTGTGTGTGTGTGTGTGTGTGTGTGTGTGTGTGTGTGTGTGTGTGTGTGTGTGTGTGTGTGTGTGTGTGTGTGTGTGTGTGTGTGTGTGTGTGTGTGTGTGTGTGTGTGTGTATGTGTTTATATGTATACGTGTGTGTATTTTTCTGTGTGTTTGTATGTTTGTGTTTTTGAGTGTGTGTAAACAGAGACAGAGCTGCAGCATCCCAAGGATTGAAACTTGACGATAGCTTAGCATTGAAGTCTGCTGTCAAGCTTCATTCTTAGATATTTTTCTTTGATAAAAAGGGTTGTCCATTATCTGAAAACGTTTTAGGTTGGAGACTTGGTAGATTATCTAAAGAATTATTCCCCATATTTGTTCTTGTGGGAAGGGTGTTGTAACAAGTGACATAATTTTCTTATGGACGAAAGGGTCATTTTGTAGGTGGAGGGTAATTCCACTGCTAAGCTGTGTGATTATGTAACTTAGACATAAAGAGGAGTGTTATCCATGTGTATACCTACATAACCACTTTTCTGTAAATCCGGAGTGTTTCCTTATTTGTTGCTCATGATTTGAACGAAAATAACGATATCTATGCTATCTTGATGTTCGACAACCTTGACGTGTCTTCACACTATCGGTTTCATGATTCTCGTCATTAAAGTACATTTGAGCATTTTAGTGAAATTGTATGACTCTTTCAACTTCGGTAGAAGTTTCTTCCACCTGGCGACGCCATCTATCTATCTCTATTTCGACCACTTAAGTGATGCTTTTATTCAGGTAGCCCATTCTTTACGAGTTCTTGAGTACCTCTTTTAATCTCTTGATGAGTGACCTTCCAGCTACTTGACTGAGTAAGTCTTCCTGATTTAAACCCTGACGGTAGAGTTCTTGTATCGTTAGGGACACTCAGTAGTTTCATTAAAGAACAATACTAGATTGCTTGGTTCACTTCAGATTATTAGAATATTTACTATTCCCACCCAACTGAAGAAGAGGTGAGAGTCCTCGAAATTTGTATATATTGGTACACAAAAGAATATTGGAAAGCCCTGTTTTACATTAAACAATGCGGGGAAAAAACCTTCCTCAATTTGGAGCGATCAGCTACACAGATCGTCAGAACGTCAGCGGCTACCCAGTCTAACAAGAAATTATCAAAAGGTAATACAAATCCTATAAAAAATAAAGGTTAGTGTAGTTGTCACTTTGTTTGTGTAGTTGGCGTTGTTTGTGTCTGACAAAAATATCAGCCTACTTTGATCTTTAGAATTAATTCGGTTCTGGTGTAGTAGAACTCGTGGCAAGTTCTATGTTGGAATGACAAGCTCCCCCCCCCCCCCGTTCTCTCTGGCACCTCACCTCGCCTCCCACTCTCCCTTCTCCCATGTGGACAACAAAGGGTTATAGGTAATATGAAAACAATGGGTAGTCGATGTCACGATTTACTACTAGAATCTGACTTTCCAAGTCATAGTGACGGATATTTGACAAATAATAATCAGTCCCTTAATATGTTCGATAAAAATGTATTACTATATTCATAATTATTCTTGTTATACAACGTTCTTATTCAACTATACTTATACTTATTCAATTACCTGATACATTGTACCTATTCAATTACCATTACCATACTATACTTGTACATGGCCCATACGCGAACACTTAGAAATATACTCGCATACTTAAGATACCTTGTTATGACAAATTTCTGTAAGTATATTTCAATTTATATACGATAAGGCAATAGGCTCTAATATACATTAGAAAAAATTAAGGCAATATATCTGTACATGTAGTTTACTTGGAGCAAAATATTGGAGTCACCCCTGTCATCATTTTATTCTCTATCAAACGATCTGTTACAAAAGAAAATGAATATATTTGATTATTTCTTACAACAACAACAAAATTGTATTCAATGTGTGCACATCATTTGAGTGAATATAAAGTTGCATCTGAACTAGAAATGCATTGACAGAGAATGTGAACAGTGAAATGAACCTGGTATATGAACGCTGATGGTGAAACATGCAATGTTAACTACCAAACGTATTTAAAATAGAAGAAAAAAGAACAGATAATATATGTGTACTACCTGTCCCCAGACGAAATCTTCCATTGGTTACTTTGTCACTTAAACCTCAACAGGTAAGATTAATCACGTTCAAGAAAATTATAATATGTTTTATATGATTTATATACAATTGGTTATAATTGTATTTTGTAGTAATATTCACGTTCTGTGTAATTATCTACTATCATTATTTCTGTTGTTGATAATCTGTCTTATATTTTTTATGAGTACATACGTATTTATTCGCTCTGGGTAATATATTTCAAACCAGACTTAGCAAACACGCAGTTGCTTCGTATGGGTTGATCTAAAAATAGATAGAATTCTAGAATCGCGCAAATACAGATATTTTACATGAAATTTGCGTTGTCCAATAGCTCCTAACCTAACCTTTCAAACGTAACCTTTCTATAGAAAAGTAGATCTTTCAAATGGAAAAGAGAAAAAAAAAATGAAAATGTATTTGCATGATACTGGGTAGAAGTCTGGAATGAAGTTTGCAGTATTCGTAATTCCAGCGACTGAGCGACATTCTGAACATATTTTGCTCTGGCTGAAGGGGTTATCACACTTAGCTATTTTTCCTCCCACATCCTACCTTCAACTTCTCTAAGAACATTTCAACTGTATTTCTAACATTCGCATAGGTTTACAATCTCTTAGTTCACAATTCAGCTTTGATATATATAATGGAAAGATGATTCGGAATTTGCGAAGTTTCGTCGCGCCCGCTCACACAGCATTTCTTATATTTTTTGTATCTGTTATGACAAATACAACTTTTCGTAGTAACGTTTATATATATACGGCGAGCTGAGGGACGGAAACCGCTATACGGGAGGACCAAAAAAAAGCGGTTTAAAGACCAAATAAACAAACAATGCAACATCTCTATTGACCAACTTGAAACTCTAGCCTCTGACCGAGAAAGTTGGAGATTAACAGTCCATCAGGCTGTCGACATATCTGAAGCCGCTTGCACGAATATCAGGATCGAGCGACAAAGCCGCAGACGTGAACGCATGGCACGAGGTCCTGTTAATCCGGCACAAGGTCCCTGTCCCACTTGCGGTAGGATCTGTGCCTCCGAGTTTGACCTAAGAAGTCACCAAAGAAGTCACCTTCAAAGAAACTAGATTCTAAAACTGATACAAAAAATATTATACCAAATATTTAATTAGCGTTAAACCATAATTAATGCTGATACTGCTATTACTACTGCTATTAGTTTTAATGTTACTACAAGTCGAATCCTTTTACTAATCATCATTCAGGGGATAAGTATGTCATCTTCGTTACTGAAGGACTACCGTAAGCAAAAACAAATAAACAAATGAATAAATAAATAATATATATATATATATATATATATATATATATATATATATATATATATATATATATATAATTAAAATTTGCAGCAGCTTCTGCGTTCACGAGTTTTTTGCTGACATTCTCGACTTTTCTTATGCTGGCGCGTTGAGTCTTGCTAAGTTCTTTAATTACCTGACCAAATAGCATTGGAGGTATAAGTAAAGGCATCGGAATTATCTTCTCAAATTTTATGCAGAGCTTTCGCCTAACAGTTAGGCATCTTCAGTGCTAATGAGTACAGTGTGTGGGAAATGATCATAAATACACAATACACAGATCACAGACACTTCCGTGCTGATCCGGTTGACCAATCAAGGGACAGGACGCTAAGCTCCGCCCCCAGGCCTAGCGGCTGAGCCGTAAGCTGAACTCGATGTCTTTTGATGTGGGAATAATAAATGTATCCGGAGTCTGTCTATTCATCGTAGGGTTTTTATCTTTTATGTATAAGGCTTCTAGGATATGAAGGCGTGTGTGGTTTGTTTCTGTCTGTAAAATAGTGATGCCCTCCTCCAAATTCTTTCTTGTCAGTGGGGTCTGATGTACGTCTTCGTGGTGTCGCTTGATAGCGCCATTGGAGAGATGAAGGGTGAGACGCCTCGTGAGCTTCGTCGTAGTCATCCCTATGTATGTTTCGTTGAGGGCTTCACAGTTCCCTTTTCTGCAGGAGTATTCATACACGAGATGGCTACGCTGAAGTTCCTGTGTCCTCTGGCAGGGGTTGTTCTTTATAAGGAGTTGGGATGTCTTCATGTTTTTGTAGAAAATAACCAGATCTATTTTGTCGTTGTCGTTGGTGGGTTTCACGTCTTTGTGGATGATTTTTCTAAGGGCTTCCTCATCGGCTCTATAATGGGTGGACATGGTGTTTTGGTAGAAAATTTTGATCCTGGCTTCTCCTACTGGCTTTTCTGCTGGGGTTGAATACCATCTGTCAAGGTGCTTGTTGATGGCGATTTGCACCTCTCTATTAGAGAAGCCATTGTTTACCAGGACCTGCGTCATTCTGTCGAGCTCTGCGTGGGTTCGGGCCCAGTCGCTACAGTGCGTCAGTGCCCTTCTGACATAAGCATCGATTGTGGACCTCCGGTAGCGTTGAGGGCATTCAATGTTGCCGTTGAGGCAGAGTCCTGGGTTGGTGGGCTTTGTATATACTCCGGTCCTAAAACCTTGAGAACTGGCTTCAACCTTTACATCTAGGAAAGGGAGCTGCTTACTGATACTGTTCTCTGAAGTGAAGTTTAGGCCGGAGACGCGCTGTAGGTTGCTCCTCAGGTCTTCAAGCTCCCTACGGTCCCTCACGAGGACGAAAATATCGTCTACGTAACGAACGTATATGGGAGGCTTTCTGGTAGTACTGAAGACCTCTCTCTTCACCATACCCATGAAAAAATTGGTGAAGAGGACTCCAAGGGGCGAGCCCATAGCCACACCATCAACTTGCCTGTAGAGTTGTTTATTGGGACCATAGAAAGGGGCTTCCTTAGTACAAATCTCCAGTAGTTGGCGTAGGAGATTTTTGGGGATCTTTAGCTTTGCAGGGCCATCCTCAGGGTAGACTACCTGTAGGATGTAATCTATGGTCCTATCCACGGGGACGTGGGTGAAGAGAGACTCCGCGTCGAGTGATGCGATATCCCCTTTGGCATCGACACCTTTGAGGATGGACAGAAAGTCAGCGGTAGACTCAATGCTGTAGTCCTTAGGAATGAAGGGTGTTAGGAGGGCGTTCAATCTTTTGGCTAAATGATAGGAAGGAGTCGGGATCTGAGAGATGATGGGTCGCAGTGGGTTGTTCATCTTATGAGTTTTTACATTCCCATAGCAGTAGCCTGGGGTGAAATCCCCAGAAAGTTTCTGCAGCTTAACCCCATCCATGTCGGCGTTCACGGCGTCAATGATTTTATTGATTTTTGTCTTGAGGGCTTCGACGGGGTTCCTCGAGCAGGGTCTCGAGCTTACCAGTGTATTCATTGGTGGGGATGAGGACAAAACTGGCGGCCTTGTCTGCTCTCCTGATGGTGATAGAGGAGTCTTCTCGCAGTTGTTTGGCTGCTTCCTTATGGCGACGCTTCAGGATTCTGCTATTGTGGTTCCCCCTCTGAACGCGAGCCTCACGGAGATCCTCCTTAATACCGTCGTCTAGGAATACCTTGCCATCATTCGCCAGTTTGTGAAGGTCCGCCATGAGAGCCTCAAGCTCTAGCCGCTTTTGGTAGGGGCGAGGGAAGGAGAGGACATGACAGTTAAGACCAAGGTTAAGAAGCTTCTCTTGGTCCTCAGTGAGATGCTTATCCGTAAGATTGATGTATCCATCCCTAAATTATATTGTAACCGCGAACATTTGAAATTCCATCCCTTAGCGATCTATGCATTCGAGCGTGGTCACCTATAAGGTACATCCCCAACAGTGTTACTAGTGCACATAAAGGTTTACGTTGAAATAGATATTCAATCAAGACGTTCCGGTGTATGTGTTATACCCATGGACCCACGCACACCCAAACAACAGTCCGCACGCCTACAACTATCCACAGCCATACAACTATCCACAACCATACAAACATCCACAGCCATACAACCACCCACAGACATATAACCATTCACAGCCATACAAACATCCACAGCCATACAACCATCCACAGCCATACAACCATTCACAGCCATACAACCATCCACAGCCATACAAAGATCCACAGTCATACAAAGATCCACAGCCATACACCCATCCACAGCCATACAAAGATCCGCAGCCATACAAAGATCCACAGTCATACAAAGATCCACAGCCATACAACGATCCACAGCCATACAACCATCCACATCCATATAGCCATACAAACACACACACACACACACACACACACACACACACACACACACACACACACACACACACACACACACACACACACACACACACACACACACACACACACACACACACACACACACACACACACACACACACACACACACACACACACACACACGCACACATTCAAACACACACACACACACACACACACACACACACACACACACACACACACACACACACACACACACACACACACACACACACACACATGCACGACTCTTGGCGAAATGTTAGAATTCTCAGTTGTCACTACGGCGGTCCGGGTTCGAAAACCCCCCAGGGCTGAAATAATTTCAGTATCGCTGCGCTGGGACTAGTTACTCCAACTCTCATGGGCAGGAAATTGTGTGTGTGTGTGCGTGCAAGGTCACAGCATTACCCATAGATCGGTAATATATGAGCTCTAAGCTCTCTTCCGGGAAGAAAATAGCTGTTGATCACGAGTCCAACACGTGATCCAAGACCATGGTGAATCACACACACACATACACACACACACACACACACACACACACACACACACACACACACACACACACACACACACACACACACACACACACACACACACACACACACACACACACAAACACACACACACGCTCACACACACACACACACACACACACACACACACACACACACACACACACACACACACACACACACACACACACACACACACACACACACACACATGAACACACACACACGCATACATACATTCATACCTACCTACCTACATACATACATACATACATACATACATACACGCAAACACACATGCACACACACACACACACACACACACGTACACACACATACACACGCGCGCGCGCTCACACATACGTGCACACACATACACACAGAAATAGGGGACCAAATAAAAAACTGTGACGTCAGAAATTCAAACGGGCCTGATGAAATTGCAAACTGGATATTGAAAGAACGTATAGATGAGCTAACGGACAATATATACAAGATCATTGATTTCTCACTCAAGCAAAAGTACCACTAGATTAGAAAAATGTAGATATTGTACCAATATACAAAGGAGGGAACCAAGAAAACCCAACCAAGTATAGACCGGTCTCCTTTACAAGTACAATAGCAAAAATATGCGAAAAAGTTTTCAAAAGTAAATGGATTACACATTTGAAAGAAAGTAATATACTAAATCCAAAATAATTTGGATTTAGGCGCAGAACATCATGTGGCACAAACTTGATTGGCTTTTACTCGAAGCTAATAGAAATAACACAAGAAAGGGACGGATGGGTAGATTGTGCCTCCTTAGATTTACACATAGTCAAGGTTGGGTCTAACTATCGCTAGATAGAGTTTGATAATTACCTCTGCACTTCTATTCGTTACCGTCCTAGCAATGAAACCTAAAGCTCTGTTTGCTTTATTCCTGGCGCTAATGCACTGTTTCCTGGTTTTAAGATCCAAAATCACTAGAACTCCCAAGTCTCTCTCGCACTCAGTTTTATCTAAAAGCGTGTTATCTAAGCTGTATCTATTTTCGGGGTTGTGTAGCCCTACGTTAACACGCTACACTTAGAGATATTGAAGTTCATTTGCCATTTCACCGACCATGTGAACAATTTGTTAAGATCATCCTGCAGAATCTCTGTGTTGTCTCCTGACCTAATTAGGCGTCCTATTTTAGTGTCGTCCGCAAACTTACTAACATCACTATTTATCCCATCGTCCAAGTCGTTTATGTACATAATGAACAACAAGGGACC
Organism: Oratosquilla oratoria; assembly: GCF_046742065.1. Taxonomy (NCBI): domain Eukaryota; kingdom Metazoa; phylum Arthropoda; class Malacostraca; order Stomatopoda; family Squillidae; genus Oratosquilla; species Oratosquilla oratoria. The sequence goes on from NC_134783.1 coordinate 66,112,561, forward strand.
CAAACCGAGCCCTGGGGGACCCCACTAGTAACATTGCCCCACCTAGATTTTACTCCATTTATGGTGACCCGCTGTTTTCTGTTACTAATCCAAGTTCTAATCTATTCTAACACTTTTCCTCCTATGCCATGGGCTTTGATTTTATTTAATAGTCTCTGGTGTGGCACCTTGTCAAAGTAAATAACATCGTATTTATCACTGTTATCTGACGCCTTATATACTTTAGTGTAAAAGGATAGAAGATTAGTAACACATTATTTACCCTTGGAGAAACCATACTGTGAATCATAAATTGAATTATGTCTTTCGATGTATTCTCTGAGTCTATTTACTATTACTGATTCAAGCATTTTACCTATAACCGATGTCAAACTGATTGGCCTGTAGTTGCATAAAGACGATCTATCTCCCTTCTTAAAAACAGGAACAATGTTTGCTTGCCTCCAAGGAGTAGGCACAAAACCAGTGTCTACTGATTTATTAAATATTTCAGTTAACTGGTTGCAGATTTCAAATTTACACTCCTTTAGGATTCTCGGAAAAATTTCGTCCGGACCCGGGGATTTTGTATTTTTAAGTTTTTCAGTCTGCTTGACTTCTACTTTACTAATGCTGATATTAGATAGACTACTCTCTTCATCCCCTCTGAAAATCAGATCGCAGTTATTTACTTTATCTAACCTCTCATTAGTAAACACCGATAGAAAATAATGATTAAACTCCTCACTCATTTTTTCCTCCGATTCTATCATGATATGTTCATTGTTTTTAATTGGGCCTATTCTTTCTTTATTTTTTGTTCTATAGAGATGAAAGAAACCCTTTGGGTTGTATCTTGCTTGACTAGCAACCTTAATTTTATTATTACGTTTCGCTGTACGTGTATTCTTTTTAACCAGCTTTGCCATTTCGTTATATCTTGATCTAAGGTGTGTTTCCCCAATTTCTTTTATTTTTACGTAAAGTCCTCTTTTCATTCCGATCTCATGTTTTAATCTGTCCGTCGTCCATTTGGGAGTATTACTATTTTTCCGCATTGACTTCACAGGGAAAAATGTATTTTGTGTATTAATAATTAAATCAGTTAGATTGCTATACATTTCATCCAAATCGCTGACCTGTCTGTTGAGCTCTTGCCCCCAAATGACCTGACCCAAGGTATGCATATTACCCTCCGTGACCCGACCCCTGGCCATGACCTGACCCCCGGTCACGCACCGAGATTCGACAATATCCGAAACGTCCGCAACGTTCGTATGACATTTCATATTGAATTTCAAATAGGTTTTTATATTGTCAAAGTTTGCTCTCCTGAAGTCTGGTACTTGGACGTTATTCGTAATTTTTTATTCTTCCCAAATAGTATTGAATCTTATTTTTGATGATGGCTAGAGCCTACACTACCTCTCGTTTTTACGTTACTCATTAGGTGCTCATTATTAGTTAAAACTAAGTCCAGAGTAATTTCTCCCCTCGTAGGATCGGTAATCACTTGTTTTAGGAAATTATCCTGCACCACATCTAGGAATTTCTTTGTTTCCTGATCTGCTATTAAAGTTTTCCAGTCAATGTTTCTATAATTAAAATCTCCCATGATCACAACGTTTTTGTACTGGGACGATCTGTGAATTTCATGAATCGAGATCAGTCTGCTCAGTACTGATGTTAGGAGGTCTATACAAGACGGCAATAATTACTTTCTTATTCTTGCCTATAATCTCTACCCAAATGGATTCCGTACAGTCCTCTTCCTTAATCGAATTGTTGATAATACAGTTTATTGTATTTTTAACGAAAAGTGCTACACCTCCCCCACTCCTGCCCACCCTATCCTTGTGAAAAATCTTATATCCTTCTATTTCGAATTCCGGAAGGAAATATTTATCAGCCATGTTGATCCAGGACTC
>NC_134783.1:66124467-66146967 GCF_046742065.1 Oratosquilla oratoria
TAAAAGTTCCCACGATTACAAAGTGTGGCAGGAAGAAGTCGAAGAGGGGACGGCCTGAGGATGGAGGGGTGGTAAGGGGAGGTGCCAGGGTTAGAGTTGAGGGGAGGGTGGGAGGATCAAGAGTGAAAGCTCTCTTCGGCTACCAAGAGCATCGTGGAGGAAAAAGTAGCGGAGAGAGAAGCTCGGCGTCTCTGTCCATGAATATTCCTAACTCATTAGGGACAAGAGCGCAGGGAGAAGACGGGGCTGAGGGGGAGAAGGAGGATGAGGAAACATAGGGGAAGGAGGGGTAAAGGGAGAGGTAGGATGGGAGAAGTGAGTAAGATGTAGTGAATAGGAAGGGGAACGGGGAGAAGTAGAAGGAAGGAATTTGAGTAGTATGAGGAGGATGAATGAAGAGGAAAAAGAAAATAAGAGATAGAGGAGGAGGATCAGGAAGTGGAAGAAGAGGAGGAGGAGGAGGAAGTGTAGGAGGAGGAGGAAGTGCAAGAGGAGGTAGTGGAGGAGGAAGTGAATATGAGGAGTAGGAGAAGGAGGAGGGGGAAGAGGAAGTGTAGGAGGAGGAGGAAGTGCAGGAGGAGGTAGTTGAGGAGGAGGAAGAAGTGAATAGGAGGAGTTGGAGGAGGAGGAAGAATAGGAGGATTAGGATTAGGAGGATGAGGATGAAGGGGGATAAAGAAGTAGGAAGTGGAAGAAGACGAGTTGTAGGAAGAAAGAAGGAAGATAAGAAAAGTAAGATGGTACCAGGAGGAGAATGTGAGAGGAAAAGTGCTGAGTAGGGGGATAAGTAGTGGTACTGTTGAGAGGGTGGGGGACGAAAAAGTGACAAGAAAGAGGAGAGAATAGTAGGAGAGATGAGGGAAGAAAAGAGGAAGGAAGTGGTAGTTTGGAAGCGTGGGGGTGGGTGACAAAATTTTTGTTGTTGTAAGGGACACTTAATCATGTTTTTTTTCTTTTCTTTTTTTCTTTTCTTTTTTTCTTTCTTTCTTTCTTTCTTTCTTATACGGCTCGGCTACCAAGAGCTCCCTAGAAGAAGACCAAGAAAACAGAGCAGTCTAAAGTTTCTTCCTAGAGAGCGTTGTGGGAGGCCCAGGAGATCGTTGCGAGCCACCGTGGGGCTCCTGGTTTCCAGTTAGTAAAATTCCAGACAACCCTTATCACTGTTACTGGCTATTTCATAAGAAGGGAGTTTCCTTTGGCAGAATAAAATTACTTGGCGGCAACCAGAATAGTAGTAGTGAAAAGGGTAATATCCCTACATAGAGCCACGCCTCAGATGTTCGACCGGTGTCAGAACAGAATTCTGAACAGAGTTTGTCAGACTAAATAGGGTATCGAGTTAATCATTAATCCTGATGAGGTACATTGCTCGCGTCTGAATAGACTCGTCTGTGAAAAGATAAGCCAGGTCAAAGTGAGACGTCCGTTTAAGTTCTCACTTAGGGATAGCAGCTAACCAAGTGGTACTAGTTAACTGTGAATTTGATCTAGCTAACCCAGAACGATTGGATTAAGTATAGGTATAAAAATTGAGCCTCTGTTAACATTTTGCTTTGATGGTAAACCTCAGTATTTATTCTGGTTAGCGCTAGATGATCTCATTATGTGTCACGTCCTTAGCGTTGTGCTGTGTCACACCCTTGGGTGAATAAAGTTTCCTGTTTCTATTTTTAAGGCACGCCTTTCATAGATATGTGTTGAATATTATCATTAAAGTATGTTATAAATGTATGCCTTGGGGGATTAAAACAAGTAATGAAAAATAGACATTTGGGAATGGATGCTAAGAGAATATTGTATAAAGGAATGATTGCACAGACAGCACTGTATGTGGCAGAAATATGGAACATAAGATGAGATAAGATACCTGAGAAGTATGATAGAAGTTACTAGGATGGATAGAGTGAGAAACGAGGAGGTGAGGAGGAGAACGGGAATCGAAAGGGAGCTAGGAGATAAGGTTGATGAAAGAATATTGAAGTGGTTTGGACACATGGAAAGAATGAGTGAAGAAAAATTAGTAAAAGAGGTGTGGAAGGCGTAGGTAAGAGTGAACATGAAGGGGAGACCAAGGATGAGATGGATGGATGGGGTAAAAGGGGCATTGGGAAAGAGGGGAATGTCAGTTGAGGAAGGACGGGAAAAGACAGAAGATAGTGGAGAATGGTTGTGCATGGATGATGCTGTGATGCGTAAGAGGGAGTGGGTAGAGGATGGGGGTGACGGAGTATGTGTGAAAAAATAATTAAATGCAACCCGAAGGGATTTCTCCCCCTCTTCTCTTTTTCTGTATGAAGGGGCGGAGAGGCCTTAATAAAGTGGCCTTATTTTGGATGTATTGTGTCTTGCGACACTGCTTCTGACCTAGAGCAGTGGGCGAGTTGCAAAGATGACCCGTCATCCAGGAGGAGCCAAGATAAAAGGGAGGGATGGAGGGAGGGGAGTGAATGGGAGTGGAGTATGTGGGGTTGGAATTAGTAATAGCGGATTTTTTTCCACCTCCCTTGTAAGGAAGAAAAAGCCTTTGGTGTATATACATATACATATATATATATATATATATATATATATGTGTGTGTGTGTGTGTGTGTGTGTGTGTGTGTGTGTGTGTGTGTGTGTGTGTGTGTGTGTGTGTGTGTGTGTGTGTGTGTGTGTGTGTGTGTGTGTGTGTGTGTGTGTGTGTGTGTGTGTGTGTGTGTGTGTGTGTGTGTGTGTTGGATTGTGTAGCAAAGTGAACAACATGTATCTTGGTGATGATAGCGGTATGTGGCTTTTGGCGAGCGGCGTGGATGGCAAGTTTGTAGAGGTGATCTTAAATAGCCGAAGCTTTCCAGTCTTTATTTGTGTAGAGAGAGCATACGAGTAAACATATATATACATGGGCTCGTGGCAAGGTTGCCGACGAGGTATTTATATACATAACGCTGTTTACTAGCGAGATTATACATTTAAATGGCCTTTACATGATTTATATAATTAAGGAGAATATGATACATAGTTGTGTGACATTGTACAATGGTGTCCGAATTTGGACAGGAGAAAATTGCCTTAAGGAATAATTTATTATGAAGTGGCAATTTCACGGTTGCAGGCGTCAGAGTTGCTGCACAGCTGTGGTTGCTTGGAGAGGTCACGACCCAGGAAGAACAATAGAAACTTGACCGTATCTGACCCTGGTGTTCCTAGTCAGGTCAAGAAATACCAACTCGCCCCTAGGCGTGGTGCAGCGAGATGCATAGCATAGCATATGTGCGAGCCGATAAATGACGTGTAGAGGCGGTAGATGTGGCAAGGTAGATTACGGTAGTAGATTACGCTGTCTAGAAGTTCTAGTTGTCCAACATGCTATGTTGGGAGGAAAGTCGTCTGTATTGGTAGTGTCACCTGAGTTGAGATAATGAATGATTCTTCTCCATAGGGGGTCTCTTGCTTGAGCTGCACTGATGCGTTCTCGCGTAATGTCAAGCGACTCTGCGGCTTGCTGTATGTTTGCTTCGTATTTGCTAATGGCGTCGGCTACCGTGTTTGCATGGCCCTGGACGTAGTAGAATGTAGGTATGAATTCCTGAATGGTGAGGAACCATCTGGCTAGTTTTCCAGTGAGGTTCTTGCCTTTGAAAAGGTGGAGAATGGGTTGATGGTCTGTGTGTACATGTATTTCATATCCAAGTATGATATCTTTAAAGTGTTTGAGGGCATATATGACAGCAAGAGCTTCGATTTCAGTCACAGAGTAGTTTTGTTTGTGCTTATTCAACGCTCGGCTAACGTATGCTATCGGTCTAAATTTTGAGTCGTGTTGTTGCATCAGTACTGCACCGAGTCCTTTGTAGGAAGCATCAGTACAGTGTGTGAAAGGTTTTGGGAAGTTTGGTAATGCAAGTACAGGGGCTGTTGTGAGCACTTGTTTTAGATTGTGGAAAGTTGTGTGGTGTTCAAGCGTCCAGTTAAAGGGAGTATCGTTATTGAGAAGGGCCGTTAATGGGGCTGCCATGTGAGCATAGCCTTCAATGAAAGTCTGTAGAAACCTGATAAACCTAGAAATGACTTTACGTGTTCGGTAGAGGTAGGGGGTGGAAAGTCTAATACAGCCTTAACTTTGTCCTGAGAGGTGATGGTACCTTGAGAGTTTATGACGTGTCCTAGGAAACGTATTTCTTTTTTGAAGAAGGAAAACTTCTTGAGTTAGTTTGAGACCTGTCGCGGCTAACCTTGAGAGGACAGTTTCAAATGTGGAAAGGTGTTCTGAGAGTGACTTTGAGGCAATGATTATGTCGTCCAAGTAAATAAAAACTTTTTCCTATGAGTCCTTCTAGACTTTGTACATTAATCTCGTGAACACTGAGGAAGCAGAGACGAGTCCCATGGCCAACACTTTGAAGTGGTAGGGGCCCGTGTTGGTACTAAAGGCTGTTAGTGGTTTTGAGTCATCATCGAGAGGTATTTGGAAATAACCTGACATGAGGTCGAGAGTTGAGAAAACAGTGTTGTGTTCACCTGTGGAGTAGAGGGTGTCTTGCAAATGAGGTATCGGGTATCTTTCCGCAATAGTGAGTTTATTTAGCTCACGACAGTCTACTACAGGTCGGAATGATCCATTGTGTTTTAGAACAACGAAGAGAGGGAAATTCCAAGAGGATAGACTTGGTTCTATAATGTCTTGGGCGAGCATGTCTGCAATGATGTTGTCAACAATGTTTCGTTTACTATGTGGCAGACGGTATGCTGGTATGTACAGTGGTTTTGCATGCTGTCGAAGTGATATGTGATGTTCTATTATGTTTGTGAGACCAAGTGCTTCACCTGGGAGTGCAATGGCGTGCCTGTACGTGCTCATGAGCGTAAGGAGATCTGTTTGCGCTTCTGTAAAGTCTATGTTGTTTATGTGATCTGCTTGGATGGTTTGATGCGTGTTCTGTTCTCAGGTGTTGATAGTGCATACGTGTTGTATGTTGTCTTGCTCGATTATGTGTACTGGAGCTGGGTATATGGTAAAATCACAAATGTTTGTGCCTTTGTTAAGGTTGGGAGGAGCATATGTGTAGATCTCCACTATGATGGTGGTATGTGCTTTGTTGGATGTGTTTGCTATGGCGGATAGGAGAGAAACACCAGATACGCGGCAAGTGTCCGCGATGCAAAGGGCATCTGAGTTTGGAGCTTGAAAGACACAAACTTTGAGCTTTGTGTATCCGCGGGGATACAGTGTTTTTTCACTGATTACGACTGCGTGAGATTTCGTGAGAGTGCTTTGCGAGACGATTGTGTATTCCATTGTGAGCTTAGGGATGTCTGTGGAGACGTCGTGTTTCTTTTGTTTCCGAGCCGATTTTGACCTATGTGCTGACAGTCTGCGTCTGTTCCGTGTGTGTACTGAGGTACCTGGGTGAGTGGTGGAAATGGGGGTGTCTGCTGTGAGTGTCACTTTTGCGTTTGCTTCAATGTTTGTGTCATCTGTTGTTGCTTGCTGTTGCTTGCTGTTGCTCGGCCACGTGAATGTTTGTGACATACGTGTTTGGTGTTTGGGCATGCGTGTCGGCCGTGTTCAGAGCAGGTAAGAAGTGGTTATTGTAAACAATGCCGTGTTTAGCAGGGTAGATGGTTATGTGATTGTCTTGCATCCATGTCAATCCCATAAGAATGTCTGCAGGAAATACTACTTCAGCTATGTATACTGTCGTGGTAATGGGAGGGCAGTTTCCATGCAGGGGAGATGTCTAAGTTGTTTGCTAGATTGATGTCTGTGGGTTCTAGAATCGTTACACTGCGGTGTCTGAACCTAAACTGGTCGAAGGCAAGTTTTGAAATGATGTTTAAGGGAGAGTCTGTGTCCAGAAAGAGAACTTGTGGGATGTTAAATATGGCTTGAAGTGTCATAGAAGGTGGGGATGGTCGAGAGGCTGTCATCGTGAGTACCTGTGAGGGGGGAGGTGTTGACTGGGTCTCGTGAAGTCGTGTGTGTGGGTCACCGTGAGACGATGGTCATATCGTGTTTTGTTTGTTTATGTTGCCGCTAATCGGGTGTTGGAGAGACGTGTATGATATGTGGTTTTGAGATTTCAGAACGCGACATTGGTTTGTGTCATGGAAAGATGGGCCGTGGTATTGGCAGTAGTTTGTCGGTTGTCTGTAATAACACCTGCTTGTGCTATGTCCCGGTTTGTTGCAGATAGTGCAAAAAAAAGGTGTTCTTGAGAGTGATCGCTGTCGTGACCGTGTGCGTGACCTTTGTCTACCTCTGGTGTGGTTAACTTGTGAGATTTGTGCTACTGAGGTTGTCTGTGTGATGGGGACGATTTGTTGATGGATCTGTGTTTTTGCCGTTGTCGTGTCTGAAAACTTCCTAGAGAAATCTACGAGTGTTGTGTCTGGAGCAAAAGGTATGGTGGCTATTTTCTGCAGTGTTTCTGGGTGAAGTTGCGCTATCAGTCTAAGGTAACCAAAGAGTGAGAGTACGTTATCTAAGCTAACTGTGTCGTTTTTAAAACAGTGGGAAGATGTGAGTGCGTCTCTGAGTTCCTGCTTGAAATCGCTTGCGATTTTGACTGCTCGTTCCTTGGTGGTGTAAGGGCCTGTGTTAATTTTCTTACCGAGTGTATATAGGGGAGAGAGCCTAATTGTTCGTATGCAAGATTTCCTGAACTGATCTACGAATTGGTCGTATGTTTGTGCTTGATTGAATGCGTCTGACTGTACAATGTCACTGGCTAAGGTGTCATGAAAGTTAATACGTGATTTGAGAACCACTGTCTTTGTCTTGTCGTCCTTGACTTGTGTTGCCGCTAGTCAAACTTCGGAAGAATATTGTTATACTTAATTAGTGTGAGTAGATTTGTAGCAGAGCGTTGTATTTCAGGTTGGATGACTGTGGAATTTGTGTTATGGTTGAGTGTGGACTCTGTGTTATTTTCGTTGGGGGTTGTCATCTTGGAGCGTGTGTTGTAAGAGTGTGATATTTTGGGTTGTGAATTTGTCATGCAACCTTCGTACTTTAGAAATTAAAAAATCACTTGAAAAATAAGGCTTGAAAAAATATGAAAAAATCACATAAATGCCATCACTTTGGAACTCACGCTACTGACAGAGCTAGGCTTAGCCCAAAAATTTAAGCATCTACTTACAGACCAATGGATATGATGCGATGGTGAAGTGGTCTCCTAGAGGTGGGTGAATGATCGAGGAATTGGTGCGATGGTGCAGAAAATCTGTAATTAAATAGAAAGAATAAGGATAGGGAAGTGGGGATAGGAATGAGTAGTTCAATTGTGGTTTTTGCAATAGTTCATTGTGTCGACCCGAATTTGTAGACGTGGTGGAGCGATACTTCCGTTGGAGAATGGTTGGTCGAGAAACTTGACGGCGCCCTAGCTCTGAGATTCTGTCCGGTGTGCTGGGCTGGCTCAAAGCAAGGTAGATGGACTTGTGTCGTTGCAGGTGGTCCTGGGGTTGTGCTGCCTCCGGCTACTGTATTCGCTGGGCGAGTTGGTAGATTTTGTCCTCTTTCGCTGGGTTGGGCGCACAGCGAAGTTGATGGCTTGTGGGCTTTTGTCCATTTCCGCTTGGTTGGGTTCACCACGAAGTTGATGGCTTGTGGGCTTTTGTCCGCTTTCGCTGGGTTGGGTGCACAGCGAAGTTGATGGCTTGTCTCGTTGTGCTGGTCGAGTTATCTTTGGATGTAGATCCCACTTGTGCCACCAGATATGTTGGACTTGTGTAGCAAAGTCAACAACATATATCTTGGTGATGGTAGCGATATGTGGTTTTTGGCGAGCGGCGTGGATGGCAAGTTTGTGGAGGCGATCTTAAACAGCCGAAGCTTTCCAGTCTTTATTTGTGTAGAGAAACCCCGCTCTCACAGAGAGCATAAACCTATATATACATGGGCTCGTGGCAAGGTTGCCGACGAGGTATTTATATACATAACGCTGTTTACCAGCGAGATTATACATTTAAATGACCTTTACATGATTTATATAATTAAGGAGAAGATGATACATAGTTGTGTGACCTTGTACAATGGTGTCCGAATTTGGACAGGAGAAAATTGCCTTAAGGAATAATTTATTATGAAGTGGCAATTTCATGGTTGTCAGGTGTCAGAGTTGCTGCACAGCTGTGGTTGCTTGGAGAGGTCACGACCCAGGAAGAACAATAGAAACTTGACCGTATCTGACCCTTGCGTTCCTAGTCAGGTCAAGAAATACCACCTCGCTCCTAAGTGTGGTGCAGCGAGATGGATAGCATAGCATATGTGTGAGCCGATAGATGACGTGTAGAGGCGGTAGATGTGGCAAGGTAGATTACGGTAGCAGATTACGCTGTCTAGAAGTTCTAGTTGACCAACATATACATTATGCATACATACACACACACACACACACACACACACACACACACGCACGCACGCACACACACACACACACACACACACACACACACACACACACACACACATATATATATATATATATATATATATATGTATATATATATATAATGTATGTTATAAAGCGCATGTTATAAAGTAAAACATTGCGCAATACCCGTCTGTTGGGTCACGCTTCTAATATATTCTGTCAGATGATGAGCTCAGAATATCGTTACATATTTAGGCGCGAAAGCATTTTCTTCTTTAACATTGAATAGAGGTGTCTAAACTACCTACTTTATATACGTTTCGGCATTCCGGAAACGTAATCACTCATTTCCGGGCTATATAAAGACAAGTAGAGAACGACTACACAGAGAGAACACGAGAGAAAGGACCAGGGAGAGAACCAAGCAGAAAGAGAAGACAAGAAAAGAAGCAGACGCCCACGGCTTATCTGAATCTACCCAGAAAATTTTCTAATTTCGTCGATTACGACAACCCAACCAAACAAGTCCTTTGGACCTCAAGTACCGAACCCATGAATTGGCAATCTCCACGCGAAGTGCAAAGCCTTCGTTTTTTTTTCCGAATTGTTTCGGACATCCCCAGACTGCTGCTAGACGAAAGTTATGTACGGAACTACACACTCCTTTTTTCTGTTATTTCTCGAATACTGAACATCAACAGATATTCTACGTTTTCCCGACTACCAAAAGATTCCCATACCGGAAGTTATTGTCCATCAGCTTCTCCTCAAACAACACATTTGTTCCCGATACTTAAAGAGCGAACCAGACGACTTTCCGTTGGTGCAACTTCTAGCAACCAGAATCAAGACTCGTCTACACCCTAACCAAGACTTCATTTCGCCCACCTGCTCTTACGTTCTATATACGAGCGCATACTTAGCTACTCTACCTTGTAATTAAGTACTCATTTATGATTCATTAAACATATATATGTTTAATATTTTTATGATTAATGTATATTGCTATATTTTCTTATTTTATGTCCATGGATGTTGTTTGTATCTATTTTACTATTGTAACTAATAATTCTAACGAAGAGTTTGATTATCGTGCCTGAACTGTCATTTGTCCGTGCTGTGCACGGCCTTAATTTTTTTTCTCTCTCTCTTTTCGTGTAGCAACTAGCTTGGCCCATAGGTGGGCCGTGACATTAAGTTTAAGGTTAGTTATTGTATTGAAGGAAATTAAGTAACTAAGTTGTGAAAAATATGAAGGTTGCTTTGTTAGCCAGTCAGAAATTTACTCTGAATATTTTTTCCTTCTGTTTTAAGAGATGGAGGTTGCGTTGGTAGCCAATAAAATATTCCGGGGAAGATATTGTCATTTTGTAAATTCTATTTTCAAAATAGATGGAGGTCATTCTGTTATTGCTAGTGCTAACGCCAGACGACTTAGTAAAGTTAAGGGACAGAAAACAAGATCACAGGAACAAGCTCCAAAGGCTACTGCTGAAGTCTAAGTGTCTAGGTCATCCGTGAACAAAGGGCAAAGGTAATGATTTTCATCCTAGTGAGGCATTTCCAGGAACGAATGTCCTAGCCTAAGCACAAACTGAGATAAGCGACACAGGCGACGCACCACAGAACAAAGGTAGACTTCCTTTTGCTGAATTGAAGTACAGTTTGAACTTATCTCTCACTTGAAATGCTGAGGTGGTACATCTAGAAACATTTCAAGTGAGAAAGAAGTTCAAACTGTACTTCAATTCAGGAACAAAAAGTCTGCCTTTGCTCTGTGCTGCGTTTGCCTGTGTCACCTGCGTCTCAATTTGCGCTTAGGCTAAAAGGCGAGATAGTATCAGAAGCTCAGCTACAACACAATCCGTTACCTTTTCCCCATGTGCTAGAACTGTCGGGGTTTGCATCTTGCGAGGAGAGGCCCAAACCAGCTCTCCACAACGGGATGCATTTGGGTGACTCGATATGTTGAAATATGGAGGTCCGCGTTGTGTTTACATTTATGGTCGAGAACCAAGGACTAAAACTGAAGTTGTTGTGTTGTTTCATATTAGGACAAAACTTTCGGTCTGACCTCTCGGTAACAATATGCAACAAGTCCTTCTGATAGAGACGGTGGAGACTTTATTGCCATTGTTTTGGACTTGTATTAGTCACGACTTGTCAATAAAGTAGAGGTTTAGAGCTGAGCACGAGCGTGTGTGCGAACTTTATGTGTACGCACATACACGCATCCACTCGCGCACACGCGTGCACCCAGTTATTCCTTGTTAATGTTTACAGCAGGAATTGTGGTTATTGATTATAAATAATGAGACTGATAAACTGAGTTTAGTCGCCAGATCAAGACATACATTGGCATTCCTTCCAGCCATTGCCAAGTAAATTTCGTAATGTATATATTTTTAAGGGATGAGATTACTCTCCACTCACAGAAGAATATGATCAACTTAGAAATAATACTGCGTGACTAAGGTCCGTAGGGGTGTTGGTAAACTTCTTATAATATGGAAAGAGTTAAGAATGCACATACTCTTTTCTCTCGTGAACAGACTCACCCGTCACCGTCTTTCGTGTTACTCAATAAATAGATAGATAGATAGATAGATAGATAGATAGATAAATAAATGAATAAATAAATAAATAAATAAATAAATAAATAAATAAATAAATAAATAAATAAATAAAATCTTCGGGAAACTTTTCACCGTGGTTTCGGTTAGAATGGGTTCTGTGTGAGTTCACTAGATAGGAATAACTAAAATCTCGAAATATTCTTGCTCTTCTTTAGGGACAACGTAAAAAATCAAGAATAGCCTAACCACCCCTCTTATTTTTTCTTCATTTTTCCTAACTTTTAATTTTGACTACTTTCTTTCCCCTACTTTGCTTACACTTTTTTTTACTTAAAATGGAACTTCACCAACACATATCCTTTTCATTTTTTTTTTTTAATTGTGCAACTTTTGGTAGATTATTGAAAAGAGGGTTCTAATGCGATTCTAAAATACCGAGGTGAAAGCTATAATTATGAAATCACTGTATAGAAACAAACTGTGAAAAAATATATATTTACGTAGAACTAACTACGAAAGAGATCAGAAATAAAATAATCCACGAACCAAGAATCTTACCTTAGATGAACAAAATGCCTGGAAACCCGCAACCCCACAGAAACTGGCAACCATACTCTCCGGGAAGAAACTAATATTGAAATGAGCAAAATCTGTTAAGTATTTATAAGTATAAGTATGTGATGAATAAATATATAATAAATAAACAAGTATATTTATTAAATATTTTCTCGATGGTCACTAGTGCTTCTATCCTTAGAGGAATTATGGCGCCGGAGAGATGGAGGAGGATAACACAATAGAGGGATAATAGAAGCAACTAACATTCTGTTTTGAATTAACTACATTATGGATAAATAGACGGCTTAATTCAAGTCTTCAGGGGTTAGGCTTAACAAACGGGATTAGTGGTGATGATTCGGTTTACCTCTTACTTTGTAGCGTGGAATGTAATGAACCATGTCCTTTATCCAACTCGCTGGAGGCAGGGTTTGAACTGCCGTCACCTCGCCCTCCGTCGCAAGTAACGACGCTATAACTCGCTTGGCCAGCGAGTATCCCAAGATAAGTTGTAATCAGAATTGAATGTGAGTAGTACTGTCAAATTGAAGAGAAAAAAAAAACACGAAATTCAACTGCAGTTACATTCATGATGCCCCATATTTGTTCTTGGAGTGTGTGAGGGGGGATTTATTCATGATTGAATATAGTCCGTATAGTCCGTACTCCTCCTTCCCCTCCCCCTACTCCTTGTTCCCAAGGGATAGTCCGGTCCTGAATTAGACCATTAAAGAGTCTGAACTTAATTCAAGAATATTATCACCAACTTAAGGTTGGCCATCCTTCTGTTTCCGTCTTCTTGTCGCAATCCTGACTCGTTCGTCTTCTTGTGTCAGCATGCGATGCGTCCCATTTCGAAACAGAGACGCCACTTTACCCTCCAGTGACTCTTGAGGGCCATAAGATATTAATGACCACAAAAACAGGAAAGTTTTGGCGTCGCGGAGAATTCTGGCCACTGCAAGCCACATGTATACATTTCTACACTATTTTGTATGATTCGCGGGGGTACAAAGTTCGCCACGTGAGGTTCCATTGACTCCCATAACTGAATAAAGTCGTTTGGTCTAAGAAAAGCGAGTTCATGGACCTTATTGGGTTGACGATGAGGAAAAGAAAGTTATAGATCAGAGACAGGCTTAAACACAAAGGTACAGACATCTAATTATGTTTATAATAAACCCTATCTGGATAATAGTTACTATAAGACCAGGTACATTAAGCTCATGAAAACTTGTTAGATTAATATTATGTTCTGTAAGAAGTTTGTAAGGTAGGCGTTATTGGGTTGATGATAAAAAAAGAGGGGAAATATGGCTCAATGATCTTTGACCACTCCTGAGAACTTAAAGAACCGGGTTTGTTTTACCACACCGACTGAAGAAGTCTCCATCCAAGAAGCTGTCGAGGAGCCTGGTGTAGATGGCAATTATGGGATGATGGATGAGGCTGTAGCGATATACATTATTGATGAAGAAGTTGAGGATACTTAGCAGTGTGTAGAATTTCTTCTTCTCATCAACGTTTTTTACATTATTCGGTTTCTAAATGAATGGTTAAATTACTTGATATTTTGAGGGTCCAACGATGGTATCTGCTTGTTGATATTCGGTCTCCGGGGTGATACGATATCTCTATACAATAAATTAACTATATTTCTTTTACCTTTTCATATATGGAAAGTGACCACCCACAACTCCCTTAGTCTTTCCCACGATTTGATTCGACAACATAAAAACGGTTTCACACTATTGAAACACAAGACCTCAATCCACATTTTTTCCCCAGAGAGATCTATGCACACACACCCCAGGACCGTTGCCAGCCACCGTAGGGCTGCGGATACCCAACCACTCAAACTCGAGGCTACAAGTATCGTTATTATAGTTTGTCTTTGAAAAAGTTGTTAATTCTATAAATTAATATCTACTTTTTTGTATACCTAATTTTGTTGAGATTTAGTTGTATATTGATTTGCTTTCACTTTTTTAATTTCTATTGTAAATTATAGTTTTTTAAATGTTTTACCTATTATTACATATCCTGACTAACAATCCAAGCAGGCTTGCTTTTATTCACACTTTTGCTCTGGTGAATCTTTCTTAACTTAATAAAGTAATCTGACATTAGCAAACTGAAAGGGAGCTAGAGATAGATTTGGATACAGATAGAAAAGCAAAGAAAGAATGACAGAGTTACATAGACAGAGAGAGATTTAAATCGTCGTTCCTATTTAACTTTTTTATCCTCGTGGATGTTATTACAAACTAGAGATGAAGTCATAGAGGTGATAGAGAACCAGGGAGGGCGGCAAAAAGGAAGGTGAATAAAAGTTAAAAGACCACTGTTCTTTTCTAAATGAATGTTAGTCCCCAATCGTAAATTAATGGTGCGTGACCCTGATCCGTAGGGGTGTCACCGAAGTCCCTTGGGTATTGACAACATGAAAACTATGTTGTTAGTACTCTCACATGAGTAGAGAGAATCGGGGAAAGATTTTGTTTTTTAAGATTACAAAGAAAGAAAAATGTGACTTATCATGATTATAGAAATGGTAATATTCATCGCATTTGTGGATGGCTGATCTTCAAAATAATATTGATGGTGAATAAATAGGTAAATACATTAATAGATATATAAATAAATTAAAAAGTAAATGAATAGATAGATAATGTCCTCGTCCATTACCGGCAATCCGAAGAGGCCCAGACATCGAAACGCTCTTCAAGACCCAGAGACGGGCCCCCGGAGGACATTCGGTTTGGCATAGCCAGTTTTTTCTTTAACAGCGCCAACATAGAATTCGGGGATCTTCTTCAGAGGAAGCGGGGCAATTCAGAAGAGGATGAGGAGGTTGAGATCAGTTTCAAGAGTGACGATATCTTCCTAGTGAAATTCAACCAGTTCATAAAGAGGTTTGAGAAGAATTTGAAGATGGCTAACCCCAAGTACTGTACAAACTGCTTACTTACTCTTACTTGGTGATCCATAACCGCTTTTGAAGCGTCTCGCCATGTCTTTCTGTCTTGTGCCACCTCCTCCTCCTTCCATTCTCTTGGTTCTATTCTGCATACCTGCACATCTTCTTCAGCGCATCTCTTCCAGTCTTCTCTAGGTCGTCCAAGTGGTCGTCTTCCACGCATTCCAATATTGAGCACTTTCTTTGGCCATCTATCTTCTTGCATTCTTGTGACATGCCCTGCCCATTTCAATCTTTTTAATCTTATTATATTTTTAATATTGGGTTGTTTTGTTTGTTCTCGAATTTCCCAATTATGTCTTATTCTCTATTCTTGCCTTTGGTTGTCATACACGGGTTCTGAAATTCTCCGTAAAATCTTATTTTTAAGAACTTCAAACTTCTCCATAGCTTTCGTAAGGGCCCACGTTTCGCAGCCATACAATATGACTGGTCTTAGTATTGAGTTGTACAGTCTCAGTTTTGTTGTTCTTGATATTGACCTTTTTTTAAATAATTCTATTGGGCTCTAGTAACATCGATTTCCTACTCCGATTCTGGCTTCCACTTCCTGTTTCATTCTTTCGTCACTGGTCACCTTTACTCCTAGATATTTAAAATCTTTAACACTCTCTATGTCCATCCCCACAATGTGTACCCTTTCTGGCAAATTAGACTCTTGCTACCTTCATTATCTTTGTCTTGCTCTCATTGATCTTGAGTCCAACACTTTCTGCAGTTTCTTTAAAGAGCGCCGCCAATTTTTTCATTTTTGTTTGAATCTCTATCATGATGCCAACGTCGTCAGCATACTCTAATAGTTTTATGATTATATCTTTCAATTTTATTCCTTCGTCTCTCCCATTCATACTACCTCTGATTATTTTTTTCATTGCCAGATTTAATAACAGTGGTGAGAGTATGCATCCTTATTTTAAGCCATCTTCTATCTGAAAAGGTGATGTAGTTTTACTCCCACATCTCACTACGTTATTTGTGTTTTCATAGCATGCTCTTGTTAATCCATTGTACTTGTGTGGCATTCCTAATTCTTCCATTATTTTCCATAGAGATGTTCTGCTTACACTATCATAAGCCTGTTTGAAATCGATGAAAAGGTGTAGTTGCTCCCTATCATATTCCCAATACTTTTCTATTAGTTGTCTTATAAAAAAAAAATTCATCTGTTGTTGACCACCTTCTTCTAAAGCCGCATTGGTACTCTCCTACTATATGCTCCATGTATTCTTCCATTCTGTTATACAATATCTTGGTGAAAACTTTATATGCAGTTGACAGTAGGCTTATACCTCTATAGTTTGTGCACTCTAACGTATCATATTTTTTGTGTATTGGGATGATTATTCCCTCTCTCCAGCTATCTGGTATGCTTTCTTTTGCCCAAATTATTTTTATCAGTCGGTGTAGTCTTTTCGTTAAAAATCTCCCGCTCCTTTCCATATTTCTGATGATATTCCGTCTTTGCCGGGACTTTTATTGTTTCTTAAATGTTTAACTGCTCGTTTAACTTCCTCCAAAGATATTTCGGGCATCTTTTCTTCTGGTCCTTGGATATTTCGATTATCATTGTTGTTTGGGTTGTTTTCCGTTGGCGGATTTAATAATTCTTCAAAGTGTTCCTTCCATATTTCCATCACTTCTACCTCTCCTGCTATTATTTCTCCATTCTTATTCTTTATCATTCTCTCTCTAGCTTGGTACCCAGTTCTTATTCTTTTGACTCCCTGATAAGATTGTCTTATTTTTCCTCCATGCCTATTTCTTTCAATATTTTCTACTTCCTTATGAAAAGCTTGTCTCTTTTTTCTTCTTAATAACCTTTTTGTCTCTATTTTCTTTAGTCTGTAATTCTCCCTCTGTACCTCGTTATTTTGTTGTCCTATTACCCGTTGCCTTGCTCTATTCCTTTCTTCTAGTGCTGCCTTACACTCATTATCAAACCAATGATTCCTTCTTTCTTTAAGTGCGAAACCAATTTCCTGCTCAGCCACTTCTCTTACTATGTTTGACATGTCTTCCCAGGTCTGGTTTACACTTTTTTCTTCTGTTTCTTCTTTTAAAATATCCAATATTCTGAACCTATTGATTAATTTCAGCTGAAAATTATCCTTTACTTCTGGTTCCTTCTGTCTTTCTTAATCAAATATTTTCCTCTTATCCTCTGGTGTCGATTTCTTTATTGATAATTTAGCTCTAATTCTTCCTAGGACCAGAAGTACAAACTGCTCTTCTACATTCTCCACAGGAATCTGTTGTGGATTGTCAAGGAACGCGTTGGGGAGGCGAGGGTACAAGAGAAGTAGATCCTTGTTGCCCTGTGAGGGATTTATGTATTGTAAATTAACTCTTTTTTATGAATTTTAACGATTCCTCCAGTTTCTTAGTACACTTTCAGCTCGTGTGTCCTTCTACCAAAATATTACCCAAATTATGTTGATTTTAGTCATCGTGATATTAAATTTTGTCATCGGCACAGCCTTTCTCTTTGAGACATACTTTTAAATAACGAGCTGTTTATTACATCATTGGGAAATATCTCGCTTAATGCTACAGCAAGTCGGTGATGATAACATTACTTACAGTGAGCCCGAAACAGAATTTTTAGGCGACTGTTTTTTAAGCATGTCTTTGTTCACGATCTCTCATAAGAATTTTGAAGTGATTGCTTCTAAATTTTGTTTTTAATCATGATCTTAATAAAGAATTTTAAAGCCATTACTTCCAAAGCCTTTCTTCACTCATGGCATTCAAAAAAAGAATCTTACAGCGAATTTATCATCTCGTTTTTTAGTGCCTCCTTCCGAGGTCTAAAGTTTTTGGTTTTGGTACTCGTATTGTTCCTATAATAGTAAGACACAACAAAACCTCATTTTGCAATTGTACTGCAATACCTTTTGTAGATACTTAATAAACTCCAGGGCATAAATAATTTGAACTTTAGATAAAAGAAAGAAATAAAGATAACATAAGCAATATTATACTCAAAGGACACACATGCCAAAAATAAATCTAATAACTGGCGAAGTCTGAGAGAATCGTCTAAATTTATTTCCAAAAATAGACGAGTTAATTCATAAGGCATAATACTTTACTGAGCAGCAAGGACCCAATCCTCTTCAACTTTTCCATGATGGGGGCGTTCGCTGACGATCTTCAACAGGTTCGTATGGTACGTAGAAGAGCATCAAGTGCTTTTGCTGGCAGGTCTTTCTAAAAAAAATTCTCAATCTTCTCAACTACTTAACTGAATTCCATTGGGGAAGGTGTACTTGGTGCTAAAACTGACCTCAGCCCGTTTCCTGTCCTCCCCCTTCTGAACGACTCTGCTTCCTCTTGTGAAAATCCTTGGACTCCATGCTAGTGCTGCTGAAAAAGAAACTGGCTACACAAAGTCGAAGGTCCTCCGGGTACCCACCTATGAGTCTTGCGGAACGTCTCCATTGTAACTGGATGCCGTTACTGGGCTAGTGACGACCGGGAAGATTGACAGTCGGTTTTAGCTTCTGGATTTTATTGACGTCACTATGTACATACACTAACACACCCGGCCCAGACTAGGCCTAAAAGGAGACTGACCGCGACCTGACCCCGGCAACCCTTTAAGTACTCTCCTTGAGTACCGAAAAGTAGCCTACCTCTGGCTGGAACAGGGTTGCCGGGCATAGGCCTGAAGTGTGTTTCTATGAGGATACAAATACATGCAATATAGGAGAACTAAAGACTTATTCTACACACAATTAATATGAGGCCGAAGGCCAACTATTTCTACACAGTCTATCAATTCATGGTTGCTCCCACTGCTGGGGTTGCGATGCCATAAGCCGACATAGCACATGTGGGGGCTTGTTCGCCACATTTACCCCCCTTCCCCTGCGAAGCGTGGAATCGTGATGTCCAAGCAGGGAGGCGGGGCGTGGGTGACGTCAAAGGAGGGAGGAAGCTGTGGAGGCGGCGACATCGGCGGCGACGACTGCGGCAGCGGGAGCATAGGCCGTCTGCGATGTCAGTGGAAGCGCGGACTTCCGACAGGGGCGCAGACGGTGGCGGTGACGGCGGTAGCGTTGTGACGTCGACCTGGGAGGCAGTCGTGACGTCGAGCGAAGAAGCGCAGAGTTGCTCGTGGGCGGCGGCGACGGTGGGCGGTATCCATCGTGGAGGCGTCCATGAGTGACGTCAGTGGCCGCGGGATTCGTGATGTCCGACTGGGTGAGCGCTCGGAAACACGAGACACGGGGGCGCCGCGCCTATGGGCAGGAAAAGGGTGCCGGTGACCCCGTACCAAGTACCGGCCCCCGCCGGGGACGGGTACACACTATTGACCTGGTCCTGGTACCTTTGGGGCCTACGCACCACCCGGCCCGACTGCAATATCGTGCCCTCCGGGTTGAATTCTCCGTCTCCTGGGGTTATGTGGAGGTGGCCCTGGTGGGGACTGAGCGGCGCGGGGAGTGCGATGGACTCTGGTGTATTCTGTGTGGGCGTCGGTGGGCGCGGAAGGTCCTGACTGCCATGGAGCGGCTGCGGGTGTGGTGTCGGCTCTGCCTGGGGGAAGTAGGGGGTGGGGGGAGTTGGGTTTCGATGAGGAGGTGTTGAAGGACGAGGCTGAGAGGGTGAGGGGGGCGGGAGGGAAAGGTGTACCATTTCATCTTGGGTTGACCTGGGATGAACGAGGACCGCGTGAGGGGGGTGAAGAGGAAGGGGTTGAGGAGGGGGAGGACTATTGGAACGACTTGGGGAAGAGGGTGTGACTGTTTCTTTCTGTTCAGGGAACGGGTGTATGACAATTGTGTGGGGAGTGGGAATTGGAGGAGGGTGATGAGTTGGAGGAGGGGTGGTAGAAGTGCGATGTGGATGGGGAGGGTTGGGGGAAGGTACTCGAGGAGGAGGAGGAGGGTGCTGAGGAGGAGGAGTGGTATTAGAAAGGCGATGTGACTGGGGTGGGTTGGAGGACGGCACGAGAGGAGGAGGGGGATGGTTTGGGGGAGGAGGGGTAGGTACTGTAAGGGTAGACTGGGCGTTTGCATCCACGTGGGCGGGTTTCACCCTATCCCATGATACCGCTGAGCGCCGGCCACCTATCTGTACGGTGACGTGCTTTTGTGCGCGTGCCAGCACCTGGTAAGGGCCTGTGTACCTCGGCGCCAAAGAGCCAGCACGCGCGTCTACACGGAGAAATACCTTGTCTGCCGACATGAGCGTGGGGTGGTGGTATGTGGCGGATGCTACAGGAGGTCTCGGCGGCCGAGGTGTGAAAGACCTCATGGCTTGGCGAAGGGCAGGCATGAACGTTAGTTCTGAGTACGTGTCAAGTGGAGGCGTGTACTGTGCTGGCAGGCGTAGGTCTTCGCCGTAGACCAGTTCCGCTGGCGTGAGCTGGAGGTCCTCCTTCACGGTAGAACGGATGTTCAAGAGAACGATTGGGAGTGCGTCTGCCCACGACGTTGGATGTGGTTGGGCACGAAGGGCTTCTTTCAGTCTCCTATGGAAACGCTCTACCATTCCGTTGGATTGGGGATGGTATGCGGTGGTACGCTGCCTGTTTGTGCCAAGGAATAATAGAAGATCTGTCCACGCCTTCGATTCCCACTGCGGGCCCTGGTCCGTGATGATTGTGTGAGGGGCTCCCAAACTAGCCACCCAACCATGCAGGAAATGGAAGGCTGTACCCTCCGCAGTACTATCCACCATGGGAATTGCCTGCATCCATCTAGTTGCTCTGTCAACGCAGGTGAGGAGGAAACGGTA
The DNA here is from genome assembly GCF_046742065.1 of Oratosquilla oratoria. Classification (NCBI taxonomy): domain Eukaryota; kingdom Metazoa; phylum Arthropoda; class Malacostraca; order Stomatopoda; family Squillidae; genus Oratosquilla; species Oratosquilla oratoria. Next base: position 66,144,684 of record NC_134783.1, read on the forward strand.
CCCCCGGGAGGGGGGTAGGGGTCCCACAATGTCGATGTGGACCGTATGAAATCTCTGGGTTGGTGTTGGTATCTGATGGAGCGGGAGCTTGGTATGCCGATGGATTTTCGCTGTCTGGCACGGAATGCATGTGCGCACCCATGCATTTAGGTCCCGCTTCATCCCTGGCCACACGGCCCGTTTCTGAATTAGGCGTTGTGTCGCGAGGATCCCGGGGTGGGCCATATCGTGGAAATGGCGGAACACAGATTGGCGGAATGCTTTCGGGATGTAAGGGCGCGCGTGCCCCGTGGAGATGTCACACCACAATGGGGCCGCCAGTCCCTCAGCCTGCTGCAGTACTAGCCGGAGCGACGTGGTTCCTTCTTTTAGCTCCCGTAACTCATCATCTTCCGCTTGTGCTTGCGCGATTGCAGCATAGTCCAGCGTTGCGGAACGCGTAATTGCGTTGGTACTACGAGACAATGCGTCCGCCGCGGTGTTATCAGATCCCCGGATATGCCCGATTTCCGTTGTGAATTCAGATATGTATGCGAGGTGGCGTCTGGCTCTCGGGGTTAGCTTGTTTCCTGGGCTTGCCATAACATACGTAAGGGGCTTGTGATCTGTAAGCACCCTACACGTCCTCGCCTCTAGGAAATGGCTGAAGTGGCGCACTGCTTCATATATGGCTAGAAGTTCTCGATCAAAAGCGCTGTAGTGGCGTTGGGCGTCATTCAATCGCTTGCTGAAGAATGCCATCGGGGAGAGGACGCCCTGCACCTCCTGCTGGAGGACGGCGCCCACTGCCTCTGCCGACGCGTCTGTCGTGAGGACCGCCGTCGCTCCCGGCACAGGATATGCGAGGAGGGACAGCTGCGCAAGGCGGTGCTTAATAGCCTGGAATGCCTGCTCTGCACTCGCGGACCATTGTAGCGGCTTCGGCGAGTGTTTTTTTTTTTTTTTTTGTTCCCTTAAGAAGATCGTGCAGCGGCACGAGGAGGCCCGCAGCCCCCGGGATGAACCGGTGGTAATAATTTACCAGTCCTAGGAATTGTCTCAACTTACGGATGGTGGTCGGCTGTGGGAAGTCGTCGATCGCCTTCACCTTTTGCGGAAGGGGCGAAATACCCGACGCCGAAACTCTATGGCCGAGGAAGTCGACCGACTCGGTCCCGAACACGCATTTTGCAATGTGAATCCGCAAGCCGTGATCATGGAGTCGCTGGAAAAGAAGGCGGAGATGTTGGCAATGCTCATGATGGGATGCTGAAGCGACGAGGATGTCGTCGATGTATACCACGACGAAGTCTAGTCCCTGCACCACCTGGTTCATGAAACGCTGGAAGGTTTGTGCGGCGTTCCGGAGGCCAAAGTTCATGACCGGAAATTCAAACAGGCCGAATGGGGTGGTGACAGCCGTCTTGGGGATGTCCTCCTCTGCCACGGGGATTTGATGGAACGCGCGCATCAAGTCGATTTTGGAGAACACAGTCTTCCCGTGCAGCCTGTCATGGAAGTCCATCACATGAGGTATCGGGTAACGGTCCGGTTGCGTCATCGCGTTAAGAGCTCTGTAATCCCCACATGCACGCCACTCACCATCCTTGGCTTTCGGCACTAAGTGCAGGGGCGATGCCCAACTGCTGGCCGACGGGCGCGCAATACCATCCTGCAGCAAAAGTTCGAATTCTTGCTTTGCTGCTTGCAAGCGTTCCGGCGGGAGGCGTCTGGGGCGGGCGAAGCACGGCGGTCCGTGCGTGATAATGGTATGCTCAACGGTGTGACTCAGTTTTCGTGGATGGGGTAGACTGGACGTGATGGAGGGGAATTCTCGGACGATGTCGTTGTACGGTGAAGGCCCCTGAACGTGCGTAAGCACCGGCGCTGGGGACGTCCAGAGGAAGGTGCGGATAAAGGCGTTGGAAGGCCTGTGTATCAACCGTTGGCGCCGTGCATCCACCAAAATGTCATGTTCCCGCAAGAAGTCCAGTCCCAAGATGGGTTGTCCTACGTCCGCCACCACGAAAGTCCACGGGAATGATAGCTCGGGGGCAAAGGAGACGCGCCAGTGCCTGGTGCCGTATGTGGCAATTGGAGTGCCGTTGGCAGCTAAGAGGTCGTACGCCGTATGTGCATGCGTCCTGTCCTTAGCGGCGGGGGGGACAACGCTAATGACGGCACCCGTGTCGACGAGGAAGTGACATCCAGTAACCGTATCCGTGACGCGCAATAGGGCGCGACTGTGTGCCCGGGACGGGCGAGGGGGGTTGTGACGGGGGCGTGGAGGACAGGCCGTCGGCAT
>NC_134783.1:66154467-66156967 GCF_046742065.1 Oratosquilla oratoria
GCTTTGCAACGTGTTTGCATCTTGTGACGAGTTGTTAGAGTGCTGAGTGGTCATGTCCTGTGTCTCAGACATTCGCGCAGAGTGGTTTCGTTTGATGGGTCTGTTTGTCTCGTCAGAGTGGTGTTCAGCCCTATTCATTAAAAAAACTAAAGAGACCTTGTTGCTACTAAATGGTTAAATAAACGGAAAAAATATCTACTTACCCAGGTTGACGTATGGAGGGAAGGGTGATGGAGAGTCGCAGTGAAGGGGGTCCCGTTGGTCGTATCTGCGGTTAAGGGCACCAGGTTGACGTATGGAAGGCTTGGTGGCGCCCTCTGGTGAAGATTCGTCTTGGTGTTGGAGGTCGTCGTTGGCGACGTAGGTCTCTTGAAGGCTTGGTGGTGCCCTCTGGTGGAGATTCGTCTTGGTGTTGGAGCTGAAGAATACGTCTGTATGTTGACGTGATGGAGAAGCAGCTGAGAGGGATTGGCGTACAACTAGCTGATGGAGATTCGTCGTCGGAGCTGAAGAACACGTCTGTATGTTGACGTGATGGAGAAGCAGCAGAGAGGGATCAGTGTACAACTAGCTGATAGAGATTCGTCGTCGGAACTGAAGAATACGTCTGTATGTTGACGTGATGGAGAAGCAGCTGGCTGATGCGGCGAAGAGTGTTTGTCGCTCCGTCTCGTCGCTCGTGTGAAACAGCTGTCGTTGCGATGGAGTTTAGCGAAGATCGAAGTTGTTAAACGTTTTTTTTTTTTTTTTTTGTGGGGGGGGGGGTTGGCGTGGGTTGTTGGCGATGGGGCTAGAGCGCCGGTGCTTTTTTGGCGTGGTTTAGCTGGTTGATGTCAAATTAATTAGTGTTGTACTGCTGCTTCGATGTCCACGGCTGTAGAGTTAGTCTCGCTTCGCTATCCCATTTGGTGCCACCACTTTGTTGGTGTTTCGTGGCGGATTGGAGCGAAAGGCGTTTGAGTTTTTCTTCTTTATTTTTCAGCCTAGTCTAGTCTAATACAACAACGGCTGGCCAACCCCGAGGAAAACTCCGGAGATTTGCCAGACTTTCCTAGCTAAGGTTTAGAAGGCAAAAGGGGGCGTTCCCTACGAAAGAGTGCCCAATAGGAATATAGGGAAAACATGGAGAAAGGTGGCACTCTTCAAGGTTGCCAAAAAAAAAGGGTTTTCGATGTGAAGACCGTTGTAGATGACCTTTGACCCTGTTCTTGTCGCGTCGACACGGTTTGTTTAGAATCTCCTGCTGGTGCTGTGATATATGGGCCTAGAGTGTCCTGCGGCGCTGTGATGTATGGCCCAAAGCTGTCTGCTCTCGCTGTCCCGTGCTTGGCTAAGAAGCCTTTTGTTGTCTCTTCATGTTGAAGGGAAATAAATCGTCCGCCGCCTCACATTGGAAAGAAATCGTCCGCCTCCTCACACTAGTCTCATATAGGTGCATGATGTGCAGGGCGTTGTTGTTCACATATGATGGTGCAATCTTTCCATTATGATGACCACTCATACTATCAATAATCGGGTTTTGTGGACCATATCAGTAACGATAAGGTCGGAGAGTAGTGCACACTCGATGACAAGTGTTGTATTGTGTTGTAGCTGGGATCCGACAGATTTAACCTTACTAAGCCTAAGTCCCTTAGGGACGTTCGCACTGAAAGGAAAGGTGTCAGGTCAGTGCGGCGAGTCAACACTGTGCCCCATCTCCGTGAATTGGCCTGTAGTGAACACGAAGTCACTTCCTCCATGCTATTGGTTGCTGAAGTTGGTGGGTAACGGCACCCTCATTTCAACTTGTAGTACTGGATCGGTACATTATATCATTTCACTAACAGTAGGTTTCTTAAGTCTAGCGGGGCGAGGACAACAGGCTGACCATAGGCTGCTGCTAAAAACGCCATGGTTAAACCGAAAGGTAGGTCACAGACATACGTCTGCCTGACACGGCTGCCAGAACTTGGATGTGTGTGTGTGTGTGTGTGTGTGTGTGTGTGTGTGTGTGTGTGTGTGTGTGTGTGTGTGTGTGTGTGTGTGTGTGTGTGTGTGTGTGTGTGTGTGTGTGTGTGTGTGTGTGTGTGTGTGTGTGTGTGTGTGTGTGTGTGATATTGTGTATGTGTGTGCATGATATTGTGTATGTGTGTGTGTGTGTGTGTGTGTGTGTGTGTGTGTGTGTGTGTGTGTGTGTGTGTGTGTGTGTGTGTGTGTGTGTGTGTGTGTGTGTGTGTGTGTCTGTGTGTGTTTGTGTTTGTGTGTGTGTGTATGCGTAAGGGTGTGTGTGTATATGCTTGATAGTGTATATGTATGTGTGTGTGTATGCTTGATAGTGTATGTGCCTGTGTGTGTGTATGCTTGATAGTGTGTGTGTGTGTGTGTGTGTGTGTGTGTGTGTGTGTGTGTGTGTGTGTGTGTGTGTGTGTGTGTGTGTGTGTGTGTGTGTGTGTGTGTGTGTGTGTGTGTGTGTGTGTGTATGTGTGTGTATGTGCGTGCGTGCGTGCGTGCGTATGTG
>NC_134783.1:66176967-66181967 GCF_046742065.1 Oratosquilla oratoria
AAGTCCAGAGAATACCTAGGAAGAGTCGAAAAGTCTAGGAAAAGGATAGCAGCAGTCTTAGGGACATGTGGTCTATGTATATGGGATGAGGCTAAATAGAGACCAGCAGGAGGCTAAGAAGACGCCTTGAGGAGAATGAGGAAGCTTCGAAGAGGACACAAGTTCGTTTGAGATGCAAGAAGGCGAGACTGAATGATTAAGAGGCAGTGAGTTGTTCTTTGTCGTCAAGAAATAAATGAATGTTTACGATTAATTATTTACCATGGCGCTCGAGTTGGTTGACGAGGGAAAGAGACGAACACAGGAAAAAGTAAACGGAAGAGGAGGAAAACATGGGCGAAATACTAGGGAGAGACAGAAACGAGAGAGGTAGGTAGATAGATAGATAGACAGAAAAAGAGAGAGAGAAAGAGAGAGAGAGAGAGAGAGAGAGAGAGAGAGAGAGAGAGAGAGAGAGAGAGAGAGAGAGAGAGAGAGAGAGAGAGAGAGAGAGAGAGAGAGAGAGGGAGAGAGAGAGAGAGAGAGAGAGAGAGACGGAGGGAGAAGGACAAAGATAGATGGAGAGAAGAGAGAGAGAAAGGGAGAGGGAAAGAGAAAGATGGAGGAAGAGAGAGAGGGATAGACGGGGAGAGAGGGAGACAGAGGGGGAGAGTGGGGGAGAGAGACAGGAGGGAGGGAGAGAGAGGGAGAGGTAGGGAGGGAAATGAGAGAGAGAGGGAGAAGGAGAGAGAGAAAAGGAGGGTGGGGGAATGGATAATACAAGAAATAATGAAAGAAAATGGGAAAGATGTTTGACATTCACAAATGTTTTGGATCTTGTACTGGACTCGTGATCGACATAGCTCGTATGGCCCGATCTATGGGTAATAATGAGACGTAACGCGCACACGCACATGTACACTCACACATATACACTCACACACGTACACGCACAACTCCTTGCCAACCAAATTTGGAGTTGCTGATCACAGCGTAGCGATGCTGAAATTTCTTGCCATGGATAAGGCTCGAACTAGGATTTCTGAATCGGTGATCGGTCGAGGCACCACTACACCCTTGAAATTTGTGTGTACCTATGTTTGTATGTGTGTTTGTGTGTGTGTGTGTGTGTGTGTGTATTCACTTGGTCTTTGGATCACGTGTTGGACTCGTGATCGACAGCTATTTCCCTCCCGGAAGAGAGCTCAGAGCTCGTAGGTCCGATCTATGATCCTTACACACACACAGAGTAACGACCCGAAGCGCAGCAGTACCGAAATAATTTCGGCCCTGGGCAGGATTCGAACCAGGAGCTGCGGGCCACTTTCGTGGCAGCTCAGCGTTCTACCAACTGCGCCACCGAGTCGTGTGTGTGTGTATGTGTGTGTATGTGTGTGTGTGTGTGTGTGTGTGTGTGTGTGTGTGTGTGTGTGTGTGTGTGTGTGTGTGTGTGTGTGTGTGTGTGTGTGTGTGTGTGTGTGTGTGTGTGTGTGTGTGTGTGTGTGTGTGTGTGTGTGTGTATGTGTTCGAGAAAAAGAGAATAAGAGGTAGGGGTGAGGAAAAGAGGTAGAGAGGGGGAAGAAAGGAAGTGGTAACATGAGAGAAGAGGAGGGAAAGCGGAGGTATATTCCGAAGAATTAAAAGAAGGAAGGAAACAATAAAAAGTGAAGGAAAGACATAAGTAAAGAGGAATAAAGCGGAAGATTATGAGGGAGGAAGATGAGGGAGGGAGACAGAGATAGATGAAAATAAACGAGTTGAGGAAACGGACGGGGAACGAGAAAGTGGGTAGGAGATGAGAGTGGAGGAGGGAGCGATGGGGAGACAAAAACAGAAGAATGGGGAAGGAAGAGAGGGAGGGGGGAAAGTTGGCGAAAATGGAAAGGGGAGAGGGAGAGGGAAATAGAGAGAGAGAAAGAAAGATAGAGAGAAAGAGATAGAGAGAAAGAGAGAGAGAGAGAGAGAGAGAGAGAGAGAGAGAGAGAGAGAGAGAGAGAGAGAGAGAGAGAGAGAGAGAGAGAGAGAGAGAGAGAGAGAGAGAACGAGAGAGAGAGAAGTAAGGAGGGATGGAGAGGTGGGGTGGATGTGAGGGAAGGAAGAGGGATGGAAGGAGGAAGGCAAGACGAATGGGCTGAGCGTCAGCGAAGCATAAGCTGAAGGGAATTCTTCGTCCATTTAGCCCTGAATGAACTTGTAAAGGACGGAAGGCGGGGCTACAGGGGCCAGGGGGAGAGGGGAGGGGTGGATGGGTGTAGTGGGAGGTTTAGAGCAAATCTTTTGGGGGAGCAGGGGGGACATCTAAGGAAGGGGAGGGGACAGTGAAATGTATCAAAAAATGAGAGAGGGTAGTAGGATGGGAGCAGGAAGTGAAAAGGAGGGTGGGGCTTGTTTACGGGGGGATGGGGGGGGTGGCTAGAGAGGGATATTAAGAGAAAGGGAGATTTAGGGAGGAAGGCGAGGAGGTAGTGGGGAGTTGTCAGAACGTGGAAGAGGGAAATTTTTTAAGGAAAAATGAATAATAGAGGACGGGAAAAGAGAGCCTGGAAGATGAAATGAAATGAAGGCAAAAGTACGAAAGAGAAGAACGAGGGAATTATGGAAAGAAGGAGAGAAAAGAGGCATAGAGGAAAAAAAGAAAATTGAATAAAGAGTGGGTGGATGGTAACCGAATAAGTCAATGGTAAAAATGAAGAGTAGATAGCGACAAAGAATTAGAGGTTCAGTATGGAAGACTATAAAGAATGGAAAGGGAAGGTAAGGGAAGCATAGAAAAAGGGAGGAGAGGGGTATGGAAAGGATGGGGGGATAGGGACGGGAATAAAGGCGATGGGAGGGGAATGGTAGGGCTGGGAAATAAAGGTAAAACAAGAAAGGAGGGAAAGGGTAATGGAGGACAGGAGCAGGAAGAAAAAAGAAAAGAGAGAGGAGGGAATGAGGGCGGAAATATAGAACGTGTGAGAGAGGAATATTGAGAATGAGGAGGAAAAGAGGGAGGGTAAGGGAGGAGGGAGGAAAGAAAATTAAATCAAGGAAAGAAAGAAGGGATTGGAGGATAGAATAAGGGGATAAAGAGGAGAGGTGAAGGAAAGGGAAATATGTAAGGAAAGGGAGAGGAAGGTAGGGCATGAGGAAGAAGGGAAAGAGGGGAGGCGAGGTCAAATGAAAAGAAGGAAGAGTGGAAAAAATTGTAGAAGAAGAAGTGGAGGATAGGTGAAGGAACGGAAAGGGAAAGAAGGGAGGGAACGAATGAGGGGAAGGAAGGACAAGAGACGAGAAGGAAAAGTGGAGAAGAATGGAAAGTAGAGAAACGTATACAAGGCGAAGGAAAAATTATTATAACTATTTCTATTTCCAAAAATAAACAGAGCTTCTATCTTTGGTAGTCATAAAATATTTAATGATGTCAGTAGAAATGGGAGTAGAAGCTTGAAGTCCTTTTTTTTCATGACTGTCACCGTAGGGGTGTCACTAAAGCCTCTAAGATATTAACTACATAAAACATTTAAATGATTCACAGTCTTTTGGCGTTAGCCACCATGCGGCAGAAGGAAAGAAAAATGAAGAGAATAGAAAGGGATGGAAGTGAAGGTTGGCGAAGTTGTTTCTACCCACCTCCAAATTAAACCTATTTCCTGACAGTTTGAGACCATTATTTCTTGTCGGATTCTCATTCAGTGTGAAAATTTGATCACTTCTGATGTTATCAATTCCTTTTAGAATCTTAAAGACCTGTATCAAGTCACGTCTGAGTTTACGTTTTTTTAAGCAAAACATTTATATGTTTTAGTCGATTTTCGAATGATTTATATTTTATATTTGGAATCAGTTTTGTGGCTTGCCGTTGTACTTTTTCCAGTCTGTCAATGTCTTTAATGAGATTCGGTGACCATACGGAAACAGCATATTCCAAATCTGGACGAACTAACGATTTCTATAGCTTGTTAATGAGAGATGGGCTTTTGAGGTCAAAAGATCGCGCAATCAGTCCTAGAACCTTATTTGCTTTCTCAGAAGCTGAAATACACTGCTTAGATGATTTGAGATCGTTACTGATAATTACGCCGAGATCCATTTCACTATCCCCTTTTTTAACGAATTCCCAAATAACCTTTATTCGTACTTACTGTTATTTTTATCTATGTGCATAATCTTGCATATATTTGTGTTAAATTTCATTTGCCACTTTTCAGACTATTGTTGTAGTTTATCTAAATGTTTTTGAATATCTAATTGGTTTAAGTGATCATTTGCCATTCCGCACATTTTTGTATCGTCAGCAAATTTGGAGACAATAGATATCAGTCCGTGGTCTATATAATTTATATTTAATATGAATAAAAGTGGCCCCTGAAGGGAACCCTGAGGAACTCAACTCGTAACATTTTTCCAGCTAGAAGTTTTGCCATTTAGAACAACTCTCTTCGATCGTTCAACCAATTACTAGTCCAACTTAACAGGCTACCACACACACACACACACACACACACACACACACACACACACACACACACACACACACACACACACACACACACACACACACAAGTGACCCCCATTTCTATGGCGAATGGGTTAATTACGTAGGGGCTGGGTACGGTGGCGTAAATTTTTATTGATAAAACAGTGAATGACAATGTCGTCACCTTTGCCCATCGTGCAAGGACACCAGATAGAAATCGTCAGGATCTGCTAGACTCGAACGTTAGTCCACGTTGAACGAAGTATGGGCGATACAGACCCTCCAGTCGGCACACAGACAACAGACATCAATTCCAAAATAATGAGACGTGGGGGGTGATTGTTTTTGTCGTGACGTCACTGGAATCGTCAGAGAAGAGTCGAGTCGAATACGTTGCTTGTGTATAAAGTGCTCGTATTTTTTTCTTTTTCTTTTAGTATTGAAATATTGGTTATGTTACTGGTTTCATTTTACAATTTTTTTATGTTTTATATTTGATTCCAATTTTATTATTTGTTTTGTTTATATTTTTGTTTTATTTCATTTTATAATTCTTAATTAG
>NC_134783.1:66186967-66196967 GCF_046742065.1 Oratosquilla oratoria
CTTTACAAGGGAAAAGGGGACAAGTGTGAGTGTAGTAGTTTCAGAGGGATTAGCTTAAGTGTAGTTGGAAAGGCTTATGGGAGGATCTTGATTAAGAGGATTAGGAGAGGAACAGAAGGAGTACTTGGCGAGGAACAGTGTGGATTTAGGACAGGTAGAGGTTGCATAGGTCAGATTTTTGTGGTAAAACAGATATGTGAGAAAGCTATAATAAAAGATAAGGATGTTTTTGGGATTTTATGGATCTGGAAAATGCTTATGACAGGGTAGACAGGAAGGCACTGTGGGAGGTTTTGCAGATATACGGGATAGGAGGAAAGCTTCTAGGAGCTATAAAGAATTTTTGCGAGAGTATTAGAGCATGTGTCAGGATTAGAAATGGAGTGAGTGGTTCGAGGTAAAGGTGGGACTTCGTCAGGGATGTGTTATGTCGCCCTGGCTGTTCAACATATACTTGGATGGGGTGGTGCGAGATGTAAATGCAAGGGTGGTGGGTCAGGGATTGGAGATGTTTAAAGACAACGGAGAAAAGTGGGAGGTGAGCCAGCTGTTGTTTGCAGACGACACTGCGCTTGTAGCAGGATCAGAGGAGGGATTGAGAATGTTGGCGATAGAGCTTGGGAGAGTGTGTGAAAGAAGTAAATTGAAGATAAATGTGGGTAAAAGTAAGGTGATGATATGAACAAGGGGTGAAAGTGGCAGCAGACTGAAAGTGAGCATTAAGGGAGAGCGATTGGAGAAAGTAGATAGTTTTAGATACTTGGTTCGAATGTGGCAGGAAAGGGAGGAGTAGAGGTGGAGGTAGAATGTAGACTGAGAGAAGTGAGTAAATGCCTTGGTGGATTAAAAAGTGTAATGAGGAATAGACATTTGGGAATGGAGGCTAAGAGGAGATTGTATGAAGGAGTGATTGTGCCAACAGCACTGTATGGGTTAGAAACATGGAACATATGAGAGGAAGAGAGAAGGAGTTTGAATGTGTTTAAGATGAGGTGTCTAAGAAGTATGATGGGGGTTACTAGGCTAGATAAAGTGAGAAATGAGGAGGTGAGGAGGAGGACAGGGGTGGAAAGGGAGTTGGGAGATAGGGTGGATGAAAGAGTATTGGGATGGTTTGGACACATGGAAAGAATGAGTGAAGAAAGAATAGTAAAAGAGGGATGATAGGCAGATGTGGAGGGAGTGAACATGAGAGGGCGACCTAGGATGAGATAGATGGATGGGGTAAAAGGGACTTTGGGGAAGAAGGGAATATCTGTTGAGGAAGGACGGGAGAGGAGAGAAGACATGGGTGAATGGAGAATGGTTGTATATGAATGATGTGACGCATGAGGTGGAATGAATGGGTGGATGGTGGGGTGAGTTAGTATATGTGAGGAAAATTTGACGCAGCCCGAAGGGATTTCTCCCCGTCTTCTCCTTTTCTGTATGAGGGGACGGAGAGGAGGGGTCGCCGAATTTATGAAGCGGCATTGCTGTGGATGTGCTGTGTCTTGCGACACTGCCTCTGACCCAGGGCAGTGGACAAGATGCAGGGATGACCCGTCATCCAGGTGGTGCCAAGATAAGAGGGAGGGTAGAGGGTGGGGGGAGTGGAGTGTATTGGGAATGGAATGGGTGGGAATGGTTTTTATGCCCTTTGATTTTTGGCTACTTCCCTTGTAAGGGAGAAACAGTCTTTGGTATATGTATATTAAATTCCAGCTAGTTACCATGTTTTGATATGTGTGTGTCTAAGAAAGGAAGGGAATCGTTAATTTCTTCTTCTAGGGAAAACTAAATGGTGGGCTCTACCTCGTTCAATGCAGTTTGAAAGCGATGAAGATTGAATCTTCTAGGGGTGATGAGTATATCGTCCTCGTACCATGTAAGGACGGAGCCTTTATTAGTACGACGTTTCGCTTGTTACATATTTTTCGAGTATATAGTCGTGATACACATGACTGAGATCAAATAAGAATAACTGGGGGAACGGGATAGAGGGAGGTAGGGAGGAGGGGATCACAGATTATTAGGAAAGGTTAAGGAGAAGGTGGACCAAATGCTTGGGAACAGGAAAGGTTAAGGATAAGATGGAACAATTGGCTGGGTGAAGGACATTAGCTCACAACCAAGGAACAAAAGGAAGAAGAAAATAAGAAGGGTGGACAAATGTCTAGTGGGGGGATTTTGGAGGGCAACTAGGGATGACTTAAGATTTTGTGGGCAATGGTTATTATAGGAATTAAGTGGGGTTAGACATTGAACATGTCCCTGTTTTGTTCAATTGTGTTGGTTCCTTGTATGATGGCTGCTTCCAAACATTTTCTACGGATTTTATCGGGTTCATGTACTAGAAGTTCTGCATTTTCCCAGTCCATCAAGTGGTTGTTGCTATGTACTTGAAAAAGATGTAACAAGCGAAACGTCGTACTAATAAAGGCTCCGTCCTCACATGGTACTTATTTCGATAGACTTGACGGCAACTGCCATTATCATACAAATTATCACAACACTGAAGACAGAATGGAACCTCTATACGGTCCTTATGCACGTGGTCTGAGAAAGGTGTACAATTTGTGGAACAGGTGTTCCTTCATTGCATTGAGGAAATGGTCGCCCCCAGGTCTACGCCGAAACAGCCTCTCCAATTTGACTACCTTTTTACTCCTAACCTTAGGTCCTACCCCACGGAATGCTGGACTAGCCTTTCAATCAAGTTCACCCAGCATTTTGAAAAAGCCAAGAAGTTAGGCTCACGACTCCGACATACGATGCCTGGTTCGATCGCCGAAGATGGAAGAGTGAGCATCGCCATATTTAATATCCGACAGAAAAATAGATACTTGCGTGAACTGGATAGACTTTACACCGAAGTCGTTTAGAAATCCATGGGGAAACCTGAGACCATAGTGAATCTCTCTAACAGAGCATTATCCGACATGGAGACCGAAGTACTCAGCCTTGGGCAACTGGCATTCACAGGAAAAATCAGAACATCGATTTGATCACGATAAATTGCAAATACTATGATAGTGAATTCATGCAAGGCTATACACAAGGACTGCTGACCTTAGCTCTCAGCGAGGTTCCCAATCCAGCAATACCTGGAAGATACGTTCGAGCTCTGGATACATTATCTAAGGATTCTTCCCTCAGAATCACCACCGCTAACAATGGAGGTGGAGTAGTGGTGATGGACAGCATAGACCACACATGAAAGATGGAAGACCTGCTCATTGATAGCAACACGTATCGTGAAGTCTCCCAATCAGAAGTAGACAACGAGACGAAGAACTTCACATACAAGGTAAGAAAAATTCTCAAAAGTTCCGATGCAGGCAAGAAACTCCTTCACATACTAACAAACTTCCCTCGCACAGCCACGATGTATGGTCTGCCCAAAGCCCACAAAGTTAATATACCTATGAGACCCATAACTTCAGGAATAGGGAGTGCCACCCACAAAATAGCAGGTTCGTTGGCCAGACATCTGTCCCCTCTCCTGAGAGCCATCAGTGGAGCACGTCTCAAACACTCGGGAGACCTACTGGGCCAGAATTCGTGATATCTCCGCCCGCAACAAGAAGTTGGCCAGTCTGGACGTAAAAAGTCTCTTCACATGTATCCCATCTAATAAGGTAATAGAGCTCCTTAAAGACAAAATCAAGGAGAAAATCGACTTCCCTCTGCCCCCTAACGACTTTGTCGATTTGATACAACTTTGTGTGGAATTCAACTATTTTAAGTTCCAGGACCGCTGTTTCCATCAGAAATTTGGCATGGCCATGGATTCTCCGTTGAGTGCAGTCCTTGCCAATATGTTTATGGAATTTTTAGAAGCAGGACCTTTTGCTGACATCGTTCCCGAGCATGTGACCTGGCTGCGCTACGTGGACGATATATTCATCACACCTGGGCGATTCAATCTTCATCGCTTTCACACTGCATTGAACGAGGTAGAGCCCACCATTCAGTTTTCCCTAGAAGAAGAAATTAACGATTCCCTTCATTTCTTAGACACACACATATCAAAACATGGTAACTAGTTGGAATTTAAAGTGTACAGAAAACCCATTAACAAAAACGATTTAATTCATTTCTACTCTCGCCATGACATAAGGGTCAAGAAAGGAGTAGTGAAGAATACTTATAAGAGGAGTGCTGGTATATCAAGGATTTTTCTTTTTTTAATCAAATTTTCCAGACTTCCTTATAGATAGACGCAGAAAACAGGTCATCAAGATTCTGGAAGGCCGTAGGCAGCATGATGGGACAGTCAAACGTCTCGTGTTACCAACCAGCGACGTATTCGACTCGTATTCTAAAAACCACCGACTTGGAAGTAGTGTGTCAGACCAGTAGAACAATTAAAAACATCACGAATACGAAAATAAACATCGGCAAAACGCCAACCAATAAAGCCGGTGTTTATCGGATTCCGTGCTTGGGATATGAAAAATCCTACATTGGGGAAACATCACGCGATCTAAAAACCTGGATACGAGAACACCGATACGACGTCCGCCATGGTGTCACCACCAACGCGTGTGTTGCACACAGGAACAGTAGCAACCACTTGATAGACTGGGAAAATGCAGAGCTTCTAGTACATGATCCCGATAAGATCCGTAGAAAATGTTTGGAAGCAGCTATCATGCAAAGAATCAACACAATCGAACAAAACAGGGCCATATTCAATGTCTCACCCCACCTAATTCCTATAATACCCATTGCCCACAAAATTTTAAGCCATCCCTAGTTGTCCTCCAAAATCCCCCCACTAGACATTTGTCCACCCTTCTTATTTTCTTCTTCCTTTTGTTCCTTGGTTGTGTGCTAATGTTCTTCACCCACCCAATTGTTCCATCTTATCCTTAACCTTTTCTGTTTCCAGACATTTGGTTCACCTTCACCTTCTCTTCCTAATAATCTGTGACCCCCTCCCCCCGTTCTACTCAGTTTTTATTTATTCTCAGTCATATGTATTACGACTATGTACTTGAAAAAGCTGTAACAAGCGAAACATCTTACTAATAAAGCCTCCATCCTCACATGGTGTTTATTTCGACAGACTTCCTTTTCTAGAAACTTGAAAGGGAACAATTTAGAAATAGCCCATCAGATAAATGAAACCATTACCAAAAGTGACATGACAAAACAAACAAGATAAAGATTACATTTATACAGATATTTGTCGGTCTCTGTCTATAGTCTCGACAGAGACCGACGGATTTGTTTTGAGATGTATGGTCTAGATTCTAGACCATACATCTCAAAACAATTACAAAGGATTACAAAGGCGGAGCATGCCGACAGGAGACCTTTTGATCCATATCTAGGTCGGATGAAAAAAAAAAATCATATTAATAATAAATTAAAACTATGATAATGTAAAAATAACAAATAAAATACATAAATAAATGCATAAGTATAGTTGAATAACAAACAAAAAGGTAAATAGTAAATAATTATAAACTGACATATAACTAATGATAAATGAAAATCAGACAGACAAATTATAACAAAACAAAAACAAATAATATAACATAAATTATAATCATTACAGCATCTTACTTAGGTATTTATCTAAATGATTCTTAAAGCTTCGAACTGAACTACATTGCACTACCTGTGCAGGAAGTTTATTCCATTCATTAACTACACGGTTGGCAAAGTTGTTTCTACCTACTTCCAAATTGAATCTATTTCCGGACAGTTTGAGACCATTGTTTCTTGTCTGATTCTCATTCAATGTGAAAATTTGGTCACTTTTGATGTTGTCAATTCCCTTTAAAATCTTAAAGACCTGTATCAAGTCACCTCTGAGTCTACGCTTTTTTAGGGAAAACAGATTCATGTGCTTAAGTCGATTTTCGTATGATTTATTTTTGATATTTGGAATCAGTTTTTGTGGCTCGCCGTTGTACTTTTTCCAGTCTGTCAATGTCTTTAATGAGATTCGGTGACCATACGGAAACAGCATATTCCAAATGTGGACGAACTAACGATTTATATAGCTTGTTAATGAGTGATGGACTTTTGAAATCAAAAGATCGCGCAATCAATCCCAGAATCTTATTTGCTTTCTCAGAGGCTGAAATACACTGCTTGGATGATTTGAGGTCGTTACTGATAATTACGCCGAGATCTTTTTCACTATCCACTTTTGTTAACGAATTTCCAAATAACTTGTAATCGTACTTACTGTTATTTTTACCTATGTGCATTACCTTGCATTTACTTGTGTTAAATTTCATTAGCCACTTTTCAGACCATTGCTGTAATTGATCTAAATCTTCTTGAATATCTAATTGGTTTGAGTGATCATTTGCCACTCCGCACAGTTTTGTATCATCAGCAAATTTGGAAACAGTAGATCTTAGTCCATGGTCTATATCATTTATATATACTATGAATAGAAGTGGCCCAAGAACGGAACCCTGAGGAACTCCACTTGCAACACTTTTCCATCCAGAAGTTTTTCCATTTAAAGCAACTCTCTGTTTTCGACCTTTCAACCAATTACTAGTCCAACCTAATAGGCTACCACTTATTCCATGCAAAGCTAATTTAGTAAGTAGTCTTTCGTGTGGGACGGTATCAAAAGCTTTTGCAAAGTCTAGATATATTAAATCTATATTGTTTCTTTTGTCATAATTGGAGATAACTGTGTTGTAGAATTCGAGTAAGTTAGTCACGCAAGAACGTTTCCGTCTGAAACCATGCTGGCTATCATTTATCAAACGGTTACTTTCTAAATGATATTCGATATCATCTCTGATGATAGTTTCCATTATTGGAAACGAGAACAAATGAACATGAGAACAAATAGTTGTCGGAGAGATGATAGATATCGCTTACTGAAATCCTGCTTAAATTTTCATTAATAAGAAAGAACGAAAGAAAAAATCTACAAGATACCGAATTGACTTCCGAAAGAACCTGAAACTCGCTTAGTATACGCACCCGTAATTGGGATGTCCTCGTTTATTAGGCTCTCCTTTTCCTATTCATATCATCTCCATTTTTATGTTTATTCATTATACATATCCAAACATACCTTTACGGATATCTATACTTATGGATATATGAAAATGCTCATATGTATATATTGATATATATAAACGGTAATATATATATATACATATCTACCGTATATACTTTAAAATTTTAGTATGTTATCTTTATTGCTCTTACCTAGTTAAACTCTCTATTTACTTAATCAGACTCAGGAAGCCAACATCCATACAGTTCTTAATTGTTTGAATGTGAACAGATGGTGCATGCACCCACTCCTATGGCGAAATCTACTTTTTTTCCTTTCCTACATTATCATGTATTTTCACTTGTTTTATTCATAATCAGTGTCATTTCTCATACTTGGGCATACGATAAATTATACTTGTGTACTGTGTAAACTCCATCGAGTCTGCTCAAGTCCTTCGAAATTTTATCTCATACATTAAACTCGTACTCCAATTTTTCCTTCTATTCCTCCTCTTTCTCCTCGTCATCCTCCTCCGCCTCCTCTGCCTCCTCCTCCTATTCCTCCTCGTTCTCCTCCTCCTCCCCCCTTCCTTCTCCTCCTCCAACTCCTCCTCCCATTCCTCCTCGTCTTCCTCATCGTCTTCCTTCTATTCCTCCTCGTCCTCCTCCTTCTCATTCTCCTACTCCTCCTCCTCCAAATCTTACCCTTACTCCTCCTCCTACTCTCCCTCCTACTCCTCCTCTTTTTTGTGTTCCTCCACCACTTCCACATTCCCTTCCTCTTTCTAAGCCTCTTCCACTCCTTCCTCTTCTTTCACTTTTTCTCCCTATTATTTTTCCTTTTCCTTTTCCTTTTCTTTTCCCCTTTCTTCACCGGATCTTCTTCTGCTCCTCTTCCGTACCCTCCTACTGCTGTTACTCCCACTCCTTTTTGTTACGCCTCCTTTCCATCCTCCTCTTTCCTCCTTTCCTCTTCCCCTAATCTTTGCCCACCCACTTTGCCCCTTTCCCATTTCCTCCTCCCCTTTCACCCCTCCCCTTTTCCCACTCCCCTTTGACCCTCTCCCCTTTGCTCTCCTCCCCTATGCCCTCCTTCCTTTTCCTACCCTCCCCTTTGTCCCTCTCGCATTTGCCCCATCCCCTTTGCCCCCTCAGTTTCCTCCTCCCCTCTCCCCCTCCCCTTTGCCCCCTCCCCTTTGCACCCTTCCCTTTTCCCACTCCCCTTTGCTCCCCTCCCCTTTGCCCACTCCCCTTTGCTCCCCTCCCCTTTGCCCACTCACCTTTGCTCCCCCCTTCTTGGACCTCCCTTTTTCCCTCTTCTCCTTTACCTTCTTCCCCTTTGCACTTCTCCCTTTTATCCTCTCCATCGCTCACCCCCACCTCCCATTTACACTCTCCCATTTCCCTTCTCTCATTTCCTCTCCCACATTTCCCGTCCCCGATTTCCCTTCCCCCATTCCTCTTCCAAAATTCCCCTCCCTTATTTCCCCTCCCCATTTCTCCTTCCAATTTCTCCTCTTTTCCCTCGCCTATATTCTCTACCTAATCCCCCTCAACCTCCTTCCCCACTAACCCCCTTCCCACTAACTCCCCTTCCCCTCATCTCCCCTACTCCTCATCTCCCTTCTCCCCATCACTATTCCCCCTCATCACCCCTCCTCCTCACCCCCTTTCTCCTCACCCCCTTCCCCTTCCTCCTCATCCCCCTTCCCCTTCACCCCTTCCACCTTATCCCCTATCCCCTCATCCCCTTTCCCCGTTCTTTCCCCTTCCACCTCATTCCCCACTCGCCTCATCCCCCTCCCCCTCATCCCCTTCCCCCTCACCCCCTCCCTTTTCATCCCTGTCACCCCTCAGCCCCCTTCCCCTCATCACCCTTCCCCCTCATCATCCTTCCCCCTCATCCCCCTTCCTTCTCATCAACCATCCCACTCAACCCCCTTCTCCCTCATCACCCTTTTCCTTCATCCACCTTTCCCCCTTTGCCCTTCTCCCAATATCCCCCTTTCCCCCATCCCTCTTCCCTCTCATCCCCTTCCTCCTTATTCCCCTTCCCCTCATCCTTCTTCCCCCTCGTCTCCCTTCCCCCTCGTCTCCCTTCCCCTTCGTCCCCTCCCCCTCCACCCTCCCCCTTCCTCTCATCCCCCTCCCCCTTATTCCCGTTATCCCAATTCCCTTATTCCCCTTCCCCCCTCATCACCCTTATCCATCATCACCTTTCCCCCATCTCCCTTCCCCTCATCACTCTACCTCTCATCACCCTACCCCTCATCCCCCTTTCCCCCATCGACCTTTCCTGTCATCCTTCTTTCCCCTCGTCTCCCTTCCCCTTCATCACTTCCACCTCATCCACTCCCCCTCCTCCTCCTCCTCCTCCTCCCCGTCCCCCTTCCACCTCACCCCATCCCCCTTCCCCCTCATATCCCTCCCCATCATCCCATCTTCCCATCAGCCCCACTCCCAAGCACTCTCCTCCTCTATTGCAGTCTCTCTTCCCCCCCTTCTCCCCTCTTTCCTTTCCTCATTTCCTCCTCCCCCACCTCCCAACGTGCACTTCCTCCTCCCCTTGTGCACTATCTCCTCCTACCCATCTTCCTCTTCCTCCTTATCTTCCTCCTCATCCTCGTCCACCTTCTTGCACTTCCTCCTCTTCCTCCCCCACTCTCCCCCATCTTGCGCTTCCTTCTCCACTCACCCCCTTTTTGCAATCCCTCCTCCTCCTCCATCCACTTCCTCTTGCTCTTCCTCCTCTTCTTCCAATTTCTCCAGCCACCCCCTCTTGTACTACCTCCTCCTCCCCTCCTCATCTTTCTCTCCCTTTTCCTCCCCCTCCACCCTCTCACACTTCCTCTTCCTACATCCCCTTAAACTACCTCCTCCTCCTCTTCCTCCTCCTCCTCCTCCTTCTCCTTCTCCTCCAGTTCTTCCCCCTCCTTTCCCTCCTCCCCCTTTTCCTCCCCCTCCTCCTCCTTTCCCTCTTCTTTCTTCTCCTTCTCCTCCGTCTCCTCCTCCTCCACCTCCTCCTACTTAT
>NC_134783.1:66201967-66206967 GCF_046742065.1 Oratosquilla oratoria
CTCTTCCCGTATAATACATCTAGGTAAATACACACACACGCACACATACACACACACGAGCGCGCGCACACACACAAACACACGCACGCACGCACGCTTTACTACGTACTCGTTCTCTTCCAACAAAAATTAAGTTTTTGTGAATGAAATGTCGATGTACCAACAGTAACAACAACAATAACAATGAAAATCTTTGGTCAGCTTAAGATGTCCGCAGAAGCCAGGAATATGTGCTTGTGTGTCTACATAACTCGGGTAAGTAGCAGTCATAGAAACTATAAGATGTGTATGCAAGAGGCATGAACGGAGCCGACTGCTCCACAATGAGCAAGCGTTCCTGAAATTTCTTATTTTCCGTTAGTTTCGTTACGTTCCGCTTCATTTCGTTTTATGGTTCTCATTGTCTTTGCTCATGAAACTCCATATACTGGAACTCTTTACTAACTTACCGGAGACCCTTTCATTACTGAATAAAACCGCTTAGCATCCGCTAATACGACTATTTTTCGTTGCGTGGGCCCCCTTAGAAACCCGTGTGGACCCCTAAAGAGTCTTGGGCCCCGCAGAAACTCTTGATAAATCAATATCAACTGTGGGGAGGAAATATATCAAATAGTACCCATCGCGCGGTTTGCAGACGATGATCTGTCAAGTTGGTGGGAACTGCAGACGACGCGCTGGATTCGTCACGCCGCGGCGTCATCGCTCTTTGTGACGTCACGGGAGGATGGTAGTGACGTCCTGAGCTATATCTCTTTCTCTTGGGGTGGTAAATCATTGTCTACGCAATAATTGACTGGTTCGGGTGCATTGTAGCTATAGTCGTCCGATGTGTTTGTATATGTAAATTTATATTTCCTCGAATTAATATGCTTGTTCTATCTTTTAGTTTACTTAAATCTCCTGATTATAATAAGATAATGTAGTGTTTATTTATCCCTTGAGATTTTCATTTCAAAGTTGGTCTAGAAAATAATGTTAGACAAAATGCAGTACACTATATTTGACCAGAAAAATTTTGATATAAATATTTTATTTTGATTCAATAAATTTGGATAATAAAAAAAGATAAATACAAAATATCATGATAATAAGTCAAAACAAAAGAAAAACAAAACAAAAATCCAGACCAAACCCGTTGCTGAAAAAATGTAAAAATGAAATAATATTAATAAAAAATAAGATAAAAAATAATAGATTAAGAAATTTGCTAAAAATCATGGGAAAATCCATCGGACAAAATACCAGACATACGATGTCACTCGTTTGTGGTTATAGTACGCTCTCGTGCAAAGTTGATTCCATATTACCGATTTGTATCTAACGTAGGAAAGCATAATAACGATTATATTTATTTATTAATTCATTTGTATACTTATTCATTTATTCTTATTTCAACCATGGGGCACAGCATAGAGCAGTGATAACATTCGGAACATATGAACCTGACCTAGTGTAGACAGACAGACCGGTTCGATCCCTCGCCCTCACTTTCCAGCACCCCCTCCCCCCACTCCCAGAATTGATATCAGCGCCCCCAGAGGGTGCTAGCAAACCAGATTAAGAAACGCTGCTCTAGGTGCTGATGACTGTTCATCTAGCAAGCCTCTATAGAAAAAGAAGAAAAGGCCATAGGAAAAGAATAAGCAACTCAAATATGAATAGAATATAATACAATCAAATGAAATTAACTAGAGTTATGTGTCCAGTTACTAATGTGTTTGTATATATGTAACATAACACCAAATATTTGCAAACGTTTTATATGCAACCATGGGGGGTCCACATCCATTTAGGGTTCAAGAAATGGTTCCCATTGAAGTCCTCAGTGGGAGTCTTTTGGTCAGTTTCGTGCTCCAATGGAAGCTGAGGGGAGCGAGTGAGAACAACATTCATGTTTTTGTCTCCTATCAAATACATCTATACCGTACTGTGGTGCGCTGTGAATTTTGTTGTTGAAACAAATGCCAGGTCTTTTTATTCAGTTAAAGTGCGTATCTTCACGTGGGTTGTATGATTACAATTTCTGTGGCTGATTGTACTCACTGTGTGTATATATGTGCACACATATCAGAAGGCCTTTTTACATTATAAGATGATGACCGAAGTATACACCGACACTGCACACTGGCCACACCCATCTGAACACATTCACTATCCCTCCTATCTTCCGTCACACTGCTTGGGCCAAAAGCAATGCAGCAAGGCACAGGGTTTTTACAGCAGTGCTCAATAGTTCCTGTTTTACCCCCACCACTTCATTATGTGGCGATCCCTTCCCCTCATCATCATAGGAAAAAATATAGAACAGGCCACGTCATTTCTTCATTCATTTACAATCACTCTCCATTTACTCCAGTATTTTTTTCCATTGTTTCATAGACATTCCTCTTGCATCCAGTGCCCAGTTAACACCATCCACATTATTATAGTTCTTCCTCTCATCCACTTCTGTTTTCTACACCCTCTTTCTTAGTCTTTTCTCACACGTTCTTTCCATATGCCCAAACTATCTCAGCACAGTACACTTTCCGATAGTTCTTGTCAACTTCGGTTTATTTCTTCACGTTTTTATTGTAACTCAAATGATTACAAAGGCGGATCATGCCGACAGGCGACCTTTTGGTCCATAACTAGGTCGAAAAAAAAAAAAATATATATATATATATATATATATATTATATATATATTATATATATGTATATAAACATATATATATATATATATATATATATATACACATATACATATATACATATATACATATATATATAAATATATATATATATATACGATATATATTATATATATATATATATATATATATACATACATATAATGATAAATAAAAGAATAAAAATATATAATAACATAGATAATAATAAGTAAAGTAAATGTATAGCTATAGTTAAATAACAAACAAACAGGTAAATCATAAATAATAATAAATTGACAGATAACTAACAATAAGTGAACATCAAACAAATAATAATAAACAGACAAATAATAACAAACAAATAGACAAATAATATAAAATAAACTCTCACCACATTTTTTGAATATTCCAAGTCCCCGCTCCATAAAGTATCATGGCTATGATTACTTCCTCGTACAATTTTCTTTTTGCATTCATCCTTGAATGCATATTTCTCATAACACTTTTCATGACCCCTATGCTACCTTGTCCCCTGTACTGAATAATTTGTCTCTCTCTCTCCACTCTCTCGCTCTTTAAACTCTCCTTCGACGTACCATCACTGTCACTCCTTGTACAACTCACCACCTTACCTTTGCCCATATTTACTTTGTTTCTCACACACACTCCTAAACTCCACCAATAACTGATTCAGCCTGTCTTCCGACTCGGCCATATGCGCAGTTTTATCCGCAAATCATTAGCTTACCTCCCACTTCGCTCCATTCTAACCCACCAACTCCAAACCCCTGCCTCGGACTTTTGCATTTACCTCTTTCACCATACCTTCATTTATTCGTTGAACAACCATGGTGACAGTACACAACTCTGGAGACGACCCACCTTCACTCCATACCACTCTCTCCTTTCTTGACCATCACGTAAGCTCTACTACTGTGGTAAATATTTTATGATAAACCTCAACAGACATCCCCTTATCCCATACATTCACAACACAATCCTTAATGTCTTTCTTTCCACTTTGTCACACGCCTCCAAATCCCTGAGAACCTGAAAGACATTGTTGCTCTTTGCTAAAAAAAATTATTTACGCACTCTTTTCCTCTCCTAAACTCAAACTGGTCTTCCCAATAACTCCGTGTTCCTTTTCTAATCCTCTCGATTAACGCTTTCCCATACACCTTACTGACTGCTTAGCCTAATACCTTAAAATCTACTACGTTTATAATTGTCCCCTTTTCCATGTACAACCGGTACTCTTCCTTCCCTTAGGTACACATTAACAATGAATGTCCATGTGGAGAAATACAGACATTGTGCCACATCATCCAAGAATGTCAAATGTGTTTTCACTGCTCCGACCAAGATCTTAAGGAAGCAAATGGCATTGCTTTACAGTGAATACGGTTTTGGCGCGACAAGATATGATGATGGTACACATTAAACATCCCCACAAGTCATTCCATTACAACTACTCCCTCTGTCAGTTACTCTACCAGACAACCATCTAACCTATGCCCCTTGTCAGCTTTCATCTTTTTCATTGTACTTTGTTGTTACCATTTTCTTACTTTTTTTTCACCAGTCATTCTCTTGGTATTTCCCACAGCCATAATCGGAGCCTCCCTGCCCTCTGCATTGACCATTTCCTTGAAATACTCTATCCACTTTACACTCATCGACTTCACCTGCCTATCTACTCCCGCTAGTCTCTTTATATGATTCGTGATTCAATCCTTTCAAAACTTCTTTTTATTCTTATCAAAATTTTCCGTCAAACACCTACCTAACCTGTTATCTGCTCTCTTCTTAACCTCTCCAATCTTGCATTCACCCTCTTTACTCTATATGTTGTTCTTCATTTCTTCCTTGTAACCTTTTCTTTATATGCTCGTATTTTTTTCTACTGCCATCTGTCTCGCCTCTTCATCTCACCATTGACTGACTTCTCTTTTTTCACCAATCCTCCTCGTCCAACGCATCGTCTTTGCGTGCGTTGGCATTTCTTCCTCGAATTCTATCCATTCTTGTTCATTTTTTTTTTTCACTACACTCCCTACCTCTTGCAGCTTTACCAGTTTCCATTTCTCATTCTCTTTCAACTTGATTTCAATGCCTATCTGCCTCTTTTCCTTTTATCAATTCCTCAACAAAACCCAATTTCCCCTCTACCAGATAATGATGAGAAAAGTCCACTGCTCTCTATTCTGAACACGTTCAGTCCAGAACTCTTCAAATCCTGACTTTGGGTATCATTACACAAGTCATTAATGCCCTCTCGACTACCGTTCCATCAACCACCCTGGCCCACACTGGGCTTGCTGTCATCATTTCTCTTTCAAAA
>NC_134783.1:66211967-66214467 GCF_046742065.1 Oratosquilla oratoria
CTCGTCCTTCTCCTTCTCTTCCTTTTCCTTCTTCTCCTTCTTCTTCTCCACCTTCTCCTTCTCCCCCTTCTTCTTCTCTTCCTTCCCATTCTCCTTCTCCTCCTGTCCCTCCCTTACCCTTCTTTCTCCTCCTTTCTCCTCCTTTCTCCTTCCTTTCCCTCCCTTCCTCTCCCTTCCTCTCTCTTCCTCTCCCTTTCCCTCCTTTCTCCTCCCTCCCCTTCCCTTCTCTTCCTTTCCTCTCCCTTCCTCTTCCTTCCACTCCCCCTCTTCTTCCTTCCCCTCCTTTCCCCTTCCTCTCCCTTCCCCTCCCTTCCCCTCCCTTCCCCTCCCTTCCCCTCCCTTCCCCTCCCTTCCCCTCCCTTCCCCTTTCTCTCCCTTTTCCTCCCTTCCCCTTCTCTTTCCATCCCCCTTCCCTTTCTTTACCCTCCTTTTCCTATCACCTTCCCCTCATTTCCCCTCTTTTTTTTTATCCCTTTCCCCTCCCTTACCCTTCCTCTCCCTTCCCCTTTTCTTCTCATCCCTTTTCCCTCCCTTCCACCTCCCTTCCTTTCCACCTCGTTTCTCTTCCCCTCCCTTCCCTTCCCCTCCCCTTCCACTTCCACTTCTCCTTCCCTCCCTTCCACCTCGTTTCTCTTCCCCTCCCTTCCCTTCCCCTCCCCTTCCACTTCCACTTCTCCTTCCCTCCCTTCCACCTCCCTTCCCCTCCCTTCTCATCCTCCCTTCTTCCCCTCCCCATGACCTTGACCCTCGCCCTGATTCTGACCCTCCCCTTTCTTCCCCTTTCTCTTCCTCGCCCACTTAGCCTTTCCACTTTCATCTTTTCCTTTCCGTCTCCCCCTTTTCCTCTCCCCTTTACCTCTCCCCCTTTACCTCTCCCCCTTTTCCTCCTCCTATTTTCCTCTTCCCGTTTTCCTCTTCCCCTTTCCCTCTTCCCCTTTCCCTCTTCCCCTTTCCCTCTTCCCCTTTCCCTCTTCCCCTTTTCCTCTTCCCCTTTTCCTCCTCCCCTTTCCCTCTTTCCTTTTATTTCTTTCCCTCTCCCTCTTCCCATTTACTTCTTCCCTTTTCCCTCTTCCCCTTTCCCCCTTTTCTTTCCCTCTTCCCCTCTTCCCCTTTCCATTTTCCCTTTTCTCTTTTCCCTTTTCCTGTTCCCGTTTCCCTCTTTCCCTTTCCTTCTTCACCTTTCTTCCCCTTCTCCCCTTTTCCTTTCCTTCTTCACCTTTCTTCCCTTTCCCCTCTTTCCTTTTCCTTCTTCCTCTTTCCCTCTTCCCTTTTTCCTTTTTCCTCTTTTTTCTTCCCTTTTCCTCTTCCCCTTTTCCTCATTTCCTTTCTACCCCTTTCGAGTCCTTCTTCCTCTTTCCCTTTTTTCCTCTTTCCCCTTCCCCTTTTTCTCTTCCCTTTTTCTCTTCCCCTTTTCCTCTTCCCCTTTCTATCCCTTTCCTTCTTCCTCTTCCTCCCTTCCCCTTTTTTCTTCTCCTTTTCCTCTTTCCCTTTCTACCCCTTTCCTTCTTCCTCTTTCTCCCTTCCCCTTTTTTCTTCTCCTTTTCCTCTTACCCTTTTTATCATCCCTTTTTCCTCATCCTCTTTCTCCCTTCTCCCTTCCCCTATCCCTCATCCCCCTTCCCCCTCTTCCATTTCTCCTTCCCTCCCAACTTCGTTCCACCCCCTCCTCCCCCCTACCCTCCCCTTCTTTATCCTACCCCTCCCTCTCCCTTTCCCTCCCCTCCTCTTCCCCCTCCCCTACCCCCTTCCCCTCTCTCTTCCCTCCCCTCCCTTTCCTTTCCACTCTCCTCCCCTTTCCACCTCTCACCTTTCTCTTTCCTTTATATTTGATTAAGATTACGAAAAGTATAGGAATGATGATTATTATAATTGTATGGATAACAAGATTGTGATCATTATTTAAGTCATTGTTATGATCATGTTTTTATTTCATTTTTTATCTTATTTTTTTTTATATTTATAATTTTGATTATAATTGTAATCATATTTATGCTTACGAATATGATTATGGATATAACCATGATAATTGTGGATACAATTGGAAATAGTTATAGTACAGTTCATTATGATCCTTATGTTTTTTATTATATTTATTATTTTGATTGTGGTTACAGAAATAATCAGTTGTAGCTGTACATGTATATCTATAGCTATGAGTATATTTTTCCCCGTATTCATTTAAAGTTACATTTATATTCATCTCCGTATATTTATACATTGATATACGTTGGTATTCATTTTCATCTAGATATTATCTGTATTAACCATGAAATTTATGGTTTTATATATATATATATATACATATATATATATATATATATATATATATATATATATATATATATATACATATATATATACATATATATATATATATACTGTATATATATGTATATATGTATATTAAATATATAACATATATATATGTATATATATATATATATATATGTACATATATATATAAATATATATATATGTATATATATATATATATATATAT
>NC_134783.1:66226967-66234467 GCF_046742065.1 Oratosquilla oratoria
AGGTATGTTGTACTCTCCATCGTGGGATGAAGAATGAAGAACAAGAGTCCTGTATGTAAAAAACTTCTTATTGGTATTTAATGACGATGGGCCATTTAGAAATGATACAAGAGGGTCTGCATGTAAGCACTATAGTAGCCAGCGTCTACGTCGGTATTGCGAAGGTCTTTTTATCGATCATTTACGATATTATTAAGTCTTCTGTGTCATAAAGGACTAATTCACATCGTAAATTTATGACCCAAAGATCTAGGCTACCCACGGCTCCGTTGAAATGGAACCAATTATATATAATGCTGAACTTAAAACAATCTTTTTACTATGATGAAGGAATGAATGGGTGTATGAGACTACTGTGTAGTACAATGGTTACGAGACTCCTATATAATGTCATGATATGACTGCGTACAGCTTAATAGAGCACCTTAAATTATTGATTACGAGTTTCACTTTTTATGTAATATCTACTGCTGATTATCTAATATATTTTGATGTATAACATCTACTTTATCTTATGAAATTTTCTTGAACGAAAATAGTATATCGGATCTCTAGTAACAAAAATATTTGGTTGAAGGAAAAGAAGTTCTCTAGTTTAAAAGAATTTTGGTCACAACTGTATATAGTGAGTGTGCCTACACACATTGAAAAAAAGCATAATGGTGAAGGAAGGAATAGAGATACGATTTTCTTGTTTTTGGTAATGACTCATCTACAGCGTATGGAGATGGCAGGCCGATAAAGATGTATGGAAATGGTTCATGGAAGGAAGGCCAGGGAGTGCCAAGATTGGTTTCATTAGCAAAACAAGAAAAACGGTGAGAGGCTCCTCGCTCTGGAGCCTCATTAGCCTTCAACTACACAACCCTTTTACCTGCCGAGCCTCAGGCTTTTAGCGTTAAGTTGGTGACGGGGGAAGGTCTGCGGAAAGAGGAAAGGGGGCGGGGGCGGGGAGAAGTAGGTGAAGGAGAAAGGGATCGGGATGTGGAGAATAGGGAGGAGCAATAGGAACACTAAGAGAGAAATGTTGGTTGATGACGAGGGACCAGGTGGAGTGAGCAAGGGAAGGTGGAGAAAAGTGGGAGAAGAAGTGGGAGGAGGAACAAGAAAGAGGAAGAAGAGTAGAAAGAGGAAGAAGAGAAGAAAGAGGGGAAGATGAAGAACAAGAGAGTAGAAAGAGAAAGAGAAGAAAAAGGAGGAAGGAGGAGAATGAGGAGGAGGAGCAGGAGGAGGAGAAAAAAGAGGAAGAGGGGAGAAAAGAAGAGGAAGAGGAAGAGGAGAAGGAAGATGATGGAAATGAGGACGGGAGACAGAAAGGAGAGAAAGGAAGAGAAAGTTGATAGTATTAACGGGGAGGAACCTGAGATTGGGCAGGAGGAGGAAGAAGAGGAGAGGGAGAAAATGAGGAGGAAAGTGAATGAGTAAGTCAACCACATAGACAGAAGGTTAAAGTGGTACCTGGGGGTAGGGTCCAAGGCAGACGGGAAGGTGAAGACAGAAGGGGAGAGGAGGAAGAGGTGGAGGATGAGTAGCTGGGGAGGGAAAAGCAGAAGGTGGAGCGTTAAAGTGGTAACCCTGTAAAGTCTAAAGGGGAGGAGAGTGAGGCAAGAAGGAGAGAAGTAAGACAGGGGAAAGGGGGCAAATGAGATGATGAAAGAAAAATAAAAAAGGAAAGGAAAGAGAATTTGGTCAAGGAGGACGGGAAGGGAGGAGGACGGGGGTAGACAGGAGGGAGGAAAGAAGACTGAATTAGGGATAAAGTTGGTGGATTGTAGTGGTTGGTGGTGATATAAGGTGGTGGTTTTTGATGGTGGTGGTATGAGGTGGTGGTTTTTGATGGTGATGATGGAGGTGGAAGCAGTTGGAGGATGGAGGCAGACAAGAGGGAGGAGAGGAGACTGAACTAGGGGTAAAGGTGATGGTTTGTAGTGTTTGGTGTTGGTATAAGGTGGTGGTTTTTGGTGGTGGTGGTGGGGATAGTGACGGAGGTGGAGGTGGAGGTTGTGGTGCTATAGCTGGTGGTGATGAACGTGGTAGTGGTGCAAGAGGTGGTGGTGCATTAGGTGGTGGAGGTAGTGGTGGTGATGAGCTAGGCGATGGTGGAGGAAGGTGTAGTGATAGAGTTAAAAATGAAATAATGCGGTATGTGAGAAAGCGTGCACGCATTCGTATGAGTGAGTTAGGGAGTGAGTGAGTGAGTGAATAAAAGGTCGACTAAGTGAACGTGCTGTAGTGTTCTCCATACATGCCTTAGCAGACCTGTGTAGCACTCTGGAGACAAAACCGTGGAAAACTTGGACGTACACATCTCCAGGTACAATAAAAGATGCTGGGGTAATATACAATGGAAGAATGTAAGGCTACAGAAGAGATCAATTGTCAGGGAAGACAACATGCGAGCACAAAACATTTATTCTTTTGATGACGTTTATTTGAATCCATAATATTGTAATCCAAATAGATTGGTAGGAACAAGTACTCAAGAAAAAATTATCAATTTGATTGTAAGTTTTGATAGTGGTTAACAGTAATCGGCTTTCTTCTTTTGGTGAAGATTAGTAGTAAGGCATAGAATAGTTATGTGTGACTGGTCCCATAGTGGTACCGTAAACATTCATATAGTGATGAATGCGTGAAACTTGTACAGTCAATACAACATACTGAGCAGAATACTGCAATAGTTATTTTTGTTGTTGGAAAAATATATATATTCATCTAGTCTTAATTACTTTTTGTAATGTAATTTCACTAACACTTCAGGAGCATAAGTTCCTCTCAAACTGAATAAAATCGTATGATGTTCCCCAAACTAAACAATTAATCTACTTAGATTTGATGGGTCAACCCAGATAATTTCAACCTCTTAAGGACCTAAAGGTATGTTTTGCTCGATGCGACTATCGCTCTACGGTGATCGTTGATGGTTCAATGATGATAGTCAAACGATTGTCTAGAAAATAATTCTTTGTTTTTTAATAGGGCTGTTTTGCTTCGAGTTGCAAATTACGAGGCTCATCGTTTTAACCGAATCTACCAACGCGTTTACTCATGATACCAGGTATGGTGTGCGTCCCCCGCCATTGACTGTGGTAAGCTAAGAATATAATTAATCGAACGGGGCGAAACCTTAACCTATATAATCCTAACCTCTTGATCAAAGATTCTTCAAAAGCTGAATAATTTTTTCGAAGTTAGTCAGAACAATAAAACTAGTCACCAAACCAGTGGATTATGCAAAAATCTTTAGACATATAACTAACTAGAATTCCTTAGTGCCTTGGGGAACTTTGATTGTACTTAAGAGGACTGGGATGGAGAGGTGAGTGCTTTAGTAGGCTGGGATGATGATGAGGCGGGTGAGAAGGATTAAGTCAACGAAGAGAGATGGATTTTGCTCGAGGCAAGGATAAGGATAAGAGAGGAGCAGCGGAGCTCTTAAAATCTACATTAACCTCTTCACTACCGAGTGGGGTGTGTGGGGGCGCCATGGAGATGAATTAAATCGTCTGTCGGCACCCAAGGTAGGTAAAAGTCCCACCCAGTATGGACGGGGTTCATGCGATCAACCCAGAGACTCGGATTAGTTATTTCTTTCTGATTATTTCCAGATTATTTCATACAGTTGAGGGGGTGATGAAGTCTCCCAAGGAAGAAAGATTTATAATTAATAGCAGGAACCGTGGAAATTCCACGGGATTTACGAAGGAGTCTTCAAAATCTCCCGAAGGAGTCTTCAGTCTCCAAAAGGTGTCGTCAAAGTCTCCCGACGTTGTCGTCAAATTCTCCCGTCGTCTCTCTCTCTCTCTCTCTCTCTCTTTCTCTATCTCGTTAGGTCAATCATAAAGGCAATAAAAAAAATTTAATCGTTTATATCATGTCACATAGGACCCGCGGAAATTCCACGGTTATTCAACTTTGAAGTATTACGAAGGAGTCTTCAAAATCTCCCGAAGGAGTCTTCAGTCTCCAAAAGGAGTCGTCAAATTCTCCCGTCGTGTCTCTCTCTCTCTCTCTCTCTCTCTCTCTCTCTCTCTCTCTCTCTCTCTCTCTCTCTCTCTCTCTCTCTCTCTCTCTCTCTCTCTCTCTCTCTCTCTCTCTCTCTCTCTCTCTCTCTCTCTCTCTCTCTCTCTCTCTCTCTCTCTCTCTCTCTCTCTCTCTCTCTCTCTCTCTCTCTCTCTCTCTCTCTCTCTCTCTCTCTCTTTCTTTTCCTCGTTAAGTCAATCATAAAGGCTATAAAAAAAAAATTGAATCGTTTATGTCATGTCACATAGGACCCGCGAAAATTCCACGATTATTCAACTTTGAAGTATTACGAAAGAGTCTTCAAAATCTCCCGAAGGAGTCTTCAGTCTCCAAAAGGAGTCGTCAAAGTCTCCCGACGTTGTTGTCAAATTCTCCCGTCGTGTCTCTCTCTCTCTCTCTCTCTCTCTCTCTCTCTCTCTCTCTGTCTCTCTGTCTCTCTGTCTCTCTGTCTCTCTGTCTCTCTGTCTCTCTCTCTCTCTCTCTCTCTCTCTCTCTCTCTCTCTCTCTCTCTCTCTCTCTCTCTCTCTCTCTCTCTCTCTCTCTCTCTCTGTCTCTCTCTCTCTTTCTCTTTCTCGTTAGGTCAATAATAAATGCAATAAAAAAATTGAATCGTTTATGTCATGTCACAATAAACATATATAGACGTTTGATTATCTTCATGTAACCTATGATTGAACTTGTACAGACGTTTGGATACTGTTTATTTATTTATTTATTTATTTACTTATTTATTCACTTATCTACTTATTTTCGTGAGGTTCTGTCAGAAGCTCAGAAAGCAATACGACATGACGGCACAAGTTAAGCTTTGTATAAATGCCTTTTTTTATATTTCATTTATCGAAAGAATGTGATAAATAGGTGAATAAAATCGTCTGTCTTTAGCCAGAATAAAACTATTTCAATTCCTTTGCACTGTGAAGTCGTCTCGGACGCGCTGAAGCGAAGTGACGTCACCACTCTCGGCCGATAAGTCGTCTCCGTTGCCGTGACGTCACCACTGTCGCTTAGCTGGCAGCCAATCAGTCGTCTCCTTTTTGCCGTGACGTCACCGCTCTCGGCCAATAAGTCGTCTCCGTTGCCGTGACGTCACTACTCTCGCTTCGCTCGCAGCCAGTCATCAGCAAGGCTTCGTTGCCGTGACGTCACCGCGTGACACACACGATAGACAGTTACAAGTATGTTGTTCTGTTTAGTGAAATTGCTTTTAATTATTGGCAAATGATGTCATCACACACACACACACACACACACACACACACACACACACACACACACACACACACACACACACACACACACACGCGCGCGCGCACGCACGCACGCACACACGCACGCACACGTACATGCACGCACGCATATTGTATCTGTGTGTGTGTGTCTGTGTGTGTGTGTGTGTGTGTGTGTGTGTGTGTGTGTGTGTGTGTGTGTGTGTGTGTGTGTGTGTGTGTGTGTGTGTGTGTGTGTGTGTGTGTGTGTGTGTGTGTGTGTATGTGTGTATGTGTGTGTGTATGTTTGTGCATGTGTGTGTTTATCTGTGTCTGTGTATCTGTGTATCTGTATAAATGCTTGTCTGTTTCTGTGTCTCTGTATGTGTTTGTATTTTTCTCTGTGCGTTGGTTTTATTTTTGCAACATTTCCTGGGCGTATTTGCAACATTACAAGAATGCAGCCACCAAATCTCCATCTGCTATCAAATAAGGAAACTACATCAAAGTTGTCATTGTTAATTAATCTTTGAAATCTGGCTATGGAGGTTAACGAGCTCCGCGGCGTACCAGTAACTGCTTCTGACCTTTAAGGCTCGAATAGGCAGTTCAAAGGAGACGGCTTCTGCCGCAGGTATACGCCCTTGACTTAAGTTCTTCACCATTTTCAGCTACAAGGAACATAGATTCTCCGATGTCTTAACATGAATAGGTCACTTCATTCGTAAAATATATTCATGGCGTCACTACATATGACATCATAGCGTGAGTTTCATTTCTAAAGTGAACATTCCAGTTCTCGTTTTGACTTTGGCTCCATCAAGCTAAGTCAGACATTACTATTATTTGCACTGTATGTGTTTATTGGTTTAGGTTGAAAACTTGGGTTTCCTGGGTCTGAACGTTTCTTGGGATTGAATTTTTGTTGGGAT
Organism: Oratosquilla oratoria; assembly: GCF_046742065.1. Taxonomy (NCBI): domain Eukaryota; kingdom Metazoa; phylum Arthropoda; class Malacostraca; order Stomatopoda; family Squillidae; genus Oratosquilla; species Oratosquilla oratoria. Next base: position 66,233,131 of record NC_134783.1, read on the forward strand.
TGAATGTTTTTAGGATAACGTTTTTTGAGACTGAACGTTTCCTGGGGTTGAACTTATGCTTGGAGTGAACGTTTGTTGGCATTGAACATTTTGGAGGACTCAATGTTTGTTGGTTCTGAACGTTTATTGAGTCTGAGCTTTTGTTACGACTGAACGTTTCTTGGGACAGAACGTGTCTTGGAACTGAACGTTTCTTGGTTCTGGATGTTTCTTGAGATTAGATATTTCTTGGGACTGAACGTTTCTTGGAACTGAACGTTTCCTGGGACTGAACGTTTCTTGGGACTGGACGCTTCTTAGGACTGAACACTTCTTGGGAATGGACGTTTGATGGGACTGAACGTTTCCTGGGTCTAAACGTTTGTTGGGTCTGAACTTTTGTTAGGACTGACTGTTTCATAGGACAGAACGTTTTGTTGGTAAAGAACGTTTTTTGGTACTGAGCTTTTATTGGGATTGAGCGTTTTTGGGTCTGGATGTTTCTTAAGATTGAACATTTCATGGGTCAACTTTTTTGGTACTGAACGTTTCTTGGAACTAAACGTTTCATGGGACTGAACGCTTCTTGGGACTGAGTTTTTGTTGTGGCTGAACGTTTCTTGGGTTTGAATGTTTGTTGGGACAGAACGATTCTTGGGACTAAGAGTTAGTTTCTTGGGCCTGGACGTTTCTTGGGACTGAACGTTTCTTAGAACCGAACGTTTTAGGGAACTAAATGCTTCTTAGTCTGGACGTTTCTTGGAACTGAAACTTTCTTTGCTCTGAACGTTTCTTAGATTTTAACATTGTTTTGAACTAAACGTTGTTTGGGGCTAAACGTAAATTGGAACTGAGCGTTTGTTAGGACAACGTTTCTTAAGACTGAACTTTGTTTGGGACAGAACTTTGTTTGGGGCTGAGCTTTGTTTGTGACTGAACGTTTTTTGGGACTAAATTTTTCTTGGGACTGAACGTTTCCTGGAACTGAACGCTTCTTGGGACTGAACGACTCTTGGGTCTGAACGTTTCTGAAACGAACGTTTCAGACCATGAACATCATAGGAAGAGAACAAAATTGAGGTGTAGTCTGTACGCCTGTCTGAGGCCAGGGATCGAAGTAACAAGTGATGATATGCGGATAAGGTTGACAGGAAACTCGATAAGGAAATGTACTTAGGGAGGAAGGCGAACTAAATTACGAGGAAGGGGAAGAGGGAGGAGGAGAAGAAGGAGGAAGGGGACGGGGAGGAGGGGGAAGGTGAAGAGGAGAGGGATGTGAACGAGGAGGAGGAGAAGGGAGAGGAGGAGGGGGAAGGTAATGAGGAAGGTGAAGAGGTGGTAAGGAAGGAAGAGGATGC
>NC_134783.1:66239467-66246967 GCF_046742065.1 Oratosquilla oratoria
TAATTTGTGTTCTTCCTTGAATTTTTTTTTTTTTTTGTAGTTTCTCTTTTCATCTCTGCGTATTTTTACATAATCATTTCCTAGTTTGATGTACATAAGCCATTTGGTTGTTTTCTTGTCTTTTTTTTTTCATTTCTTCCAAGCTTTATCTCTTTTATCCTTAGCCTCACTACATTTTTTGTTGAACCAGCTTTTTATATATGTTCCTTCCGTTTTTTTGTGGTATATATCTATTCACTCCCTCATTATAAATTTCTTTTAGTATATTCCATTTCTCTTCCCTTCCTGTTTCTTCATTAAGGAATTTTTCCCAGTTCGCGTGGCGAAAGAAATTTTTGAGTTTCTCATTTTTTTTTCTTTTTGTACATTAGTCTTCCTATTCTATGTTTATCAATTCTACTTTGATTCATTTTCTCTTTCAACTCAAATTCTTATATTCAGCCTTGATGGTTCTTCGCTACCTCTGTATCTGGTATTTTCCTTTACCCACTGAGTCATTGTGTAATCGATGGTCATATCGAGCAGGACGTTGCCCCAGAGTTCGTCTCCACCCTTCACTGTCATTTCCTCCCAACATATTTCTTTTGAATTAAAGTCACCCATAATTACTGTATTTCCTCTGTCCTTCAGTATATTAGTTAATTCGTATTTTGTATCTTCTAATACTTTGGAATTATCACTTTCTGTCCAGGACTGTGTTTTGGGGGGCACATACACCATTACAAAATTTCTACTCTTCATATGTTTGCTTTCAATTTGTATCATAATTGATTCTACATTATTTTTCCTTCAGTAATTTTTGTTACATTTAAACCTTTATTAGTCAAAATTAATACTACGCCACCCTGTTTATCCTTTCTGTTTGTTCAGCAGTTGTATAAACCTTGTCCCACAGTGTTGGGTGTTAGAGTAGACTTTTAATTTAGTTTCTACTATTCCCATTATGTCTGGTTTTTCTAAGGCCAGATAATTATTCAATTCATTCATTTCTAAAGTTATTCCATCTATATTGGTATAAGCTATTACTAATTTCCTTTCTCCTCGTCTCTTTCTGTCTTCTTTGTTTCCTTTTTCCTTACATACCATTTTCTCAGCCTCAGGTCCACCACTCTCTCTCTCTCTCTCTCTCTCAAAAAAAAAAAAAAAAAAAATAGATAAAAAAGTAATAATAAATAAATAGAATAAATAAATAGATAAATAAATAAATACATAAATAGATAAATAAATAAAAAAAATCGTTCTTTTCAGTTTCAGTTCTTTTTTCTTTTATCGTTCGCTTCGTTTCTAAGTTCTTTTTCTTTTTCTTTTTCTTCTTCACTCCTTTCTTTTTTTGTCCATATATTTTTGTATTGTTCACCATTTGCTAATTTCGTCGTTCTAGATAGTACTTCCTCTGCAGTTGTTTGAGATCTAAGCTTTACTTTCAGTGGCCTGTATTATTTTTCTTTAGAGTATCTGCCCATTCTATAGGTCTCCTCGATTTCTATATCCAAACCTTGCCCTTCCTCTTGTAATTCTTTCAGAATTTCCTTATCGATCTCTTTCTCCTTTTCCCTCTGATATCTAGGTACATCATGCTTCTCTTTAATGCCATCGATTACAATGCATCTTTTTTTATCGACTGTGTCCCTAACTAAGTTGCCTTTCTCGTTAATTACTTGTGTGTGTGTGTTTGTGTATGTGTGTGTGTGTGTGTGTGTGTGTGTGTGTGTGTGTGTGTGTGTGTGTGTGTGTGTGTGTGTGTGTGTGTGTGTGTGTGTGTGTGTGTGTGTGTGTGTGTGTGTGTGTGTGTGTGTGTGTGTGTGTGTGTGTGTGTGTGTGTAAGTATTTTGTGTGTGGGGTGTATATACGGTAAAATATCTTCGTCAGCTGATTGAAAGGGTCTGGGGTCAGCCAGAATAATGGCTTGAGAGGGCGTCACCTAAATGAAGGTGTAGATCGAGTCTCGATCCTCTTTAAGAAGGTGATGTACCTGTCAGTTGCAAAGAATTGTGTGACATTATCTAGAATCATGAAAGAGGCGCAAACTTGCATAAGGGTTAGATTTGAAGACGTGGTAGTTGAATTATTCATGTCAACGCCACTTGATTGAATAGTTTTAAGGTCAATTAGTCTTAATAAGGACCGCAATCGAAATAAACTTACATGCTTTTTTGTGTTATCCTATGCAATTGTAATTGTATTTTTGAACTATGTATTCTTTTCATTATCTGTACTTCATGTATATTAATTCAATGCCAAATGAAATTATTACTATTATTATCAATATTATAATTATTATTATAATTAATATTATTATTATTATTATTATTATTATTATTATTATTATTATTATTATTATTATTATTATTATTATTATTATTATTATTATTATTATTATTATTATTATTATTATTATTATTATTATTATTATTATTATCATTATTATTATTATTACTATTAATAATAATAATGATAATGATAATAATAATAATAATGAAAATAATAATAATGATAATAACAAAAATAATAATAATAGTAATAATGATAATAATAAAATAATAATAATAATAATAATAATAATAATAATTATAATAATAATAATAACAATAATAATAATAATAATAATAATAATAATAATAATAATAATAGTAGTAGTAGTAGTAATAAAAATAATAGCAGTAATAATAATAATAGCAGTAATAATAATAATAGCAGTAATAATAATAATAGTAGTAATAATGATAGTAGTAATAATAATAGTAATAATGATAACAATAATAATAATAATAATAATAATGATAATAATAATAATAATAATAATAACAATAATAATAATAATAATAACAATAACAATAACAACAACAATAATAATTATAATAAATTATAATTATAATAATAATAATAATAATTATAATAATAATAATTATAATAATCATAATAATAATAAGAATAATAATAATAATGGTAATAATAATAATGATAATGATAATAATTATAATAATAATAATGATAATGATAATAGTGATAAAAATGATGATAATAATGATAATGATAATAGTGATAAAAATAATGATAATAATAATAATTATTATGATAATAATAATAATTATTATGATAATAATAATAATAGTTATGATAATAATAATAACAATTATAATAATAATAATAATAACAACAATAATAATAATAATAATAATAATAATAATAATAATAATAATAATAATAATAATAATAATAATAATAATAATAATAATAATAATAATAATAATAATAATAATAATAATAATAATAATAATAATAATAATAATAATAATAATATAAAAATTTGATCAGAATTGTTTTTTGTTTTAATCTGATAGTTTCGTTACTCGTACACCTTCAATATAGTGACGGGCTGCACAGATGTTCGCCCGAACTGACTCAAGACGATTTTTTTTTCAACTACAGGAAGCCTCTCCGAAAAGGTATCAAGAATGGTGACATATGTTAAGGATTTTGTTTATGATAAAGAAAAATGAATAGAGTTCAGCATTGATGACACAGTGCAGGTCCATCAGCCTATCCCTTAAGGGTATGGTGCAGTCTTAGCCTGCCATGGTGACTATCCGGTTCTACAAGGTTGTATTCATTTCCATAAAATTAGTACAAGGAATGTATAGAATTAGTGCACACTAACAATGATATTAAAATAACAGATGGATTATTACCAAAATATGTCATTGCCAAATTAGTAAAAGAATGGCCTCAGAGCTCAAAAGTTAGAGAGACATGAAGATTCTAAACACCCAATCATACTTTGAGTCACCCCTGCAAAGCCAATTCGTGCCCATAAACTTTTTCATTGCCCTGTAAAGTAGTCCAATTCCCTCGTTCTTTGCTCCAGTGTTGACCTTGTCTTGATGAACACCTTAAAGACTGTGACGTAATCTAAAGCTCTTGTTCAGACTAAATGAGGATTATTTTTAAACTATCAACTGTGTACCCTGCCCTTAAGGGAGGTTCATTCGATCGAACCCTGTGGCGGCCTGACGGTTTATCCTCAGCAAAGTAAAATCTTCCGTATTTAGGCACAATAGAATTAATAAATTATGTTACCGTCTTGAAGGGGGTGGTCTCTGTAGCTGTGTTCAGTACAAAATGGATTTGGTTGTAGTTAAGACAAGGTTGTTTGATTTAGCTGGTAGATGGTTCTCGGGCAAAAATGATTAATTGTATTAGGAAAGCAACTTTCGACTGTTACCTCATTAGTTGTGCTTAACACTATATTGGCCCTGTACTCATATATATTATTATTACTATGTTTTTTAAACTATGACCACCATGTAGTCACTTCTATTTACTATTCATCTGTTCAGTTATTGCCAGTGATATATTAAAAGTCCCTCAAGCCTTTGTTAAATCCTCCAGGGGTGATATATATATATATATATATATATATATATATATATATATATATATATATATATATATATATATATATATTCTAACTGGTAAATTATCATCAACGTGGGAATGATCTGGTTCCAAAGAGGGAGTATCATTGTGATAACGTTCTTGCAGTCACCCATAATATATCAGATAATGAGAATATACCTTTCGTTTTTGGGCGTTCAATATATTTATCTTTGTAGTAAACCTTTTACTATAAAATATATTATTTATACAATTGTATAACTGCAGTAACAGGGAAATGTATAGTTTTGATTTGAGCCAGATTGATATCTATGATAGTATGTCGACTTGTGTTTCACTCCAATCACTGACACAATCCAGCCTGAACTCCAGACTCTCAACATTTGAATGTCCAAGTCCATCCTCTGGTATTTCTACCTCATCTCTGTTTTTTTTTTTTTTTTTTTTTTTTTTTTGTTTTTTTTTTTGTAACTAGCGTTGAGGTTGTACCTGGAGGTACCTGGAGGTCACCATCTGCCATTTGGTCTCTCGAGTTTCAAGGATCTTATGATCTGCCTGTTCTTTTGAATTCACCGGCGTGGTCCACTTTCTTGACATTGGTGCATGCATGTGTGAATTTTAGATTGTAGTACTGGGTTGTCGTTATAAATGTACCAGGTTCTTGAACATTTTACAGAATGGCGCTTCATGTCTCTCCTAATCAAAGCTCTTTACTGAGGACTTAAGACCTCGTCAGATGATTGGTGACCATATTCTCTCAGAAAAGCTCCAACAACTTCTCTACTTTACATGGTTTTGGCTTAAACACACAAAAAATATTATTAGAGAGTTACAAACCAGATATTCTTAGTTTTCTCTCGTACACTTGAGAAGAAAAGTATAGCAGCTGAAGATGCTTTATACTTGATACAGTATTTGGCTTCTATAGAGGCGATCTCTCAGTATGTCAGCATTGTCAGTATACGTACGTATGTTAAGCTGGTCTCATTATAAAACAAACAGAAGAGTATACCAATTTGGTGACTCTTTAGAGAAAGTAATAGAGAATTGGAATGATCACACTTTAGTATTGTTTTTAAGAAACATGAATACATGTCACAGAATATAGGACATTACTTTCAAGAAGAAATAAGTAGACTTTGAGATTACTAAAGGTTTATATATTTCAAAAGAGAAGTGGTGCTGAATAAGGTGGCATTTACTCTAAACGTTTATGCATTTCAAAAGAAAACTAGTTCTGAATTAGGGGAAACTTTTAGAAGAGAAAGAAGAAAAAGAAGTACTTTGGGTCAATTAAATTATCAATAAAGACCTGTATCGAGGTTGGCAAAAACGTCCTTCTCCCAACAAGTTCTCCCAACATGTTCTTACAGGAATTTTTTTCCGGGGGGGGGGGGCAGCTTGTACCTCAAGCTTGTCGCCTAGTACCTTGTTACCTTTATGTACTGGCCTGTTGGGATGTCGGTCGCCCTCGAGGTCGTCGTCCTCGACCTCTTGACGTTTCTGGTGTCCGTTCAGACATCGTCCTGAAATCAAAGAACTAAAACAGTTGTCGATCTCTCAAGATTACTCACTTTCATGTCCATCTATTCATACTATAGATTTGTAATAATGTATTCCGGCATTTACCACTTTTATGAATCTATTTGTCTGAATATCTGTTTGTTTAACTGTCGCTTAATGATTTGCTTATAGGTATTTCATTACTGTGATGATAGTTATAATTAGAATTATAGTTTTAGAAATGCTTACTCTCTAATCAGTAACATTTAGGATGTCACAATTTTCCCCATAAGATTGCTTAGCGTTTGCCAGAGGAAAAATATGAATTATTATCGTATTCAAAAGAGAATTATAAGGCGGGCCGAGGGAACAAGGAATACATTTTTTCTCTCTCATGTAATCGACATACAATCATGCTTTGACTTAGTTACTTCACTTACAATGTGAAGTGAGGTGTGTGTTTGTGTGTGTGATTGTGGCTGCGTCTGTGTGTGTGTGTGTGTGTGTGTGTGTGTGTGTGTGTGTGTGTGTGTGTGTGTGTGTGTGTGTGTGTGTGTGTGTGTGTGTGTGTGTGTGTGTGTGTGTGTGTACGTGCGTATGATTCACCGTTGGACTCGTGATCAACAGCTATTCCCCTCCCGGAAGAGAGCTCAGGGCAAGTGTGCAAGTGTGTATGTTACCATGTGTTGTATATATGCATAGTCCAAGCTATTTGTTTGGCCTACACAGCCACTGGAATACTTGTGCACTTTCAATGTGTTTTTAGCATAAATGACAGAAATTGACAGAGAGAAAATTACTAACTGATAACTTTACTCATAGAATAGATTTGATTAATTTTACTCATTATGCCTTTTTCTTTTTTGCTACCCCCGTGTAATAGGGAAAAGGTCTTTGGTATGTGTATGTACTCATTGTATACATTTATTATTAAGCTGAATCAGACATTTGAATTCACTACACCTTTACCCAAGAAAGGATTTAAAACTTTCGGTATTTTTTTTTTTTTTCATTAATTCTACCCATATAATCACACCAAGTACTCATGATTTACTCATGGTTTTACTCACTACAAGAATTTTTATTATGATTATATATTACGACTTAGGACGCGTTGGACATCAATTGTGGCTCGTAAATTACAAGGAGTTCGGTTCGGTTCCCAACGGCTCTGGTCGACTCCCACTCAAGCGCGATATATTGCGGAATAATGATAATTGTTGCCGCGAATTTCACTAACTGGAAACCCGCAGCATCAGAGTAGCAAGCAATATTCCTTAGACCCTTGTGGATATGTGGGTGCGTGATTCACCATGGTCTTGGATCATGGGTTAGACTTGTGATCGACAGCAATTACCCTCCCGGATGAGAGCTCAGAGCCCCCATATGACAGATCTATGGGTAATGCACACAAACACACACACACACACACACACACACACACACACACACACACACACACACACACACACACACACACACACACACACACACACACACACACACACACACAATTCGTGGCGCAGTTGGTAGAGTTCCCGGCTGCCACCACGGTGGTCCGGGTTCGAATCCCGCGCAGGGCTAAAGTGATTTCAGTATTGC
>NC_134783.1:66256967-66284467 GCF_046742065.1 Oratosquilla oratoria
GAAAGTCTACGGGTGTTCTACCAAACTTTCTGGTCGAAGGTAAGTTGAGAGTGGAGGATAGGTTGAGAAAGAGGAAAAGGGCAGAAGGTAGGGAGGTACTTAGAATGAACTAATTAAATGAGAAAGAAAAAGATAAAGAGTATGAGAATAAGCTGAGAGATGAGTAGGAGGGGGTGAAGGATAGAGTAGAACTAGGAGTGGATGAGGAATGGGGATGGTTCAAGGAGGGAGTCATAAGATGTCCAAAGATGGTGTGTGAAACAAGGAAGATGAGAGCAAATAGAAGGAAAGGTAGTGAGTGGTGGGGTGAGGAAGCAAAGAAGGGTGTAGAAGAGAAGAATCAGGCTTTCATAGAATGGTTACAAATTAGGACGAGTGAATAATATGAGACGTACAAAGTAAAGAGAGGAGAAGTAAACCACAAAATTAAGGAGGCAAAGAGGAGAGCAGATGTGAAATAGGGTAAGAGTATGACAGAAAATTTTGAAAGTAATAAAAAAATATTTTGGAAAGAAATTAAGAGAGGAAGAGGAGGCAAATCAAGTAGAAAAAAAAGTAAAAGGTGCAGATGGAGAGATGATAATGGAAAAGAAGGCAGTGAGAGAAAGGTGGGCAGAGTATTTTAGGGAGTTGTTAAATGTGAAAGAGGATAGGGAGGGAAAGGTAGTTGTAGTGGGAAGCGCTAAGAAAATGACCGTGATGAGTGAGGAAAATGTAGGAGAAATAAGGAATGATGAAGTAAAGGCAGTTGTTAAGATGATGAAAGCGAGTAAGGCACCTGGGTTGGATGGATGCCATCCAGAATGTCTGACAAAAGGAGATACAGTTATAGTGGAATGGCTGGTGATGTTATTTAATGTTTGTTTAAGAGAGAGTAGAGTGCCGGAGGACTGGAGTAGTGCCTGTATAGTTCCACTTTACAAGCAAAAAGGGAACAAGTGTGAATGTAGTAGTTTCAGAGGGATCAACTGGTTAAGTGTAGTTGGGAAGGCTTGTGGGAGGATCTTGACTGAGAGGATTAGGAGAGGAACAGGAGTAATTGGTGAGGAACAGTGTGGGTTTAGGGAGGGTAGAGGTTCTGTTGATCAGTTTTTTGTGGTAAGACAGATATGTAAGAAAGCTACAGAGAAATTTAAGAATGTATTTTGGGCTTTTATGGACCTGGAAAAGGCTTATGCCAGATTAAACAGAAAGGCATTGTGGGGAGGTGTTGCAGATATATGGGATAGGAGGAAAACTATTAAGAGCAGTCAAGATTTTTTACAAGAGTAGTAGAGCTTGTGTTAGGATTAGAAATGGAGAAAGTGAGTGGTTTGAGGTAAAGATTGGACTTCGTCAGGTATATGTTATGTCGCCCTGGCTGTTCAATCTATACATGGATGGGGTGGTGCAAGAGGTTAATACAAGGTTAGTGGGTCAGGGATTGGAGATGGTTAAAGAAAATGGAGAAAAGTGGGAGAGAAGCCAGCTGTAGCATGATCAGAAGAGTGATTGAAGAAGTTAGTAACAAAGTTTGGGAAGGTGTGCCAAATAAGGAAGTTGAAGATAAATGTAGGTAAAAGTAGGGTGATGAGATGTACAAGGGGAGTATTAAGGAAGAGAGACTGGAGGAAGTGGATTGTTTTAGATACTTGAGTGCGAATGTAGCAGGAAAGGAAGGAGTGGGGTTGAGGTAGAATGTAGATTGAGAAAAGCGAGTAAATGCCTTCGAAGATTAAAAAGTGTAATCTGGGAATGGATGCTAAGAGGAGATTTCATGAAGGAGTAATTGTGCCGACAGCACTGTACGGGGCAGAAACATGGAACATAAGAGAGGAAGAGAGAAGGAGTTTGAATGTGTTTGAGATGATATACCTGATAAGTATGATAGGGTATTATGCTAGATAGAGTGAGAAATGAGGAGGTGAGGAGGAGAACAAGGGTAGAAAGGGAGTTGGAAGATAGGGTTGATGAGAGAGTATTGGGAAGGTTTGAACACATGGAAAGAATGAGTGAAGGAAGACTAGTAAAAGAGGTGTGGAAGGCAGAAGTGGAAGAAGTGAACATTAGGGGTCGACTTAGGATGAGATGGATGGGTAGGGTAAAATAGGCATTGGAAAAGAGGGGAATTTCTGTTGAGGAAGGACGGGAGAGGACAGAAAATAGGGGTTAATGGAGAATGGTTGTGTATGGATGTTGTGATGCATGAGGGGGAGTAGGTGGGAGACGGGGGGATGAGGGAGTATGTATGATAAATAAATTGACGCAGTCCGAAGGAATTTTTCACCGTCTTCACCTTTTTTGCATGAGGGGATGGAGAGAGGGGGCCGCCGATTTAATGAAGTGTCATTGCTGTGGATGTACTGTGTTTTGCGACACTGCTTCTGACCCAGGGCAGTAGACAAGATGCAGAGATGACCCGTCATCGAGGAGGTGCCAAGATAAGAGGGAAGGAAGAGTGTAGAGGGAAGTAGAGTATGTAGGGGATGAAATGGGTGGGAGTGGTATCTGTGCCTTTGTTTATTGGCTATCTCTCGTGTAAGGGGGAAAAAGCTTTTGGTATATATATGTATGTATATATATATATACATATATATGTATATATATATATATATATATATATATATATATATACACATATATATATTTATATATATATATATATATATATATATATATATATATATATGATTAGTTTATGCATAACTGTCATAACTGTCAATGTGCATGGAACGATAAATCCGTCTTTCCCAACACCCGTTTAAATACCATGATTAGTGTTTGCGTGCATATATATATATATATATATATATATATATATATATATATTCAACTGTAAAAAAAAATCTATCCACTTTTTTATTTATCTCTGCATGCTTCATAACCTAAATTTCCTTCCTCTCGCTGTTATTCTATTTTTTGCTCAATTCACCCATACCGATTATTAGTCTTATAGCCCCTGTTTCACCCATCACTTCATACTTCAATTTCATTATTCTCATTTTCTTTTCTTTTTTTATCTTCAATTTTGGCCTCGTTCTCTTCCGCTTGTCACTTTTCAATCATAAGTTGTTGTTTTTTCTAAACCGTTTTACAAGTCTGAAGTGTTTTTTCTTCCACAAGCATATATATTACATACATACAGATATACATACATATATATATATATGTGTGTGTGTGTGTGTGTGTGTGTGTGTGTGTGTGTGTGTGTGTGTGTGTGTGTGTGTGTGTGTGTGTGTAGGTTTTGTTACTCTACATTTGGAACTGGCGGTGAAGGAAACTCAGGCGGAGTTCTTGGCTTAAATTCTCCTGGTTCAGCTCTGTTTCCACCACTACATACACAGCAAGCCCTCACCAAAGCTAGGAGGATTCCCAGACACATATTATCTATATATATATATACAGTTGCCATATCAGGAATATCTGGAAGTCGAGTCGCCACTGTTGAGGCGTTGGTCTGTCGTATAGGTGTTGACCCGAGGCGCAGCTGCGACTATTGTTCAAGGTAGAGCTCTTGACCTGATCTCCGAGAATCAATTGTTATCAAAGGCGTCGTCAAGAAATGTCGGCTAGCTTGGTCTTAGAACAATGGATATCCCTAGGGAAACGCTGGTCTTGTCATTCAAAGTACTACGCTACACCATATGTGTGCGTGAGCGTGTGGGCATCAAAGTGCTGCATACGATAAATGCAGAGATTCTAAGATATATGTATATACATATATATATATATATATATATATATATATGTGTGTGTGTGTGTGTGTGTGTGTGTGTGTGTGTGTGTGTGTGTGTGTGTGTGTGTGTGTGTGTGTGTGTGTGTGTGTTTATATATATATATATATATATATATATATATATATATATATATATATTACTTTGTCATTTTTGTCGCTCTAAATGAGATTTGAATACTTAATTTTAAATAGGATGACTGTCTTTAATCGTCTCTGGTGTCCATATCACGCTTCCATACAAGATCGTCTTCTGTCTTGCTGTCACGCCTTTATTATTGATGCCTTCTTCCTTAGGATCTATTATTGCTATTGCTCTGTAGCCTTTGTTATTCGTCTTAACCTCTTGGTTGATTCCTTTTGACCTGTCCATTTGCAGACATATTGTTTCCCAAGTGTGTTGACTACGAATCTTTTAATACCAGTTGATTTTTTCTCACTCCAGACCATCTTCATTGCCTTTGTAAACAGTCATCTTAACAAAAACATTTAGGTATTTTTTTTTTTTTTTATTAAAGTTAAACAGTTTGGTACCATCATTTAAATTTACTAAAGAAATTGAACAGAACAATCGTCTGCCCTTTTTGGATGTTATGAACTATAGGTTTGGAAATAAGTTTGAATTAGATGTTTACAGGAAACCTACCAATGTCCTTTCTTATATTCATTATTATTCTTATCACTACCTTAAGAATAAAGTGTCAGTATTCACGTCCATGTTTTAAGAGCCTTTAGAGTTTGTTGCCCAGAATTTTTAGATGAAGAAATTTAAATGATTTATGACATTGATAATAAAGTGAAATATCCTAAACATTTAATTGACTTTGCTCAAAGCACAGCAAAAAAATATTTTTATGGTCTTACTCATAGACAGCAATTCAGTTTTAAGAATATTTCAACTCTCCCTTTTCATCAGAATCTAGTTAGTTTAACTCATACTTTTAATAAATTTGGTGCTCAAGCTGTCTTCAGAAATAACAACACTGTTAAAAGCCGGTTGATAAAAGTTCATATGCTTGTAGTGAAGGCTGTTTATAGTATCCCTTGCAAAAATTGTAACTTTAATTATATTGGACAAACAGGCAAAGATTTAAGATTGAGAATAAACCAACATATATATGACATCAAAACAGGGCAATTTTCAAGTTGGTTGTTTGTACATTTAAGGAACTTTAATCATTGCATTGATTTGGATAATACAAAGAAAATTGTCTTAATTAAGGCCATTACGGAAAGAAATATCAAATATTCATGTTATATTAAAGGTTCATTTGAGAACAAAATGAATATGAGTGAATAGTATAAATTAAACAACTATATAACGAACAAAATTGTTGACAGTAGCTGGGTCAAATGTCCGGCAGTGTTTAGCGAGTAAGGTCACAATACAACTGTCCTGATTCCCCTCAATGTATCTCATCTGTATATATATTGTCACTGTTTCCTTACTCTGTACCTTTGAAAATGTCTTAAATAGACGAAAATGTTCGGTTACCCTTTATTTTTTTCCAAGTGGTTTTATTACACAATTTGTGAATCACGTGTTTTTATGATTTATTCGCATATATGTATATATGCATATATATATATATATATATATATATATATATATATGTGTGTGTGTGTGTGTGTGTGTGTGTGTGTGTGTGTGTGTGTGTGTGTGTGTGTGTGTGTGTGTGTGTGTGTGTGTGTGTGTGTGTGTGTTTGTGTGTGTGTGTGTGTGTGTGAATATAGAGTGTGTTCACTTCTACATTGGTGAATGAATGTGTGGAAGTCGACCTTACTTTAATGTTTCAGACCACTCTCTGGTCTACATATACAATGTAACCTCCGAGGAAGATTCGGGGGGTTGTCAGATTTTATGTATTTACGCTGTTGCCATATAGACATATATAAAGAAATATAAGAAAGGTTGGTCGCGGAGGACAGGCACCAAATTGTCGCACTCTTCCATTGTAGTCGAGAGACGAAGTCCTTTTACCCGCGCCGCCTTCAATTGTTACCGGGAAAGTGCGAGGCTCGTTCTGCTCAGGTGTTTCCTCAAATCCTGGCGGCTTCCTTTGGTCAAGCAGATGTTTCGGGTGTCTGACCCGAAATGCGGCGAGGCCTATTGCTTAGTTCTGGCATTGGCTGGAAATGTCGGGGCCTCTGGTCACTTAGGAACATTGGACTTTCCTTTGGGAGGTTCCATGGCAATAGATGGTCCCTGGAGAGTTGGTTGAAAGACGTCGGAGAGACGTTTGAGTGCTTCTGGCTCCATATATGTGTGGGCGCGCGTGTGAACGCTGGTCATCGAAAGGGTTGATGACAGAGGCTCGGCCTGCTATCCTCACTGTCCCCCAGTGAGGTTGGTACTTATGAAAGATAAAAAACAAACAAGGCCTTTTGCAGAACCTTGGCATGAGGATACATACACATAATATTGAAATAATGGTGGTATCGGGAAATATTTATGAGTATAAACTTGATTGTATTAGAATGCGAAAGTAGATATATTTCCGTTCACCTAGGCAAAAATATACATTTATGAAGTCGCTCGATTTCGAAGATTATAGCAGGGAAGGGAAACTGCAGGTTTAGAGGACAGTGTCTATATCGAAGGCATGGGGACTTTTGATATGATCTTTGTGAAAGACGGTCTTCGTAAGATCGTGCAAAATAAGTGCTTTAACTTTGTTCAGTGACTCATGCCCAATGATACGATAGGGTCCAGAGAATTTGGGGTAGAGCTTCGAGGTGGGGGTGTGGTTAAGGGTGTAAACAATGTCTCCAATTTCAAAAGTACAAGCTCTGGCTGATTTGTTATGCAAACGGACCATGTGTCCTTAGATGAAGAGTATAATGTATTCTTTTGAAAAGATTATTGAAATTTGTTACTTTGCCTTTAATATAACCATTGAAATTGTAAATGAGGTGTAATTGCGAAAGAAGATCATATGGGAGCTTTTCGTCCAAGCCAATGAGGACAAAATGAGAAGATTCTGGTATTGGCCTGTTAATGGAACTATTCATACAAGCTTGAATCATGGGAATATGTTCATCCCATGAGGGGTGAAGATCAGAGGCATGATGTCTAAACATTAAGAATCTAATATGGCTTTCAACTAAGTCATTTGAACTGGGATAATAAACAGTAGTGTTGTATTTCTTGATTTGAAAGTAATTACAAATGTGCGAAATAACCTCATTGTTGAATTCGGTCCTGTTGTCAGATTTTTTGGTGTAGAAAAGAGGCGTATGAGTTTGTCAATAAGTGTCTTTGCTACGTGTTATGCTGTCTTATCTGGTAGAGGGGAAAGAATATAGAGTCGTGAAAAATGGTCGAAACAGACAAAGAGATATTGGTTTCCAGTATGTGTAAGTGGTAACTTAAGAAGATCAACAGCGACTGTGTCGAATGGTTTGGAAGGAATAGGGTAAATTAGAATTGGAACATGACTGCTAATATGACCTTTGTAAATCGCGCAAGGATGGCAAACGTCAATGTACGCGTATATATCCATCCTCATGGTTAACCAAAAGTAGTGCAATCTGGCTTGTGTAGCGCATTTCTCCTTGCCAATGTGTGCAGCAACAGGAGAATCGTGTAAAAGCTTTAAAACTTCTGGAATGATATCCGTAGGGACTACAAGTTGAAACATTGATCTATTTGGTTTATGTTTTTTTGTTAGTGTTGTTTTGTGATACACAATGTCATCAACTAACGTGTGATTGTCGATATCGGGAAGAAAGTTTTCTGTGTCAGTTGTGTCTGCATATTCAAGGAAGTATATAATATGTTTCCAAAGAGGGTCTGATCTCTGCGCTGCGGCAACGCGCAATATGGCAACTAAGAGCGTCTATAACTAAGTTCGCTTTTCCTCGAACAAAATGAAAGGTGGGCAGGAACTCTTGTATTACAAAGAACCAGCGGGCAAGTTTTCCTGAAAAGTTCTTTCCTTTGAAGAAGTGTAAGATTAGTTGATGATCTGTACATATGTGTATTTCGTAACCATGGGTGATCTCTTTGAATTGTTTAAGTGCGTATATCTGCTAAAGTTTCTATGTATGTAACTGAGTAGACTGAGTAATTTTGCTCGTGCTTGTTGAATGTGAGATTCGCATAGGTAATTGGTCTGAGTTTTGTGCCGTGTTGTTGCATGAGGACTGCGTCAAGTCCTGTGTATGACGAATCGGTGTAGATTGTGAAAGAAAGCTTGTAGTTTGGGAAAGAAAGGACAGGTGCCGTGGTTAAGGCTTTCTTTAAGTCATTATAGGCTTTCTCCTGGTCAGGTGTCCAAATGAAGGGTGTGTCCTTCTTATGTAGTGAAGTTAATGGTGCTGCTATACTAGCGTATCCTTGAATGTTAGGCCTGTAAAATCCTGGCAGACCAAGGAATGAACGTATGTGTTCTACAGAAGTAGGGCGTGGAAAATTAATGACTGCCTTGACCTTGTCCTGAGAGATTAAAATTCCTTGTGAATTAAGGATATGCCCTAGGGAAACCTATTTCTTTCTAGAGGAAGGAACACTTAATAAACTTCAGTTTGAGACCTGCTTTTGCTAGTCGTGAGAAGACAGTGAGTAGAGTGTGTAAATGCTCGCTAACAAATTTGGAAGCGATGATCAAGTCATCGAGGTACATGAATACTGAATGACCTGTGAGACCTGCAAGTACTGTGTGCATAAGTCGTGTGAACGCTGAAGAAGCTGAAATGAGACCATTGGCTAGTCATTTGAAGTGATAATGACCTGTGGGTGTATTAAAGGATGTCAGATGCCTAGACCCTGGAACAAGGGGAATATGGAAATATTTCGAAATAGGGTACAAGGTCGTGAACACTACTTTGTTTTCACAGACGGAGTGGAATATGTCTTGTAATACAGGGGTTGGGTGTCGGTCTGGTATGATTAGCTTATCTAACTCTCTGAAGTCTACTATAGGGTGGAAGGAACCATCGTGTTTGGGTACAACAAAGAAGGGGAATTTCCTTTCGCTGATTGATTGTTCAATAATGTCTTGCGCAATCATGTCTTGGATAAGATTATCTACAATCATGCGTTTGCTGTGTGGTAATCTGTATACGGGAATGTAACGTGGTTTAGAGTTCTCACGGAGTGGTATATGATGCTAAATAAGAGTAGTGACTTCAAGGGGGTTCACCTTGAATGGCAATGGTATGTCTGAACTTGTTGCAAAGTGCAAGCAAGTCTACATGTGCACCAGGGAAGTCTATGGGTTTCAAGTATGATGCATCAATGGGTTTCTGTGCTGTGGGCACGTCGGAAATTGTGGTACAAACTTGAGAAATGGGTAATTAGTCATTCATGACTTTGATGTGTGAAGGATATATTTCGAAATTACAACCAATTGTGAGATGGAGGGGTGCGTTAGTGTCATTGGCAATTAAAATGCTGATGGCTGAAATCAGGGAAATGCCATTGACACGGCAAGTTTCTGGCATACAGAGTATATCGGTGTCTTGTGCTTGGAAAACTCATATGTGTATCTTTGTATATTAACGAGAGAACAGCGTCTTTGGGCTGATAAGCACTGCGTGAATATGTTTGAATGTATATAACACTTCTGAGATTGGAATTGGTTCGTTGAATTCCTCTAAGAGGGATAAGCAGGTGTCCTTAAGTGGTGAAATATCAACGGTAATTACTGGGTTGTCCTGAGTTCTACTAATTTGGACATGCGTGAAGAGTTAATGCATCTGTTATCTTTGGAACGCAAGCCCTCAGATGTCGTTAAATTAGCGGAGTTAGAGTCGTGGGGAGGTGTTTGGGTGGCGGTGCCATTTATGTTAGCAGCTGGTGCAACCTCGTGTGATGAAACAGAGTGAATTTGAATGGTGGGGCTAGAATTGACTAACGTTAAATCATGTCCTGCCTGTTCGGCCATATTGATGTGGTTGACTTTGTGGTAAGTTGCTGATGACAATGCAGGGAAGAAATTATTTACATGAATGATCCCATGCTGAGCAGGGTAAATTAATACGTTATATTACTTCATCAATGTTAACCCTATGAGGATATCAACAGGAAAATAAAGATCAGCTACGAAGGTGACAACTGTAATGACAGGGCACTCATCTTTGAAGATAATGTCTAAAGAGAATTTACCATTGATAGGGAATGGTACGCCATCAACAATGCAAAGGTTGACGTCGGGTGGCTACAAAATGGTGATACGTTTTGTTTCAGTGCGGGATTTGTGATGGCTATGTACTGACATGATTTTAACTGGGGAAACCCTGTCGAAAAACATTGTCACTTTGGTCGTTGCTAGACGTAGCATTGAAAGTTAAGGAATGGGAAGATACGTCTGGGATATCCAGGGTATGTATCGGTAGGGTTGGTGATTTGATATCTGGATATGGATTAAATGTCCTTGATGTGCACTCAGTCTTTGTATTCTGTAGTTACAAAGGAGATGTGTTACGAGAATGCCTTGCAGGAGATGTGTTACGTGAATGCCTTGCAGATGTGTTACGTGAATGCCTTGCAGGAGATGTGTTACGTAAATGCCTTGCAAGAGTTGTGTTACGTGAATGTCTTGCAGGAGATGTGTTATGTGAATGTCTTGCAGGAGAGCGATCTGGGGATCCCTGTCTGTGTTGCCTCAGCGCTAGCAGCACACGGCAACGAGCACTCGTGTGAAATCATGTACCCTGATGATCGCAATGTTTGTCTGGTTGTGATGGGTACCTGTGGTAACACGTTAACGGTTAACGAGGTGTCCTTGTTTGTGGCAAATTATACAGAACATTTGTAATCTTGAAAGGGAGTGTTAAAGCGAGTGAGCGAGTGAGCGATATCGCGTGCGATATATATAGCATGATCTCGTGTTATGTGAAGGAGACCGTGTGACCTCGGCTATCGTGTGGATGGGTGTGATTGACTCTTTATCTGAGTGATACCTTTGCCCGTGTCAGGATTTTTCTGGAGAATTTGCCTGGTTTGATACCTGGTGTGAATGGAATTGTGTTACTTTTTAGAGGGTGGGTGTAATTGGGATAGTAGTCGGAAGTATATCATGAGTGAGACTACGTGTTCCAATTATATCCTGTTGTCTGAGTCAAATTCTGAGTTTTTGAGACTTTTTTTTCACTTTAAATGCTGAAGCTATTTTGACTGCTTTTTCTTTGTGTTGTGTGGGCCACGATTGTAAGTTTTTTGGGGGAAAGTGCTCCAAGTGGTTCAAATGCAGCAAATGACTTTTTAAAGTGCATTACAATTTCCTGATAGTTGACGGTTTCCTCAAACAAATCAGGCTGAAATATGTCACCAGCTAATGTGTTATTCATATCTATTTTGGATGTTAAAATGAATATCTTAATCTTGTCGTCTGTGGCCTTTCTTCGTGTTATTTCTCATTCAACCTCAGGCAGTAAATTGTGTACAGAAATGTTCTTGCCGTTGAAGAGAGGTAATGTCTCATCCTTGACTACGGCGATAAGGTTTTGTGTTGTCGTGAGTAAGAGGTGAATTTTCTGAAGAGTTGCTAGTAGAACTAGGGGACATGTTTGGTGTATTTGAATTGAACGTAGAATGGCTTCGTGTGCAGGGTCGGTATGCCGATTCAGAGATGGTTTTGGATACGTTCATTTACTGAGAAAAAAAAATAAGAGAGCGTCTTGATTCTAGGTGATAATGAAAACGGAAAAAAAAGTCTACTTATCCAAGAGGATGTAGGGGGGTTCCACAGTGGAGGTGCAATAGGGCGAATCGACGGAAAGATGTACTGCTGGAAACAGGGAGAGTAATTAGCAGTATATTTAATTTGTAAATTGTATATATATATATATATATATATATATATATATGTGTGTGTGTGTGTGTGTGTGTGTGTGTGTGTGTGTGTGTGTGTGTGTGTGTGTGTGTGTGTGTGTGTGTGTGTGTGTGTGTGTGTGTGTGTAAGTGATATATGTATTCAAAAAGTAATAGAAAGGGAGATAGAGATCTTGCAGAGGCAATTGCTTGAAGTTGGGGGGTCGTTGACTGTTGATGCCGCGACGATCGTGTACGCGTAGTAGTGCTGGTTCGTAGTAATGATCATTGGCTCTTGGTGCAGTGACGTGCGGAGCGTGATGCGTTGTTGGAAAAGGGGGGGGGGTCGTCCAACTTGTGCGACGGTGGAGTAGGAGGTCGTCCAACGTCTCTGTGTTGACGTGGTGGAGGCGGCGGGCGTCGTGGATGCTCGAGAATGCCTCGGAGGTGGATTTCTTCGTAGATGCTGGAGGACTGCCTCGGAGGGAGATTTCTTCGTCGTAGATGCATAGAAATAGGACTCTTTGCTTCGTAGTAGGATGGTGAGCAATGGCAATGAGAGGGGTTACCTAGTAATGATGTTTGGCGATGCAGGGGAAAGGGGTCTGTGCCTCGTGGTGATGCTGGATTTTAGCGAAGATTGGTTGCGTTGGAAAATGGCTGTGTTCAAATGGAGCCTATATGGTAAAGTTGTGCTTCAGAGGAACGGTAGGGTTGTTTCTTCGTATCCCACGCTGGCCCACCAGAGTGTACAGTTATTGTTCACTTCTACATTGGTGAATAAAAGCCTGGGAGTTGACCTTACTTTGATATTCCAGAAAGCTGTCTGCTCTACATATACAATGCAACCTCCGAGGAAGATTCGGGGGGTTGCCAGATTTTACATATTTACAAGGTTGCCATATAGACATATATAAAGAAATATAAGAAAGGTTGGTAGCGGAGGGCAGGCGCCAAATAGTCGCACTCTTCCATTGTAGTCGAGACGCGATATTCTTTAACCCGCACTGTCTTCAATTGTTATCGGGAATGCTCGAGGCCCGTTCTTTTCAGGTGTTTCCCCAAATGCTGGTGGCTTCCTTTGATCAAGCAGATGTTTCGGGTGTCTTGTGTTAAGATTTGTGTTTCTATCCGCACTGTTGATAAGTTCTTCAGAGGCTAGAGATAGAGTTGGGTGACCAGGTGATCAACAAGTAGCGTTTTTTTTTTTTTTTTTAATGTAAATAGTGACGAGTTTTAGGATTTTATTCTGCATGGAAGCAGAGAGGAGACAAGTACCCACTCAAAGCCCGTGTCCACTAAACATTGAGTCGTGGTAAAGAAGGGTTTGGTGTCGGTTGACATTATATCAATTTTCAGATAGCATTTGTACACATGAGGCCAATATTGGCGTGAAATTAATTGAGTTATACACTCAATATTTTGCTAGCTAATTACAATAAATAACCTAACCTAGAACAATAGGAAAACATAGCATAAATAAAATGGAATAAAGAGGAAAAATATATACAAAAGAAATATCGTTCCTATGGTATTATTCAACGGTTGCCTTGTGGAAGTTGATCTTGCGGAGCTGACCGTTGGGCGTTTGCCTGGTTGTGAGGTCTCTCCTTTATTATCGTGGAAAAGGTCAGGTCTTGTTGGTGATCCAATACCACACTACTCCTAAAAATTGTGGGCGCGTTTGCGTGCATGGTGTTGGAGCGAACGTTAACTTCGTATCTGGCAGAGTAACGTGCTGTGAAGTGCCTTGTGACGTCTTTCTCTAGCAGTCTATCTTCTTGTAGTCTATCTTGATTGCAACAGATTGCTCTGATCCGCTGCCGGTCGGTGACCACAGAGATATACTCGTAGAGAAATATTAGTAATTCATCCTGAAATGTGAGGCCTTGGAAGTAGAGAAAATACTTGATAAGGTAGATGCAATACATGATAAAGTAGATGGGATACATGTGGAAATAGATACAATTCCGTTCCCTAATAATATAACCTCACATCATGGCTCTTTTACGTAAGCTGTATCTACGAAGAGGAGTAGGAGGAGTTGGTGGGGAGGAGGCAGGGGAATCTTGTGATGGAGTGGTTGCTGGAGATGGTGACGGAAAATGCTGGAGGTCGAGACTTTGCGGAACAAGTTTGACGTTATCTTCGTGTAGAACTGAGTGCTTTGACTTTATTATTTGGCAGAAGGTCAAGTACATGAAAGTGTACCTGGAACTTTGCAGAAAGCTTTGGTGTGGGGGTGTGATCGAACGCGTACACAATGTCTCCAATTTCAATTTTGCAATCTTTTGTTCCTGCGTTATGGAGTCGCGTCATGTTATCTTTGGAGAAAGGGTATTATGAATTCTCTTGAAGAAAGTATTGAAGTTTGGTAGATTTTTGTTCGAGCAAAACAGGACAAAATGTGGTGACTCCGATATTGACCTATTAATGGCACTGTTAATGCAGGCTTGGATCATTGGTACATGTTTATCCTAAAGGGAGTGTATGTCCAAGGCAAGATTTCGGAGAACATTGAGTATTTTTCTGTTCTGTCTCTCGATTAATCCGTTAGAGCTGGGTGATATGGCGTTGTGCTGCATTTTGTGATGTTAAAGTGTTTACAAATGTGTGTAAGAATGTCAATGCTGGACTCTATGCCATTGTCAGATTTTTTTTTTTTTTTTTTGTGGTAGTGTAGGGACTTGTAGTGTAGGGTTGACTGTGCCAAAAAAAAAAAATTGTGCAACTTGTTTTACTGTCTTGTCTTGGAAGGGAGAAAGAATGCAGAAACCGGAAAAATTATCTACGCAGACGAAGATGTATTGGCTTCCGCTGGGGGTGAGTTGCAACTTAAGATAGTCAATAGCTACTGTATCGAAGGGCTTGCAAGGGGCTGGATACGTTAAGATTGGAACATGACCGCTAATATGACCTTTGTGCGAAGCACATGAGTGGCAAGCATCAATGTGGGTGTGTATATCTGTCCGCATGGATAACCAGAAGTACTGCAATCTGGCTTGCGTAAGGCACTTGTCTTTTCCTGGGTGACCCGCGATGGGTGAATCGAGTACAAGGTTCAGTATTTCAGGAATGAGTTCCGTAGGAACAAGCTGAAACACTAAGCGGTTTGGTTCATGTTTGTTCTTGAGTGTTGTGTTATGATATAGTACTTCGTCTATCAAGGTGCAGTCTTCGATATTTGGAGGAAAATCATCAGTGTTTGTTGTATCACCGGAAGTGAGAAAATATATCACACTTTTCTAGAGGGGCTCTGGCTGTTGCGCTGCGGCAATGTGCGTTTGTGTAAGATTTATTGAGGTGGATATTTGACTGATAGTCGCTACGTGCCTACTGAGGGCATCTGCTACTATGTTAGCTTCACTGTGAACAAAATTAATTGTGGGCATGAATGCTTGTATGGTAAGAAAGCAACGTGCTAATTTGCCTGTGTGAGGGCGAACGAGGAACTATGTTCTCTCGGCCCTTAAAAGTAATACCAGTTCGGGTGCTACTAGACCTGCTGGGGTTTGAATCAAACATCGAAAAGAATTAATGGATTTAAAAGAGTTAGCGAATACATTAAACCATCAAAAGTGTACAATAGAATGTTGTAGAAGGGGGAACATCTGATACGAGGTGCTCAGTACTTCGAACTTCCGCATCGTGGCGACAGTAACAATGTTCGGGTGCGTATGGACGAACCGTTCCGGCCCAATCGGATGCGGTTTGTCTTGAGAACAGCAAAGACTAGAAGACTCGACGTCGATTAGCCTGGGACTGGAGTAATTAGGACTTGGGGTTGGCGTGGCAGTGGGTAGTCTTCGCAGGACATCTTCTGATCAAGTTCTACCTCGACGTTGGGGGAAGAGGGGTATATATACCCCAAAAACTGCTGATGTGGCCGCTCCGCGCAGGCGCAGTCTTCTCGGGCTTCGAAGCTCGAGGCAGACTCGCTTGTTGAATTGGTGTGCCAACAAGCCCATTCGGCAAGGTGGGGAGCAGAACGACCATCAGTGCAGCCACGATGAATTGACTTGTCGCCCGGGGAAGGGGGATAGGCCCTTACAGCCTGTAAGCTTTTTTCCTTTAAAGAGGTGTAGAATTAGTTGATGATCTGTGTGGATGTGTAGCTCGTAACCAAGTATGATTACTTTGAAGTATTTAGGGCGTAAATTACAGCTGGAGCCTCTATTTCCGTTACCGAGTAGTTTTGTTCATGCTCGTTGAATGTGCGGCTAGTATAGGCAATTGGTCTGAGTTTCGTGTCATGTTTTTAGGAGGGAGAGGGTGTCTTTCTGGGAGAGTCAGCTTGTTGAGCTCCCTAAATTCAACACCTGGGTAGAAGAAACTATCATGTTTGGGAACAACATAGAGAGGGAAATTCCGTTCAAAGATTGAAGATTCAACGATATCTTGTTCGATTATATTTGTGATGAGATTGTCTATATTCTTAAGTTTACTATGTGGTAATATGTATGCGAGAATGTAGAATGGTTTTACGTTTTCTCGAAGGGTTATATGATGCTAAATAAGGTTTGTTTCTTCAAGGGGTTCACCTGGTAATGCAATGGCATGTCTAAATTTGTTGCAAAGGGTATGTAAGTCTGCTTATGCATCAGGGAAGTCTATGGGAGTGAAATGTGATGCTTTAATAGTTTCCTTATGCCTTGAGTACATCAGAAGTAATGGTGCACACTTGTGAAGTGGGAGGGTCGTTGTCCATTGTTTTTATACGTGATGGGTATACTAAGAAATTACAAATGTTTGTGCAATCAATATACACGTGTGACCTTTGATATAGAGCTGAAGGCGGTAAATAGGGAGATACCATTTACGTGGCTTGTGTCTGGCATACAGATTACATCAGCGTTTGGTGCTTGAAAGACATGTACGTGTACTTTGGTATGCTCAACGTTTTTGAGCTGATGGTTACCGTATGAGTGGAGTGAAGATGGATAACACTTGTCAGACTGGGATGGATTGAAGGTTGAACTCTTCCTTGAGGGGTAAGGTGTCTGTCTCAGACGATGAGTTCTCGTCAGTGTTCAATGAGTATTTGGTTTTCCGTTTTGCCGATTTGGACATGTGCGAGGCGTTCTTACGTCTGTTACGTCTTGCATGCGTGTGTACAGTTGTGGGCAAGGTAGGAGAGATGGAATCCTGAGGTGGTACTGGCGTTGCTGAGAGCGTGTTTGAGTTGTTCATTTTCGCTTACTTGAGCTATGTTACGTGGATTTTGTTTACACTTTGGGTGGTTGGAAGGTGCAAGCCAGGAATGAAATTGTTGTCTTAAATTATACCATGTTGAGCTGGATATATGACAATATTTTTTTGCTGCATCAAGGCCAAGACTATGAGGATGTCAGCGGGGATATGTACTTCAACTACGTAGACAGTAAATGGAATGGGTGCGCAGTGATCTTGATGACAAATATCCAATGAGAATTTTCCTAGAATAGGGAAGGGTACACCATCAGCGTTAGCTAAGTGAATACCAGGGGCCTCTAGATTGGTGACTTTCTTTCGTTACAAACGGAGTTTGTTAAAGGTGAACGTGGACATGATGTCTACAGGTGAGTTTGCTGTTGTTTGCGGTTGTCTTGAATGCCATGGAGGGTGAGGAAGTGTCCGCGTTGGTTAGGGTGAACACAGGTATAGTTGGTGAATTTCCTCTCAAATTCTCCTAGTGTGGTACCTGGTGTGAAGGGAATTGTGACAACTTTTGTAGTGTGTCTGTGTGTAATTGTGAAAGTAGGCGGAAATAGGCTATGAGTGATCCTACGTGTTCCAGTGAGATTTTGTCATCTGTAACCCAATTTGAGTTTTTGAGGCTGTCTCTAATTTTACTTTTAAAGGCAGAAGCGATTTTGACCGCTCTTGCCTTTGTCTGATGTGGACATGTATTGTATGTTCTCGCTAGTGAGTACAATGGTGACAGAGATCCAAGTTGATCAAATTGTGCAAATGATTGTTTGAAATGGTAAACAAAGTCTGAGAATGATTGAGCTTCCTCAAATATGTCCGACTGATTTATGTCTTCTTCGAGTGTGTCATGAAGATTGATCCGTGATTTGAGAATGGAAATCTTAGTTTTATCATCAGTGACTTTTGCACGTGTGATCTCCGTTTCAACGTCGCAGATGAGGTTATGGACTGGAATGTTTCTGCCATTGAATTTGGTAATGTGTTGTTATGTTTGATCACTGTCATGAGGTTTTGTGTGGTTGGTAATTGTTGAGACGAGTTGGAATCGTTAGACGTATTTGTGGTGGGTGACATCCTGCAACGGGAGCGAGTGTAATACTGGTGTGACATTTAAGATGGTTGGGACTGCGTCATACACTGTGAACGCAATGGAAACAGAGAAAGCCACTGATTGAACCTATCACAGAATTTCATCAACTTACCAATGGTTCAGGCGAGGTTTTGGCTGCTGCGGTGATGAGGCATGATGGCACGTGGTTGAGGTGTTAAGACACAGATGATACAATGCTGCAAACAAAAACAGTGTATGAATATATAAAATAAAACTTAGACCCACTTTCGGAGGAAGATAAGCGGATACAGAATAAACCGTATATTTCGACCACTGAATGTGATCCCCTTCAGCAGATGCATAGAAGTATGAATATATTTATAGGAGGAGAATGTTAAGGATGATGATGTGACTATATATATATATATATATATATATATATATATATATATATGTGTGTGTGTGTGTGTGTGTGTGTGTGTGTGTGTGTGTGTGTGTGTGTGTGTGTGTGTGTGTGTGTGTGTGTGTGTGTGTGTGTGTGTGTGTGTGTGTACCCGAAGCGAAGAGGGGTGCTTCATTTTGAATGTTGGTGGTCGTGGCGGGGTGAGGACTGAGCTGAGTGTAGCCGTTGAGTAGGGCGGTGACATCGTCCGTTGCTCACGCCTTGGGAAGGTCCTGGGGATGTAGCTGAAATTTGGGCGATGTGGTAGGCGGGGTTTTTGTTCGGCCGCGCAGGAGTGTTCGGCGAGATGGCGGACGGGGTTTTGCCCGGCCGCGCTGGAGTCTTCGGCGAGATGGCATGCAGGGTTTTGTCCGGCCGCGCTGGAGTCTTGACCGTGTCACTGAGCTAAGTTCAAAGCGAAGTGGATGGGTTTTTGTCTCGGAGTAGGAGTGAGGGCTTGTCTCGTAGTGGGAGCGAGGGCTTGTCTCGTAGTAGGAGTAAGGGCTTGTCTTGTAGTAGGAGGGAGGGCTTGTATCGTAGTAGGCGCTGGGTTGATTTGAGTTGTAGTTCACTTCTCATGCTTCTCGGGAATATTGGTTGTCGCTGGTTCCGTCGCTGTTCACCAGAATATGTTGCAGGATTTCTGTTCCTATCCACATTGTTGATAAGTTCTTCGGAGGCTAGAGGTAGAGAGTTGGGTGACCAGGCGACCGACGAGTAGCGGGTTTTTCAAATGTAAATAGTGGTGAGTTTAAAGAAAAGTACCCGCTCAAAGCCCATATCCACCAAACATCGAGTCGTGGTGAAGAAGGGTTTGGTGTCGGTTGACATTACATCAATTTACAGATAGCCTTTATATACAAGAGGCCAAAATTGGCGTGAAACTAATTGAGTGATACACTCAATATTTTGCTAGCTAATTACAATAAATAACCTAACCTAGAACTATAGGCAAACATAGCATAAATAAAATGGAACAGAGAGGAAAAAATATACAAAAGAAATATCGTTCGTATGGTATTATTTAATGGTCGCCTTGTGGAAGTTGACCTTGTGGATCTGACCGTTGGGCGTTTGCCTGGTTGTGAGGTCTCTCCTTCATTATCGTGGAAAAGGTCAGGTCTTGTTGGTGATCCAATACCACACTACTCCTAAAATGTGTGGGCGCGTTTGCGTGCATGGTGCTGGAGCGAACATTAACTTCGTCACTGGCAGAGTAACGTGCTGTGACGTGCCTTGTGACGTCTCTCTCTTACAGTTTTCTTATTGCAGTCTGTCTTGATTTGTAGATTGTAAATCCCCCGCTGCCCACCAGAATGTAGGTTGTAGGTTACTACATTGGGGATTGGTGGTGAAACGAACTCGTTGGAGCTGTTGGCTTTAATGTTCCAGGATTAGTTCTAACTCATAAGATACACGGCAAGCTCCAAGCGAAACTCGGAGGGTTGACAGAAACATAATATATACATATGTACAGTTGCCATATCATTAAGAATATAAAATGGTTTCTTCGCGTCGACTTGAGTGGCACAGGTGGCTAACCCGATATGCTGCTGGATCATTGTCAAAAGCAGAGGAATTGACCTGAGATGCAGCGAGGGCTATTGTTTAAGGTAGAGGGCTTGACCCGAGATGTCGGCAGTTATTGTTCGGAAACAGGCGCCGCCAGGTAAAGTCATTAAGCTTGGTCAGTGAACAATGAACGTCCCTTAGGAGATGGTAGTCTTCGTCGCCAGTACCACGTTGTAGCATATGTGCGCGTGCGCGCGTGTGCACGCTAGACATCGAAGGGAGATGGCAGCTCGATGAAAGCAGATATTGTAACATGGCTCCGTTCGCTATCTATCACTGCCCCCAGTGATATTGGTGCTACGGAGATAGAAAAGAGAACAAAACCAGGCAAGCCATGCCTGTTGCAAGATTTTGGCATAAAGATATATACACAAAATGTTGTGAGAATGGTAGTAACTGTAAAACATTCATGAATAAAAGGAAATAGGCTTAATGGTATGAACATGCGTAAAGTAGATGTTGTTCCCATTCACCTAGGCAAGAATATACATTCTATGAACTTGTTGCTCGATTTTGAAGACTTTATCGGGGAAGCTGAACTAGAGGTTTTGGTTGAGGTGTATTGTTGATCGTTCTATATTGCAGGGATAGTGTGATTTTGCGTTTGCATGACGGTCTTCGTAAGATTGTGCAAACTGAGTGCTTTAACTTTGTTCTTTGACTGATGTCCAAAGATACGATAAACCCCAGAGAGTTTGGGGGAGGTTGTCGAGGTAGGGGTGTGGTTAGAGATATAAACAATGTAAACATCAATGGTATTTACAGGACGTTTTTTTCCCCTGAGTTTCGGTTATTTGGACATGCGGGAGGAGTTAACGCATCTGTTTTGCTTGGAAAGCATGTATACAACTGGTCGTGAAATGGAAGAGTTAGAGTCGTGGGAATGTGTGTGTGTGTCTGTGCCATTTGAGATAACAGCTGATGCATCCTCGTGTGATGAAGCAGAGTTAATTTGAGTTGTGGGTGTTAAGTCAAGTTTTGCCTGCTCGGCCATATTGATGTGGTTAACTTTGTGGAAATTTGCTGATGGCAATGCAGGGAGGAAATTAATAGCATAAATGATGACATGTTGTGCAGGGTAAATAATGATATTATGTTGTTTCATCAATGTTAAGCCTATGAGGATATCAGCAGGAAAGTAGACGTAAGCTACGTAGGGGGTAACTGGAACGGCTGGGCACTCATCTTTGAAACTAATGTCTAGTGAGAAATTACCAATGATTGGAAAGGTTACACCATCTACATTGCAAAGGTTGACGTCGGGGGGTTCCAAAATGGTGACATGTTTTGTTTCATTATGGAATCTGTGGAAATTGTGTAGTGTCATGATGTTAACTGGAGAGCCCGTGTCAAGAAATATTTTCACTTTGGTGTTACTAGACTTAGCATTGAAAGTTAAGGAATCTGAAGACATGTCTGGGATATCCAGGGTGTGTACTGGTAGAGTTGAAAATGGAGTATCTTCGTTTGGAGTAACTGTCCTAGGTGTGCACTGAGTCTTTGTATTCTGTAGTCACAAGGGAGACGTGTTACGTGAATGCCTTACAGGAGATGTGTTATGTACATGACTAGCGGGAGATGTGTTACGTGAATGTCTAGCAGGAGATGTGTTACGTGAACGTCTAGCAGGAGATGTGTTACGTGAATGTCTAGCAGAAGAGTTATCTGTGAATTCTTGCCTGTGTTGTTTCCGTGCTAGCAGCACATGGCAACGATCAGTTGTGTGGAAACATGCACCATGATGCTCGCAGTATCGGGTCGGTTGTGACGGGTATTTGTAGTAACACGTGTTAACAAGGTGTCCTAGTTTGTGGCAGTATATACAAAATATGCGTGTTCTTGAGGTAGAGCATTGTAATGAGCGATCTCGTGTGCATGACGTATATCTTGCTCTCATATTATGTGAGGGGGGCTGTGTGACTTGTATTATCGCGTGTGTTGGTGCTATGGGTTCTGGCTGGTTTTGTATCTAAGTGATAACTTGTTCTGCGTCAGAGAATTTCTTAAAGAATTCGCCTAATGTGATACTAGGTGTGAATGTAATGGTGCTCACTTTTTGGAGTGTGTCTGGTTGTAATTGTGAGAGAAAGCGAAAGTATACAATGAGGGAGGCTACGTTATCCAATGGAAATTTGTTGTTTGAGACCCAATCTGATTTTTTAGTCTTTGTATGAGTTCGCTCTTATGCTCACATCCAGCCTGCTGTCACTCTCTCCCATTGTACATCTCATCACCTTGCTTTTACCCACATTTATCTTCAGCTTACTTCTTTCACACACTCTCCCAAATTCTGTCACTAACTTCCTCAATCCCTCCTCTGATCCTGCTACAAGCGCAGTGTTGTCAGCAAACAACAACTGACTCACCTCCCATTTTTCTCCATTTTTCTTTAATCTCCAACCCCTGACCCACTACCCTTGCATTCACTTCTCGTACCACCCCATCCATGTAAAGATTGAACAGCCAGGGCGACATAACACATCCCTGACGAAGTCCCACTTTTACCTCAAACCATTCACTCTCTCCATTTCTAAACTTAACACAAGCTCTACTACTCTTGTAAAAACTCTTGACTGCCCTTAACAGCTTTCCTTCTACTATCCCATATATCTGCAGTACCTCCCACAGTGCCTTCCTGTCTACCCTGTCGTAAGCCTTTTCCAGATCCATAAAAGCCCAAAAAACATACTTACCTTTTCCTATAGCTTTCTCATATATCATTAAGAATATAAAATGGTTTCTTCGCGTCGACTTGAGTGGCACAGGTGGCTAACCCGATATGCTGCTGGATCATTGTCAAAAGCAGAGGAATTGACCTGAGATGCAGCGAGGGCTATTGTTTAAGGTAGAGGGCTTGACCCGAGATGTCGGCAGTTATTGTTCGGAAACAGGCGCCGCCAGGTAAAGTCATTAAGCTTGGTCAGTGAACAATGAACGTCCCTTAGGAGATGGTAGTCTTCGTCGCCAGTACCACGTTGTAGCATATGTGCGCGTGCGCGCGTGTGCACGCTAGACATCGAAGGGAGATGGCAGCTCGATGAAAGCAGATATTGTAACATGGCTCCGTTCGCTATCTATCACTGCCCCCAGTGATATTGGTGCTACGGAGATAGAAAAGAGAACAAAACCAGGCAAGCCATGCCTGTTGCAAGATTTTGGCATAAAGATATATACACAAAATGTTGTGAGAATGGTAGTAACTGTAAAACATTCATGAATAAAAGGAAATAGGCTTAATGGTATGAACATGCGTAAAGTAGATGTTGTTCCCATTCACCTAGGCAAGAATATACATTCTATGAACTTGTTGCTCGATTTTGAAGACTTTAGCGGGGAAGCTGAACTAGAGGTTTTGGTTGAGGTGTATTGTTGATCGTTCTATATTGCAGGGATATTGTGATTTTGCGTTTGCATGACGGTCTTTGTAAGATTGTGCAAACTGAGTGCTTTAACTTTGTTCTTTGACTGATGTCCAAAGATACGATAAACCCCAGAGAGTTTGGGAGAGGTTGTCGAGGTAGGGGTGTGGTTAGAGATACAAACAATGTAAACATCAATGGTATTTACAGGACTTTTTTTCCCCTGAGTTTCGGTTATTTGGACATGCGGGAGGAGTTAACGCATCTGTTTTGCTTGGAAAGCATGTATACAACTGGTCGTGAAATGGAAGAGTTAGAGTCGTGGGAATGTGTGTGTGTGTCTGTGCCATTTGAGATAACAGCTGATGCATCCTCGTGTGATGAAGCAGAGTTAATTTGAGTTGTGGGTGTTAAGTCAAGTTTTGCCTGCTCGGCCATATTGATGTGGTTAACTTTGTGGAAATTTGCTGATGGCAATGCAGGGAGGAAATTAATAGCATAAATGATGACATGTTGAGCAGGGTAAATAATGATATTATGTTGTTTCATCAATGTTAAGCCTATGAGGATATCAGCAGGAAAGTAGACGTAAGCTACGTAGGGGGTAACTGGAACGGCTGGGCACTCATCTTTGAAACTAATGTCTAGTGAGAAATTACCAATGATTGGAAAGGTTACACCATTTACATTGCAAAGGTTGACGTCGGGAGGTTCCAAAATGGTGACATGTTTTGTTTCATTATGGAATCTGTGGAAACTGTGTAGTGTCATGATGTTAATTGAGGAGCCCGTGTCGAGAAGTATTTTCTTTTTGATGTTACTAGACTTAACATTGAAAGTTAAGGAATCTGAAGACATGTCTGGGGTATCCAGGGTGTGTACTGGTAGAGAAGAAGATTAAATAACTTTGGAGTAGCTGTCCTTGGTGTGCACTGAGTCTTTGTATTCTGTAGTCACAAGGGAGATGTGTTACGTGAATGCCTTGCAGGAGATGTGTTACGTGAATGTCTAACAGGAGATGTGTTACGTGAATGTCTAGCAGGAGATGTGTTACGTGAATGTCTAGCAGATGTGGTACGTGAATGTCTATCAGGAAAATTATCTGAGAATTCTTGCATGTATTGTCTCCGTGCTAGCAGCACACGGCAACGATCAGTTGTGTAAAAACATGTAACATGATCCTCGCAGTATCGTGTCGGTTGTGACGGGTATTTGTAGTAACATGTGTTAACAAGGTGTCCTAGTTTGTGGCAGTATGTACAAAATATGCGTGTTCTTGAGGTAGAGCATTGTAATGAGCGATCTCGTGTGCGCGATGTATATCTTGCTCTCATGTTATGTGAGGGGGGCTGTGTGACTTGTATTATCGTGTGTGTTGGTGCTATGGGTTCTGGCTGGTTTTGTATCTAAGTGATAACTTGTTCTGTGTCAGAGAATTTCTTAAAGAATTCGCCTAATGTGATACTAGGTGTGAATGTAATGGTGCTGACTATTTGGAGCGTGTCTGGTTGTAATTGTGAGAGAAGGCGAAAGTATACAATGAGGGAGGCTACGTTATCCAATGGAAATTTGTTGTTTGAGACCCAATCTGATTTTTGAGTCTTTGTATGAGTTCACCCGTAATGCCCACCTCCAGCCTGCCGTCACTCTCTCCCCTTGTACATCTCATCTCCTTACTTTTACCCATATTTATCTTCAGCTTCCTTCTTTCACACACTCTCCCAAACTCTGTCACTAACTTCCTCAATCCCTCCTCTGATCCTGCTACAAGCGCAGTGTCGTCAGCAAACAACAGCTGGCTCACCTCCCACTTTTCTCCATTTTCTTTAATCTCCAACCCCTGACCCACTACCCTTGCATTCACTTCTCGTACCACCCCATCCATGTAAAGATTGAACAGCCAGGGCGACATAACACATCCCTGACGAAGTCCCACCTTTACCTCAAACCATTCACTCTCTCCATTTCTAAACTTAACACAAGCTCTACTACTCTTGTAAAAACTCTTGACTGCCCTTAACAGCTTTCCTTCTACTATCCCATATATCTGCAGTACCTCCCACAGTGCCTTCCTGTCTACCCTGTCGTAAGCCTTTTCCAGATCCATAAAAGCCCAAAAAACATCCTTACCTTTTCCTATAGCTTTCTCACATATCTGTCTTACCACAAAGATCTGATCTACACACTCAGGAGTGAAGAAGGGACAAGGGAGAAAAGGGGTGGCTATACTAGTAAGTGAAGAGAAGTAAGCAGGTAGTGGAGTGGAAGGAGGTTTCATCAAAGTTGATGTGGATGAAGGTGACGCTGGGAAGGGAGATGTGGGTTTTTGTAAGTGTGTATGGACCTGGTAGTGAGAAGAGCGTAGAGGAAAGGGTGGCTTTTTGGGTAGATATTAACGAGTGCATAGAGGAATTAGGGAGAAATGTCAATGTAGTTGTTTTGGGAGACCTTAATGGTAAGGTAGGAAGTGAACCAATAGATGGAGTGATTGGAAAGTATGGAGTTCCAGGTAAAAATTGTAGTGGAGAAATGATGGTGATGTGTCTTGAGAGTTGATGATAGCAAATACGGTGTTTAAGAAGAAAGTTAAGCATAAGTACACATGGGAGAGGGTGGTGGATGGAAGAGTGGCAGATAGAGCGTTAAATGCTGAAGCTATTTTGACTGCCTTTTCTTTAGTGGTGTGCGGGCCATGATTGTAAGTTTTTGCAAGAGAGTATAGGGGGAAAGTGCTCCAAGTGGCTCAAAAGCCGCAAATGACTTGTTTAAATTGTTCTACAAATATATCAAATGAATGTGTTTTCTCAAACAAGTCAGACTGAATGACGTAATCAGCTAAAGTTTCACACTTGTCAATTGTGGAAGTTAAGATTGATATCTGTGTTTTGTCGTCTGACATTCCTACGTAGTATTTATGAGTGAACCTCAGTGAGGAAGGTGTGTACAGGAATGTTCCTGCCGTTAAAGAGTGGTAATGTTGTTTAATCCTTTATGACTGTGATGAGATTTTGTGTTGTCACAGTGTTGTGAGTAGGAGTTGAATTTTCTGAAGAGTTGGAGGTAGAAGGGAGAACATGGTTGGTGGAAATGTAGCTTGGTTTCGTGTATAGAGCCAGTTTTTCCAGTCAGAGAGGGCTTTGGACACGTTCATGTATTGAAAAAATATGTATGGAGACTGTATTGTTCCTAGGTGGCACTGAGAATGAAAAATGTCTATTTACCCAATTTGATGTTGGAGTGTTAGGCGGTCACGGTGCTGCAGTGGGGCGAAAAGATGGAAGGATGCACTGCTGGAAATAGGAGGATCAATTAATGATTGGTTATTGTGAAAGGAATTAGAATATATGTAACCAAGATGTTTAGTAAAAGAAGAGACAATACGGGTGAAAGTGGAGATTCTTGTGCAACTTAGATACGGGGAGTGGAGGAGCGTTGCTCGTAGACGCCGCGACGATCGTTGACGTGTGGAGATGATCGTGCGGAGTGTGATGAGGTGTTGGAGGAGGGTGGGAGAGTCTGACTCATACAGTGGTAGAGAAGGGTGGTCCGACGTCTCTGTGTTGTCGTGGTGGAGGCGGTGGGCGTTGTGGGTTGTGGAGAAATGCCTCTGATGGAGATATACCGTAGATATTGAAGAATGCGTCTCTATGTTGACTTGGTGGAGAAAACAGCTAAGAGGGATCAGCGTAGAAGTAGGGCTTTGCTTCGTGGTTGTGGACGGTACAACTACGTGGGGTTGCTTCGTATGTAAGATGCTTCAGCGGAGAGCAAAACTGTCGTTGAATTGTTTGCTTCGGAGTGGCATTGAGGGTGGGCGATGCAGCGAAGAGCGTCGGGGATTTTGGCTTGTAAGTGGAATGCTGGAAGATGCTTCGAAGGAACTAGTGTTGCACTGCTGCTTTTATGTCCACCGTTGTAGAAAGTAGCGTATATTTGTATCTCTCTGCTTGGCACCATAATGTAGATTGGAATTCCACCGCTGCCCACCAGAATGTAGGTTGTAGGTTACTACAATGGAGATCGGTGTTGAAATAAACTCTTTGGAATTGTTGGCTTTAATGTTCCAGGA
Organism: Oratosquilla oratoria; assembly: GCF_046742065.1. Taxonomy (NCBI): domain Eukaryota; kingdom Metazoa; phylum Arthropoda; class Malacostraca; order Stomatopoda; family Squillidae; genus Oratosquilla; species Oratosquilla oratoria. The sequence continues at coordinate 66,284,119 of NC_134783.1, forward strand.
TAAGTTATGACTTATAAGATACACGGCAAGCTCCAAGCAAATCTCGGAGGGTTGACAGAAACATAATATATACATATGTACAGTTGCCATGTCGTTAAAAATGGAAAATAGTTTCTTCGCGTCGACTTGAGTGGCACAGGTGGCTGACCCGAGATACAGCTGGGCCATTGTCCAAAGTAGAGTAATTGACCTGAGATGCAGCGAGGGCTATTGTTTAAGGCAGAGGGCTTGACCCGAGATGTCGGCATTTATTGTTCGGAAACAGGCGTCTCCAGGAAAAGTCTGTGAGCTTGGTCAGTGAACAATGAACGCCCCTTGGGAGATCGTAGTGTTCGTTGACAGTACCACT
>NC_134783.1:66291967-66296967 GCF_046742065.1 Oratosquilla oratoria
CGGTTCGCAACACACCACACCACCGCGCCGCTGCAAGGGAGTGGGGAGGTGGGGTGGAGGTAGGGACGGTCGAGGGAAGAAGCGAGGGGAGGGGAGAGGTGGAGAGTGGAGGAAGAAAGGTCGGTGAAAAAGGAGGGAAGAATGGAAATAGGGGAAGTCGGATGGGGAAAGTAACTATGGATGTGGAATTAAGTAGACGAGGGAATTGGGGGAAGAAATGCGCACACGCTACACGCACACATCACACACGGACATAATCTCCTACACCACATCGTACACACCACATCGTGGACATCGTAGCGCGCACATCACAGGGCGCACATCACAGAGCGCACCCCACAGAGCGCACCCCACAATGCGCACCCCACAGTATGCACATGCAAACACACATACGCAAGCACGTATACACAAACATACACACACACACACACACCAAATTTTATCATTGTTATTGTTGTTGTTGTTATCTAAAATGTAGTAATAGATATGGGGGCGAGTGTGGGAGTTAAAAAGAAATTTAACTTAAGATGATAGAGGCAAGAACTATAGGAACATTGGAAAATTGTAAGATCAGGAAACGTAAATGGAGACAGAATGAAACACTTCAGAGTACGAGTACTAGGGGTGATCAGAAAGTAATGACAGTCGGACTCGTAGCTGAGAGACTATAAGTGTTGGGGGGGCGGGGAGCAAGGGGCAGCAAGTGTTGCCTGTTGTTACATGTTTGAGCTTGTCGCTATTTGTCTAGCTTACATTTTATCGTTGCGCTGTGCGATTGCGTCATTGTTGGTTTGCCTCTCTAACCGGAAACATGGATTTTTCGGGCCATCATTGACGAAGATCCAACTGTTACTCTTCGATTCTTATCCTTGGAGCTCGGTGTCAGTTATGGGAGCGCACATGACATCGTGCATGAACACTTAGGGCTGAGGAAGAAGTGTGCTCGATGGATACCTCATTTGCTTACGAAAGAGCAAAAGAGCGAACGGGTGCGGATTTGTCGTCTATGGCTGGCTGAATTCGAGCCAAATGGTCCGAAACGGTTCTCAGATGTAGCTACCGGAGATGAGTGTTGGATTTCTTTCTTCACCACCAGAGACAAGCAGTCTAACATGGTGTGGTTGAGTGATGAAGAACCTCGACCTCAGATTCTGAAGGAAGGATTTCGCAGCAGGAAGCGCCTTTTCACCATCTTCTTCAATTCACAAGGACCAATGTGTGTGGATGTAATGCCTCAACAGTGTACTATCACAGCCCAGTACTACACTGATCACGTCCTTCCCCGAGTCCTGGAATATCAGGCCAAGACTGCACCAACCCGTCGCCGATCGCGCCTTTTGCTGCACCATGACAATGCTGCCCCCCCCCCCACAAAGCTCGCCTCACTGTGCAGTTCCTGGAGCAGCAGGGGATCACACTTCTCCCCCACCCACCCTACTCGCCTGACCTTGCTCCCTGTGATTTTTGATTGTTTCCAAAGATCAAGGGTGCGATCGCAGGGAAGCTGTTTCATCGCATCCAAGATCTGGCGTGAGCAATCAATTCAGAGCTACGAGGTATATCGGCTTCTGAGTACCGTGAGTGCTTCATGAAGTGGCGAAAAAGGATGGAACGTTGCATAGAGGCAGGAGGGGAGTACTTTGAAGGAATGTAGGCCACTATTTGGATTTACCTCTGTACCGTGAAAATATATGGTATCACTGTCATTACTTTTTGATCACCCCTCGTATAGCGGGAAATACGCTGTATGGAAGAGAGTTGTGAACACGGATCAATGCTCTATGGGAGGGTCAAGTTGGTTGAGATGATCTACCTGTAAGTTGAAGTCTTGGTAGACCCAGTTTTAAGCAAGAAATCCAGGGAAAATCTATATAGAAGGTATTAATTAAAGAAAAGATGAACAAGTCTCTGCTTCGGTGGAGAGGACATAGTTCCAAGAAGGATGTATTTGGCAGAAGTGAAAGGAAGCAGAAGAAGAGGGGAACAGAATAACAACGGATGAAATGGGGTTGTTTTTGTGCATGATGAGAGTAGAAGAGTTATATGGAGGGAATGAGGGAGGAGGGGGGAAGGGAGAAGAGAGAGGAAAGGGAGGAAAAGGAGGACAGATGGGGCAGGAATAAAGCGAAAGAGCGTGGGGACGGAGGTGGAGTGGTGATGGTAGAGGAAATGGATCGAGGATCGCAAAGAGAAGGTATGAAAAGGAAAGGAATAAAAGGAGGAAATAAGAAAATAGTAGGTATAAAAGAAATAGGTATGAAAAGGAGAGGTATGAAAAGAGGTGTGTGAAAAGATGTATGAAAAGAGATATGAAAAGAGGAGGTATGAAAAGAGGAGGTATGAAAAGAGGAGGTATGAAAAGAAGAGGTATGAAAAGAAGAGGTATGAAAAGAAGAGGTATGAAAAGAGGAGGTATGAAAAGGAGGTATAGAAAGAGAAGGTAAGAAAAGAGGAGGTAAGAAAAGAGGAGGTATGAAAAGACTCCCCTATCATAAGATTTAGAGATGAACAACACCAGCGATTATTGTAGAGACGACCTTTCATAAAACTATCTATCAAGCATGATTTGGTCGATTTCTGCCTGTTTAAATTTTTTGTCAGCATACATATTATACAATCGATACTTCAGAGACCCTAGGAACACGTCAACGGACCAGATTCACGCAGTATTCTTTTGTATAATCCGAGACTAATCTCTATTCGTAAAAGAGTGGTCATTAGTTTTAACTTCTATTATCTCTCGCCTGAGCTCCTTGAATCTCTCCTTTACCTGTGCGATTCCACAGGTTCGGCACAATATTGTCCTCGAGGATAGAATCGCTGGTTAACGCCAGATATGCTGAATAAACTGAAGGTAAGAATAGGATTAAAGGTTTTGGAAACTGGACTCTTAACCTAGTTCATGTATCATCTACTACAGAGCAGACTTGGATATCGCCAACCGATAGAACTTCCAAACTGGAGAACACACATGGGAAACTTTAAATTTTTTCTTTCAACAATATGAATTGTGTACGTGTGTGTACATGTGTACGCGTGTGTTCATGTGTGTGTGTGTGTGTGTGTGTGTGTGTGTGTGTGTGTGTGTGTGTGTGTGTGTGTGTGTGTGTGTGTGTGTGTGTGTGTGTGTGTGTGTGTGTGTGTGTGTGTGATTCATCATGGTCTTGGATCACGTGTTGGACTCGTGATCAACAGCTATTACCCTCCCGGAAGAGAGCTTAGAGCTAATATATGACGGTATACGGGAAATGCTGTGACCTTACACGCACACACGCACCCAATTCACAGCTCACGCGAGTTGGAGTAACTACTCGCAGCGCAGTGATATTGAAATTATTTCAGCCCTGGGCGGGATTCGAACTCGGACCACCGTAGTGGCGGCCGCGAGGTATGTTTATGTGTCCGCGAGTGTGTGTGCATTTGTGTGTGTGTGTGTGTGTGTGTGTGTGCGTGTGTGTGTGTGTGTGTGTGTGTGTGTGTGTGTGTGTGTGTGTGTGTGTGTGTGTGTGTGTATGTGTGTGTGTGTTTGTGTGTGTGTGTGTGTGTGTGTGTGTGTGTGTGTGTGTGTGTGTGTGTGTGTGTGTGTGTGTGTGTGTGTGTGTGTGTGTGTGTTCACTTGGTCTTTGGATCACGCGTTGGACTCGTGAACGACAGCTATTTCCCTCACGGAAAAGAGCTCAGAGCTGGTATGACCGATCTCTGGGTAATGCTGTGACCTTACACGCACACACGAAGAGCAGCGACACTGAAATTATTTCGGCCTTGGGCAGGATTCAAACCCGGACCGCCGTAGTGACAGTCGGGGACTCTACCAACCGCGCCACCAAGTCATGTGTGTGTGTGTGTGTGTGTGTGTGTGTGTGTGTGTGTGTGTGTGTGTGTGTGTGTGTGTGTGTGTGTGTGTGTGTGTGTGTGTGTGTGTGTGTGTGTGTGTGTGTGTGTGTGTGTGTGTGTGTGTGTGTGTGCCTGTTCGTTCGTGTGTATCTGCGTGTTCGTGTATGTCTTCGTGTTTATTGTATGCGCGTTTGTGCAAAACTTACTGCTACCAAGGTCTGAGGATGCCATAATTTTCCAATTACAAAATCAGGAAAAAGTATCGAATAGTATTTGATGTCTTTCTCCTGATTGTGAAATTTGATTAAGAGCAGCAACAACTAAGGAGGAGAAAAGAGCTATTAAGAAAAGAACATTGTTAGAAGAGTTGTTTGTGTTCGATCTCAATGGAAGATGTTTTCTTATTTTCAAAGATGGTGAGTTGTTTATCCGTGATTTGTGTTACATCGGTTATATGCACAATATTATGGGTGTTAGTAATAGTGAAGATTATCCCTGCACAATTTCACACCAGTCAGAAACTGAGATAGTACATTCAGCTGACCTCAGTCTAGGACAGATAATAGATACTCTGGTTATGTTTGGGAAAAAACGGAAAATATGAACTTCCTATGTTACTATGAGTAACCTGGTTTACAAATATGTTTTTGTAATGACAATTCTGTATCACAGACACATTCCTTACTAGTGAAGCTTCACAAGAACTTTTCAAAGCTTAACCCATTCAACTCCGATGACAAGATGTCTTGTCATTTGGTCAAATAATAGAAAAAAAAATCATAAAACACCAAAATGTTTGATCAAACACCAGAAAAATATGACGTCAGTCCTCGCTTCGCTCGCAGCGAAGCGAGGACTGACGTCATATTTTTCTGGTGTTTGATCAAACATTTTGGTGTTTTATGATTTTTTGTTTTATTTGACCAAATGACAAGACATCTTGTCATCGGAGTTGAATGGGTTAATGGAACACAAAAGGAAAAGCATAATCTTATAATACTTAATGGCTGACCAAGGCTCCAGGCCTTCATGACTGACCAAGGCTCCAGGTCGCACAGGTTTCCAATCCCAGGCATGCACCATACATATCGATATTGTAAATCCAGTCTTATCTGTAAAAATGTGTGTGTGTGTGTGTGTGTGTGTGTGTGTGTGTGTGTGTGTGT